>NW_024881330.1:21467885-22128718 GCF_018691265.1 Tyto alba | reverse complement strand
GTAGCAGGGCACAAGAGCAGTCCTAGTGCAGAATGAAAATCAGCAGGATAAAGCAGTAATACAGCATAAGGCATAGATAAAATGCTTCCCTGTTAGTTTAAAAGACTGAGAAAGAGAAAATAAGTCATAAAGTTCCTCTGTTTTCAAAAATAAATTTATGGTTTAATACTGTATTTTTATAACCAAATATCCTTTTGAAGTCAGTTAAACTGATTTAACACCTTTTCTTCTCATGTTTTTGCTAAACTGGAATTTTTATTCATATGCACAATATTTTGTTAACATCGAGCAAATGCTAGCTAGAAAATGCTTCCATACCATTAATGTCAGTTTTTAGCCTTTACTCTGCACATGAATTCTCCATTCAGATGTAGTCTCTAATTGAAGGCTTTTCTAAACTACTCTAAAAAAAACAAAAAGTGGCTGAAGAAATGTCTATAACTACCAGCACAGTAATATCTTTCTGTCCACTTTTCACAACACAGGCTTTTAGAAACCCATTTTTTTCGATGATATATTGATGATGGTAATTTTCTCAAGAGAATTTTCTAACATGGTTATAATTATCCACTTCCTTTCCCCCTCTGCCTCCCCCTTCTCCCCGCTCCAAATTTCTATGTATTTATAAATCAAATTCAAAACTCCAACTGAGTACCACTGTTTTTTCTCTCCTTGCCATGGGACTTACAGCTATAGGGAAATGGCCACATAGTAGAAAGGTAAAAGTTCCTTAGGTTGTGCTAATAGCATATCATCCATATAAACCTAAATAATTTAATCCATTGCTTTGGGAAATATGACCCTAATGATGAGGATAAATTAACTTGGTGAGACTGTAAGGCCAAATATAAGGAATTTAATTATTCTTTTTTTTTTTTTCCTTCTCAGCAAAGTTTCAGTTATATGTGATATTAATCTAATTTCTAGAAAAAACATTCTGTGGAGGAAGGACATCTATGTGATCGTGGTTATCCTTCTCTCATTATTATATATGAATCTATTAATTTTATAACTGTTTTGTGTTACTTCACCTGGATATGCATTTCAAAATTGCTATATATCATGAAATATTCTTTGCCAATTGTAAAAGTCAAATCTGTCCAACTATACATTTTGATTTTTTTTCTCCTGTAAAATTACAGAAATGTGATCTTTTCTTCCTGTTCTATCAACTCAAGCATCTTGAATGTCTTTTATAGTCTCTTGCAAAGTTAGCCTGGCTTCCCAGCCTGATATCCAGTTGCTCTCATGCTTGAAAAGTGCTTCAGTGAGCATACATTTAACCTTTGTTGTTGCTTAGTGAAACAAAGTAAAGGTTAACTTAAAAAATACTACCGATCCCAACAATCTGACAATGACAGTACTGAGAGTGATGAAGTCATCCCAAATCTCTAAAAGCTTTCATGAGTGCCTTCAGAAAATGTTTTAAATCGTCACTTTCCCTAATTACCTTTTTCCTGACTGAGTTATTGAGAGTACTCTGTGATTATTATAATAGACTTTGAGTTATCCAAGGTGCTTAGAACCTGTAAAACTTCAGCAATTCCCTCTCAGTGTTTCTCAGCTATTTGCCAATTGAGTCTAGTTGGTCTCGTCTGGCCTTCTTTTTATTAGTTCTCATACCTTTTCTAGAAATGCTGTTGTTGATGGAAGAAGTGACCAGTGTTAGGTCCAAAATCCCTGAACTTTTGTTAGAATTTAATCATTTGTATCTTGACTTTGGAGAATCCTACTGAAAACTAGCTTCTTTGGGTAAAACAGGTATGTTGGTGACAGGAACTGTAAAACATTAATTAGTCAGGATGTTTATAAACACATGGCGTTAGAAAACAAGCATTCATTTCTCTGGTGGAATATAGACAGCTGGCATCTTTTTTTTTTTTTTTTTTTTAGGTAAGACTAGAATAATTAAGTCTACATTCATTGCAGTAGAATGCAGAATACATCTAAGGTCTAGTTTACATTACAAGACTAGGTTTGTTTTAGGTGTTTCTTTCTAAAGTGCCTTTGATTCCCACACAACTTTCTTGGAAGAAACAGCTATAATTGTCAGTGAATTTTCTTCATGGTTCTTGTGTTTCTAGTAGTTCTACAAGGACTATTCAACATTGTCTTGCTTCCTGCTAGAAGAGGTTGTTACTTTCTTCTGTATGTTTTAGACTGTTGTCATCTTGACTGGATGCTACCTTTCCATACCAAAGCTGCTAGGCACATGATGTTGATATTACATGGTAGTACGGTGGGAAGTTTTTCACAAAGCATCTCTGAAAACCCAGGCAGCACAGACATGGTGGCCGTCCCTACCTCCTGTCTGAGCACTGGGATCCAAACTGAAGGAGGGCTGTCTAGGCAGCCCTAACTATTCGATCCTGAACATTTGGGTGCACATTTGGGTTCACATAAGGACTGTGGGTTGCAAGCCCAATACTTAAAATACTGTGGAGCAAGATCTTTTAGCTTGAAAAACATTGCGAAGTCATGTCCTACCAATATATAATAAAGTTGCTATAGTTTTTTATGTAAATACAAATTATTTTTTTTCTGTAAATCTGGTCTGCTTTTATGTCGTAGAGCTTTAAAAATACACACATTTAATCCCATTTCACCAGCGTGTTGAGAATGACAGTTGAATTGGAAATGTAAAGTTTTATGTACCGTGGTAATTGAATGCACCTGTCTCATTTCATAGTGGTCCAGCTGATGTTCCCTTGCATGACCACGTTTAGCCTGCCAGCTTTGTCTTGAGGACGCTGCTGCCCAGCGCCCACCATTCATTGATGAGCCACCACTGATTTAAATCACTGGATTTAATAATGGGCCTTTACCTCACATTACTGAAGAAACTGGGCATTTTCACAGTGGTTATTTTCTGCTTGCTCTTTTGTGGAGGCATCAAAACAGCTCAGTATGACCTATTTCATCTCTTCCAGACTGAAATATGAACCACAGAGATATTTTAAAACTGAAGTTCGCTGTATGATATCACATATATGTATTGTAATTGTGGATACAGTAAAGGGAGAAAAAAAAGAAAAGCTACACTGACTCACATTCATTAGTAAAGTTACAGTTTTAGGAGTTCAACAAACCAAAGCAGCCTGCAGAGATGTTATTAGGCAAAACAATTCTCATATGACTGTCCATGTTGCTAATCTTTTCTTAGTTTGATCATTACTGTAGTTATATTTTTTATTTAATGGTGATAATATCCTAGTAATAATGGAGTGTTTGTTTGAAAGAAAATTCTCTTCTTCATCAGACTTAAAGGTTTCCTTTGAAAAACCAGGATACTTTTAACTGCTGAGTAAAGCACCTGCTGAACGATCCCTGTGGTAAGAAATTGAAACACTTTAAAAAGATTAGACTCAGAATTAGATGCAATGATACCTACTCTGTGATGGCTGAGGGAAAAAACTTTGGTGTCAGAATGACTTTTCTAAGAGTATGAACTCACTATTATTGAGGTGGAGAAAATCTAGATTGCTGCTAAATCTGTCTTTTTCCCATGTCATGCCAGTTTATCAGGGCTTAAATTTATTAGTCAAATTTGGCTGGGATATGATGCTTTATACTAGACATAACTTATTTGTAAGACAGTTTGCATAGATAGAACATACCTTCCTTGTGAAATTGTGGAAAAATGTATTTTTAATTATTTAATGCAAATCAGACTTTCTACATATTTGCTTTCTATTATTTTCACATTCTCACCATAGTTTGAAAGTGAGTTCTGATGGCTGTCACTAGAAATAATTAGTCCATTGATTTTCACTGTTTGTTTTTTCTTAAATGGTATGTAGAAAAAAGTATTTTCAGTTTTACAGTATGTTCAGCACATCAGACTGAAGTGGATGCTACAGCTGTTTTACCCTAATGGTTGAAAATTATGTCAAAATTTGACTTGTTGCAAACTAGAAATAATAGATACTACATAATTTCATTTGAGACCCAGAACACAAAGAAGATGCTGGACCTAGTAACACAAAACATGAAATACTGGAACTGTACAATTTTAAAAATAGTTTAAATTAAATGCCCTGGCCAGCATGTACATTTGTAGGCAATAGTACTGTAGCAAGGCACTAATCAGCTAAGTACCGTAATCCTCCTTATAGGGTAAATTCTTACTTGACCTCCAGCTATATACAGCACATGGTAACAGCATTAAACTATAACACTCCTCTCACGCTCTCAGTAGCTTCCCCTTGGGTCAGCTCTCTGACTTGAATTGCTGTCGTTTCATATACCAGACTTTTTTTTTTCTTAGATGCCTTATATTTTGTAATTGCATTTTGGGGGAAGGGAAAGGATTGTAAAATACATCTAAAAAACTATGTCTCAAAATTAAAAGACTGTTCGTATGATTTCACTGAACCTAGAGGATTAAATGCAAGACCTAGCCGGAACAGCCATTGATGTATTCTCATGAACCTGAGGCTTCCTACTTCCCAGATGTGCAGTGGCTGATCAGAAGGTAAAGCAGGGAGGGAAGCTGCTGAATGTCTTGTGTGAAAACAATGTGTAATGCTTGGTATCTTTTGTTCTTTTGGGGATGATTAGGAGGATATTTTTACTTTTAGCAAAAAAAGCTCAATGGAAGTACTGAAAAACTTTTTATTGTGCATCAGATATATAAGAATAGTATCTTTATTGTACTTCTCTATAAATTAGTGTTTTAAACTGTATTATATCTTTGATGAAAATATTTCTTGAGAAGTTGGATTTCTTTCCATAAAAATAGTATATGCAGAATTTTGGAATTTTCTTGTATTTTATGTTATTTGCAGTCCTTTTTAGTAACAGTTCAGTATTGTGTTAACTCATTCTTATGTTTTAATGTTTCTGTGACCTACTATTCTTTTAACATCCTGGGTTTTAAACTCATTTAAATCCTGCTGTATGGCAGCTGTTAATTGATTCCACACTTCTGCAAATGATTTCTATGGTGTCAGTACTGAGAGAGATAACTATAATGCACATTCTGATCAATTATTCTCATAAGAAATTTTATCCATTAAGCATTGTTTTTATGATTAGCATTTTTAACAAGAGATTTTAGCATTTTAAACAAGATATTTCTTGTTTATATATTAAGTGGAAATAATCAGCAAAATACTAATTTTGAAATGTTCAAAAGTAGACAAAAATCTCAGGATGTTTAATCTATTTGTAAACGGTAAGGATTCATCAATGTAGCTGAATTAACAGTAAGATTAAAACATAGCTATTTTATTTCTCTCTTTGCAGTTCTCTAAAATCAAACTGTATGATACAAGGGCTACTGAAAACTCAGTCAGAATAAAGGTGATCAAAGCCATTTCTACTGGTAGTCCCACTTTCCTATCTGTGATTTTCCTGATGTAATAAAAAAAAAGTGAAACAAGCTGATTACCTAAATATTTCTAGATTAGAAAGGGATACTTAAAAGCACTAGTCTTGATCATCAGTTCCTTGTTTCTTTCATGTTATAACTCTTTTCCCCACACAAATTGAAATTGACCCTTGAAAGCTGCAATGCTGAATTTTTGCTGAACTACTTGTATACAAAAGGTATGATTCTGAAGTAATCATATTGTTCTATATGTCTGTGCAATCATGTCAAGTTCAAAGCAAAGTTTTTATCAGTGGTGAATTTAATTATGTCAATGTTTTCTTGCTACAGATTTCCTTTCATTCTGTTGATACCAGCCTGCATTATATGAATTTATATTTTCAGATAAAGTCTAATAGAGATCAACATCTGCAGTATCACTCTCATGCTTCAATAAATTTTATAATCATCATTGTAAACTTAATTCATTATTGTTTAGAGATATTTAGCTGGAAGGTATTTTAATGGTTCAAAATATGGTTGCTATAAAATAAAATTTGTAAGGCATGGCTGAAATGAGAAAAGAAATAATGTCTTAGATGAACTTTACCTAGAGAATTACTTAGAAATCTGAGTGTTATATATACTTCAGGGCAGCCTGTTTAAAACTGTATTGGTGAAGAAATGTGATAAATACCTTTTCTTTTTATCCAAATAGGCTGTTTAAATGAATTACCTTGCAAATCATGCACTGGTTGCTTATGTTTTCTTTTTTTTTTGCTGGGGTGAGAAACCAAGGAGAGGGGAACAGAGAGATTGGAAGATTAATCTAGTATAAAACTAGACAGCGTAGAAGAACTGCAAAAAGAGATCTTGGTGAAAACTAGAACTGCTTAGAATTCAGAAAAAGCTATTTTTTTCAATAAGCTGGAGAGTGTGCAAAATGATTTCTCATGCACAATGTGACTCAGCAAAAGCAAAGGTTACAAGCAATGAATGAGAAAAGGAGTTAAATCAATACCAGTTAGTCTCTTAAAAACACTTCCAAAAATAGGTAAACATTTTGCAGGTTCTTCAGTATGGCAAAGGAAGTCTGTGGAAATGCCTTCATAAGAATACCAAGCAGTGGGAGAGTAGGACCCTCCCTGTGAAAGGCAGCCAGATCTTAATTTGGCATGGCAAGATTTCTGCATTCATTGCACTTGCTGGAGTTGTGGTTGCAAGGTCCGGAGTGTGTTCAACTCACCTTCATGCAGCCTAGGTACATTTTTGCAAGGTGCCATGATGGTGTTTTATCTGCTCCATCACTGTTGCTTTAAAATGTCTGTTAAATACAACACATAGAGTTATAAAAGTTTTGAATAGTAGAGCTATTCCTATATGATCACTCAGGAACCAACAAATGCTGTTTTCCTGACAGGATCCATATAGTAGAGGAGAGACAAAGCTGTGCTCAGTGTATTTGACGAGGTCTCTAACAGGAAGCTCTGTCTCGCATGGTTTTTGTGACAGAGTTCCAGTGGGAAATGTGAATTTTCACCTACTCTGAGTTACTCTTTCATGTACTAAAAGCATAGCATTTTGAAAACAGTTAAGTAAAATTACAGTATGTGCAGGAGAAATATTTTGGGTTTTAATTTTCCAGTCAGTTTTATTACTTGCTAGTTTATAGGAAATAGAGAACAAAATACGAAGGTATTGTCTAGTAAATTGTAACTAAGTCTTACAAATAGGTGACCAATATTCAGTTTTCAAGTAGCTCATGATGGCTCAGGCCCACTATTTTTTAATTGACCCAAAACTTCTTATGTATAAAAAATTTCTAAGTGGACATGAATTCAGGTACCTATATGTTTCAATGTATCTTCAGAATTATATTTTCTTACAGTTTTATTCTGTTCAAAAGTGTCTTCTATTGGTCTGAGAGCAAGATTAGTAGCCAGGAAGATCTAAGATCTAGTTTTGACAGTGATATAAATACTTTAGTTATTACAGTGTTTTTGAATATCTGTGGCTTCTGAAATGTGATGGCAACTTACCTTTAAAAATTTCCTTTTCCTCAGTACACTTGGAGTAATTTTTTAAAAATCTAAATCAAAGCCGAAGAGCGTTTTCTCTTCAAGGAAGAATACAAATGAATGTGAAAGACTTTCAAGCTATTTAGTTCCATTACTGAAATCAGATCCATCAGAGCAGAATAGCTGTCTTATATTCTTCTATGTCATATTTTAAGTACTTACTTCCTATTGTAGACTGGGTGAGTTGAATAATTTAACCTTATGAGCAGGAGGTCAGGTTACAGTTGAGCTATTTGCTTTTTCATAGTACTAGTGATATCTGTAGTGCACTGCAAATAAGGTTTCCATCAGTGTAAGTATAAGAGATGTGTATTAAAAAACCAAATGTTGTGTATTGATAAATTACAATTAAAAAAAAATATGGTGATAATTAGTAGAAAATAAATTTCAGTTTCTATATCTGAAAACATAATATTTATAGAATGTGTCTGATGGAGAGATTTGTGCAGGTTCTAGATTATTTTATTATTGTTTCAAAGTAGTAGTAATCACAATGGCCTGGAGGATTTTTCAGTGGTGTGGTAACCTTTGCAGAAGAGGTGGTAATCCTTCTGACAAGAGATATATAGTGCTTAGTTGAGCTGACAGCTGGAGGGTGTGTATCACAGCTGTTGACACACATTTAAAGTTATCTTAACCTTTAAGGTTCCAGGAAGGTCCTGGAAAGGCAGGAGTAGTCATTTTCCATGGTGTATCTAGCTGGAGGTATGTGAGGAAAGGCTTTTATTGAGGTGAGAAATGGATTAGACAAAGGCTCATGAAGGTGAGTGAGAATTAGCTTGTGATCTAAAAATAACAGCAGTTTTTAATAGTAGTGATTGGCCATAAGTTTTCATGAGTACTGTTTCTCCTACCATGATTTAATAACACTGCTTTAAAATGTATAGCATACTGTGTTTGTAGCAGGTATTTTTAAAATGAAAAAAAGTGACTAATGGTAAAGAGGGGCTAATGGTGTTGTGGTGACCAGTAAAGAAAATGACTGGCTTGAATACCAAGTGGTATGGTGGCTGCTGGGCAGGACGAAGCTCTCTCCTGCAGCAAGGTTTCTAGCCGATCAGGTGTACAGGTACAGTTAGTTTATTTCTGATGGATAGGATTACAACTTCTGGCATTTGATCCTGGTAGTGAAGGTAGATCCCTTCAGCATGGATTAAATTAATTAGAAAGGGAGTTTGATGATGCCAATCAACATTGGCCAGCAATTAAATTAGTTACTTTGATCGATCAGGCTGCTTTCTCTGAAGAAGAAGGTTACATTTTCAGGAAGGTCCTTTTTCTTGAATGTGGTCTACAAGTTGCCACATGCAGGGTACCTGTGTAAATCTTTTTCCTTCATGAAAGGCTGGAACAGATTGAGGACCCAGCTGATCTCTACATTAGTCAGCCATAGGTGGTGTTCCTATATCCATGTCTTAGCAACAAAATGGAGTCAAAGCAATGACTGCTTATGGTAAATATAACAGAAAGGATTTGAAAATGTTTGTGTAAGAGGTATAAAAATCTAATGTTAAATTGGCACATCCTCCTCTCGTTAAAATTGCTCATGCTAGAAAAAGGGTGGATTTTCTAGTAAATCTTGTTCCAGTTCCTTGGATGATGTGTTTTCCTAATAGAAGTATATTTGCCTCAGCCAAAAGTCAACAAGTTTTTACTCACAAATAAATTCCATGGTTTTTATCCCCTCAGCCTCCCCCCAGTGACTTTGTAGCAGCAATGTTTCTAAAAAGATTTGTCCATTATTCTTTGCATCCATACGAGGACACTGTGATGTGGAGTCATATATATATATATATCTGATCTCCTGTATGTAGCAAAACAATTCTTACTATTCTATTTATATTACTGTAGATCTATGTATACAGATGTTAAATCTTGAAGAACATGTGCACTCAATCTGCTTCAAGGCACGTGTGAGATTTGTCAAACTACACTCTGTACGGTTTTGTGTGTTATACAGTTCATGATGGGGTTGATCCTATATGTCATACTCACTAAAGTATTTTGATGTCTTGGAGAATCAAATCTATGCAAAAATCTGTGGCTGTGAATGCAACTTGATCCATATGTAATATAGACTGAGTATTTACACAGTGTGAATATTAACAGTAGAGTATGTGTATATTCCATGTGCACACATATTTGTCTGAATCTTACAATGAGATCCACATGGATGTATGCCATACCTGTTGAGTGCCATTTACTGCAATTGGATTTGCACAGAGATAAAAGATTTTGCTGATATGGGAACAGAATTGGGAAGGGGAAATGAGGCACATTCTTATTATAGGCATGGCAGAAATTTTCAGTGTTGTATGTAATTTGATATTGGAATAGCTTATTTTGGAATGTGGCAAATTTTTCATCAGCTGAAGTATTTAAAGGAAAAATATTTATCTTCCTTGGAGTAAGTTTCCCCATCTAATCTCTTGTCTTAATGAAAACTTCTGTGTCTTTGCAAACTGTCTGGCTTCTGGTAGTTCTGTTGTCCTAATTGTCTGTTCCCGTCGGCCATTCTTGTTTTAGACTTATGAAACTCTGTTCATGTCACATAAGAATGATTCAATTTGTGTCCCCAGTAGCAGAATCCATAGAGTTCTTGTTAAACTTACAGAGGTTATGATTTCTGCTGGTACGAACATGACACTTCAGTAAGACAAACAGGACATCTTAGCTTCACCATAAGCAAATAGGCATCCAAATGATGCTTATATTACTTGTCATACTTCACAGAAAGAGTTGCATTTTTGCAAGATTGAATTAATTTCCTCATTTACAGATGCCATTGTAAGGCTGGCATACTTTAATATTTACAAGGCAAGACTGGGTCCAAATCTTTCAAGCACAGAGTAGTGACCCTGTATGGTACCTAAGACAGGATGCCAGTTTGCCAGTCACCCCAATATTGCACACTCTGCTCAGACAGTTGTGGTTTTCCCTTGCTGAGCAGTGACTGCATTTCCTTTCTGGCTGGGAGAAGAGCATTTTCTCTCCTCCTAGCTAGGCAGAGCACTTTCTACTTCACTGGGCACCAAGGAGAGCCTGTTTTTCCTTCTCCCTTTCAGTAAATTGAAGCCTTTCCTTTCCTTATCACTTCTAGGACAACTGTGGCAACAACAGGTCTGTGGCTTTGCTCTCCTTTTTACTGTCCTTCCTGGCACTAGCCAGGATCTCCTGGTTGCTGCCTTCAAGTCTGCCCTTCAGGATCAGTGGCCATTTGTGAGGGTAGAAAACATTTTCAAAGGGATCTTAATTATAAAGATAGAACTAAGTGTAAGAGGAAAAGGCTGATAACACAAAAATAGGTTCACATACATATTTTCATTACTTAAAGCTTGAACTGATCTATCTTATTCCAGAGAAAGGCCACCTTTGTCTCTTTTATCCACGTCTGGGATCTTTGCTCCAGTTTCCTGCAGGTAACTCCTTCAGCTCCATCTGGGGTGAAGAACTAAGTATGAATCTGGACATGTCTGGAAGTAGCATTTTAAATCCTTGTTACCCTGTTAGGATTGATAAATCAAGATCTGAAGTTCCACTCTGTTTTTTCCCTATGAATCTTTATTTGATTGATCCCTTTATAATCAAGTAGAAAACAATGTTGTATCAAACAAACAGAACATATAACATTCATAATATATTCCAGACACATCCTCTATTAAAATACTACATATAATAAAATCACATGCTTCAGTCAATCCTTTGTCAGTGTCAGGAAAGAGTGTCTGTTGATAATTCTTTTGTCACCTTCCTCTGAAGTCTCAGGAGTGTCTATGGCTAGATACTGTCTATGACAAAGAGTCAGTGCTTAATGTGGTACAGGAACTCCATTCTGGTGTCTGACTGGTGTGTCTTGCTCAAATGCTTGGACTTATACTACTGCCTTCCTTACAGGGATGGAAGGATTTTTTTGTCAAGTCAGACAGGCAGGACTCTGAAGGTCTTTCCCTTCTTATACATCACAAAAAATGTTTTGTTTTCTGAGTTCAGGTCTTCTGAGATCATCTGATTTAGAGAAGTGCTGCCATTGGATCTTTGTCTGTCCTGTTTTCTGCCCTTGTCACTGTTTTGCCAATTGACAGGGTTAACACAAAGGACACAGACACCAAGCTGAAGAAATAGGCTTATTTTACTTTAGTAGAAATAGAAATTTTACTATAGTAGAAATAGCAGAAAGAATAAGCAAGGTAATGCACCTAGACATTACTATTTAAAGCTAGCTATAGTGATTAAGAAAGATACATCACCAATTGCCCTCATACTTTACCATCACCCAGACCCGTGCATCAGCTGGGGAGCCCCGTCACAGCGAAGGGTCGCAGAGCCTTTCCCAGCAATTGGGAAGTCCTACGCAGGGCGTCTGCTCGTAGGTGAGGTCTCCATCTTCGCTGTGAGAGGGTCCAGCTTTTATACAGTTTAACAAACAAGTCTAAACAAAACGCACAGGAGATATCTGGTAGATTGATATGTCTCACTCAGGCATGTCCGGATCTGGCCAGGATCCGGGCATGTCTGCGGAGTTTCTGTTTTTCTTTACATTTGGGATTTATAGTTACTTCCTATTGTTTACTTATAGTTCCCAAGGATTGTTCCCAGGGTTACATTTTCATGCTGATAAGATACTGGTTGCTTCAGTCTGGTTTGAGGCCTATGTTTCAGTCACACATCATAATTTTGTGTGAACTGAAATGTATGTTTTTAAGCAATAATGGTTGCTAAAAGATCCAGCTAACTGAATGATCCATCTAGCCTTAATTTCCATGGTGATTATAAACCTCTATGAAAAAGAAATATATGGTCCAGTTATATTGCTGTAAAATGATTACAAAGGATTACAAAATTTTTGCACTTGTAAAGCAGTTATGAATACAAAGTAGCATAAGTATTGTATTCTACATTTTATAATGTTGCATTAGCATTTTTCCTTAACAGCTGTTTTTGATTGAAACTGTGCACTATAAGCAGATTTGTAGCATGACATGCTTTCTTTAATTTAGTACAGAAAGTGTAAGTGCATTCACAAAGAAATGCAGTGAACATTTTGTTTGTTTTTTTTTCATCAGTTGATCATTCTGTCACTTAATTAGCATTAACTGTATATTTGTGCTACAGGAAATATTGACAGAATTCTCTTTCTTCTTTCTTGTCATGCTTATTTAGGAAAAGAAGCCCATCAATATCAAGAGAACAGAACAGAAGATACGACCAAAGGGACGAGAGAGACGAATATTCACAGTATGCTACATCAGACAGTGCGATGCCCAGGTCACCATCAGATTATTCAGATAGGCGGTCGCAGCGTGGGCCTCAGTTATATGAAGAACCCGAGCTGGGTGATTATAGAGATTCCAACAGAAGGAGTCGCAGGTGTTCCAAGGAGTATCCGGTAGAAGAGGAAGATGCACAAAACAGAGAAGAATATGAAAGACAGCGGAGGGAAGAGGAATACCAGGCACGATACCGAAGTGATCCTAATTTGGCTCGTTATCCAGTCAAGCCACAACCATATGAAGAACAAATGCGTATCCATGCTGAAGTGTCCCGAGCACGTCATGAACGGAGACATAGTGATGTCTCATTGGCAAACACTGAGTTGGAAGATTCTCGGATGTCTATGCTGAGGATGGAACGACCGTCAAGACAAAGATCAGTGTCTGAGCGCAGGGCTGCCATGGAAAATCAACGTTCATACTCTATGGAAAGAACTCGAGAGGCTCAGGGACCAAGTCCCAATCGTCAGAGGACCACAAATCATAGCCCTCCTACACCTAGGAGGAGTCCGATTCCTCTGGAAAGACCAGACTTGAGGCGCTCTGATTCATTAAGGAAACAACACCATTTGGATCCCAATTCTGCTGTACGGAAAACAAAACGTGAAAAGATGGAGACCATGTTACGGAATGATTCACTCAGCTCAGACCAGTCTGAATCTGTAAGACCTCCACCACCAAAGCCCCATAAAACGAAAAAGGGAGGTAAAATGCGCCAGGTTTCATTAAGTAGCTCAGAAGAAGAATTAGCATCCACTCCAGAATATACGAGTTGTGATGATGTAGAGATTGAAAGTGAAAGTGTTAGTGAGAAAGGTAAGTTTTCTAATTTTCTGACTGCTTCAATATACAGAAGTGGTTTAGTTTCCATTCCATTTTACGCTTATTTTACCTATTAGAATTGATTGCAAATACATACCTACAGCCCTTCACAGGTGACTCAAGTTTGTTGTGATATGAGTTGTTTTTTTCTGATTTTGTTGTTTCATTTACTTAAATCTAAATTTAATGATTTACATGGAAAAGAACATCATAGCTACTAGAAGTATTTTGATATGCTAAAGGAAAAAACATGCCTATTGAAAAACCTGTTAATTAAATCTGAAAACTATCTAAAGCTGGGCTGTCATATATGGTCATGATTTCACGTCCATTAATACCAGATTTACGTACTCCTGGATCACACTGATCTGGATATTTGATCTGGATCAAGTGTGGGTGCATGACCACGTTTCTGTTGAATTAACTAGAGCACAGGATACAGAGCTCATGCCAGTTTCATGCTGGTTGCTGCAGGTTAAAGAGCATCTGATCTGCAAAAAAACCTGTGTGTATAAAGTTAACCCATTCAAGATTCTAAACAAATTTAAAATGACTGATGCAGTTTATACCAGTGGAGGTTTTTTTTGCTGTGGGGCTATGGTGCTTTCTGGTTTTAGTGATTTTTAGGACTCATGATGTTGGATTTACTCCATTGCCAGAAAGAAAAGCTAAGATTAATTGAAATGATGTCCAACCTATCAAAAGGCAATGTATGACTTAATTACGAAAGCATTGGGGATGGTCAGTTTAAACTGAAATAAATTAATAATATTTGTTTGCTTCCATTCAAATAGGTTGTTGGTCTAAAGTACAATAGTTATAAACTTCTTTCAGTTATTATTCTTATGCTAGTGCACCTTTACTAATTCTCATGGTCATCTGCTTTTGTGGACTGGGATTAGAAAATTTGATACTTTTTGCTATTAATATTGCTATCAGTGTTTTTCTGAAGCAAATATTTAATTAGAGGTAGTGAAATAACTCTTAATTTTCATATTTCAATAGCTATAACCATGGTCTGATAACTAAGGAGCAAGATAGTTTAGAATGGAAGGAAATTTCACCTGGGACAAAGTAGCCAGTTATATACACTTACATAAAACTGTGACCTTGACCCCCTTAGTCTTCCTGATGAATAGAAGAACTTCAATCAACTTCAGGGTGTTCACGATTGTGTTCTTAGTAGCAACCTTGAGGAAAATAGAACCAATCGATATGTGGGAAGTAGTAACAAAGTGTTTATTTAATGAAGTTCAGCATAGGAAACATAGCATACAGAATAATACAGAAAAAATATATTTTTTGTACAGAAAACATATACATTTACAATATACTATACCAACAATGTTAGATTATCTGTCATCATAATAATCTGACATAAATTATAGCTTTTACTTAAATAATTTTGTACTTTATCTGTCAAAGAAAACATTATTGATAACAATAGTTAGTAATAATGATAATGTCATGTCTGTGCTGATTTCTGAAGTAGTGAATGAAGCTAAATAGAGCATATGTTTTATAAATGAATAAGAAAAGCTTGCAAAATTTTAGGGGGAAAAAATGCTCTGTTTTATGTTTTGTCAGTCTTGACTGAATTATTGTAAGCAGTTTTCATGACATCTAGAGTGTAGCTGTGTCAGCATGGCCCAGTGGTGGCCTGTGGCCGGAATCGGTGTGGAGAACAGCTTTGGTTTTTCACAGAGGAAGAGGGCAATTGCTTGAACTGGGGGAGAGGTCTGACTGCTGCTGACTGCGCCTGCTTCCAGCCTCAGCGTGGGGGTCCGGTGCCTGCCCTTGCCGGTGGGCTGGGAGGCACTGGCCGTGCATGGAAGAGGCAGCCATCCCAGCAGTAACGCCTGCACCCAGAGCCAGAGCCAGCTGGTGCCAGCCTCAGCAGCCCTGGCCACGTTACCAGACAATACCCTCAGCCCCATTCATACCTCCCCCCCACTCCTTAACCCCTGGAGCCGAAGTTCCAGGAAAGTATTTTTTTTGAGTGGATTTGGGAAGATCTGGATTCTGCTAGGCATGCGGGAAGAGAGAAAAGATCTGCTTGGATGAAGAGGAAGAGGGAGGTCTCGCCACCTGGATCCAGCCTTCACAGCCGTAGACCCACAAAGTCCTATGTAATTCTTTCTATTTTCATCAATCTCTCTTATCATGTAAATCAGCCTGCACTCATAGTCCCTATAAGCAATTTCTTCATGAATACCACCAAAAGGAATCCAGCACATAAGCCCCCATCAGTTTTCCTTGTACTGCAATACATTATTTTCTTAATTGATAAAATACAATTAATTATTTTAAACACATCCTATAAAAATGGGCTTCTCCTCCCCCCAAATTACTTGCTTTCTGCCCTTCAAAAACTCCCTAGACCCGAGGATTTCTCAGCTGACCTTTTAAGCTGCATACAAAGTCTGTTTCGCCAAAGATATAATGCTAAATATAAAACATTTGGCCTTGGAGTGATGAAGGGTGGCAATGTTAGTGAGAATTTGGATGCAGTAATAATGGGTTCTCCAAAAGAGGAGAATAATTTGTTCTCAATCTCTTTCTCTATGGAGTACCCATATCTTTTCACAGATTCTGCAAATAAATATTAAGAACTGCTCAGCTGTGAGGAGCAGCCTGGGCCTGTGCTGCAGGAGAAGCTGTTTGCTGAATTATGTCTGAGATTTTAGAAGGCCCTGACACTGCTGTTAAGAAACTAGTCTGATAATTGTGAATTACGTGAAAATGTAGGAAAAATTGCAGCAACATGCTCTTAAAAGGGCTGAAAGTTTGCCTTTTTAAGCTTATATCCGAAATGAAAGGATTGATAAATATATATGGTTGGAACATATATATGCATACAAAATGAAGATAGCCATTTCATTTTACAAGTCCAACAGAGACACGGATGTGGATTAAGATCTCTGGGAAGAGCATCTGTTATTACTGAATGCCTGTGACTTTAAGTATTTGGGTCTGGTCTCATTTCAGTAGCTGTCTGCTTTAAGGTAACTCTTTCTTTGATTTTTAAAAATAGAACATAATTGTTTTCAGGGAGGGGACAAGGCAAAATTATTTTTCTTCATGTTTCTGGTAATGGCTAGAGTAATCATTGCCTTGTGTTGTGGTTTGAGCCTAGTTGGCAGCCAACCACCACGCAGCCACTCTTTCTCCCTTCTCTTTGGGCAATAAGAAGGGACAGAGAGCCAGGCTTGGGGTTCGAGACAGGACTGGGATGGGGAAAAAATCACCCTTTATGGGCACAAGCAAAAGGCACGCTCGTTAGGGGAAGAAAAAAAGAACATACATCTATTACAGACACTAACAACACGTAACAGAGTAGGACAGTGAGAAGCATTGCCACATCTTGAGAACACCTTCCCCTCACCCCTCCCTTCTTCCCAGGCTCAGCTCTGCTCCCGATATCTCTACCTCCTCCCCACAGCGGTGCAGGGGCAGGGAATGGGGGGTGCAGTCAGTGCTGCCACTTCTTCTATCTTTGGTGGGGGCAGCTTCTGGAACTTCTTCCCCCTGCTCCAGCATGGTCACCCTCTCACAGGAGACAGTCCTCCACAAACTTTCTCTGATGTGAGTTCCTCCCACGGGCCGCAGAGTTCCCCACACTGCTCCATCGTGGGTCACTAACTTTCTCCGACTGGATTCTCTCCCATGGCTGCAGCCCTTCCTGAGCTGCTCTGGCATGGGACTCCCCCGCATGCTGCAATCCTTCCAGCACTGAATTACAGCAGCGGGGCTACCTTTTCCCATGAGACCCTGGCCTTCTTCGGGCACAGCACCTTGATTATATCAGGCAGAAGCCACAGGCCATAAATCAGTGTCTGCTCCACCGTAGACCTCCATGGGTGGCAGGGGGGGGCCGCCCTGCCGTCTCACCACAGGATACAGGGGGGGTCTCTGCTCCGGCACACCTCCCCCCTCCTTTCTTCCTCCGTTCCTCCACTGACCTTGGTGTTCACGCAGCTGCAGCAGCTCCTCCTCACAAGTCCCACTGCCCGTCACCACGTCCCTTCTTAAATACATTATCGCAGAGGCACAGCCGATTGTCTCAATTTCCCAAACAGAAGTGGAGCTGACTTGGAGCTGGGGGAGCTTCGAGAAGCTTCTCACAGGGGGCCGCCCTTATATCCCCCTCCCCTGCCACCAAAAACTCCACCACTCACTCAACCCAGGACACCTTGGAACGCTCCTGCCTCTTCTCTATGGGGGACAAGGGAAACTGTGAGCAGAGAAACCTGGTGAACACCCAGACAACTCTCAGGCTCCCAGCAGGCATCCATGTGAAACACAGGCATGGTGAAGAAGCATTGTAGATCGAGATTTGACTGCATAAGAGAATAGCTGGATTCTTAAGATACTGCATGGTTTTTGTAATGCAACTACATTTGGACCAGGAAATTTGGGTCATACACTAAGCAGAGGACTGGCATATTGGAATGGGAATCAGGAAGCTTCAGGAAGATGAGCAGACAGGAGGAGGAAGTTTAGGAACTGTGAAACAAAATCTCACTGGGTGGCTGGAAACCAGTGGATTGAGGTGGAAACTGAGGCTGAAGACGAAGAGGGGAGAGCAAATCTGGTAGCAAGTAAGCTAAACCTGTGACCTGTAGTTTGGAAAGAACAGATAAAATGAAGGAAACCGATCTGATAAAGGTAACTGGGAATGTGAGATCTGGAGTATAGGCTAGAGGATTCTGAGATTGGCTGAGAAGCAGTTTGGGGGAGATGGTGAGCAGTTGAGAAAAGAGCATTCCAAGAGGACAGGAGGGCTGAGATGGGCTTGGAAGCTTTGGCAAAGAGGGGACTGGGAGACTCCCTGAGCAAGGAGTGTGGGGCTGGCACATTGATGTGGAGTGCTGAGAGAGGGTTTGGCAAGGTGAGAAACACAGGACTATGGTGAGGAGCCAATGGTGTGACAGACCAGTTTATTCTTTAAAAGTTCAGGAAGCAATGCATGATGACAGTGTAAAATGGACATAACTGAGATTATAAACAAGTGTACTTGAAACTTCGGTTGTGCCAGAATTAGACTTGTTTTGCAGATTGGATTCTGTGCAGGTCTTTATACATGTTAAAACTTTCCTTAGTGACATAACTGAATCCTAATTTACTAGATGGCCTTTGCCTTTTGCTGTGCATAGGATGAAAAATTCTTACTTAATGTGCTATTCAGAATTTTCTGAAGCTCCAAAGATTTTTTCCAAGTTATCCAAGGGACCTTTCTTTACTCTTGCTGTGAATATCAGGCTTCTGAAGCTGCAAAGACAGCGTCTCCATTTGCAACACTTGTTGCCAGTCCTGAACATAAGGGTAGCAAACAGTCCAAGGCTGTACCTCCAGGGCAGGATTCCCTATGTGAGGAAATACACTTTGCAGAGGGAAAAAAAAAGGTGACCATATGTTTTGGACCAAAATATTAGGTATATTTTTATTTTCTGTAATACTGAAAGAACAAAATTGCTTAAAATGTTACAGCAAAACAATTCTTGAAATGCCAGTGCTTTTATAAAATTGTAAATTTTAAATGTCAATAAAATGGATCCTCAATCAGCAAACATAAATATCACAATGAATTACTTTTAAATGTTCTAGATTTTTCAATTCATCAATTTTTCTCAAACTCATCTCAGTTTACTTGGTTCAATTTCAGTGCTTGGAGAAACACGGTTTATAAAGTAAGAACAGTTGTGTTAGTTGCAGTAGAGTGAACATTGAACTGTGTCACCTACACAGCTCCAAATGAATCTATGTTTTTTTGTGGTATGCAAGTTATGCCAAGCTGTCTCCATTTCTTGTCCAATTAAAGTGTCTTCTATTGTGAGGGAATATTAAAGTATTTTATATTTGTATTTTCAGTTAGATGTTTGTCAGTGCAGTTGTAAGGAATAGGCCTTAGGGAAGGTTTGAAAGGGCCCCCATAGTTTGTCAGGCGGCATGAAGCAGATGTGAAGCAGAGTGCTACAGTCTTGTTCTGTGTGTCTACAGGCTTTCCAGGTAGAGTTAGAAAATCAAACAGTACCACTGCCCATATATTCCTGGAGGCAATACTGTCACACCTGCAGTGTGCCAACGTGCCAGTCTGAAGAGACTTGCCACAGCCACACTCAGGAAAGCCAGTGGTCCCTGGGGCTGTTGTACCCCCCACTCAGAACACAGGCAACGGAGAAGCAACCTGTGCTGGAGCTGGGTTTCCTTCTGCTCCTTTCCCAAATATTTGAGGGTCCTGACTGTCCTAAAATTCTTTACAAAGCTCTCAAACTCCAGGCTTCCAGCAAGAGACAATGTCTACGTGGAAAAAGATAATTCATTCAAGGAAATCTAGGCCTGTGATAGCTCTAAATACTGCTCTGATTTGCTCTAAATATAAAGTAGGACATAGTAGATTTTTCCAATGGTGGCAAACAGTTCAGCTATACGCACATACCATGCTCCCAGCCACCCTCCCGAGCACCCTCCAAGAGGTATCTGTTTGCACAGACGGTGGCTGACATCTGGTGTGGGTGGAATCTGTGGTGGGAAAGGCAAATGTGTCTGTGTTTTGTCAGAGATGCAGTTCTTAAGTATAGTGTTTGCTTTCACTGTTCTTTTATTAAAACATGATAGCTAGATGGATGCCCATTTTTATTATCAAAGATTCTTATCTGCATAGAAACACAGAATCATAGAATCATTTAGTATGGAAAAGACCCTTAAGATCGAGTCCAACTGTAAACCAACACTGCCAAGTCCCACTAAACCATGTCCCTAAGTGCCACATCTACATGTCTTTTAAATACCTCCAGGGATGGTGACTCAACCACTTTCCTGGGAAGCCTGTTCCAGTGCTTGATAACTCCTTCAGTGAAGAAATTTTTCCTAATATCCAATCTAAACCTCCTCTGGTGCAACTTGAGGCCATTTCCTCTCATCCTGTGACTTGTTGGGTGGGAAAAAAGTGACCCCCACCTTGCTACAACCTCCTTTCAGGTAGTTGTAAAGAGCAATAAGGTCTCCCTTGGGCCTCATTTTCTCCAGGCTAAACAACCCCAGTTCCCTCAGCCACTCCTCATAGGACTTGTTCTCTAGACCCTTCACCAGCTTCGCTGCTTCTCTTTGGACACGCTTCAGCACCTCAATGTCTTTCTTGTAGCAAGAAGCCCAAAACTGAACCCTCTATTAGAGGTGCAGCGCCACCAGTGCCGAGTACAGGGGGACGATCGCTTCCCTGGTCCTGCTGGCCACACTATTTCTGATATAAGCCAGGGTGCTATTGGCCTTCTTGGCCAGCTGGGCACACTGCTGGCTCCTATTCAGCTCATATTCAGCTGTCAATCAACACCCCAACATAATGTGGTTATATAGGTTCCAGTGATCTTACATACCTCAGTGTCCCTGTGTTGTTGATTGAAAATGGCAGCGAACAGGCTCTGAGAGCAGAAATGTGTGTGTGCAGGACAAGGGGTTAACATGCTTTTCTTTGTTACTAAGTGCATTGAAAACACGGATATATGAGCTTGTCTTGTCTGTGTTATGGTCATTTACAATCAATCGAATAACTGCACTTTTTCATTACAGGAGTTAAAAAGGTCCTCATGTCTGGAACAGCTTGTTGGACCTACTTGTTTATTGCAATATTGAAACCAGTCTGGCAGAGATACATTTTAGTTTTTGTCAGGGAATAAAGTCTATTTGGAAACACTATACTCATCACAAGTTAAAAATGTATGGTCGCTTGTGATGTGAGGAGCAGAAAGCACACTTTCGGAGTGCTACTGCAAGAACAGTGCATGCCTTGCATGAGCAGAGATGCCAAGCAAATGGGATACCGTCACAGTGCTCTCACTTTCAAATCTGAAGAGATAAGGGACCTGTTTTCAATCCTACTTGTGCCAGTTTCATAAATCTTCAACAACTTTGACTTCAAAGTTACACTGAGCTAAATTAGATCAGAATGAGGTCATCGTTTCTAAAATTTGCTTCATTCAGGTTAGAGTTCCTGAAAGTCTAACTTCTCTGGAACAAACCATACTAGAAGGCAAAATTTCAGGACTGAGCTGCAGCACTTGACTTGAACACAAGAGGCTTTGAAATTTCGCACAGTTTCAGTATGGAGATATCTTAGAATTCAAAGTATGAAATTATGAATGGTCATAGGGAGAATAATTGATTATTTAAAATACTGAAATGTTCGATGTGTTTTATTAAAAGCCAGATTTGAGGGAGTCACAAAATTTCTCATTATTTCATTTAGTGTTGCAGTGTAAGAGGTTATGTTTTACCTTTATAAAGAAATATTTTTAATAAAGATTTTAAAAATTCATAAAGAAATCATATAGACCTCTACATCTTATGTAAGGTGATTGTGGTTTTAATATATAAAGAGTTTGACTGGAAATTCAGAATTCTACTTTTTTTTTTTTTAGCTTTTTCCTATGAACTACCTTTATTTTAATTGCAAAGATAAGAAATATCGAGAAATAATATTACACTTTCTCCTTATATGTTTAGCTGATAAAAAAATCACTGCTTTTAAAGTACTTCTTACAACATTGAATGAGAGGTATCTTACTACTTTAAAATATTAATATTGGCTGTGATGGAGTTTTCCTATAAAAATATTTTTCATAGATCCATAGACGATAACAGAACTAGAATGCTTAAAGTTGCAGAGCTTTCTAATAGTAAATAATAATTTTTTATATTTTTGCCAAATCTTCTCCAACTTAGACAATACTGTGTTCATCAGAAGATAAAGGAAAGGGATGTGATCTTCTGCAGCATTTAGAGGAATCTACTGTATAACATTTTACATTTGCAGCCACTTAAACTTGGTATAAGCCAATAATATCCCTTACAGAAAGAGCCCTGCCTTTTCCCAATTCCTGGCTGCATATTTACATCCTTATATCACTCCTTTCACTCTGCTGGCAGAAGCATTCAGGCAGGTACACACTGCATCAAGCCAGGAAACTTTTGTGGGGTAACACTAATTAGGCAAAAAGATGGTAAATATTAACATTTGAAGCTTCTTGATAAAATGATATTGAATGTCTTAGATATTATAATGCATGCTGAAAAGATGATGTGTAACTGATTATGCCTTATCAGAATCTGAGGATAGATAGTGATTTGCTCAAGTAAGGAAGAAGAAATATTTTCATATAATAGTCAGAGAAGACAGAATATTTTCTCATAAGTAATTGAACATGAATAATTTCCTAGCACTTTGATTCCAACAAAAAATCTAATATTTAATTTTATTGATTAAAACCTTGATTAAATTGCAACCTGAACCTTCTATATGAAAATGTACACAAACTATTAAAACAGTAATTCTTTAATCATGTTTCCTTTTACTCTGGGACTTTGCTGGATCTATAGCTATACCAGAAGCATTGTGTGGACACCAGATTAATTCAATGATGCAATGGAAGAACTATGAATTATTATGAAAGTATTTTAGTGCATTAGTTGTAGTTATTTATAGTTCCAGATGAGATTAAGTTGATTATTAATAGGACAACGTGATTTTTAATATTTTTAACTTAGGGAAAATTTTTGTCATTGGAAATTATCTTAATTTTTAACACTAACTACAAGGTGTATTTTGCCCCGGAAATTGTCAAAAATTCTATTCTGAAGGTAAAGATGTTTCTTTTTCTTTTTCAGATGAAACTGTAAACCATTGGATTGTCTGGGTGACCAATCTTAAAAGTCTCATAAAAAGCATTATTGCTTTCTCTGAGCACTTTTTTTATCTTTTTAAAATATAAATAGAAAAATAAAATAAATTTGTGTTATAGTTTCTAAATAATTTCCCATTATCCTTTCATGTCTTGGCAGCTGGAATATTTGCTGAATAAACTCAATAAATATTCATTAACCTATTACTGTAAATAGCAATGAAAAAGCTTACTTTCCAAACATGCCTGGAAAGGGGGTCATCCTATCTTACCCAATATGGTCCACTTCTTTCTAATAAAAATTTCAGTTTAACTAAGTTAGAAATTTGGGACTTGTGATTCAAGTCTGGCATCAGAAATAAGTATTATTAATTCATACAGATATGGCAGAGATAAGACAAAATGTGGACCTGCTGGATTCTGTGAAAAATGTTTCAGTTCTTTACAATGCCATGATAGAATAAAAAACCATCACAGAATTTTTCTCTGAAGTTCCTAGAATATTTAACTAAATACTGTGAGGTTTGTAGTCTTTTCACAGAGGAATCCCAGCAAACAGAAATATGACAGCAAAAAAAATGACATGTAATGTCTCCAGAATACACGGAGCATGTGTTTTACAAATTATAATTTTCTTCATACTTCGATGAAAGCATTGTTCTTCTAGGAAAACAAAACACTCAAACCTATCTGTCACAGATCTAATGACTGGATTAGATGCAGTGTCATTTTAAATTTTGTTAGTATTTTCCCATGATGCATTTAAACTAATTTTGCAGGTAATTTTGCTACTTCCCCATTAGCTATCAGAAACTAAAAGGGCCATTGTCAAATAATTCTACTTAATTAATTAAAAAAAATATTTAGTTTGAAGTATTCTATCAGTAATATGGTATGTCTTTTTTTTTACATTTTCTTTAATTATTCTTGTTCTGCTGTTATTTTTATATGTAGTTCATGAAGGATTGGATAATCAGAAGGGAAGAAGTGGAGGAACAGGAATGGAGGGGGAGTAAGCAGAATGGGCTGTATATATGTTATTCACCTGAAAACTGGGTTCCTGGGATCCTTTAGCCCTGTTGCCCCAGGCTTCCCCAAATGTGCCATCCAAGACCCGGAATTAGTCACAGAAACTGCTTGAGGTTAAACTGAATATTGTCAAAGGTGAGAGCTGGAAGCATATGTTTGCCAGAGGAAAGCACATCCCTTCCATCTTTTCCCAGTTCTCTCCCCATCCAGGCCTCATCCAATGCAATTCACAATCTAAGCACCAGAAATATTTGGCATGAATAATCTAGGTAAAGTGGCACCAATTTCTGTGTCCTTTAGTGGGTCTGGCTGTAATTTCAACTACAGCTGTTCAGGTGCTGCTGCAGAACATCAGAGCTGGTCCCCTGATGAAGGCAGTAGCTCAAGTGGAAGGAGTGAGACAGGCATCTTAGGGCAGGAACTGTCACAGCTACAGTCCCGCAGAAATCTGTCCCCACTTCTCAGTCGGAGTCCTGAGGAGATGGCCAAGTTTTCCAAAAGGATGATTCCTGCATCTGCCTACCGCCCCAGCCATGAAAATGGACCCACTGAATAATGAGTGGCTTTGAAAATCAAGACACCGGGCTAGGGATCTGACTGTTGATTTAGGAACCAAATTTCACCATATTTGTGAAAATTCTAGCTAACTTTTCCAACAGTAATATTTTATTGAATATATATTTAAAACCTTATAAATGTGTTTTAAAGTTTTTGGTGTCTTTCATTAATTTCAAAGGATCATTAATGTGTTTCTCCTGTGAAGGTCCACTCTTTTGATATTAAAATCCTAATAGGGATCTTGCTCCCTAAAGCCCTTTAGGGGCAAGGTAGAAAAAATGTGATGTATTGATAGTGGCTTTTCTGGTAATTGAGAAAATATTTAGTAAAACTGGTTTAAGAGAATTGGATCATGGCAGTCTATCAAATTGGTGCTCAGTGGTTCTGTTGTAAAATTGCATTGAGAAATTTATTTTGCCTTGGAATACAAAGTGCCTACATCTCTCTTAGAGTGATGTTTTATGCTAACGTATCTGCCAGCATTTTCACCTTTTCTACTGAACTAATCCTATTTGTCATGGAAAGATGAAAGACTATTGCACAGACAAAACAAGAATAATATTTAGCCCAGCATTGTTTTTTCTTGGCTATAAATCATCTTTTTTTAGTTATAAAGTTCTCTGCATGGCTTTGAAATGTGAAAGCATTTAAAAAATATGATGTATAATTTATTTCTGAAAATATTTCCTATAAAATGTATTATGTTCTACTGTTAAAATATTTAAATCTTGGAACATCCAGCTGTGTTGAGGACAAAGCAAGTCTTCAGTCTTTTAGTCCTAACTACTAGATGATTATGGCTGGGCATTGTTACATGTTAAAAGAACTGTTACAGGATAAAAGAGGAAAAAATGGAGGGAAATCACATAAAAATTTGACTGAGTTCCTTGGGGCAAGATTGTCATTACTTACACAGCAGCTTCTTCCCACTTTGTATAACCCATCAAAATCTTTATGTTATGCAGTGATGCTTTTTCCCTTTACTGACTTTTTAATTTTTCTCATACACTGTTTTTTTTCCTACCCTCCTTTTTGAAACCATACTTTTTAGAAGTAGTTTAGCAAATGATTTGCTTGATCATGCTGCAGCACTTACAGGCTGTCAGACTTGAAGAGACTTTTAGAACAGTTTGTTTCAGTTAATATTTAACTTGCTAAATTGTTGCATATACTGTGGGAAGACACACATTTTCTCCATTTCACCTTGTTGATTAAGGAACTTGTTGTGAAGGATGGTTTGAATAGCATTTATGAGCATGAAGATGCAAACTGAAAGAAGGGTGTGTAGTAATGCAGGCTCTGGTTTACATGTCATATGTTTCAGTAGAAAACTATATTGATGCAGTAGTATTCCCTATAATCTCTATGTTAAGATATCCCTTTGAGATGTGTAAAGACAGATGAACTGAATGAATATATACATAAAAAATACCTGTGTCACACACTGAAAATCAGACCAGACTGAAGATAGCAATTCTTACGGAAATGTACTCAGATCAATGGTATTATAGAGAAACATTCTTTAAGAAATAGTCCCAGTGTTTACACTTCCAGCTTTTCTGAACATTTAGATTATGATTATCTTTTAGGGCCATAGTTATATAATCTGTTTACTTGGAAAATGGAAATATATGAACATTAGTTACATAATCTAAATAAGAATCAAATAAAAGTTTTCATCACAAATCTCCATGACTATTTACTGTTATGCATATTTATAGGCCATTTTTATATACATCTATAATAACAAGGAAAGGGTTTATGACAGACTGTGGGATGTCTAGATACTACATGATATCTAAGGAACGACTGCATGCAGTATTTTTCATTGGGTTTTATAATTTTAAAGAATTTTAACATTTCTTCTGCATATTGTAGTTTGGATTTAAATTTTCTTCTAGGCTTAATTCTGAAAGTCTGTTCATATTGAGACTTTCTAAAAGCTTTTAAAAGTTCATTTTAAAATCTTCCTGTTCTGTTTTCATCCTGCAATTTTAATACTCTAAGAATTAAAATTACAACAAAAAGCCATTTTTTTAAAACTGGCATATTGATGAGTTGATGGAATTGAATTTGTTCTTGAAAGGTTTTGACTGATGAAGGCCACCAGATTTAGATTTGAACTTCAGACTAATCATCTGAGAACATTTTAAAAGGTTGCTATTGTCTCTTCAGTGTAGAAAAACTTCCTTGTTTTCAGACATATCTAATCCATTGCCTCCTATCAATCACTATCATCTTTTACAAATGCCAGAGTTGATCAGTAGTTGAATTCTTCATAGGTGTAATTCAGTATAACTAAGACTAGCTGCATCAGGATTTCTGCTATTTGTTTTGTTTATGCAGTATTGCAAGAAAAGATAAATCCATTCAAAATGAGGAATTTAATGGTAAAAGTATAAAATTATTGTGGAAACTAAGGCCAATTACATGGCTGAACCAATTTAAAGCCCTTGATAAGAGCTGAGAAAACACCAAGTCCTGGTGCCTCACTTTAAGTGGTGAGCAGACAGTACAAGGTTTCCTCTCGAAGCATGGTTCAGCCAGGCGAGCCGTAGTGACCCTGCAGCTCACTGCCCCCATTCCTCATCCTCTCTCATGCTTGCTGATCTGGACCAAATCCAGTATTCACCTGACTTCTGGTGAGCCAGTTTAGATCACTACACTGGTACAACACTAAATCTTTACAACAAGCGAACACTTTTCTTTCACCTTATTAAGCTAAAGAATTACTGTGGCAACTCGCACCGTTACCAGAGCTGTCACAGAAGAGCACAGTCACACTGCTGGGAGCAGCATGGAGAAATGAGACAACCATGGTCAGTGACAATGAGCCATTAGATAACTCAGCCATCTAATGGACAGCTTTTACACCAAGCAGTAAATAGTGGTATGACTTTCAAGCAACACTGGCAATATCATAGGCAAAAATGTAAATTTTAAAGGGTGATGCATGTGACAATTTGAAAGGTGACATAGTAGGTGAAAGCCTCCTGGAATTCCTGTTTTCCTGAAGTTGAAACCACATAGCTTATGTAAAGATAGGGCTGCACTGGAGTCCAAACTGTGACTACAGCTCATCTTGATAGATCAGAACTGATTTTTGGCAGTTGTTAAAGTAGTGGTAGTGCTGGAGGCCCAGAGAGTGCTAACTACTGAGACCCTGGGTTAATATTCGAGTGATGAGTCTGTACTGAGCTGCTGTGCCTATGCCCTCATTACTACAGAGGCTGTCTACTGGTGTACAGATACCCTGTGAGATAAACAACTTTTCAGCCCTGGTCTCTGGAATAAGATGAATTCTCTTAAGCAGTAAGGTTGAGCAAATAAGAATCTGCTATGGCACTTTTGTAAGATGAAAAAAAGCATGTATGAAATGGCAATACTTTGGGTTACTGCTATAGGTTAAGTTTGCAAAGATACGTGGTTATGGCAAACTTGGTACCAGAAAAATGTGTCATATGATCATTGCTGTTGCCTTTTTCACTAATAGTTTTCTGTAAGAAAGGAAAAATGCAGTAAAAATAGTTACACAAGAAGGCATCTTGACATGATTCCCATTCAGCACTCTCTGAACCTGATTTTCTGTTGCTCCACTCCCTTTTTATCTGTGCAAAGTGACTGAAAAGTGGGTGTAAAACATTACCATTCTGATTTGCTAGCATTAACATTAACACCTTCCTGGTATTCACTTCACAGTAGATCAGACGAATAGACAACACCCATCCCAGCAGGATAAAAGCTTTGTTTTTCAGAAGTGCTAAAGGCTCAGTATGCCTATGAAATTAAATGAGAGCACAGAATGCTTAGTCAACAGCTTTGTTCTTTTTACCTCTCTGGAAAGAGACTTGTACACAGTGCCGTACCTCTCCGAGCCATTTACATCTGTGTAGTGTGAGTGTGAAATCCCATCACCCTGTGAAGGCAATGACCTTCAGTGACTCTGCACAGGTACACATCATGAAGCATTTTAGGGAGCTGGGTGAAGCTGAAGTTGGCTTTTTATTGACAATAGTAAAATGTGATGTAAGAAGTACTATGACAGTACATTGTATTTATATAATTCAATTACTATTAACAGTTGCAAGTCACCTGGACTATTTGTAAAAACCAGGTCACAGCACTGCCTTACATTAAGACTTCCTCAGGCTTCCTACTTGGAGATTGTTTTATCTGTGCTTTCTATCTTAGTAAGACTCAGCTGCTTGTTCTGCAATTTTCCTTGCTGGATTTTTGCTGCAGGCTGATTTAAAAAACAAAAAACAAAAACAAAACCATAACAATTCAGCAAAAGTAATTCAACCATTTTAAAGGGTGAGTCCAGACGAAAATGTCTTGTTTTGTCCATGTGAAAACACTTAAGACACTAATTTGAAGTGGTGCATCACCTTCATTCTGGGGGTGTGCATTTCATGTCACTGAAAACTGGCACAGTTGGCTGCATTATAAGCCTCTGAACAAAAATCACAGTTCACGTAGGCTTGGGAGAGACTTGTCAGTATTCAGTTGCTAATATCTATGGCTTTACTGAACTTGAAGCTCCTGTGTATAACCACAATATAGAGGGACCTCTCATGGAATTACTAAGTAGTTTTCTCCTGGATACTCATAGACACAGTGGGATTTTCCGTGTAACTGGACCAAGGCAGTACAGGAGTACAAAAGAAAGACTGTGTATTTTGTATGCTTGACATATCTTTCACATCCTGCTGAGCCCAGAAAGGAAAAACAGTTGACTTATAAAGTGGACTAAAGGTAATTTCAGGAGGGAAACCACTAAACCGGGACAAGAATTCTGTGGCAGAGGCAGGAGATGGGGATGGAGATGGAGGAACTGTCCCTGGGAGTAGATGAGTGAGACAGAAGCATGAGAGGGGGCTGCCGACTCTGGAAAGGGCACACTGGGGCTGGGGAAGGGGAGGACCGGTGCTATCCAGTGGGCATCTGGAGCTGGTAATGAGGCTGGAATTGGTAGTATTAACTGTCATATCCCAGTATTTGGAGCACTTGATCTTAAAACTGCATCTGCGTTTCTTGTTCTTTTCCCTGTGTGAGTTTTCATTATCATTATTATTAGAATACTAACACCAAAAAGATTTGACATCTAAAGAATACAGCTGAACAGAGGTGATACAATTTTTGTTAAAATTAGCTTATTGTGATCTGCAAGTACAGAAATCTGTTATTTATTTAGTTCTTTCTTTTATCCTACTTGCTCTGCTTTTCTCAAATACTTTTTATAATAGAACAGACCTTTAGCCTAGAGCCTTTCTATTTTTCCTAACTGTTTTGTTCTTAAGAAGAGCAAAAGAAGTGTTTTGTTTACTTAAATATTTAACCCAATGTCACTATAGTTATGCAGATCTGAACTGAACAGCTGGTCCAGGGTTTCTACAGTAAGTATACTCTTTCAAGGCCCCATTTCCTTAGCGGTCTTGAACAAGTGTTTCTTTTACCTGATTCCAGCTCCTGCTATATGTTTTTTTCATATTAGGAATTGTTACAATATTCAAAATGCCTCTTGGTCGAGGGGAAGCCAAGGCTGAGGAAGGAAGAAATGTGCAGGGAAAAATGAGATTCATTCACACATAATACTTCAGGAGAAGCTAAACACTTCTCCCTTTGTCAGCAAAGCTGATGGTAGATCCTTTCTGATACGTTCAAATATGCTCTGAACAAGAAGATTTTAACCGGTAAACCCAATAATTAAAGAGATTTGAGTGAGAGGTCAATATTGAATTCTTGTTGTATTGAAAGAAAATAGTGTAATACCCTTTCAAACAGCACCTTTTTCAGCTAAAGCTATGTGTTAACATTTTGTTCCTTATGGAATAGATCATCACAGACACACACTTAAACTGAGCTGTTCCTTATACTGGTTGGGGTAAATTATAATGTTAAATATTGTTCAGATAGTACTTGCTGCAGTTTACTTGAGCTCATTATCATAATTTAATTTGACTTGTAAAAATATTGTTCCTTGTGTAAATTCCTACAGTCAAGGCCTCTGGTACCGATGCACTAAGCAGCATTATTAAATTATTTCTGTGGCAATAACAATCCATAGAAACTATCTCCTGTTCACTGTGACATGGTCTTTATCAGATTATAGCAATGAGATCACCAGGCTCACAAAGCAGAACTTCAGATATTGCATTCTGTGAAACAAATTTTGGTATCTTTTTAGTTTGTTAAGATATTTCATCATTCTTTTTGCTGCTGTATACAGTTTTCTGAGTATTTGTTGTTCTTTAGATCCTTCTAGCTGGATTTTTTTTCTCCAACTTCCTTTTGAAAACTCTGATGCTATTCGAGTGGAAGTTATTAAAGATTTATCCTTGTATGAGAACAGCTAGTACAGTTGGCAAATCTTTTCTAATCATATTTGTCAAACGGGGTTGTAAATAATTTTGAAATTAATTGTCTAATAGCGAATGATGCAAGGGAATTCAACTCAATTGTAGAAGATAAATTGATGGATTTGCATTTCCCCCTCCATTTCAGGCTTTGGAGCTGTATTCATTTTTAGATCTTTACTTACTGTGTTTATTTAATATGTAACTGAAGTTATTTATACAGCAACTCCATAAAGGTCTACTGTTCTTACCAGACAGGGCAGATAGAATCTCAGTGTGACTCATGGTGGATACAGCTGCAGTCTAAGAGTTGCACAGCTGTGATTATACTGTATCAAATCAGCTTGTGGTGTCCTAGTGTTCGTTAGAAAGGTAAATATGCTTTTGCCTCTGCAATTTCTACTTTATTAGGTAAGGCTTGCTGTGGTGCAGGAATATTTTACTTCCACAGGTATATGCCAAGTACCTGGCATTTTCATTTGTATGCTACCCCAAAACTTCTCACACTGGCCAATTTGTCAGATGGGTAGCTAAGCCCGCTTTGATGGCTTAAGAGTACTCAGTAGGTCTTTTTCAAGGCTAGGGATCTGGCCTGCATATTAGAGGTTTAAATTTGGTATTATGTAGCATAATCCACCAAATGCTTTGGCTATTATATTCCCTGTAAAAATAAAGCAGATTTTGCTGAACTAGGCAGCCCCATCAGATCATGTGCTTGTGAACTATTTATGATAAAAACATAAACATAAAATAGTAGCTACATTTCAATATTAGAGGCTGAGGAATACTCAAGGGGGCCCTAATTCTTGACAGATGCTTTTAGGTACTATTGCAAGAGGACTAATATATTGCTGTCTAGAGTCTAACTGGGTCGACTGACAAAGCTTTATTGAGCAGGAAAGCTCTGCTTTAGTACTTGTGTAGTATTTCTGCTGCTTTTTCTAAACCATTTTCATAGCTTTGCAGAATTTGAAATGAGTAAGTACCATTACAACATCTAATGCAGCCATTTATTTATCACAGTCCATTCAGTGTCATGCTGTTAGTTATTGAGCTCAATAACTTGTGTGACTGAGGAACATCTTGTGTTTCATCAAAGGGCATTTCTTGAGAGGCATCCAGCATTTTTGTGAAGGAGGGACGAAAATCTATGATGTCTCTTAATAATTCATGTCAATAGATGATTTCTGTTGTCATTTAAGGTGAGGATTTAGATTCCAGACATTCATCTAGACTTGCATGTGTTTTAAACCTTAATCTTGAAAGTTATTTAGACTTAATTGTATGCATTCTAAATAATCCTGGTAAAGTCAGTGGTATTAATCATAAAGTATAAGTTTCTGCATTTGCCTAAGACTGCGTGGTAAAAGAAAGTGAGCAACACTCATACTTGTGTGTAATCAGGGCTCCTAAGGTTGCTGCAAATGGCAAAACTTTGTCTTACTAAGTTTAGATGCATCTTCATTAATAATTATGAGGACTCAGCCTAAATAAAAAGTTAAAATATTCTTAGTTTGATCCCTAAAGAGATCACCTAGCTATTCTGCTCTGGAGTTTAGCTAGATATCTTTTCCACCTTTTAATATGAGGAGTTTTGAATTTAATAGATGTGAAGATGAGCATAAAAAATAATATTGTGTTTTAATTAAAGAATGACATTTATGTTTGAGAATATGCTTTGTTGTGTGCCACGTATGAACTGGCTGATTTGCTTGACATTTTAAATATAGTCATTTAGATGTTGTGAGGTAGCAAACCTGTAAATGGATTAATATTATTTATAGAAAAATATTAAAATGCAATAATAATTAATATAGGAAAAAATCTACAGAAAAGAGAATAATAAGTTTTATTGGAAGAAAATTTCAAAACGAATTGCATTCGGATTAAGTACTTTCCTGACATTTAAAATGAGGATCCAAGAAATCAGAGGAAAATGGTCATATTTTCTTTATCATTCCAGTAATAAGAAAATATGTTATACAATGCTATGATTCAACTATTAATTTTATTAGAAAAATATGCTTAGTTAATTTAAAATCAGTGAGGGGAGACATTCCTAAAATCATATGAGGAGAAAATATGGATTCTAAAATTAGATTCAATAAATTATTCATTAATGATTTATTATATGCTTGAAAATTAGAAATTTACTTGGAATTATTTAATTTGTAACTGGTTGAAGTTCAATATCATATTTTACTACATGCAAATTGAAAAGCTGTAATAACTTGACTTAACATGTTCAGATAATATTTAAAAGGGAAAAAAAAATTATGATAACTGAAAGCCAGGTATCAAAGAAAGAAAATAAAAGACCTAGATTCAATCATCCTTTTCTTAATGAATGCATTTGTCAAAGAGTGAGAACAGACGTGAAATATTTTTCCTCTGGACTGTGGAAGACTTTGTGTTATTTCAGATTTTTTTCTCCCCCCACAGCTTTTATTGCTGAACATGACATTGTAAGGTATGAAATATCCCTTTGGGCAGCTGGGGCAGCTGTCCCAGCTGTGTCCCTTCCCAGCTTCTTGTGCACCCCCAGTCTTCTTGCTGGGGGGACAGTGTGAGAAACAGAAAAAGTGTCTCTTGCCAGCTCTTGTGGGGTGAACACCAAGCTTTTGTTGGCAGAGGGGAAACTGTTTCAGGTGGATGCCAGGGAGGGTTTGTGCTGAGTCGATTGACACACCTTCCTAAAAGTGTGAGCAGCTGTAGTCATTTTTGCAGTGCACCAGGTAACACCAGCCTGAAGGAGCAGAGTTTGAAATGCTTTGTAAAGGTATTGTCTATCCTAAAGTACTTGCAGTGAATAAAAGAAAAAATCAGAGTTTAGTTAAGCTATGGATACTCAATAAACTTGTCATCATGTACTTTGCAAGGCCTTTTCATGTGGAAGTAATGTATTAAGACTATTCAAATAAATGTGGCAAAAAGTATTTCAAGTTTGCTACAAAGAACAGACTTCTCTGTCTCTCTAAGATTGTATTCTGTTACCTGGATTGGCTTGAATTGTTAACAAGGTGCAAATGAATAAAATTAGCACTTGAACATATCCACAGAGCTAAGTGTACTCTGAGGTAGAGGGGCATTTGCAAACCCCAGTTCAACAGCCATTTCCACGTATGAGTATGTGGCTGATAATAAGCTCAATAGAGTGGCTGGTTTTACTAGCACAATCACAGTTTGCATAAATACAGCTATGCCCTTTCCAGCTGAGGGCTTGTTTGTGCACCTTCGGCAGAGGTGGTGGAAGAGGTAGGCATTTAGGACTTTGCAGCGGACTCTGTAGATAATGTCCTGGATGGGTTTTAGGACTAATCTAAGTAGGCAGCAGCCCAGGATAATCAGGGTTGGTGAAATTGTCCAGTTGGTTATTTTGCATGCTGAGTTTACTGTTGCTGCGTTAAGAGAGGTTAGCGCTTGGTGCAGTGATTGCTGCTGGAGAGAGGGAGATCTGAGCGATCTCCTCAAGCTGCAGTGATAGCCCATGGAGGAAGCAGGAACAACAAACCTGGCTCTGAATGTACTCTCACCCTCATCGTCAGCTCCATCTTTTCTGCCTCCCTGACCCTTTCTATGGGATAGCACTAGCCCTCAGTGCAGAAAAATTCAGTTCTGTCTACAAAGTTGAGAAACTTTGCTTTGGCTCTGTGCGTATCTGCTAATACTGCTAGCCTCCTTCAGGATGGAGTGGATTAAAGTGCAAGTAGATGTCTTTCTAATGAAGTTTATCAGATCATAATCTAAACCAGCATATTGACCTTGCTCCCTTTGACTCTAGAGATGATACCCGTTATTAGGATGGGAATAATATGTGTAAATATACTACTTTACTTTCACTGATGCAGCAGCAGAACACTTTGCAATGGTTTACTGGGCTTTGATAAAGGGTTTTCTTTCACAGAAGAAGAATTCTTTCAGTTATTGCTATTGGCATCTATAACACCTATGAACAAACAGAAAAGCATTAAATAACTGGAACATGAAAGTTAAATAAAGAACAACTCTGTTTCTTTCATATTCTGTAACATTCTCAGAAGGAAAAAACCCCACCTGTTAAAGAGACTCTCACAAGTGCTAATTGTTATTCCCGGGGAAAAGGAGAGGCAATGAAATTAGGTGTTTTGGCTCATTTACATTTGCTAATGTTATTTCTTCAATTTAGGATCATGGTACTGATAAAAAAAGGAATAGGGACGATAAACAAATAGGGAAAGTCTTTTGTCATGGGTGACTGCTTTGTTTGGTGCAATTAGGTAGAGGACTATGTAAGCATATTGTTTGAGAATGGGTGGGCTTTAATCTCCAGACTTTATTTTGGGGCTGTAGTAATTGCCTTGCCTTTCTTTCTTCCTTTAGTTGTCAGTTTGGACAGTATTGCATGCTATATCTGAGCTTCTCGTGCTGGTTATGATGGTGGCGATAGCATGAAGTCACTTAAAAAGCTGGACAGTTTTGGAATTGGTTATATACATGTTGAGAAAATGACAGAAAAGAAACTTGAATATGGTGAAGAAAGAAAATGTAATAGTGGTTGTGACTCTATTCCTGAAGGCTCTTTCAGATTGACCCAGTCAACCACCTCACAGGTTTCTGCTCGGGCCTGTAGAGCTAATCAGCAGGAACAGCTGTGGCATGAGTAACGGTGAGTAAAGCAGTCTAAAAGCATAGGTTTTGTTTCCAGAATGACAAGGTGAGAGTTTCAGATCCCTGATGGCCAGTAGTATCTCTGAGTGGTTCTGCAGTAGTGAAATCTAGGCTTCGCTGCAGTCAGTGGGAGTTTTCCTATGGTCTTAAATATAGGCAGGTTTCAGTCTAAATGTTGAGGCGGGGCATTATCACTGATTATAAAGCCACCAAAGTGTCCAATTCTAGTGTAGGAAAGTATGTTTCCTATATTTTGTTTTAAAATTAATTTTATTTTCATTTGAAGAATTTATGCAAAAATTTAGACTTTGAGACTATTTTCTGTTGGATTCATCTGCTCAAAATATTTGTGGCTCCCCTGAATTTAGAAGGAAATGTCTCATATACATCAGTTGGAATTAGTATGTTTTAGTTACAAAAACTAACGCAGTTAATCTAAGCACCTTCGAGTTAACCTATTTTAACAAAAGCAAATGCTCAGCCGCTTTCTTTCAAAGTTTAATGCTCATAGCCTAGATTTTTCTGGTAGAAGCCAACAGAATCTAATCGTGACAGTAATGCAGTTTGTGAAAGCATTAAGTGGTTATCTGACTCAGATTTTCTTTAGAAAGCTTCTTCTCAAGTAATACAACATAACATTGAAGCTGGCAGAAAGTTATAGTATTGGGCACAAGCATGAGTGAAAAAGGATGGTTAAGCAATAGAGAAGTATTTAAATATCTGAATTGCAGTTGCACATTTATGTGGAGGATCCGTATAATACCTGGAGTTTATTGTGCCTGATATTTTTAATCCTACAAAAACTTTAAAAGAGAAATAAAGAAGAAAGTATTCTGCTTGCTTGCATACTTTCAATTACTGTTTATTTTTTCCTAACATATTTTGAAATAGTCTTGAAAATCAAAACAATTTTTTTCAGGGATCCACAATTTTGAATGAAATATTTGTTGCCCCTAAGAAAACTCTAATTATTTCCTTTAAGAGGAAAAAAAAATTCTGATTAATTAATAGTATGATAAACATTTGTTAAGCCAATGGTAATGAATTGGCATACCAGCTTAAGTCTGCTCTCAAATGCCTGTGCAGATGTGACTAAGTAAAGCATTTGTACCTCTCCCAAGAAAATCATCTGCATATAATTATTAATTACATCTGTGCTCTGACTACAGTGTTTCTTGTGAACTTATGCCTCATCTTTGATTGAAATTTTTAGTCGTCTTTTTCAAGTACATCAATATTATTTGTAAGGGAAAGTTGTTTGGATTACCTTTATACAAATATTCCTATGTGAAGACCCTGGTGAGTTATCTTAATGTTTTTTTGACAGCTTATTTTTAGGAGAATGTTTAGGAAAAAAAGCATCATCACAAACGTAGATTCAGCAGTGCAAGAGAGAAGTATATTGGTGGAAAAGTAATAATCAGACCAGGGGAATTCAAACTGATGGTGGATAGCAGAGGCACTTTTGAAGGCTAGGGTTAAAATATCTCTCTGATAAGAAGGCTGTAAGGATTACATCTTTTTATGGCATCACACATATATGACTAAGCAGTAAAAAGCATGTCATCTGCATCCTTTTCTTCTAAAGTACATTGTGTCATAAAACTTGATTTATGGCATGATATAATGGTATAATGTAATACAGTTGAAAATTGTGCATGATGTGTTCTGCTTCCTTGATGTACATTCCTCATGGAATAAAATGTTCACAGTCTGAATAAATTATAGAAGGAAAAAAGGTTGGTAATATTTTGCTTTTAGCCAGACATTTCAACTAGAAAATAATAAAATGGTATTTTGGCACAACAAACTCTTAAGTATGATAAAACTGAGATAATATGATTTTCATCTTTGAATTTTTAATGCTATGTTCAGTCAAAGTGACAATGAAACACTGTAAGTGTTTAATCTAAATTAATCTCATAGTTTTCTGTCCCAGAATTTATTTTGCAGTTGTAGACATATCTACAGGGACTTTTATTTTTCATAACTAGTTTCTTGATTCAGTTTATTAATAAACAGCCTACACATTCTTATCTTTTTGACATTACTCAGATTTGCAGAAAGAGTTCATTTGGGATAAGATACTCTCATAAGGCAGTGAGGAGAACAGCGTAACACGTTTGTTAAGAATGGAAAGGACAAAAGAATGCAATCATTATGATGTAGCGTTGTGCACTGAGGTGAACTTAAAAGGGCAAACTTGTTAGTTGTGACCTTCTTTCTATCCTGTAATTTGTCTGAGTGTTAATGATTTTCTTTATGAATGCAAATTGTGAAGATTTTCCACGCATGACAGTTGCAGTATAACAGTTACATGCTATGGAAAAGAATTGGGGGATATAACTGAAAACTGAGAAAACAAAACTCATTAGTACTTTTACAAAGTCTGTAGGCAAACTGGAGTTTGAGTGGTTTTGAAGACTGTCTTTAATACTGGGTGTAATTAGGATGTGGAAAATCTGTAGTCAGTGAAAAATTATGCATTTTCCACTCTTTTGCTTTTTATGTTCTCTAACATTAATAAACATATATCTGCCCTACAGGAGCCTCTATAACTCAAGTCTTTGGGATTAACCATTTTTTATGTGAACATATTTCTGTGTCTAATCTTTAATCTTTTCCGTGTTCTGGGTTTTTTCCCCTGCTAGTCTTGGTTTAAATGTTGCCCTTAAGAAAAAAAAGACTTTTAATGTAATAGCTGTGTTGTATAATGTATGTAACACTATTAAGAAGATTTTATTTTTTCCTCTGCAAATATTTCTATTTCTTAGCAAACAGAGAAACTGGTGATTTTGGGGAGACATAAAAAAAAGGAAGGCTTATTGTGACCTAACTAAATTAAAAAAAAAATTTTCTGTTACAGGATAAGATTTGGTTAAGTGAAGTATTCATATTCAGAAAAGAAATTAAATTAGGATTTCATTCTGAAATTGAAAAGTTGGAAGCTTTATATCATGGGGAAAAAAATTGTGTTGGTTTGCTCACAATTTGTTCACAGTGGATTCATTTCTGTGGTATTTTGGTGGTAAAACATTTGGCAAGTTATTTCCTAACAGTGATGCTAGCATGGTCCAATGCTATGAAAAAAGTTGGATAATGAGATAGTCAGAAAGGGTCTGCCAGCCTAAGGAGGCAGAGTCATACAGCAGAATCACTCTTCGCTTTTCTGACACCCTAGTCAAAAAAAGGGGGATAAAGCAGCTGGAATGGAGAGTAGAGACAGAAAAAAGATAATAGTGGTAGTAAGGAAAAGGAAGAAAAATGGGAACTGTGTTGTCCTGGCAAGAGGCATTTGCAACACAGAATTGGGACACAGGGCTCATCTAGGTCTGCGTTGTAGGATAGGAGGGCAGTAAATCTGGACTAACACCCTAGTTTTGCACGTAAGACTACAGAATTGCAGTGCAGCAGACAGAGCGATCATGAAGTTAATGCCTGTCATTGATATGAGTAGTACTGTTAAAATGGCTAAAAGCATTGCTAATACAAATCCTCCCAGTTGTCTAATGGCTGCTCACTGCATGGCCATTGTAAAGAAAAATTCAATTGGTCTGGTTTTGGAACTTTGAATCTTTTATTGCAATTTTAGCTTCTTAAATACTGTTCTGTTTTCCTGAAGTTCAGTGATGGTTTAGTCAACAAATAGGATGGGATGATACATGTTTCTGAAGAGAAAATGAATTGTCATGGGGGTGGAGCATATTTTCTACGCTGAACATTTATCCTTTTGCTGTGTGTCAGATCAAAGTAATCCCACCTCCAGCTTAACACCTAAAATAGAGATACAAATAAGCAGTTTTGCATACAAAGAAAGTAAACGCATACTTGACTTTCTTCCTTCTCCTTTCTTTGTAATATTTGAATGATAAAATCTTGAGAGAATTTATGAACCAAAATTTAAAGTTTATTTCCCCTCAGGATTGTTAGATGCTATACTCTTAAATAAATATAAACAAATTTCCATTTTTGTGTTCTTCCTTACATAATCTTTCAAATTTTAAATATTTTGTGAATGATATGTGGGATGGAGTGCACCCTCAGCAAGTTTGCAGATGACACCAAGCTGAGTGGTGTGGTTGACACACCTGACAGAAGGGATGCCATCCAGAGGGACCTGAACAAGCTCAAGAAGTGGGCCCATGTGAACCTCATGAGGTTCAACAATGCCAAGTGCAAGATCCTGCAGCTGGGTCAAGGCAACTGTTGATATTAATACAGGCTGGGGGATGAAGGGATTGAGAGCAGGCCTGCTGAGAAGAACTTGGGGGTACTGGTTGATGGAAAGCTGGACATATAAGCTGACAGTGTGTGCTTGCAACCCAGAAAGCCAACCGTATTTTGGGCTGCATCAAAAGAAGCGTGCCTAGCAGGTTGAGGGAGGTGATTCTGCTCCTTTCCTCCACTCTCGTGAGACCTCACTTGCAGTGCTGCATCCAGCTCTGGAGTCCTCAGCACAGGAAAGACATGGACTGGTTGGAGTGGGTCAGAGGAGGGCTACAAAAATTATCAGAGGGTTGGAACACCTCTGCTATGAGGCCAGGCTGAGAGAGCTTTGGTTGTTCAGCTCGGAGAAGAGAAGGCTCCAGGGTCACCTTATTTCAGCCTTTCTGTACTAAAAGGGGGCTTATATGAAAGATGGGGACAGACTTTTTATCAGGGCCTGTTGCATTAGGACAAGGAGCAATGGTTTTAAACTAAAAGAGGGTAGATTTAGACTACATATAAGGAGGGAATTTTTGACAAGGAGGGTGGTGAAACACTGGAACAGGTTGCCAAGAGAGATGGTAGGTGCCCCATCCCTGGAAACATTCAAGGTCAGGTTGGAGAGGGCTCTGAGCAACCTGATCTAGTTGAAGATGCCCCTGCTCACTGCAAGGGGGTTGGACTAGATGACATTTATAGGTCCCTTCCAATTTAAGCTATTCTCTGATTCTGTATGACTTTGTTTATAAAATGTTCTGAGATCTAAAGGTGAGATTTGCTATACTGGTGTTAGATGAAGAAAACAGGCAGGTATATAACAGAAGACCTGATGAATCTGTAAATACTTATTAAATGCTACCCATATTTTATAAAATATACATTTTTTTATATTATGAGTACATTATACCAGAGAAATTTATCTGTTAAGGCATTCATTGAAAACTTTGAAATTGCACTACAAATAATTTTACTGTTATTTCAAAAGGAAAAATGTAGAGACATTAGTAAATTCAAGAACAACCAGAAAAATCCAATGCTTTATCAATATGATAAAGCTAATTTTCCCATTTCCTAAGCAATTGAGTAATTAGAAAAGATGCAGAATATGTACTATGCAGTAATCTAAGCTTGCTGTACCGTTTATGTATGTGTTTTTTGCTTATACTTGGTATCTCTGTAGTGTTACATAGAACTCACAGCTGAAGAAATAGAAAGGAAAGGAGAGACAAAACAGAGAACTTGACATCAGCAAAGCTTTTTCCATTTCTGAGTACTTTGTTTTGTGGTCTTCATGATTTATAACAAAAAATATTTTCGTATATAACTCATTGCGTTACTGCCAGTGGTAACTTCTATTATTGTTTGATATATATGTCATATAAGTAAATTAGAACATGGAGGAAAGACAAACTCTGAAATTACTTTCTTGTTCAATGCAGAAATGCCATATAGAAGCAAAGTGTCCATAAAGCTTATGTTATTGTATTCTTAGCACAGTATAGTCATTTAATATTATCAGATGTTTTATATCTTCCTTGACTAAAGCTGAATGTGCTTTTTTCTTCTGAAAGATGACTGTAACATTGGAATCTTAGTGAAAAGACCTGATAACCCTGTCAAGCTTCTTAATTCTGCTAACCTGCTTTTTGCTGTGCTTTTTGTAAACACCCCAGAGAGCTGGGAGATGAGATGGTTTGCTTCTCATTCCCAAACATCAGCAAAGTTCTACTTGCAGAGCAATTTAGAGTTGGAGGAGTACAAGCCTGAAGAGGCTCTTAAGGTGCAGGCTGATTTTCCTGTGAAAACAGTGATAAGAACTGCCATTTAAATGTTCAGATTTCATCCAGAAATCACTGAGAGTTCAGTGTGGAGCTTCACAATTTTATATTCCCTTTCAGCTGAGCAATGACTAGAAACCTCAGTTCTGGTTTTGATGTTTGTTGGCAACATTTGCTTTTTGTCTGGGAGAGTCACGTTTGCCTTTTTCTGGTGTTTTGATTGCTGAAGTTCTCGTTTTGAAAGTAAGAATTGTAGAAGAGTTTCTACTTCTGCCAGTTCCTAAGAAATCAGATGCTTGATTTCTTTTACCCAGCATCCTATTCAGGCATTTACAACACTGCAAGGAAAATGGCTGAAAAATACTAGCAATTGAGAGTGGAAATCCAGCATGGGAAGTGCATGTGATATCTTATGTTGGCCTATGGGAAGCTCTTCATTAAAATACAGAGCTTGCTTTAGAGAAATGTTTTAACGTATGCACAAAAACAGTTTTTGCCTGTAGTTGAAAAATATTTCCACTGGTAGGCAAGAGTACAAAAATTGAGTTCACTTTTCAATTTGAAAAAGTGTACTGGTATCTGTTATCCTGAGTCATAAATAATGAACGTGGCAGAGGAAAGGGCAGAATATGCAAGCCATGAATTCACAAGTCAGCTGAGCATGTCTCTGTTTCCTTTGGTGGCATATATATGGTTTATGGTTAGCTTTTTCAGTAAGTCTAATGTTAATGTATAATCAACTCTAGGAATCTGATGAACTGGTTTATACCTATAACTTACTCCATATTCTCCCAGTAGCCAGCAGTATGGAATAATACAGTAATATGAAGCATATGAAATGCGTTTCCAGGAATAAGTATTGAAAGTGTGGTAATATTTTAAAATGCTGACTGTTGATAGTAATGATGAAACAGACTGATAATACTATCATTTTTCTTTATCAACTCCATTGTGTTCTCCATAGGCTGCACAATATAGTGTAGATTTTTCAGAAAGTTCTAATGAGAAACAGGCTGGGGACTTAAGTGCATTGTGTATGGAAGAGCTAAATAATAAAAACATACTCAATGTAAAACTGAGTAACAAAGCAGTATTCAATATCTGAAAAATGTATATTGTTTTACTGTAAGCAGAACTTTTTCAGGATGAAGTTCTGGAACAATTCCATCAAATGCAGCATTATGTGCTTACAGAAAGACCAAAACGTTTCTGAATATTAACATTGGGCTTTTGTAACAATGCTACTTTACACAGTCCAGCTTAGTATAACCCATGTGACACTGGTCACACAAGGTGAATTTTTTCAAACTACAAAATAATTACTCTTGACACATGAAAGTGAGGCATTCTAATTTTTATGGTATTTTGTAAATTCCAAAATGAGAATATTGTATATGAAGAAACACATTTTTCCTCTCTATTCTACAAAAGAAAGTGTGTCCACGAATATGCTTAGTGTATTTAATGTAATTTAATTAATGAGGATACGTCTGCTTGTAAGATCCTAATTTCTGTGATGTTAGCAGAAAATAAAACACAAAAATTCCCATCAACACTTATAATGTATGCATTTAAAAGGGCTATATTTATATGAAGCAAAGCCAAGTATTTTCCTAAACCAAAAGAAAAAACTATTATATAAATACAATTTGAGAAATGCTGACCAGAGTCTCACTTATATCTGTATTTGCAATGTCAGCTGGCAAAATTCTGGCTGATGTCAAATATAGACGAAGAACAGTATTTTGATATTGATAAATAGAACATGGTATCTGCTAAGGTATAATGAAGCTTTTGTAATTTTGAAATAAATAATATCCACATTAAGTAAAACATTATGTATGTATACTCCCAAACATCACAGCTGCAAGTACATTTATTTTTTTTCATTTTAATACATAGGCTGAGTAATTGAATTTAAATTTATTTTATGTGAAATAGCTGAACTATACAAATTTTTGATGTAATTTCTTTCTGTTTTCCTAATTATCCTACTAGAATGTGATTTAACTCAAATGCAAACAAGAACTGCAAATAGGAGCTCTGTAAAAAGAGTGATGGTTTAAAAGACTAAGATTACTCTTGAAGATTAAATTCACAGTGTGGCAAAATAAGCTGCTGCACACCTGCCTGAGGGATCTAAGCCCTGAGCATTCACCTTGGAGAAGGCATTTGCTCCTTTGTGCACAGAATCAGAGCCCATCTCTGATTACTTCCCTTGAACTGGAATCTGGATACAACATTGTTGTGTTTCAGAACCAAATATGAATTTAAAAATTTCAGTAACCAGATTGCATGGTTGGCCATCCTTTGCTTCCTTAAATCTTTGTTTTGTACAAGTATCTTTAATATGATTACCCCATGGTCCTTTTTCAGCAGATGGATGGTATCTGGAGAAACGAGACCTATTTATTATTTTAATTTTTGTTGAAAGAGCCTGGATTATTGCAACTGTCCATTTTTTTCATGATCCTTTGCAGAACACTCATCACAGTAGTATTGAGTAGCTCCCATTCATTCCTTTATCTGTGTAGGTGGAAGAAAGCTTTATTATCTTGATTTTATGGACTGGAAATCAATGGCTCACTGTCAGAACAAATCTCAGCATTCAGATCCCTTTTATTTTGAGCTCATTGCTCATTACTGTTATGGGAAGAACTGAAGTTTCACATTTCAGTTAACCTTCGTTATAATTGTTAGATTTCAGCTGGGGGTCACTTGCCAAAACTTTGGTTGAAGTGACATTCTGTTCAGGCACAAAGCATTTAAACAAAGCAATAGATTTAATTTTTTCCTGCATTCAGTTCACCTCCCTCTAACCCCCGGGCCTGCTGCTTTGGTTTTCTGTGTGCTACTCTTCTTTCTTTGGTCTGATCTAGGTCATGTAAAATTTTGCAAAAATCAGAATCTTCTAAATTCTCAAGCTGTGATACCCATTTGACTTTCTTCCATTAGCACTACTAGCGTTTGTTCATTTCTGTAGGCTGACTTCATACCTCTTTTGCTATGTTCAAAGCTCTCCTAAATCTACTCTTTTTATGATTTATCTCTTCTATCAGATTAAGTAACCAAGACATTGTACAAGGCCAGAGCTGGAAATAGGCCCTGAAGTCTCCAGTGTGGAATATCTGCTTTTGTTACACAGTGTTTGAGAAAGAACAATCCCCACCAGTACTTTCTTGTTCTACCTCTACCCTCTAGTTCTGATGGGTGCCTTTCAGCCAGGGAAAGAACTGCAGCGTCTTGACATCCACCATAACTGGTTTTCTGGTTACACAACAGTTCTGAAAGTGTTTATTACCAGAACAGACAGCTTCCACAGGACCAAAAAAGTACATTAATCTGGCAGTCAGCTAGTTTATTATGCCTATCATAGGTAAGATAGCTTCCATTCCTCAATGTACCCAAGCTGTCAGGATGGTCAGTGGACACTTCAGTCTTCCGCTACACTGTGGATTGGTAACCTATAACTTATGGCTTATAGTAAGGTATTGCCTGGAAAGATTCCTTGTCTTGTTCAGGGCCACATAGAATTAAATATGAAAGCTGCAGCTGCCAGTGAGAGGAATATGACATTGTCTGAAATTAATGCTGGGTCAGGAACTTTCCTCATGGTTTGATAAAGGTTGGGACAACTGTTGTAGCTGGGTAACTTTGTATCCAAAGTTGTCTTTCACTAGCATTGCAGTCACCTATTTAATTAGCTTCCATGTCTGATTACATGATGTTAATTGTATGTGACATAGTTTTTGGAGTTAAGAAGAGAAGAAGATTTTATGGTTGTAAAGGCACTTTAGTAAAAGGCTGTGAAGGGTCCTATTGGATTCCTATTCTCTCTAGGAACAGGCAATCTCCTACTAAGTTCTTGGTGTGTGCAGTACCTGGAATTAAAGAAAAAATGCAGTAAGATTTTTACCTTTCCCCTACTGGGACACTCCTTGCCTTGGAAATATACGAAGGCCAAGGAGTAGAGAATTTTTGTACCTTTCTTGCTTCTGGCTTTACTAAAAGAATTAACAAATTGCTTATTATACTTTGCTTATAAAAGAAAAAGTATGTTGTAAAAAGAAAATTATGAGTCTGATCTTAAGAACACAGTCATATATGAAATGTGGAAGTAACTTTTTGCATAAGATCTCATTTAAAAACAACGAGGAAGAAGAAAAGATGGTGAATTATGGTAGAGAAGCTGTTAAATTCTGTAGCTATTTTCATTGAGACATGTAGTTTGCCAAAGTTGTTATTTCCAAAGCATATCATACTTGCCAGTTCTTTATCGGATTTGACAGAGGATGATCTGAAAGAAAGTAGGCAGGAACAGCAATGTCACCCTAAAAAGTCATTAACTGCTTGTGTTGTTTACAGTGTACAGCTGTGAGCACAGCTAATCCTACATTTGCAAAAACCTGTGGTATCTCTTGATTTCAACAAAACAATTCTAGAAATGGGTATTACAAATCACAGTCTGTTATGAAATGAATAGTAGTAAATGTTAATAGTGTCATTATTTGTATTTGCAGTATCACTGATCAAGATTTCATTTTAGTCTAATTTTATTTTCTTTTGATAGGTATAAGTAGTCCAAATTTACTTGTATAATAGTAAGCAGCAACAAAAGAATACTGAGGTTAAAATTGTTTCTAATGAAAATAAAATATTATCACATACTTTTAAAAAATTATAGATCCAGGTAAAACAATATTCTAATCGTAATAAATGTATTATCTTATAACTTATCAAGGCTTTGCTTTTTTATAAAGCCTTCACTTGGGGAAGGACTACAATTCTTACGCCACAGCAAAGGTGCTCTATGGTATTTTGTCTGTGCTGAGCAGACACAGGCAGAAAAGAGTGTTTCAGGGAGTTCTAAGAAAAATTTGCTGAGCAAGTCTTTCAAGGGACTAATGGGTGCATTTCCAAGTGTTCTCTGCCAGATTTAAATCAGGAGAATTATCCTTCTGTTGTTTATAAGTCAGCTGGCCGTATCTGTTAAGGTCATTGTGATGACACATGTGCCAGCTGTATTCCACAGCTATTTTTTTCACATCTCAGTGCAGAGATATCAAGAATTCATGATGAGGAAAAGAGGCAGCCTCTGCCCTGGTTTCCACTCCTTTACCATAACAGGCAACAAAAATTTTACCTTAACAGTAATATTTGAATAAGGGGAATTCCCTGGAACTTAATTTCAACAGGTTTCTGACACTTTTAATTTCAAACTTAGAAAAAAGAAAATTGTTTATGTAATTTTCATATTTCTTGTTACGTTTCCCAAACAGAGGCTTTTAGTTTCATACTCTGCAGAGATGAATAAGTAGCTCATGAGTGAAGTGCGTAAGTCTCTGAAGAGGACAGGTGGTGGAGTGAACATGATGCATTTGCTGCTAGTCGTCTTTAGGTAGTAGTGGGTTAGTACGATAGCAGTTTATCTGAAGATAAAACTGATGTGGAGAGTCACAAGGCGAATGTGAAAAGCCTTTTATTTGAAGGGTTGTGTTAAACTGGATTAATTATATTGTCAAGTAAGGTGCACACCTAAGGAAATGAGCAACTGAAGCAAGGGAGGAGAGGATGTTTTGAAAATGGCTGCACCACAAGTGTCTTACACAATTCTGTCTGAAGTCACTGGGTGACTTCTGAAGCATTTTGCTTTCTTATCCTTGATATATTTGCAACAAGAATGAGTTATTAACCTCATTTGGAGCAGCAAAGTTTCAGTGTTTATATCAGAAATGTTCAACTTCTATTCTGTGAATATAGTTCTTCTACCTGGAGAAGAATGGTGGTCCAGGCCGATCTACACTATTTGTTTGCTTCTGAAAAACTCTTTTGGTGTTTTGAGCTACACAAGTTACACTGGCTGAAGGAATGCTTTGTGCAATGAGAGTCTCCGTAATATAGGGCCTGGTCAAATTTATGAGGTGAAATTCCCTGCGGATTTTGCAGGCTTTAAGTATTAAGACTATTTCTCCTCTAACCTCAACTTTCCAGAAATTTAAAGATTAATGAGTAGAGGATATGAGGAAATTTCCCTTAAAAAGTATTGAAAAATACTGACCTTTTGCTTAAACTCATTCTAGAAATATTTAGCCTCAGGAGATGTATTTTTGGATAATTGTGATCACATAAAAACAGGACACTGAGATTAAAGTCCTTACGTAACTTTTATTACAACTTCAGCTACCATGAAGGCTATAATTATGGGAGCAGTTCTTGCTGACTGTGGAAAGGTCCCTGAGCAACATACTTATTTATGTATTCAGCTAAATGAAATAATTACAGAGCTAACATTAACTAACTATTCTTTTGTGGAGCCTTTTTCCATTGTTCTGTATTCTTTTGAAATAATGAAGACACTGAAAAATGCAATTAGGAAATCTAATTTTTATCATTAGGATTCAAAATTAATTTTGGAATGTGAATGCATCTATATATCTCACTATATATAACTTTAGCAATCTTACCCTTATATGTCCAAAACATTTTATTAACCATATTGGTTCTCTTTGAAGAACATCCTTAGACATTTTCTATTCAGATGAGGTTTCTGTCCAGTTTATATAGACATGAGCAGTCCTGGGTGGATGTTGGGCAGAGGAGGTTTTTTTTTTTTGTTTAATTGTATAATAAAATTTAATATTTGTTTGATAAGTAGATTTTTATAAATTCATGTCATTTACTAAGCATGAATATAATAGAGCAAGGAAAGGGCAGAACTACAATCCTAGAAATTATTAAAGAAAAATCAAATTGTATATTTCTCAAGTTTGGCACTGAAAACTGTGTGGAACATTTCACAGTTTTTGTTTCTATGTCTGTATGTCAGCAGCTCATTTTAAAAGAAAGTAATTGTAGCATCCACTTCATTTCGTTATGCAGACAAGCTACAAAGACAAATTCCTTGAATTTAACCCCAACTCCTGCAAAACTAATATACTCTGAAAGCACTAGAGAAATACTCTCAGGAGACACATAATTTTGTATTTAGATCTGCATTTAGATTACATTCAGTAACTAATGAAGGGGCCATTAACTGAGGAAACAAGGATATTGATTACTTATTTAATCTACACCCTTTGTTCTATGCACAGAAGATGATTGTTGCTCTGTGGGATGGGGGGGAGTTTGCCATCATATTATGAAAGATTATACATTAATACATTGGTATAGGGACTAAATGAATGCTCCATGGCAACCTAAGTCTCATATCATTCTTACTTTCTGAATATTTCATTTTGCAACCTAACCTTCCTCTTAATGTAGCACATATGTGAATTTTCCTGCATGCACGTATGTACATACAAACATATTGGCACAAATTAAGGTTGATGGTGCTAAGGTGTCTTAAAAAACAACCATGGTCATTGGTATTTTATTTTTCCACATCTGTTCTTTAAACTGTAAACTGCGTATAACAGATCATTGCTCTAAACTAATTTGATTATGTAGTATCGTGCTGTCAACCTGTGCACAGAAGGTATGAAACTAAATTAGACAGCTCATTATGATTGTTACTTCTGGAATCCACTGGAGTTTCATTTTGAGGTTTTCTGTTCCTGTTTAAGGAGGTGATTAATTTATTTCAGAGAAGGTGGTTTGACAAAAATAACATGTAACCAAACTCAAAACAATAGTTGTTTTTACATATACCAAATTACTTTCTTCATCACGACTGTAAAAGGGAAGATCAATAATTAATGATCCAATTACTAGTTTACAGAGACTTTTATTGCAGTGTCAAGGTGATGAAAAACTCTGTCACACTGATTTTTTTTGCTGCCACTCCAGCTTACTGAATCAGCAGATGCGCTCCATGTTTCTAGACCATTTATGGCATGTGTGCTGCCAGGGATGGATAATACTTTGGATTTACTGCTATGATTAAGCTCTTATTCCTTAAAACAAATAATTTTAACAGTGCAGTGAGCCTATGTTGTATCTGCTTCAGTTTAGAAATCAGTTTTGAGAAGGTAGCAGGTTGAATTAGTTAAAAATTACACTTGTTTAGACAATCAGAAGGCTATGATTTGTATTGAAATGCTGTATTTCCTTTTTACAAATAGTTTAATCAAACTGGTGATGTATACAACAGTAGTTGCTATTTCTGTCTTGACTGTTAGATAGAATTTTTAAATTTGCCTGTGGCTTTCTGCATAATGTAAACTGAGAATTACAGACAGGAAAATAAATCATCTTAACTGACTGGTGGTTTGCTATTCAAAATGCCTAGTTGTTCGCATATGTAATACAGAAGATTTTGTTTTTAAGGTTATTCTTATTTCTGTTCTAAAATGTGAGTTTCCTCATCAGTGATCAAGACATTTAGAGTGAATTTAGAGTCCTTTTCTGTGCCCTCTGAGAGCTTGTAATAAATTATTGGGAATACCATGCTCAAAAATGTGGACAGGGCCTTTTTTATGTTATGCCTTCCCTCCAGCTGTCCTTGTAGGACAACATCTATGTCCAAGGGTAAAAGTGGAGGATTTTTTTCCTCCCAGACAAAACCTAATAACTGAACAAGAAAAAAGCAATACTGGTTTGATTATAAAATTGCTTCACTTAAAAATTTTAAATATTTCTAATTTTAAATTATAAATAATAATAGTTATTATTATTATATTAGGTACACAGATACATTGTTTGTGTATTGATTATCCCATGCTGAAAAATCACAAGATGAATATTTCTTAATATCCCTTTTTGATCGTAAGATGTCAGTGATCCTGACTGGAAGCAGTGGAGAGAAAATGAAAAGATATGATCAATGAAACAACTGGCTGATCCTCAATCATAATATATGGGTGGCTGTTAGGCTGATGATGGACATTGATTCTAGATAGTGATGTGCCTGTGATAGGAGGCATCTCTATGTTAGTAGTGTCTCATTTCATTAGGATTATCTCTATGTGACTTTGAGGATAAAAATATTGAAAGCTATTATAAATTAATTTATTTGTGTTCCTTTAAAACTAAGCTAAGAAGATTTTCCTTTCCTTCCCGACATGTTCACTATTTCAGCTTTACTTATGGTTGATTGTTCTCTTGATGAAATGGATACAGCTCTGTCATGAGTACAACTGACATGCTAAGTTTATGTTCTTGTTTCTGCATTCGACTTCACATCTCAAAGAATCCATTCCTTTGCTGTCTTTCATGGTCTCCTGTTGTCTTCACTTTGTAAATTTGAAGCTTACTTAGTAATTAAGATATACTGATTCAAAGTAGCTTAGGGTTATTTTCTGTAATAATTACTGTTGAGATCAAAGGACTAACACTTGAAAGTAAATAAGTACACGATATAAGGGGTTAGTTTTTCTGTATTTTTTTATTTTGCTAATAAGATTTAGAAGGATCTATGCATAAGTATATATGTTGAGAATATATATACATATTTTATTTGCATTGGCTTCAGCTGTTCTAGTAGCCTTAAATGTATTATTTGAAGAAAACATTGGTATAGACTCCCTGTCAGCAGATGCCCATTTCTAAAAGAAGGTAAAATGCACCTCGTTAAGAGCTCATATGTCTGTCCAACATGCCCAAATAGAAATAGGTTCACATTTAGGATTCCGTGCATGTACAATAGATCCCTATGTCCCTGAGACTTCCAGATGCCAAGCAGTCTTGTTGGAGCTACTCTGACAGTCATTTTGCCAGTCACAACTTCAGGATGTAAAAAGAGTGGTTGTCTGTGGAAAGCTGAATATAGGGTAAGTCACCACAAAATGAAGTGCATAAGTAAATATGTCTGCTACTGCTAGTTTTCCTGAAGCTACTTATTTATTCAGTTTAACCAAGCCTCTTTCAGTGAGTGTAAATAAAATGGTAATTAAAAGAGAAATCTAACGGAAATATATATCACAAACATACACGACCCAAACCTGTTTCTTAAACGTTGCAGCTGTTTCTCACAAATTTTCAGAGTGCTCAAATTATGAACTGAGTTCTTTTCCAGTGTGCTATAAGGCTCATTTCCAACTGGCCTGTCAGGTTTTACTGCTGCCTTGCTGTTGGCAGCAAGACAGTGGAATCTGTCTGGACTATTTTCAAAGTCTGAGAAAGCAATTTGTTGTGCATGTGCAGATCAGTTCCCAGTTGTGCAGCAACTCTAACACATCGTAGAAGCATCACATCTTCTGTGCTTGTATGACAGAACTGTGCTTCCTTAGCAGTCATTTTCCAAGGTGACTAATTTTTCTGAGCCAGTGATTTGGGAAACAAAGGGGGTTGTTTTTCTCACCTTCCAGACACCAATTAATTGCTGTGTGTGTGATATCCAAGAGCTTGTTAACTTTCAGTAGACTAGTCTGTGAAGAGAGGTAGGCCCATTCAGGATACCTACTAGGCTATCTACTTTCAATTGATGGGAATATCATCACAATGTTTCAGAAGACTGAGCTGCTGAAACAAGGGCCAGATATTAGATTCTTTAATGGAATTAGTAGGTTTTATTCTCCCCCTGCATTACTAATAGTGCTTGTTTCCTCCTTAAATGGGTCCCTCATTCAGGTATAGGCAAGCTGGTATCACTGATATTGGTTCCAAGCCTGAGATGGTGAAGAGCTTGCAATGAAGCTGTCAGCTGGAACCCTAGGGTGGAGGGATGCATGGTAGTGACGGATAAGCAGGGAACATGTTTGAGGTCAACCCATGAACATATGTATGGTCTTTGCAGATGTGAATAGGGAAGAAAAAGGCATATCCAGTCAAAGGGTCTGAAAATTTAGACTATTTTAAATAATAATAATAATAATAATAATAATAATAATAATAATAATAATAATAATAATAATAATAATAATAATAAAATAATAATAATAATAATAATAAAGTAGTAAATTTCTTTTGGTTGCTTACTACTGGGCATGATCCAGAATGTTTTCCTTTGTATTCTGATGAACAAATTTCCTTTTCCAGGCATAGGCTCAAAACTTCCTACAGAGAGAATAGAAGAAATAAGTGGAAAAGTAAAAACGCCAGAAGTAGGGTTAAAAGTGTAATTTGGAGTAAACAACTTCCTAAGACAAAGTCTTAAGGGCAATCACACAAGAGAGAAATCCATATGATATCATGCTTAATTAGTTCCAGTTTTCCCTGATCTCATTAGAAATAGAGTAGCAGGGAACATATGACAAAGTTGTGCAAATCTGATAAACTTCATTAATAAGATATAAACTGGCAGTGGTAGACTGGGTCCCTGATATAAAACCTCTGGCTGTTTCCCATGTCTTCTTAACAGTACCGGTCCATTTTCTTGGTGGCCCTGAGTGTGAGTGTCTGTACTGGATCACATGATAGAGGCCACTGAGCGGCAGTCTAGATGGATAGTGTTGTAAACACAGAAACTAACCTGCTTAAATGAAAGCTTTTCAGTAGCTGTAGTCCACCTTCCATTTCTCTCCAGAGCCCTTCTGATATAGGGCTTCACTGGGGGCCTTGCAGTTAAGAGGAGGATCAAGTGACACGGGATGTGCTTTGCTCACTTATGATGAAAATGAGCTTGGAGGAGGAATATACTCAGTTGCAAGGCCAAATCATTTGTAGTGTTGAGTAATGACACAGATGCACAATCGTTAGCTCATGAAGCAGTATGTAGTCAGGTAGACTCCACAGCTTGAAGAATTTAAAGTTACATGACCTGTCCTTTTTGGCAGTGAGATTTGAATTTGAGGAAACATTTTTGTTTTACTTGGTTGAAAGCAAAATGATGTTTTAAATTTATCAAGGGAAGAACTTTCCAGTTTAGATAGGTCATGCTTTAGATAGAAAGCGTTGTGGGTCATCCAGATATCCTATGTGAAGGTCTGGGCACCTTAGAACATCCCAAATGATTCTGTATGTGTAGAATAGCCATTTAAATTGAGCATCTTATGTCTAAACTGTTTGGAAGTTAAATAGTTTTGGACTTGACCATAAACTTGGACAACACTCAAGAAATAGTAGACACATACTGTGTGGTTTAGATTCAAATTACTTGATGCATTTTAAAAGATACTTAATTACCATATTTCTGGATGGGAAAGATGTTCGAAGAAGCAAAAAATACGTCATCAAACATTGAAATATAGGGGGAATGGAAACTGATTGGAATTCTTTTAAATATACAGTGTCATTCAAGGTTCCCATTGCTACAGGAAGTTCCCATTGCTGTGGGTTCCTCGGTGGAGAAGAAGGGTGGTCTGCCTATTTGGTTTTGGCTAAATAAAATGAGCAAAACATACTAAACATAAGTAAACTTCCAAAGGTTTCTGCTTAACTCCACTTATATGGAAAGGCTAGGTCACTGATGTGATTTTTCTCCCATCCTGATTTGTCCATGCAAGCTTTCCATGTACACATAGAGCTCACTGACATGAATAAGAACAGACCTCACATATGTCCTTTCTCATATCCAGCTGCATGCTTGAACTCATGAAGCATCTGAATGCTGTTATGACATTAGCTAAGAATGTATCTTGTTTAGTAATATATTCCTTTTTCTTTGAAAGATGGCTTTGATATTATAGTTTATATAATTTATCAGTGAGGTGATAGTTTTTCCTGAGTATTTTCTGCTGCATACCCTAAATGCACATATTTTCAATAATAAAGCATCTGCTACTGTGGAAGAGAAATATCTGAGACCAGCAAATGCATTCTCTGGTAGTCAGAATTAAAACTACAGTGTCTTTGTTATGGAAAGATTATGGTTTAACAATTTCTCTTGTAAGGAAACAAACAACTATGTGTCTTACATATATTACTTTTAATTTTCCAAGATTTCACAAATCATTTACCCGGTCCAGATTTTAATATTTATAGAACTTGCACTGAATAATTTATGTCCAGTGATCTTATCAGGTCATTCTTTCTACCTCAAAAAAGTGTGGGTATAACTAAGCAATACATGTATCTCATAGAAATGTAATCTGCTACAGGGCTTGTAGACAGTTATCCCGGTTATATTTTTACAAGTTAAAATGTTTATTAATAATATGATTGCATTTTATTAACTCTTACAGTATTTAGACCTGTCATTTAGATGACAGTGCAGTCCTCTAAAAATGCAAATGATCTACAAGGGCTTTATAATTTCTAATTTCTATGACAATTTTTTTGAAACATATAGCTATGTATTTTAATGGAAAAAATAATACAGCTATGAAGAAAACAGTCTTTGGATGGAGTTGTTGCTTATTTTCTTATAATTTTAATTTTAGAGTAACTGCTGTTTACTGTGAGACACAACTAATTTAAAGAGAAAGTCAGCTTTCTACATCTTGACTGAAATGGAGAGGGGAAAATAGTAGAGCAAGAAGTGGGAGTGCTTTGATCATGCAACAGGCTCAACTTTGCTCATGTTCCTCCATGCAGGTTTAGGTTCAGGACTTACCATTTGATAGAGTAACTGTTGCTGCAAAATAACTAGTTCTTTTAAAATTTAAGTAATTTCTATGTGCTAATGTCTCAGGTATGCTGGACTAAATGTGTCTAATCTTGGACACATATAGTGTGTGTATGCAAGTGTATGGCAGTTCATGGGTGACAGGATTCTTGGAAAACTTTTTCGTAATCAGAAACCAGTTACACCAGCAGATGAGACTGGGACCTATGTTTAAAGACTTGAACAAAGAAGCTGGTCCAGAGATCCTTTTAGTCTTCATTACCACTGCTAAGGCGAAGAGTGAAAAAGAGAGTATATGATACCCTGTTCACATGACATATTAAAAGAAATATTTGGTATTTCTAATTGCATAAAATCAGTCCAGTAGACTTGCCTTCCATGAGAGCTTGAAGACTCCTGAGTCCTTTCTGTGCTAATTTTGGTAATTTCTTGAATATGTATACAAATAGTTGAGGCTTTGTCAAAAGAGTAATTTAGGGTAGTAGGATCTTCCTGATGAAAAGATGATGACTATCTGACTGAGTCACTGAAACCTCCTTTATAAGCAATGGAGGACAAATAAGACATTTTGGGTATGGTGAAGGTATGATTTATCTCACCTGGAAGTACACATCTAAAACAGGTCATATGAGCCACACCTTAAAAAGTTTTGTTTCCCTTCACTGACTGTAAAAGGAACACAGGCTGATTAATTCAGATGTATATATCTGTACAGTAAAAATCCAAAGTTTGGGTAGAAGAATTAGATATCTCTAGATTTAATTAATTGAAAGTTGGCTGCAAAATTTCTTTAACAGATGTAAAAAGTCTTACCTTAAGAGAACTTTATTCCCTGAGAGTAGAGAGAAATTGGAAGTTCTACAGTGGGAAAAGAACCATTGTATTTTGGTTTTACTGTATTAATAGTAAGTTTTTAAAATTTTAAGTTATTACTCTCAATAGCTTAAATAATATGTGCTATCACATATTGTTGTATGCATTAATGTGTGTAGATCACTATTTTGGATAGCTCTATTAAAAAACAAACAAACAAAAAAAAAGGTATCCAGAATTTCTTTCTCTCACTGAAAGTCAGTGTGTATGTTTCAAATGTGGGTGTGTATATGCCAGACTGTTAGAGCCAAACACTGCTCAATGTTTGCTTATAGAAACACCTATAGGATGAATTTATATATATATATACAGCAAATCTGTACTGTAAAGTACAGTTACTGTAAAGCTAATTTAATTTCTATCTTTGAGTGTATGCCTGTAGGCACATATTGTGAAGATGGGAGTAGTGAGCGAAGACTGGACCAGTTGTTGGTGACTAGGTATATGCACATTTGCAGTGGAAATGTGTATATTGTCAGTACATCTCAGGGGCCTCAACTTCTCAATGAGTTATTTTCCTATTTTTAAGAAGTTATTTTCTATGTAGACACACAAATGAAAATTCAATTTGATAGGAAACCTTGTTCTTGACAAGCTCATACAGAACTGTATAATTGATATGGGAAAAGTCATGACCAGGAGAGCTGGCAAAGCCATGATGGGTTTTCATAAAGTACAAGTAAAATGCTGTGTTCACTGTGGAACAGCAAGAACATAATAGCTATACTTCTGGATTCATTTCCAGTGGTGGCTTATAAATCATAGTTGAGATTGTTGCTGAGAATTTTAAAACCTTAAAAAATGTCCAGTAATTTTCAGTGATAGATTCTTAACGTCTAGTGGTAGATATCTGCATTTAAATTCAGTCATTTCAATGAAAATACACCATTTCTCAGAAATAGTCAGGATTTGGAATGAGTGAGAATTATCACTTTTAACAGTTCTTCTTATAAAGCCCATCTTATTTCAGTGCTCTGCTCCTAGGTTTAGATACCAAATTATAAGGAACAAAATTACAACTTTTTTAGTCAGACTTTGGGTTTGGGTACAGCAGTTACACTGATGATGGAAAATAACTGCTGGAAGAGTATGGGCTTATGTGCCTTTAGTTCATGTAGTTAGAGCTGAGAAGTCATCATTACTGTAATGAAATGAGTTTTCCTCACTTAAGATCAATTTTTATATTTTAAAACCAGGGTTTGTAAAACAGACAATATGTAGACTAGAACTCTTGCTTTCTTCTGGTTATCTCTAAATGTAGATTTATGCAGTAAAGGCTAGATCTTCCTGAGCTCACTAATGATTTCACTCGGTTTCCCTGAAGCAATGTCTTTGGAGGCAGAGGTAAGGCAGCACTGAAAATTCAATGGCAGAAGTACCTTTTGCAAAATGTTACTAGATTTCAGAAGAATATTTCCTTTCCCTTTAGCAGGATAGCTACACTTTTATCTGTAATATAGTCAAGATGTTAGTGGTCATGAGAAAGCAGTTATGGTGAGAATTTTCCATTTTTAAATGTTATCTTCCTTTCAAGAATCAAGAAACACAGTTAATATATTTGCAGCAGGCCTATTTATTAGTTGGAAAATATGAATGAATTAAAGCTTCAAAATAATTTCATGAGGTTCCCTTACCACTGTTTTTATGAAATCAAAGGATATTTGATATGCTACAATGTTTCTGCAAAATGTAAGGGAATAAGTTCAAAGTGTCTTTTTGAAAATAAAACCTTTGTATTCTGTACATTTCCTTTTTTAAAATGAAAATGAGGCTTGATTTTTTTTTTCCATATGGCAGATGAAAGTCTATATATTAGGAGAAAATAAGTGAAAAAACCCCATATTTCTCATTGTACATAGCATCCCTCTGGGGAGACTGTATTTTACTTTTCTAAAGCATGTATTATCTTTTTGTTGCTTAGTTTTATGGGGCTGTATCTTCACATCCTCGCTGTAAATTTTTCTAGACAAAATTTAAGACTGTGATTAGACCTATTAGTTATATTTCACCAATTTATTGATGTAGTTTCAGAGGAATATGTTGAACAATGCCAAAGCAGGATCTGAAGTAATGAAAATGGAAAAATGTAATTTGTGATCTGTCATAAAAAGAGCAGAACTACTTTGGTTTAGTGTTCTTTTGGTCATGAAACTCAACAGAAAAGTCAACATTTTTTCCTTCATACAATAGTGTCAAAATATTATGTAACATGTAGTAATAAAATATTTTTCATGTAACATGTGCTAATGATGAGGGAAAAAAAACGAGAGAGAAATGTAATAATGCAAAATGTGTGGGCATAATTTACAATTTAAAGTACCTACATAAAAGAATGTTTTAATAAAATATGTGAGTCATTCTCCAGTTCTATGGATAGCAGCATTAATTTAGACCTTTTCTTTAATGCTGTTTTTTAAACCTTTCTTCCTACCATGTGTCTGCCATATAGGTTAAATTCTGACTCTATAAAATATATATATATATATATATTTCGTCAAAACCCTACACATTCATTCCCAGTTATGAGGTACTTGTAGATACTAGAATTCTTCTTTATATTTAACCAGCTGACATTTTTCTGGGAATTTCAAGCAAAATGAATATGATTTTTATTCTACAAATACTTTCTGTATTTGTTTTTCTTATCAATCTATCATACTTAACAGATCATTTAACCTTCCTTAAAACTTCATCTACCATACAGCTGAATATAGAGTATTTTATTGAAGTGATTAGAATAAATGCTAGTTTGTGTTAGAAAAACAAAGAAATATGTTCCTTAAAACAAAACTGTTTCTTTAGATTATGATAAAAATCCATTCTATATTCAAATGCGCTTTTTTCCCCTGAGATGTCTATTAGGAATACAATACAGTTTGCCTTTTCTTTTAATTTACTGTAAGTAATTTTATAGGAACAGTTAAAAACTCCGAAGCAATGATGCTTTACATTGTACATAATGTTATGCGCACACAAACACACACAGACGTATCTCCTTCCTCACTGTATTTCATATCTGTTGTATTCTGTTGGAGCCTCAACTTTTTCTTGGAAGCTCTTTGCAAGCCCTGCTAACAGAGGTTATGAATCAAATAGGATAATCAGAAGTCTTTACAATTTTACTGTATCTTTGTCTTGTCTGTCCTTTCTGTCACCTTTCCTTTACTGCACTATCTTGTCTGTCTGATTCTCACAGGAGACATGGATTACAACTGGTTGGACCATACGTCTTGGCATAGCAGTGAGGCATCCCCAATGTCTTTGGTGAGACATGTGGAGCCTTACCATTTAGTTTCCTTTATCATTTCACATTTCCTTTGTTTTATTTACACCTTTGCATGTTTTCTTTTTTGTATTTTTCTTTTTTTTTTTTTTTTTTTTTTTTTTATCCCACACCTATAGGGGACAGTCAAAGGGGAAAAAGAAAAACTAGTGAGCAGGCAGCTTTGTCGGATTCTAACACCTTATCCGAGAGGCAAAAGAAAATGGTGTGCTTTGGTGGCCACTCTTTGGAAGAGGACTTGGAATGGTCTGAGCCTCAGATAAAAGACTCTGGGGTAGATACGTGTAGTAGCACAACTCTAAACGAGGAACATAGCCATAGCGAGAAGGTACTGAGATTATGGAGCCTGCATTTTAACCTGCTCATTTGGTCTTTGTTTGCTCTCTGTCACTCATTAAAATAGTACATAAAATAAAAGTTAGGGTGTTTCTAGAGACAATGTAGCATTTCTTAAGGTGCAGAAAAGAAAAACAAATGAAAAGTCTCTGCATGCTTGCAGCTTTTACTGTTTGGCAGCCTAAGAAAAAAATTGAGAGGGTAAAGGAATATTGTTCTTATGGTTGCATAATAGCATGTCATGGTATTACCTTCACGTATAAAGTAATTAACAATAAAGATTCTACTGATTGGCTTATTTGATTTACTATGTTCAAACTCCTGGGACTGAAATTAAATTAATAGTTTAAACCCTGGGTGAAAAAGGGAGAAAATTTGGTCTCTGCACAGAAAAGTTGTTTTTCTTTTTTCCCTTTCACTGTCATGGTTGTTCTTTTGTTCTGTTGTCATGACATTTTTGTGCACTATTGTGCAGAATTAAAGGCTGTGCCATCTGCTTTGGTATTTTTTATTTTTGCTTTCTGTTTGGTGGAGATTATGATAAATCTTTTTAGAGTTATTAGTTGTAATGGGAGCAGATTTGTCTGTGCCTGCTAATTTTGCATGAAATAGAGCATGGAATATTATTTTTCTGTGAAAAAGTGCTATGATTACACAAAATGTAAAAATTTTATTAATTATGCTAATATACAAGTATAACTGTGCCCATGTATAATTATGGAATAATAATGTTCATGGTAACTGCACTTCATATGTGAATTAATTATTCCAAGAAATAAATTATACATTTATATAGAGTAATGACTATACCTTTTAATGTATTCTATAATTTTTAATAAACTAATACTACTGAGAGAAAGTAAAACACTGAAAACTTTTGCTAGTCTTAGAGAAAACTGACACTTTTCGAATAGTGGAAAAAGAAGAAATGTCTTACATCAAATTTTGGGTTTGAGTTAAACTTCTTTTTCAGTATTACTCTTATACTAGACCTGACCTCTATGGTTGTTTTTGTCAATACTCAGGTAGGATTGTCATTGTGTGTAGATAACTATGTATAGTTGTCCATGCCTTTCTAATAAGACGCAAAGATCATTCTAGATATTTACAAATTGGATTTAGTAAAATAGATAATGTTATTAAATATTAGACATACATTGTGATGGAGTATATATTCAAATAAATCTTCTCCAGCACAGTTTTCTGTCATTCTATTATATCAAATATTAGTGTAATCATAATACTTTTATGGTATATTTAAAATATATCAGGAAATGAAAAGTATTACTGAAATATTTTTCTTAAAAATCCTATTCACTGTATTTTCCATTAACGCCATATGATAGCATCCAGTAACTTGGCAACCATCCAAAGATGGAGACCGTCTCATTGGTCGGATTTTGTTAAATAAGCGACTAAAAGATGGAAGTGTGCCTAGAGATTCGGGAGCAATGCTCGGATTGAAGGTTGGTAATGAATAATTTTAGAACTAACAACTCTTTCAATTAAACTAGCTACCTTATAATGAAAGTATTCTCACATTATATGGTATATGTATACCGATATCTATAATGTCTTACCATTCTCAAAATTACAATATAGAGACATTTTATATTCAATTACCAGGAGTAATTTTATAGGGTCCCTGACAGGCTCAAAAAATTTGTATTTTTCTGAAAAAATTGGACATGTTTTCACAAGTTTACTGAGAATGTCTGTTCTGCAAGGTATTAATTGCATCCTTGCTGGGCAAGCCAAGCCTTGTCTGCTTTCTTCAAAATTAAGCATTCCACCATGGTATAACTTCTGTTCTCCAAAAAGAGGGGAGAAATGTGAAAAGTAGATTATCTCTTTTCAAGATATGGGGGACATCTAGAAGTTAATATTTCAATCCAGAGCAGAGTCTGCCAATAGAAGAGCCTGTTTCTGGATTTTTTTTCACCTCTGATTGTTTGATTTGCTACATTTTAAATACACAAGACAAAATCCTTTAATATTTATTGTATATTATCATGAAGTAATATGTTTGTGTCTCTTTCGTGATACAGTACTCTTCAAAAACATTATGAAGATACTTCTAGCTCATACCTTGATCTCATTTTTGTGTGATATTATTTTCAGTTCCAGCTCAATACTGGTACAAGAATGAGAATTAATTATACACAGTAAAAGTAACAAGCATCTATTTGTTCTGATTCAACATCCTTGTTGTAAGAAAGTTTTAAGAAGTTTGATTAATTCTTCATTCTCTATTTACCATGACACTGACTTCACTCTGGGTATGCAGATTAGGCTATAGTCATACACTGTAAATAGGGATTACATCAGTGTAGTTACTTACAGTTTTTGAATTTTTTATTTACTTGACAAATGATTTTTTTTTTTTTTAAAGTCAGTGGAGAAGCCAGTTGAACATCATTTTTGATATGTGTGCTATTGTCTTAATGTTAGAAGATGTGAGCGAAGAGACTGACAGTGCCACTATGAAATAATTTTTGTTTAAAAATTATTTTAAAATAATTAATTTTAAGTTTAAAATTCTAAAATCTTACTTTATAAAGATGAACTCTTCACTAAGATTAATGAAGAGTTTAGATTCAAGAACAACTACTTTTTAATCTCAGTAGACATCTGAAAAGAGTGATTTTCAGCAGTTATTCCTGACCTGAATTTTCAAAAATATACATTATTGAATGTAACCTAAACTGGACTTAGTACCACAAATTTTAAATCCTAATATAAAGACTGTTAAGAAACTTTAAAAAATTGAAAATTATGCACTTATAGCTGATTCTGCTATGTGAATCTCCCAATTCCAAGATAAATATTAAAGTTAAACCTGTTGATGCTTACTGTAAAAAAATCTTCAGTATGACAAATATTTTCATCTGACTTGCCCAGCCAAAGTGAATTTGATTAAGATGTTTGATGCTTAATGTGAACATAATGAGTTCTGTTACATTAATACATGTTTTCTCTTAAAAAGTATTGAAGTAAGTATTCTAATGACCAATACCTTACTTCTTTTTTGGGGCGGTAATTTATAATACAGTGAAATAATATACATATATTTGCTAAAGTTTAAAAGCTTTAGCATTCTGCTTTTGCATTTTGTTTAAATTACATAAATAGCCAGAATAGGCACAAATATAACATGCCATAGCCAAAATTTTGGGGTGTTTTTTTCAGGCATGTCTGTCTTACCTGGGCTACCTCAAAACCAAGGAACTAATTGAGTTCACCTTTCTGTTGCCAGAACATTTAAGTAATTTAAAGTAATTTTCATTCTGTGGAAATATTTCCTCTTTGAAACAGGTAGTAGGAGGAAAGATGACTGAATCAGGTCGACTCTGCGCATTTATCACCAAAGTTAAAAAAGGAAGCTTAGCTGATACAGTGGGGCATCTTAGACCAGGTATGTATCTACTATAGATCTATATTGCTGAGTTGCTTTTCTGAAGGTGATAACAAGTGAGTTCAATTAGGTGTGAAATTATGTTAAATAGGTGTGAGGAATTACTGCAGAATTCAACCTTACATTCAATTATTAGATTATTGACATTACTGCTTTTGTGAAACATATGAACTGTCATGCTGTTCAAAATAATATTTTAAATTCTTTATTCATGTTTTTATACTCAAAATAATATTCCACTGATGTCCTGCCAGTCATTTTGTGGTCTATATTTTATTTAGAGCAAACCAAGCTATTACAGATGTGTGAACAGAACCAGCTCAATTAAGAAACTGCTTCTATCCCAACATGCAAACCATGGATTGCTAGATTGGAGAATATGCAAGAGATATTAACTATTAATATAAGAACTATCTGAACCTTAAATACTAAACTTGTAGAGGTGAATGGATCTTCAAAATAGTAAGTTGATGAGATATGATGTTTTAAAGACCTGCATTTTCTAAAGAGCATGTTGGGATTTCTGTAAACCATGGCTGCCAAAGCGAGTAAAAGCTCTATCTAATTCTATAGGGGTCCTGCTGATGATACGGTTTCGCTAAACTTTACGTATTTGAAGCTCAGCTGCAGAAAACGTTTAATACTCAGGATTTTTCTGTATGATGGACTCCAAACTTATTCTAAAACACAGGTTTCACAGTTCAGTGAACTGACAGTTTAATGGCTTAAATTGTCATTATAAGTACAGTACTTCCTAAGCAGAGTGTTATTACTGAAATTATAGGTGATGAAGTATTAGAATGGAATGGAAGGCTACTACAAGGAGCCACCTTTGAGGAGGTGTATAACATCATTTTAGAATCCAAACCTGAGCCACAAGTGGAGCTTGTTGTTTCAAGACCAATAGGGTAAGTAATTTTGTAAATTTTTGTATTAACTATGATAAAAATGTTGCTAAATTTCACTTTTAGGGCAAGCATATCAAACAGATTCATAAACATTGTAAACAGTAAAACTATGCAAAATTATGTAAACCAAAAGCATAGCCAGAATGGTAGATCGAGCCAGTAAGTAAAAAGGGCTAATTTGGTCAAAGATGTGTTCCCTTCTGTGGTTGTTTAGTTGGTGATCCTGCCTGTATTGGCTCTGAAACTGTGGTTATACTCTTTATTGTTGCAATTCTTGACTTGATTTTTACTTCTCCATTGCCGTTTTTATATAATATATATAAAATTATATATTTGTATTTGGTCTGTGAACTGATGTTGAACTCTATTGACAGTCTGCAATGTAGAATTTCACACAAAATACAGTATGCTAATGACATAATCAATATGCTTTGGAAAGTCTTGAATCCACATTCTCATCTTCATCTATGAAATCTATTAAATTATTGCTTGTTATTGAATACAGAACATAGCTGAATGAATAGCTATCACTGTGTGGGATTTTTTCTTTGGTCCTTTACATTGCCCCATTTTCTTAACTTTCAGACCTATGTCTCAATGTCTAAACTTAAATTTTTCTTGCATAGAAATAGTTATTTTTTTGTATTAGACTGTGAATCCTTCCCCTTCTTCACCTGTTACTTTACTTCCAAGTTCCTACAGCATACAGTCACATGCATCCTTTTTTTACTTCTCCATTTGAAGTTCCATAGTTGATCATACCAGGGCTGTGAAGAGGGAGATGCTTATCATTGAATCTGAAGATGCTTACAGTTGTTAAGAATTTTCTTTTTTCTCCTGCAGAATTTGTTATTATGTATATGATGCAATTGGACAGGGTGCTAGGTAATCTCATCCAGGCTCCCTTTTCTACATGAGGTTGGACCAGATGGTCTTTCAAGATTCCTCCCAACCTGGGCTGTTCTGTGATTCTATGATTATATATTAATAAATATATTTATCCCTTTATTTTGTATCCAATACACATAATTATAGATATAAATACATTTATATATACAAGTACCTTTATAGGTAACATAACAATTAAAAATGAAGAGGTACTAGACACTATCTAGAACCATATAATCTGAGGAAAGGATTTCAGTGAGGATAATTTGTTATCACTTCAGCTATAATAGGAACTTCTTGTGTTTGACACATCAGGAACTTAACATGTGGGAACTTAATTTGGTTTGACAATTTTAAACAAACTTGATCATAACAAAAACTGCTTTATCTTGTCAGTGAGATGAGAGGTTATCTCCTACATACATATTGAACTGCAGCCCCTTTAGGGTAAAGGCTTTATCAGCTGTCCCCTCCTCAGAAACCTTTGCATAACTCGGGAGTTGTAGGCATAATAGTAATGCCAAGGGTCAGACTACATTACTAGGAGAATATTGTCTCAGGAAAGGAGGTTTCAAATTAATTTCATACAGGTGTAAGAACTTCCATAATTTCTTTCAAGTAGAAGTTGATAGCAAAAGTTTCAAGGAACTGCTTATGTCTTGAAAATAAGCCTTTTTTTTTTTTTTTTTTTTTTTTCTTTCTGCATTCTCTACATTGTGCTTTTGTATTTACAGTCTGTTGTTTATCCTCCTTATCATCATGTCTTCTGTTATGTTGCCATGTGCTCCACTTGCTGTCACTAGAGCCCCTCATCTAGAATTCCTTAAATAAAATGCTGTGGGCTCTCAAGATGTCTTCTTCAGCTTTAACTGCTTGTCACATAGTCTGAAGAACTGAGCCAGATGAGGGCTAAAAAAGTTGTTCTGTGTACTTGATTCCCAGTGTCTTTTTGCAGTAGATGTAAAAGAGGGTTTTCACCTCCAAAACTCCAGTTACTAATCTAAATGGATTTATAACCAAAGCCTCGGTGATGAATACTTTCTGCAAATTGGCTCTGGTCAGATGTATGTAACTCTTTGGATTTTGATATTGACAATATAGCTTCAGAAATGTTTTTCATGAAATTTGAGTTGATGAACTGGAAATATCATATTATCTTTTTAATTTGGTCATAATAAAATGGACTATAGAAATTAATACCTTATGCTTGCCCAAGGAAACATAACACCATAGATCTGTGTTCTGTCCCAGGGAATAAAGTTTCAATGTTTTTAAAATCATTAAAAGTACAGATTTACCAGATGTCAGAAGTGATTATTTCAATTACAGTAATTGATGCCTAGTTGAAGGATTTAACTTTTGCATTGAGGTATATCCTATTACTTATAAAGAGAGTATCTTGATGGTCTCATGGCAACGCACTAACTCATGCCAGAAATCTTCAGAGAATTACTGGGCAATTAACTTAGCTGAGAAAAAGAACCCATTGTCACATCTTTATTTTCTGAATACAAAACCAAACTCCAGTAAACACAATTGTTAGTTCTTCTTCATTTTGTTATGGGCTGACTGCTGTGAAAACTGAAGATGACAAGCTAAGCTGATAAAGGAAGATAAAGTGGAAAGCTCCTTTAAAAAAATATGATCATATGCTTTTGGCATGCAATTTATCCCTTTTTCTATCTTAAAATATAAATTGATGGCCATGTTGCTATTCTGTGTGAGATGTCTGTACACAAGAATGTATTTATATTCTGCTTTTGAATTTTCAGAAATAGTTATTTTAAAATGCATGTTATTTTCATACTTACTGTTTTGAATTTGGAAGGAATGTTGCATTATGTTTTATTAATTATTTTATACAATCTACTTGCAATGGATCTTATATTAAAATGTAAGGAGATGCCTAAAACTGCTTCTGAATCTGTTTATCTCAGTGAGAGTTCAATGTAAGAAATACCATTCACACTGCTGTGATATACTGGGATCTGTATGCTTTAGGAACATAAATGATAGTGTTCAAAGCTTTCAAGTTTATTGTTTCATCTATCAATAGAAAACTCATATTCAATCTGTTTACAGTGATATGTGATTTCAAGGTTTTCTTCTCGAACTTGTATGATAGAAATGCTTTTTTGAAGTTACAAGTTAGGCTCAGGAGTGTATTACTGAGTAAAGTCATGGGTGAGTGTTTGGTCCCTTTATAAATTCCACATATATCAAGTATGCAAACTTAAATATTTACTTCTTCGATAGCCCTTGAAAGATTCTGACAACAGAGACAGTGATTTTCCTTGTCTATAGTGTGCAGTTACAGCAGTTGTATGCCTTTTAATTTGTTTGAATTATTGGGTGCTGTGCATCAATTCACTTAGTAACATTCCTGAGTCTGCTTAGTAAAGCTATCTTTCTAGTGAGTCTTGAAAAATGTGTGGAAATGGTATACCGAAAAGGAACTAGATAAGTTTTATTTCTATATAGTACAAACCCTTTAGTTTATACTGTATGAGACAGTGGGTATCGCTGAAAGCATTTTTAACTTCCTCTTCCTTTTCATATACCTTTGTGGTGGGTTGACCTTGGCTGGCCACAAAATGCCCACCCAGCCGTTTTCTCCCTTCTCCTCCTTAACAGGACAGAGGGATGAAATAGACAGAAAAGCTCATGGGAAGATCACTCAGCAATTACTATCATGGGCAAAAGAGACTCCACTTGTGGAAGATTAACTTATTAGAAATTGATAAGAGAATAGGAAAGCGAGAATTAAAACCAAAACTAAAACAACCTTCCCCTCACCTCCCTTCTTCCCAGGCTCAAATTCTCAGCTTTGTTCCTGGCTCTCCTACCTCGCCACTCCGCCAAGCAGTGCAGCAGGGTGGGGAATGGGAGTTGTGGTCAGTCCTCCTCCCCATCCTTCTCTGACCTTGGTGTCTGCAGGAATGTTTTCTCTTTTTTTTTTTTTTTTTTTTTTCTCCTCACCCTTCTCTCACAGCTGCTGCACAGCTTTTTTTTACCCTTCCTTAAACATGTTATCACAGAGGCACCACCGCCTCGGCTGACGGGCTCCGCTGTGCCCTGTGGAGGGTCCACTGGGGCCGGCTGGAACCGGCTGGAACCGGCTGGAACCGTCTGGAACCGGCCGTGCCTGGCAGGGGCAGCCCCGGCCTCTCCTGGCAGAGGCCGCCCTGCACTGACACCCAGTTGCAACCGTGGAGAAGCCAACTGCACTGAAACGCACATCATGATTATAAATATTGTTCTGACTGTGACTTAGAGCGGAAGCTCTTCATCTTGCTTGGTTTTGCTCAAATACCTCCAAAATTATTTATTAGCATATTGATAGCTTTTATTAGCATACAGTAGTGTTTACCCCTCATAGGGAGAATATGTTCGTTTGTGGGGGTGGGATGGTGTAATGCGGTACTTAGTCATTGTGACTGTTTTAAAATTACATAGCTGTACATGCAGCTTAATACAGGTGTTGCAACATCCCATGTATATGCAACGATGAAATTTTTTCAGATTAAACTGTACATTTTATTTAGTCATGGAAAAGGTAAGAGTGTCCAAATTTGGGGTTCAAGGACAGTAAAGGCCATATTGAGATAGCCTTTATTGACAGTCTAGTATGTTTGAGTAAGGGTCCAGTAAATTTAGTTAATGTATAATGTCATCATAAAGCCTACTACTCACAGTTTTAGTCTACCATTAACTCTGAGATTGTTCTTTTTTATTTGCTGAATTATTTTATTTGTGACTGTGCAGCCTCTCTCCTGCATCTACCCAACCACTTGTTCTATAGGCTTTAATTTGCCACTGAAATTATTTATACTGGATAAAGATAAGTCTTCCCCATGGCTGAAGACAGCCAGCAGATTACATACCTTTCCTGATGTGTTCCATGGTGACTTGAGAAGTGTTATAGTGTAACTGGAATTTGAATATGCTTGTTAGATAAAGGATCAGCCTGTCTTAATTTTCCTGATTTCAGGGACATTCCCAGAATACCTGACAGTACACATGCACAGCTGGAGTCCAGTAAGTTTCAATTGTGGGGTAGGAAAATCTTCTCTCTCTTTTATGTAAGCACAAATAGATTGAAAAATGTCATCTACAGTCAGTATAGCTCTCGTCTCTTTGTCTGTATTTGTCTCAATATGTCATCTTACTGTATTATCTATCTACCTCTGTTTAATAATAAACTATCAAAAGTCAGAACATTTTAATTTAGGCTTGGCATTTGGTTATAAGCTTAGGCTATTTTTGATTGAAAAGCATAATTCTAACTAATATACAAGAACATTAACAGTAATTTTTAATTTCCTGTTTTGTTGTTTTGCATTTCAATTGAACATTATAAACTAAAAATAGGGATGAAACATCCTTTAATTACAACCTGAGAGATAGCTACTTTGATATCAGAATACTTCTGCTTTATTAGAACCATTCAGCACTCCTTAATTTGGCTAAACCAGTATTTCATGTGGGGAAAAATAACTTGTTCTTTGGCTTAGATCTGATAAGATGGATTTAAGCCTGGAGTTATTTTTTAATCATTGTTTTAGAACTCTTTTATAATAGAAGCCATGAATAAATGCAGTGGCATAAACACGATCATAATAATATGAAAATATCCTTCAGTATCTTTTCACTGATCTGCCAAGTCTTGAAATGCATTTTATGTTTTGTGAGAAGTGGATTGTTGTTCGTATTTATAAAAATACTTTTACTCTATGTTTTATATGTCAAAACTTGTCCTGTGACAGTTTGCAGACCTTGTTGGTTTGAAACAAAATGCATAAAAACATTACATGAATCTTGATGTTTTTGTAAAAATATAATTAAAAATTAGTCTGATTTTACAAGATGATAAATCAGAACACTGAATTCCTTTGACCACAGTAACTTATTTACTATTTAGGAATTTTGGGCCTTCAGCTTACTGACATAATTACAGTCAGAAATATATGAATAAACTATTTTTCATTCTATAAATGAAAGCTTTTGATTGCATCTGAGCACCAAAAGATTGAGTATGAGTATTTGGTAATTTTAAATAGATACAGAAATTATATTTATCACAACTTAATGTATGTTTGGTTATATTTCTACAATTTTTATTTAACAAATGGTGTGAAAAATGTGTAAGTGCTACTGTTTATAAACCATTTTTTTTTATAATTACAGGTTCTAGTTCATTTGAATCTCAAAAAATGGACCGACCTTCTATTTCAGTGACTTCTCCTATGAGTCCTGGCATGTTAAGGGATGTTCCACAGTTCTTGTCTGGACAGCTTTCAGTATGTAAACATTTCATTGATATTAATATTGTGCTTTTTGCAGTATATACAACTCTCACTGCAGAGTGCAAGCTACATGTAACATAAATTTCTTGTTAAACTAGCTAATTTTCTTCATTAATTGCTATATATCTCAGTGTAGGCAGGGCCATAGTTTCATAAGGACATTTTATTTTATTATATTTTGGAAATTTTATATATGTTGAATTAGATATATATATGTATATTTACATAAGCTAAACTGGTCGAGTAAAATTTTCAGAAATGTCTAATCTTGGCCTCTAGCTATGTTTGTGCTGTTGAGTGTATACACTTTTTCAACCGTGACGCTTATATGTGCAGTTGGTAGATTTTATTAACTGTGTGCTTGAACATTACTACTGCTTATTTCTTATGCACTAGCTTTCATATATACCTTTCCCAATATATTGCTTTGATTGTTTACAAATGTTGTATTCTTTGTGCCAGTGTTATTCACTTTTGTTCTTCACTCTCACTAAGAACACAGTTCATTACCTGACTGTTTTCTTTAAAAGGGTAATTTTTTGTACTAAACTGAAGAACTTGGGTTCTGTACACCTCTCTGTGTCATTTACAACTCCAAAGTGTGATTTTTTGAAAGTGCTTAGTTGTGGCTTGGTACATGTTGAAAAGTAGAGGAAAATAGAATAGAAGCAGTGCAAAACTGGTGTTAAACAAGTTTAAAAATGTCACATTCATATTTCTTCAAAGTTGTTTATGTTAAGATAATGAGTACAACATAAAATTATGCATAAAATCTAAGCAGACTGTTTATAGGTCTCACGGAAATGGTTTATGCTATTGATAGAGGAGAGGAAGAAATATTTTTCTGTCTGTTCAGCAGCCATCTTGGCTCCATTTTGCAATGCATGAGACAGTATTTGTTTTGCTCATCAGACCAGCCATCTGCAATATATAATTTTAAATTTTCTGTAACTGTTGTACTTAACTACTTTGAAAGACTTAATCCTTTGGATAAATGGAAAACTAGAAATCTTGACTGTAGAGTGGAGAATGCTTTGCACAAAATACAATGACAAGGGAACATGAAGTGTCAGAATATACAGACTGAGGTTTCTAAAAACTAATTCAGTTTTACAAGACAACAAAAATTATTGATAGTGGAAACAGGGGGCAAGAAATCTCTTTTGGCTAAATCTCATGAAAGATTAAGCTGTCAAAAAGTTTTGGTTCCTAGCTCCCAGTATAACATTCAAGATCCAGAGTTAGCTGCTCAGACTTCCATTGCACAGACATTGCTGAATAATGGTCCAAATAGGAACCACACAGAACTGACTTCCTCACTTTCTCAGTTTCAGAAATAAAATCTTCAGGAGTTTAAGATTAGGATTTCTTAGTAAAGTCAATAGGTCTGTTAATTTTGTAATTTGATGGGATATTGCAGTTTGAGCTGCATAAGAATAGTATCAGGAGATTTGAAGGTATATTCTAATTTACTGAGAATAACAGAATTCACAAGGTTTTATGTCTTAGAATGGCATATAAATTCAGTGTTTAACTCAAGAAGGCATCATTCCCATTTTTAAGTATTTTTTGCTTGTGTCAAGATGTAAATGCCTTTGTTAATAAGTTTTATAATATTTCTTTCTGTCTAAGGAAACCAAATAATGTTAGAAGACATTTGAAGATCTTTCCTACGTTTGGCTTCTTTGTACTCCCTTATGCACTCTTTGCAACTATATACAGTACTCACTACTACACAACATCCTCGTTTCCCTCAGAGAGCAGCTGGTATCTGAGAATGCACAGCTTCAGTTGTCTGACACTGAGGTCAAAAATGCTCAGTAACTCCATAATATCCCACTGTCTCCATGTAGACACCTAACAGTAGACAGTTTGAAAATCTGAACACTTATCTTACCTCGCCATCTAAAGAAAAGTTGGAAATAGCCGTATTTCATGTTAATCGTGTTAATGGCACAACACAGCTTCTGCTGCTGTTGGCTCAAGGCTTTTGGAGGATAGCACTAAACCTTTTGCTTTGCAAGGAAAGGTGGCTGTCACAGTGTCTGAAGATGGTGTGGATAGATAGGAACGTGGCACCTAACTGGGCACAATGAAATGTGTAGACTAAAATATATTTTTACAAAAAGATGACTTTAAGAGAATTGAAGTATTCTACAGGAATAGTTTTTTCAGAACAGTAAATATCTGTAGTTTCTTTTTAAGCTGACATTTTAAGTTAGTTTTGAAAAATCACAAAATTTTTGACTTCTCAAATTTGAGTGTTTATGTGTCTTGAAAGTAGTGCAATGAATAATTTCTCCTTCACTTTTAAAAGTTTTGGTTTCTCATTTTATAACTTTAAAAAGTTTTGAAACTCTGGAAGAGTTAGTGAAAAAAACCCATGTCTTTGTTGAGTTTGAGATGTTTTGAAAAATTAGAATGGACTATGAGATTTTCTAATTTTGTACCTTTAACAACGGTGAAGTAATAGGGAAAAATTGAATTTTAAAAATCTCAAATTTCAAAAACTACAAAATAGCCAAGCTTCATTATTTTGGTTTTCCATGTGTTTAATCAGCTCCCTTCTGACAGAACAGTTGATGGAACACTCATTTGTTCCAAATGGCTGAGTAAGATGGAAATGGACGTAAATACTAAATTCCAAATGTAATCGAGAATGTGCTCTTCATGATGAGTGCGTAGGCAGGAGAATAACTGCAGAGCCCTGGCAGTAGATGGGGACAGGATGCTGTTCTATGTGGAAGTGGTGGGTCAGTTGACGTTCTGGCAATGGTGGTTGAATTCAGACAGGTGTGATGAATCTGAGGGAATGTATGATAAGCAAGATCTTGGAAGTATTTTTTGTATTTTCTGTACTTTTGGACAATATCATGTGGTCCTCTTGGGCCACTGTTAGGGCAGCTGTGGTTAATAGGCTGTGAAATGCAACAATTGTGGGCAGAAGTGGCAATACCTACAGTTTGGATGGAGGTCTGAAGTATTTGAATGAATACTTGGATATATGCATCCTTATTCAGACAGTGCTACAGATCCTTCAAGGGTTTCTATATTAATAGTGTTTTGGAATGTATTTCTTTATGTTCGGTATGGTTTTAGCCAGTTTAGCTGCAGTGATGCCTCTCTTATTCAGGGATGTTTTTCTCTGTCTGTTCGGTCTTCCATGTTTTCCTCTGTATTGGCATTGGTCTGTGTACCTGTTTTGTTCTGTTGAGGTTACAGTGACACTCTAGAGCTGGATAGTAGGATTTCCCATGAAGAAAACCATCTCACATAGCTAGGAAATCTTCCTTCCATTAATAATTATTCTGCCCAAATATATATTTAATTGAACAAATTATGTGCAGCTACAGTAAACTAGTGTGCGTTATAATTTGCTAAGGTATATAAATAATTTATCTGTATTCCATGCAGTTTATTTTATGGCATTTTTGATCCACATTATTCTTTCAGGGGAGTATCTGACTTACTGCAATTATTGTTTTACTGTTATTTGCTTTGTCTGGTTCCTGTTTCTGTGGTTGTTCACTGTTTTCTATTTCCTTTAATATCACTTTGAAGAATTCAGTATTCCTTTTGTGTTGGTGCTCTTCACTTCATTACTGCATTCTGGCTACTTTTTCAATATTGCATGAAAAGTATAACTTGGAATGCTTTTGCAGTAGTTAAGTTTAGAGACTGATAACGTGACTAGAAGGCCATGTAAATGGATATAGGTATAAAATTGCAATTTCTGTACTGGTGGAAATTCTAACAGTAAAGGGATGTAATTTATCAAATTAATCTATTTCCTTGTACAGCTGAACCACAGAACCACTTCAGTAGATTTTTCCATACATACTCAGTTTATAAAGCAATAAAAATACAGGTATTTTACTTATAGTTGTAATATCTGTAGCATATTAGAAAGCTGATACTGTACATTGTGAAGGACATAATATGTCAGCATTTTAGGGGGGATGAGGTCAAGTATGAGACATGGTCCCCTTCCCCCCTTTTCCTTTTCCCCTTTCTTTTCTCCCTTTTCTACCTCTACACAAGTAAATTGCTGTTGGTCTAACGTCAAAACCTGGAAAGTTCTAGGTAATGCACACATTGTGCTTGTTGCCCTCCATTTTCCAAGGCAGAATATCAAGATGAGGATCCTTGGCGCATGATGGGAGATATTCTATCCCTTTTAGGAATGAGATATTCTGAAATGTCTGTATTTCTCTTGTAATATGGAGCAGAAGCAATCTTTTATTGTGTGTGAGTCGGTCACATTCTGACACCCGTACGTTTTGCTATGCAGTACTGTCTGTGCAGAGTGGAGGGAAGTGTGCAGCTGCTGCACCTCATAGAGCACAGGAACACATCAGGCAAAACCTATGATCTAGACAGTCAAATTTTCTTATATATCCTCTTGCTTTGGTGTGAGAACAGATGACTTCATGCATTTTATGGAACAGATTTCTCCAGCATCTGTGCATGCCAAGTAAGCAGGGAGGGTGGCAGAACCATCATCATACTGCCTATCTCCATACTTTGGGTACATTTCTTATGGAAGTGAATATTGAGTAGTAGCTTATTTCCATCACTTTGAAATAGATCAATAATGTCTGGAAAACCAATAAGAGAGATTCAGAACTGTCAGATTCTGTGTTGGTTGTGACCTACTGCCACACTCCTGTTCCCCCACTCACTGGCCCCCTGAGATATGTGCTCCTGTTCCTGTCCGTTCCCTGTACTTGGTGCCCTTTCTGTGCAACTCCATTAGCTGTTGCCCTAAACTGAAGATGGAGAGTCGTTGGCTGGAGTTTGTAGCCAGTCCAAGAACTTAGAGGAGTTGTCTGTACTGATGTAGTCTTGAGGTGGCCACTGGAAGCTGCAAGTCCGTATGTGGTCTGAAGTGTTTCATCACAAAAATAAGTTATAAATGCATCTATGCATGCAGTGCACCTAATAAGTTTGCTAAATGCTCTAGATCCCATTTCACACAGGGGTTTTCTGTATATACCATGTGTCATTTCTGTCATGATTGCCAGACAATTGACATACACTGATTGTACTGTCCTCCATGTACTGCTAGTACCATATAGCACTAACTTTCTTTTAATTGTTTCTAAAGTATTTAGGAGAGCTTTTTATAGAAATGCCTCTTAAAGTTGCAGAAAAGAGAAAACCTTTTACTTTACTTGCTTTACTCTAGAAAGCAACAAAGGCTGTCAGTGCGTGGACTGTACTTGTTTCTGTCTCTGAATATGCATCTACAGTCTTCCTGAAAGAGATGATCAAGCTGAAATTATGTTTCCTACCCCACTTTTAAATCACACTTTGCTGACCTGCTCCTTTTGTTAATGTTACTTCTAAATCGATTGTAAATGTTATCTGTAGACCTGCAAAGTGAAATCCTTGCTCCTGGGGAATCAGTGGCAAAATTCCTGCTGGCTTCCCTAAGGCCAGAATTTCCGTCACAGGTTTTTGATATGATTTGGTAACAGATTTGCAGATTTGATTTATGCATTGCCTTAAAATACTTTGTGTTAGATAAATATGTTGTTGGTGTAAAGCTGTGTTTAAAGTAATAGTTGTGTGTCTTTGTTTTTACTTTTGGTCTTTTAGTTTCCAGCGTGTTGTCCTTTTTGGTTTTGTTTTATTGCTTTTTCTTTAATTTTGCTTACCAGAGCCAAAGCCTTAGTAGAAGAACAACGCCTTTTGTTCCTAGGGTTCAGGTAAAGACTTCGTCTGCCTGACAGAAACTAAAGTTGTGTTTTTTTCTTTTGTTTGTTATGGAAAATGCATAGTAGGAAAATGTTACATTGTAGTCCGTTTTCCCATATTTTTAGTGTGTTGCTTTAAACCATATTAACAAGTTTCATATCATCTTGTGAGCAGCTTGTAAAATTCTGCATGGGGGTTAAAATATTAAATTAAAATTTAAAGAGACAGCTAGTTTTTGTTTGCTGTTTACCCAATATTGAACTCATACAGGCTTCAATAGTGATGATGGCTATGCATCCCACGTACAAAATGTGTGTACTGTTCAAGCAATAATTAATTTTGTGCTTGAGGTCATTATATAAAGATGAATGTCTCTTTAAATCATTCATGATCATTACTTAACACATCCTTTTTTGCATTTTCCAAGTAATATTAGCGCCTTGAATGGAAAACAGGCAAAAAATTTGTACCTTGTTTAAAGAAACAATTTCTTGTGTATTGAAACTTGATTCTTGCATTCTCTTTTAAAAGTTTATCAAAACAACCAAAACTCTATTTAAATAAAAAATTAATTCTCCCATTGTGTTACTGAATTTATTTAGCTTTAGTACTCTGTTTAGGTACAAGTTGTTTGCTTTTTTTCATTAGGAAACTCCTAAGGTACTGTAGATTAACGCAAAAGTAGGTTTTACTAATATGTTACAACGCTTATCTTGCTTTGCTGCATGTTTTTCAGTTTTTTTAAATAGACTATTATCTGCTTTTCTTACAAAATATCTTTATGGAGATGTCAATCTTTTGTGTGGGAGCTGTACAAATGTTTCTGTTGTTTCATCAACTGCTCAAGGAAAGATGTAAAGGATGATCTAAATGATCAGAATGAAATGACTAAATATCATATTGAAAAGAAAAAAAGAGATCATATATATATATTTATAAAGGAATTCTAAATAAGACTGTAGGAAATGGTTTGGTTATGACTCATACTTGATAAAGTACAATTTTTTTCACATTCTGTTTTTTCCCAAAAGTAGTTCTTAAAACTGCTTAAATGTAAATTCAGAATAAAAAAAATCTAAGAAAAAAAAATGAGATTAGAAAAGTAATGCCTTTAGGTTAACATATTATTATGTGCTACAGGCATAAACTGGCTTTGTAATAAAAATCTAAAACATCTTTTAGCATGATTAAGAATTTTGGCTTCTGCTTATGGTAATGAAGTGAGAGGGGTACAAATTCAATCACAAGTTGTTAAGTAGTTCATAAAGGTAAATATTGTAAATGATATAAGTAGTCTTTTAATATTTATTTTCTTTCTGATTATATGCAAAATAAATTAAGAAATGATATGACAACAGATTGTTCATTTTAAAAAGGAAACATCTGCCTGAAACTTGCATGTTTCATGAAATACTGTAGTGTCGAAGTAACACGTAGTTCTTTATTTTAATCAAATTATATAAAAGAAAGACACAGAAATAAAAACTGTCAGTTCTACTCTAGACTAATATCTTCTAAAGAAAAAAAAAATACTTTGATTGAATGACTATGGTAGTCATTTCAGAAAATAAAACGTCTAATGCTTCATAGAGAATGTCCAGCAAGAGATGAAAGTGGATGAAGCTTATTCTCTCACCTCTGGTGGATTATTTTTGATATTGTAGGTAGGAATTATTTTAGCCCCTATTTTGTTTCTGCACAATGTCTGTGGAGTCCTTGTGGACCTCTCTAACAGTTTTTTGCAAAGCTCAGTAATGGTCAAAGCTAAACATAAAGTTTGTGACAAGTTCCTGAAGAACTCAAATTTATGACCTTGGAAACATCTTTACAACTAGACTGAAGCAAGAAGTCCCCCATCTGCCCACTTTGAGTAGTGATGGTAGGTAGTTTAACGTGGATTAATTTAAGATATGTTTACAATGCAGGCTGCAGAGAAGAACAGAAATACTCCAGAGATCTTTAAACAAGGGTATTAGAAGCAGTTCAGCAGCAGTGCAGCACTCTGGTTACTTTTTGGCATGAGAAATTAGCTAACTCAGAGCTCTGAGCTGTTGTTTATGGTTGTCAGGAAGTATACGTTACATTGAGGGCTGTGGTATGGCTGTGGTGTAGCTGTGTCTGTAGAATTCCCTACAAAAATGCGGATGTCCAAACATTCTGTTTATACCTATTTGTTTCATTCCTCTCAACGGGAAATGTACATCTTTATTCTTTCTTGTATCTTCTTTCTTGTTAGTCTGCAACTGATCCTGGTGATGAATGTCCCAGATTCTGGCACAAGTTCCTCTTCCACACTTCTCTTCCTGTCATTCCATTAATTTTCTAGCTCTTATATCACTGGATTATTTAAACCCCATCATTATTATTTTATTGGAAGAAAAGCACTCAGTTTCTATTTTTCCCTATTGTGCACCCTTCTCCTGAACTTTTACTAATTCTACAGTACTTGGAAAAGCGCATATTTATTTCCCGAACTTATAGATTCAGTTTAGCATACCAGCAATTTCCTAAGTTAGGGAGTGATGCTTTGCAATATCTTTACAGGGAACGAGCTGTTCTTAAATTTGTGTTTTCCATGCAGTATCTCTTGTTTACTTGGAGGAGCCTCCTTTTGAGCCAGAGTTGCCATGAAACCACTGTTTTTTCTCTAACTTCAGAAATTTCAGACATCCTTTTTGCTTTAATACAGAACATCAGTATATTTGATCATGTATAAAAATATATACATGCATCTATTTGGCATTATTGAAATTAAGATGATGTCACTTAAAAAACAATTTTTAAGATAAATCTAGATTAGGACAGCCTAAATACCTCCATCATTTTCTGGCCTTCATATCCTAGAAGCTCTTCAATTTGACAGCCTTTTTTTGTATTTTTTCCAGCATATCAGACATCAACTGAAGCAGACAACAACAATAGTTTGGTTTAGCAACGCTCAGTAGTCAGGATTTTTTAGAGGTATGTTTAACAACATCCAAAGCTCACCTCAGCTACTCTGAAGACTTTATCACTTCAGGGCAGTTTCTGTATCTACATAAGTTTAAGTCCAAATAAAATGATTGCTATAAGCATTTTTTAAAATAAACTGAAAATTTGATTTTTTTTTTTCAACAACAGATCCTGCTGATGTATCTTTTGTTTCATAATAATTCAAGAAAGAAAAGCAGTATCTCAGTTTCAAAATATTACACTAATAAACAGATATGTAGGATACATGATAAACTATAATAAGCAACAGAAGAACAAAAATGCCTGGCCAGCTGTCTCTCAAACCCAGTGATATTTGAATAGGCTGTGGTCGTAGAAATCAAGCTGCAGGGCAAGTGGTCTCTCCCAGTGGCACAAGTTTTATTGCTTTTCCATGAGATTCATGAAGCAACCCCTATGTAATAAATAAAGAAATAAAGTGTATCATAGAATTAAAAACTTCAAATATTCTCTGGTTTTAAATTTAAAGTTATCACTTAAGGGATGGTGTGCCTGTATGTGCTGTACACAGAACCACATTAAAATTGCATAGTTAAGCAGTCAAGCATTCATGAGATAGGTATATAGGAAGTGGCAACAATAATATTATCTAGATTTTCTTAAATGATTTCCCTTAGGCATATGTATTTACAGTATGGATCCTAATTACATTATTACTTCTTTTCCAGAACTCTGACCTCAATCAGTTCTCTGAATAAAATTTCTAGTTAAGATGAGATCTAAAAAAAAAAAAAAAAAAAGAATGAAATCTAGTAAATGGAATTTATGGTCTTTATGTAACTTTATGCTAGCTTCAAATAAGTCAGAGGTGCCTTGGAGAGTTTAGACTTGTACAGTTGAAGGGAAGAACTAAGTACCTCAATATCTGAAGTGAGTGATCCAGCCCAAATAAGGGACACCTATACTCATTAACTTGATTTGAAACTTAAGCTACTCCAGAGGTTGAATTGATTCTCCAGGGGCAGCCATCTTCTGAGACTACAGAGGACCAAACAGGAACACTGGATACCTGCATCCTCACTTCTCAGAACGCAGCACCAGCAGTCAGTTTTCATATACTGTTCTATGTGTAGGAGGCTCATTCCAAACACAGGATACCTGTGGTTTAAGCCCTGTCAGTAAAGTGCTTTTATCATCAAGCTATTGCACATCCCTTTCTTCTGTGAAGTCACATCTGAAGCTGAGATACAGTGTGGCTGGGAATATATGTGTGTGGTGATAGCAAAGAAGGCTTAATTTTAGTGTAGCAGATTCCAGACCTGATACCCAGAATGTATATTGATCTTCTATTAGACCACTGTTGGTTAAAAACCAGAAAGAATCCTATGAAGCTGGGACCAGACCCTCATCTCCGTTCCCCGATGATCAGGTCAGATCACTTTATAAGTGAATTTTAGGTGCATGCATCCCAAATTATCTAGGTAGACAAAGTCCTGTTCAAGAAGACTTTTACAGGCGTTAGCCTCCACATTAGCATCAGCTGGCATGCGGTGTATTTTATGTGTTCTTATTTTAGCTTTCACTTTCCTTCATTTAGATCAGGAATGCATTGTCACAGTTTCTTACATGTTCTAAGCTTTTAAAAGTGCCATTCCTGCCTGTGTAAAAAAATGCTGAATGAAGGGTTTGTAGATTCTGCTCTGTTAGCCTGCTACTTAAGTCTTTCAGTGCTGAGCATCACAACTGTACATTCCTATGGGACTTTCACCCTGTGGATTGAATAATTCAATGTTCTTCAGTTTTTTTGGTGTTAGGAACCTTTTCTGCATACAGAGCTATGAAAGAAAATAATTTCCTCATCAACTTTTCTGTTATACATGTGTTATCCCATGTTTATTTCACAACATAAAATACATAGAGTATTCTATGAGATGTAGGATTGTCCTGTATTTATTGGTTAAGAACTGAGAACCTATGATCAGAGTCTGAGACAACCACGTTCTGTCCAGGCATAATACACACCTCAGACTTCTATTTCAGTGCTTTACTTAGCACTATGTATCAGGCTCCAGGGTCTCATGCCAGGCTCCCAGACAATGAAGAATATGCAATTTTTAAATACCTTTAAGGGATCCACCCCTCGATACACAGGAGCTCTGGGAAAGAGGAAGGGATAGAATCCAGTTCTCTTTGACTTCACCAGGCTGTCTTAAGTGGCTGTCCTTCCTCTCCATGTGAATAGAAAAGGAAAGGTTCTTGTAAGAAAATACCATAACATACAAATATTGTCGTAGCACTTATGCACAGGAGAGTCAGAACTAGATCAGTCCTATTCCCAAACTCGTTTTCCATGTTCAGTATGCTAGTCTAACTCCTTGTTTCCCTTTCCAATTTCCTGCCTTGATTTCTTGTCAGATTTTCTTTCATCCCAATCTCTGTGCAACATATTTTGTGCCACTTACAAAATGGCTGGTTCTTTTGTCACCTCATTCAATTTCTCTCATTCAGTCTGTTTTTCCCCCTCTGTTCTTCTATGGTCCTTGACATTAGTGGCTCCATTCTTCCTGTGTTTCACCAAGAAGCATCCTGTATCTTTTACTTCCCCAGTAATTCTAAAGCAGTTTTGATTTGTCCCTTCTTTCTTCTTCTAAACCCATGAGAATGCAATCCCATCATCCCCTCCATGGGGTTCTTTGTCCATTCTCTCACTCTCAGTTTCTTCCTTTCTTCTCCAGTCAAATGAATCTTGGGTTACAAGTGCCTGTGTTGTATACTGGAGTGCTAGCAGCGTGAACACAGGAGAAAGGCTTCTGGTGATAATTCTGCCTCCTGACCTTTCCCGTAACAATCCGAATTACAAGGAAAATATGCCCATTATGTACAAGTTTTTCAATTTTTTTTTTTTTCAGAACATCAAGAGAAAAGTAGAAGGTACAAGTCAATACATATTTCAGTTTCTTCTAAAACACAGATGATAGAGCGTCTCAAAGAAATGGTGTCAGATGATTTAACTTTCTGCTTAGAGTCATCTCCAAATATTTTGCCTGAAGTTTTCCTGCAAAAATTCAGTCTGGAAGAAATATTTAGCCTGAATATGAATGCATAATTCTGGTTATATTTTTTGGCATTCATGTCTAGATTATCTCACTTTCCCTCAGTCAGTTTGTGATAGTGTCTGCATCACAAGTCTATTGCATTCTGCTTAAGCAAGGATAATTTTTCCAAAAAAAAGCAGATGAAAAAGATTGTCTTCAGTGCTGCTTCACTTGGGGTGTGGGACTACCCATCTGTCCTTTGCTTAAGGACTCTCAGGGAAGCCTGCAGGTGGATACATTTAGTGTCAGAGAGCATTTGAGTTGACTTGCACTTCAGAGGCCTTTAAGCTTTGCTTTGGATTCATACAGTTGGTGCAAAGCTTTCTACCTGTGATCTGTAGCTGGATAAGGTACCTAGTAGTTCAGATAATTCTCAGTTTAGAAAAAATACTGACAAAGCCCCTTGCTTTGCAGGAATATAGGAACAGCATCTTGAACTCTCTTAAATCTGACGTTTTAAGGATAATTTCTCTAATAGCTTTCTGCTTTAGTAGCCACAGAGCCCTTTTAACTCTTGGTACCACAAACCTATAAAGTCAGTAGCAGGGCCAACGACCTGCTAATAGAGGGAAGGTATCCTCCCCTTTTTAATATCCATTCAAACACTGATGATTGGTGGCTATAGGAGTTGCAAGAAGTAATGGAGAAGGAAGAAGTACACTGCCACCATTGATTGCATTGGTTTGTCTTAGCGTAATCTTGCTTACTGAGGTATTAGGACTGACAGAAAGATAAATCAGCTTCTTGTTGGTGAGTCAAAAGTCTTGAGAATTGTATCAAGGCCTTTCCTTAAGTGACTGAAATGTTGAAGATGAGGAGCTATAATAGCAGATGGAGACGCTGTCTGAAATGATGTCAGATAGGCTCCACAGAAAGTGGGGCTCCACAGAAAGTGCACCTTCCCCTGGTTATTTTTACCTTAGCTAGGATTTATTCATGCCTAAAGGTGCACTGCTTGGTTAGATGTGAGGTTGAGCATTATCCTCTTTGATTCCCTTTAGTTCAGGCAGGGTCAGAGTTTCCTTTAAATGTCCTAGTTTGTCCTATGTCTCAGTCAAAATCCCCATGAAGAGAGTCTCCTCTGTCTGCTGTAGTTAATGATACTGTGGTGGTACCACCGTGTAATGACTCCCTAGCTATTTGGAAAACTTGTTTTGTCTTAGTGGCATCATTTCCCCCTTCCACAGGGACTGCTCTGAAGTAGGTATATCATCTCCTTGAATAATGTGTTTGTAGCTATAGTATTCAGACTGAAATGGCTAAATAGTAACTTCTAATGACTTTAGTAAAAAAGGATAGCAGACCAAGCCTAAGACTGATTAGTAATAATTTCAACAGATGAGTAATAGTAGGTTTTGCCTTGTTGTTGCTGAGTTGGACTGTGAAGAGGCTTGGACTACTGAGCCTACATCTCTTAAAATTTTTGGATGGCTTATGATTTCAGCATGAGTCTGCATCTTGAAAAACATTTAGAGATTTTAAATATTTATGGTCTTATCCCATAGTCTTTCCAGCACAACAGGACATGAAAAATTCATTCATTCATTGTGCATAAACTCCTTAGAAATGTATATATATGAATACCATACATCAGTAATGCAAGTAATACAGTATCACTGCCAAGAGAAAATAATCCTAACCAGAGCACCATGTGAAAAACTATTAGTGTGAAATAATGTACTTATTGTACAGGGTTTATAAAAAAGAATAACTCCTGGTACATACTGAAGATATTATAATATTAATTTATTTTTATAGTTTATTAGAAATACAAAGTAGAACATGATATTTTCTGTTTACGTAACCAATATAAATAGAAGTTTATGAGCAAAATTAATTTTAAGGATTAATATGCTACTATGTTGTAGAAATTATTTCACTAATTAATATTTTCTCATTACAGATAAAACTGTGGTATGACAAGGTTGGTCATCAGTTAATAGTGACAATATTGGGAGCAAAGGATCTTCCTTCAAGGGAAGATGGGAGGCCAAGGAATCCTTATGTTAAAATTTACTTTCTTCCAGACAGAAGGTAGGATGAACACAAAGAGAAGGAACATTTGAGTAGGAATTAGCCTGATACTCAGATAGCATGCACAGCTGAGATTACTGGTCATACATATACGGAAAAATCTTATAGCTTGGATATTCTATATAGAACATGCTATGTAACAGGAACGTGTCTTTGAACACTAAACACTAACTCACTTTCACTGGCTATTTTATTAAATACTGAATAGAAAAGGAAAGATAAACATATGTAATTGACTGGGGTTCTGTTATTTGCAAAGAATGTTGTTAGTGTTTTATAATGCCCTTATTCCCTCTGACAGTTATTCCTGTCTAGTGCAAATAAAATGCTATAAAGGTATATTCACAGATTTTTAGACTGATCAGTCCAGTAGTTTCATTTGCCAACCTTTATATAAAAAAAAAGCAGGAACAGGTTTGGCATCTGAAACCCATAGATTTCATATCACAGCATAAGTGAGTTAAGACTGAAGGGGACTCACTTGAGATTTCCCAAATGCAGCTTGAAAAATTCCCCTAAAGCACAAAACTGATACTAATCTAGACTGGCATTACATACATATTTAGGGAAAATTAAACTGTGGTAGGGACCCTTATATCTGAATAGCTCCTTCGTTTTTTAGTCCAGGATTTTCTGCCATTTCAACTTAGGTGCTGGGAAGAAAAACAAAGGAGGTAATGTGTTCCCCATTTGTTTTTTAAAATTGGTATTTCCTCAGATTGTGTCAGTAGGGGAACACATATAACTTTATTTTGTAGTGTATCAACCAAATAATTCAAAGATTTAACCTGACTCAGTATATAAAAGATTGACCAGTGGACTGATGAATCTGTAGAATAGGATGTAACTTTACAGTTTATATTTTTATATCCATGCTTTTCCTAATAGCTAAGGTGGGAAGATGCTATCTCCAGTACCAATTGACCTCAGCAGGAATTAAAGCTATTCAGTATTTTGGATGACTGCTTTTCCACTTTCATTGTATACCATATGTTAACAAGAAAATTTTTGTGACTGCATAATTTGATGTATCATTGATGACAAAAAGTTTTAGGATGGATTGTCTAGGGCTCACCAATATTTGAACTGTTGAACTAGATTCTTCATTTATTCAAATTGCTGTAGTGTGTTTGGAGATGCTGAAGCTGTGCTAAACTGAGAATCAGGTGTGCTTAAATTATCTGCTTTTTCGAGATTAATAAATCTTCTAGAAATGTCTGTGTTCAGAATGCTTCACAATGTAAGTTGTAATAACTAAATGTATACAGAAGGAAAATATTTAATAAAATACTTTCAAGTATACAGATACAAAAAGTTACATAACATTAAATATTATTATGCTATGCTGTTTCCCATTTATGTCCAGTATTCAGAACTTTTTCCTTAATTATTATATGTGTTTTCTATCATTTATATAAGAGTCAGCAATTTGTCTTATTGAATTGTGGTTCTTTTCTGATGTGCAAATCTATTTGCCTTTCCTTGGAGGTAAAAGCTAATTAAGCAACAATATATTTCTTGTGTACTAGAAGGAAATATGCTTGAGGTAAAATACACTTAAATAAGTCAAGCGTTTAATTAGATAAAGATACTGAATTCTCTTTGATTAAACAAATTTCATTGGAAAAGCTTGTCCAATGTAACTTATTTCCATTCTCAAGGGTAAACAAATCTTTAATATGATAGATATAATTACATTATTTGTTTTAACCGTGTGTCTAAAAATATTATTTCTTAGTTAAAATTTTGATCCAGCTTCTAAATAACAGTTCAGAAATACAATAACTATATTATAGTTGTAAGTATTAGCAAATGGACAAATCGTCATTGCCATATTAAAAAATCCACATAAATTAGTAGCACAGCTGCATTATGCAGTAATTAGCAGATTTAAAATTAATCAACTGTTATGAGAACTCTTGTCAGTATTCTCAGTAGAAGGAGCGTGGGTGTTTTCCAGTGTAACTTGTTTCCATCAGAAAATATTAATTCTTTCAAGCAGAAATATTCTGTAAAACACATTGCTTTCAACAACACCCTGGAGCCTGAGCCTGGAGTTCCATGGTAGCCTTGCATGGAGACATTACTGGGCTCCAAAATATAAGGCCAACCATGTAGTGGAGATCCACTTTCAGTGTGGGTGGTTCCTTGGAGTGACCCAAAGGATTTTGGGAACTGTTTTGAGAAAATTGTTTCATGTGGTATTGCTGGAAAAAGACATGTAACTCGTTCTCAGGGCTTCTGGTTTCCTAGCTGTGAAGCCTTTAGTCAGGGAAACCCTGCGGAGAAGGCCCCACGCTTCCCGTAGCTCCCTGATCACTCTTTCATGTGGGCTCCCTCCTGCTCTGCAGTTAAGAGTCAGCTGCTGTAGGACTGGAAGCTTGAATGAATCAGGTGGCTCATTTATCTGAAATGAAAATTTTTGCTGTGCCCAGTGTTGTCTGCATACGTCTTCTACTGTCAGACTGTGCCTCATGGAAATCCCATTTACAGAACCATATTTTTCTTTATATACTGTTTCCAAACCAAACATATTAAAACTTTTCATTTTTTCAGGAAACTTCTTAAAATTGGATTTGACACATGAACTGGAAATCACCTAACTTTAGTTTTAACATGAAGTTATGAATTATCCTCAATATATGTGCTGAACTTTATCATAAAGGACTAATACTGACATGGATTATAGTGCACAAAATGCCTCAAAATGTACTGCTGATTTAAGTTTTCCTACTTTCCATTATATTCTTATTACAGTATGATGGTCTTTTGAACATTTTTAATGTTTAATTGTTTTTTGCAGTGATAAAAATAAAAGAAGAACAAAAACAGTAAAGAAAACATTGGAACCTAAGTGGAATCAGACATTCATTTATTCTCCAGTTCATCGGAGAGAATTTAGAGAACGAATGTTAGAAATTACTCTTTGGGACCAAGCAAGAGTTCGAGAGGAAGAAAGTGAATTTTTAGGAGAGGTATATAATAATGGGTAGTTACTACAGAAATACTGTTGCTCAAATATTCATGTCTAGATACAGTATTTTTGAAAGTTTATTAAGTATAGCAAAGCAAATCTGTTTTAGATTGTTGTATTTGTCTTTATTTCACTTAGCGGTAAAGAAATAGTGATCTCACGCTTATGAAATAGTACTGATAGGAGATTCTTTCTGTGTTTATTATTTTAGTAACAACATTCCCATGGTTTCTCAATTTCTTTTGGAATTGTTCATTAGAATCCATATTATCCGTAGTTGTATTATAGCAAAATGTTGACATGTCTCTGACTAACTTGCTACAAGATATTTGAATGCTGTAAAGGCTATCATAAGGTAGTAAAGGTTTTGTGAAAGATTTTTGCTGTACTTAGTGTTGTAAAAGGCACAGGAACTCCTTTCATATTAAATGTAAAATTTTTATAAGACTTCAGACAAACTCCTTAACAATGAGAATAATAGAATAAAATTTATGACCATACCTATTTTAAAATATTCTGTCATGTAATGCTTTTCTACTTTTAACCATTTTTCCTTTTTTAGATTCTTATTGAGTTAGAGACAGCATTACTAGATGATGAACCTCACTGGTACAAACTTCAAACACATGATGTTTCTTCATTGCCACTTCCCCATCCCTCACCATATTTGCCACGCAGACAACTCCATGGCGAGAGTCCCACACGGAGGTTACAAAGTAGGTTGTTGGTTTTACACACTGTATAACTCAGTTGAATTAATGTGTAAAGTACATGAAATTCTCGTAGATGGGAAGCTGATGGAATTTGTGTGTTCATTTATAGCTGTTATGAATTAGGTCATTTATGATTACTGCTGAGAGTCTGATGAGCTACAAATGGTAATATTGAACACTGTGCAATACACCATTTTTTCTTACGGGACTACCTAGTTCAGATCCTGAGCTTGAGCAAACTATCTCGGTCTTTTGCAATGTGCTGGTTTTATCTTGAAGTCCTATCTCCAAAATTATGTTTATCATTTCATTGTTTAACCAAAAGTGGATGTGCAGGACCCTTCTCCTTAGATCATACTTATTAAAAATAAAGTGACCTGTATATAACATCATATGTAGCTAAATTAATACCATGGCCTGTTGCCTTGTTTTGATATGATTTTACATGGTTATTCTCACAAATTGATTTTTTTTTAAAAATCTGTTTTGAAGTTTGGTATACTTGATCCACAGCAGTTTGATGTTATCAGTAGATATTTTGTAAATAGAATATATACAATACGCTAATAAAAATAGATATATAAGCATAAGACAGTAAATGGTGAAAAGTTGTTTCCTTAATACTTCATTGTTTCTCTAGTTTTAACTGTTCAGTACTGTCAGTGATTTAAAGCTATCCTTTGCTGAATTAACTTCATAAAATATCAGTTAATAATCATACAGAAAAAAAAACCAAACAAACAACAAACCAAAAACTATTTCCAATATTTTTTTCTTTTTTTTTGAGTCATTATATGTGAGTATGTGCATATGTTACACAAAAACTCACAAAAGCATATGTGTGTGTAGCCACACAAACACGCTTAGATATTTCATGTGTTCTATGTGGATTCTATATTAAATAATCCCTTGTATATAAGTATTTCAAGTAGTTGACAGTTTTTCTGTCTGTGCACTGGATGGTGAGGATTAAAATGCTCCATATCATAATATTCTGAGATAGATACATTAACAGTGTTACACTGCATAGCCTTCAAGCTATAAGATTATACTTAACCACAAAAGAAAAAAAGAAATTGTAGTTAACAGGTAATGAGTTCTGCTTCAATTCAGTCATCTCCAGTCTTCTCAAGTACCATGACTGTTGTTTAAGTAAAGTTTTAAAAATATTTTTCTTCTATATTTTCTGGCATCTTGTAATGGCAGAGTTAACATGGAAAGTTAATTTTTCCATGTAAAATTACTTTTACAGATCAGTTGGACATTTAAGTGTCTGTTTGTATATGAAGATAGTGAAATTCTGTTTTTCAGGAAATATTCAGTCCTGTAAACAAACCTTGTTTGCTTATAGTCATTCTTGCCTAGGCAATAAATAACTGCTATGAAGAATGAATAAAATAGTAACTGCTTTACTTTGCAAAAGATTGTAGTAATACTTGACTAAAGGTCCGCTCAATGATATTGGCTCAAAATTGGAAAGTCAGTAAGATTTTTAATACTAATAAATAATAATACCAGTAATGTGCTCAACTGAACAATCTTATATGCCTGTCTGGAAGTGTAGAGGGAAGGACTTATGGTTTGGTGAAACATTAAGATTTGGTGTAGAAGTCCTGCTTTTCAATGAAGATGATTTAGGCTGGCTGTTCCCCGTGCAGTACTTTGACAAGTGGAAGTTCTAGAAACTTCAGTCAAATAAGCAGTGTCAGACTTCTGCTGCAATTGCTGGAGAATTCATATACTCCTACAATAAATTATGATATTTGTATTCATACTAAGAGTGGGATCCCATAAAGAAGGACATTGTCTACTATCCTGAGAATACGAATTAAAAAATACAATATATTTTTTTTTAATTGGTGTCACACCTCTGAAATGGAAATAAAAGTATTTCTTGGTGCCCAGAGAGGTGGTGGAATAAGCTATTGGAGATATCCAGAACCCAGCTGGACAAGGCTGTAAGCAATGCAATGTAAGCTGGTCAAGCCTGAAACTGGTGTTGCGCCAGATGGCCTCTAAAAAGCCCTTCCCAAGCTAAATGTCATCACCAAGGGACTGGTGAAGGACAGACAGCACATCTTATGACTGCCTTCACTAAGTAAAATATGTATAACATACTAATAACATATAGAAGTCTGGTTCTTTTACTTCTTTTTTTGGAGGTTTCAAAAGAATATTAAGTTAAACTTAATATCTTTATTGTGTCTGAAGCTTTTTGTATATCCTCCAATATAACTCTTGTATACGATGAAACAGAAAATGTTATACAGTGGCACATTATGACAATGTGAAAAAAATCTCCAGAATGAAGACAAGGCATGTCTAGCAAGCTTGTCTATCTTTTTCAAAGCACATCTTAGAACACTTAATGTGTTGTTACACAGTAGACTGATTTCAGTTTCTGGGGCTGCAAAATCCAAGCAGTTCAGTCCTCCCACCTTTTGTTCATTTATGTGATGGTTCTATGTATAGAATTAGTGAGTACTGTATGAAGTACTTTATTCCATGCTCCCAAAAATTGTTACTGTGAGAAGCAACGAGAGATATTTTGGATTACAAGGTTGCTTATTGTTTGTATAAATACACAGCTACACATCTAAGCTTTCTTATCTTCATGATTGCCAAGTAACTATAAATACATGTATTTGAAGGCAATGCTGAAATGTTATTCTTTGAAGATGGTTTAAAAGAACCACCTACACTTACCACTTACTTCTCTTCTCTTTTTAATATCACTTAATTGTAGCATTCCTGAAGAAGAGCAGACTGTCAGCCCTGCAGACTGAACTCCTATATTTACAAGATAGCCAGTAGCAAAGTGCAGGTGTTCCACAGAGCCCCATATGCCATTTTTTTAGGAACAAGCTTTCAGAGACAGTAGCTTAGTTTCTACATATATTTATCTCTCAACATCTTTGAGTGGGCATTATGTTGTGCTACAGACTGATCGAAGCCAGCTGTCCACCTTCACTTACCCAGTCCTCTGATCCATACAATCTATTAACTTCCCAGTGATGAAGGATCATTACCATGCTTTTACCTTAGTATGTTTTGAAAGACATCTACTTCAAAACTGTAACTAATATAGAACATAGGATTATGATTTACTAGGTCTTTCAGCTAATTATATTTTAGATTTTCATAAACTGACTGTTTTTTGTCCAAGGGTATATCTTAACCTTTTTCTCACATGAGATGTGAGATAATGAGGTCTACTTTACTTATCGTGCTGAACTTTCTAAGTGAATTTTTTAAAATGGCTTTGTTTTCTCTAACATTTGACGTAAAATCAGCCATCAATTAAGAATTACAGACATTAACTAGAATTACAGACAAACTAATGTTCTTTTTATATTGCCTCTGAAAAGAAATTGTAAACAGAAAATCAAAGACTATTTTAAAGAAGAGGTGATAATTCCTGTTGGTTAGGCCACAGTACTGTTGTTTCATCTCACATTAAGTAACAGGCTTATGACAGATTACGTTGAAAATTAAATGTGGTTTGAACGTTGTGTTCACAGTTAGGATCAATGGGATGGAAGTTATTGTTAGTATTAGTATTTATTGAGAACTGATACAGAAATCAAGCAGGGTTTATACCATGGGATTGAAAATCAAAAATTACTTCCTCTCCATGTAGCCAAGAATACAGAAATAACAGATAACAAATTGGATTTGAGATGTTCCTGTTCAATCTTTTACAGTTATGTCCATGTAATGTGTGCATTTGTGAGGTATGAGCTGATACCGTTTAGTTGATAAAGAATACTGGATTACTGTGCATTTTGAGGAACAACAATTGGTTTTAGTTTTATACTGATTCTGAATTTGTTTGAGAAGGAAATTCTGTTTTACTTCAAGTATTTTAAGAATTTCCCAGTTCCTTAGGATTAGAAAGTAACTGACATTAGTTTTCTAAGTCAGATTTTTTAGCTTTAAAACCAATCTGTCTGAATTATTGATCTGCAGACTGCAGAGAGTGGGTGTACAATGTAGATAACAGCTAAATGCCTGAACAAGGGAAGAAATGTGAACATAACAGTGAAACTAGACATTTTCAGGTCTCTAGCAACAGCATAGGTAAGTACAGCAGTAGAAGGAGAGTTTTTAATTGCCATGAGAATGCACAATATGGTTTGAAAAAGAACAGTGAAGTTTTATATTTTGAGCATCCTCAGTAAGGGAAAAGTAGTAAATCTAAGTGAGATGAACTCTCCTGAAAACAAGGTCTGATTTTAGAAATTACAGTGTTTGGAAATCAATATATAGAAGTCCAAAATAGTGGGTCAAATTGTACTTTTCCAGGAATTGCACACCAGAAAAATTGGTTAGGATTGAAATAATTGTAAATAAAAAGACTGTGAAATACCTTTCTTTTAAAGTGAATTTGACTTTAATTACTTTTAGAATTAAAATCATCGATGACTCTATCCAATGAGTTTTATGATTCTTAAGGCACGTAAGAAAAGTCTGGAGGGAGAGAAATTACAGTAAAGAGTAAAACTAGGGACAAATTTTAGTGTAGTTATGTTCTACAAAAAGGTCTGCATATAGTGTGCAAGAAACTATATGTAACATTTATTTTCTGAATTTTATTTATTCATTCAGATGGGAATAAAAAAATCTATAATGCATAAGCAAAGTGTTTTGAATTACATGAAAAATTTTTATCATGTCTTGTCAGCTTTGTATGTTTTCCCATGCGAAACTATATTTTCTGGGGCAATGCTGAGACTTTAACATGCTATAAATTATTACATCTGACTAAGAAAACCAAATCGGTAAATTGAATTCACAAGTAAAGGACCCCACTGCTTATAAATGTTTGAAAAACATTTTTAGATGAACTTGTCATTGCTGGGTGCTGAGGGTTTGTTTTTTTTCAAGTTCTGTGGCTGTACCATCAAATCAAAGATGAGTTGAAAGTTATAACTGTTAATTCAAGTACTCTCTTCCAGTATTTAAATGTTAACATTTTCAAGTATTTTGTAGAACATTAAGAGGTACACTTGGTAGTACTAAAATCATGAAAGTTTAACAATAATTAATTACAATGTGTCTGAAACTTTACCCTATGAAATCTGAGCTGGTGCATTTCAAACCTCAGTCTTCCAATGAAAGCTATTGACTCCCTTGGAACTCTGTGGAATTTCATTTTACTGCAGAATCAGAATCTTGCTCTCTCAGCACTTTCCTTTTAGTTTGTTGTGAATATGATAAGTCAGTATGAAAATTTTAAATCAATGTCACTGAATCTTACTTGTGGGAATTACACCAATGCTGTTCACTAGTAGGTAAGTGAATTGTACTTAATGAAAACATGCATCAGTGACTTTTTTCCAAATTATAATATGGAGCATTTTATGGTCAGTGGCACAGACTATGAACGATGAATGTATTATAAGAATTTTACCCTAGGGAGCAGGAATAACACTTATTTTTCTCTTTCATACTTCTTCCTTAGTTTTTCTCTTTCTTTTATGGAGCACAGTCCTTGGGCATGTTATCTCTGTTTGCATGCATTGATGTTTGGTTCATAGAATATGGTTATATATACCAGTATTGTATTTATTATACACTTATGATTTATTATATTTATCGTACATCTATGGTTTATTAAATACTTTAATTAGAAGGTATTTAACATGATACAGGGGTGTCTGAAAAGGCCTTAAACTATAAAAATATTTTTATTTTTCCTCATAAAAGAAATTTAAGATATTAACTATGTGCTGTTTGAAAATTTTAAAACAAAATTTATTGAATTGTAATTAAACTACAAAAATACTTAAAATCCTGTTTTGAAGAAGTTTAAGGAAATTTGATTATTCATAACTTTGTTGCTCTCATTACTTGATAACATCATGTTATTAAACTACTCTTTTGTCATACAATGATGACAGAAAAGCAATGTCTATTGAAATAACACAGTGGACAGGCTAAAGTAACCTTGCTAGGCAATTGATAAATAGCAAGTCAGGTAACCTTTAAAAAGAATTGAAAAGATACAGGTCTATATAGTAGCTTCCTTTTCCAGCTAAAGGTAGTGTGTAGGGTTTTTTTTTAATTGTTGAAACATAATAAACTATCATATAACAGTGTGATGGTTTTGATGAAGTTTTCAGATGGGCTTAATACTATTCGGACATTTTCCTTTCCGTGTTGTAACCATGCGGAAACGAACATCTCTTCCTTACTCCTCACTCTTATTATAAACTCAGTATTTTTATGTTCTTATGCTCTTCAGGAATCTCTACCCTTTTACAGATCTTTCAAGAAGTTGAATTCAGGAAGTCCATTGTTTTTAATTATATAAATAATTTCTAGACTATGTTAGTTTTTTTTTTTTTTTGAAGGCATTCTTGAACCTTTGGTGATTTTCTGATGTTTCTTGACTAAACTAGAAAACTTCTCCATACTCCATTTTTCATACTTTTGTAGCCAAAGAAGAGCCATTTAGTGAAATTCATGATGAAGTTAGTACCAAGGAATACAAGTATTAGAGAAGTTATGCAGTGAAGCTCACATCTAAAAGTTTGTAAATGATGCTGAAAAAAAAAAAACATTATTCACTTTGAAGTTATATAGCTATATGAAGTTATAGTAATGGAATTCTGGAGCTGGGCCATAAAAATTAATTATGATTATTCAAGAAACCCAATTAGAAAATATAAAGAGTTAGAAATTGTTAGTAGGTGATTGAATGATATGGTCTACATATTGAAATAGTACCTGGATGTCAGAAAAAGTGTGACTTGCCAGAAGGTACCTAGTCATCCAGTGAGTTCTTAACAGCACCACTTGGCAAGAAATTGAAGTTTTCATTTTAACTCTGGCACTGTCATATCTTGTCATCTGAGGTGCATCATTTACTCATGGAATGTCACTCCCTAATATTTAAGATGGTGTCTGTGTGAACCATTCAACTGCAAGAAATTAAAAATATTCATAATATCTTGCTAATGGCAAGATACTGTTCATGTTATTCTGGCTTCTTCATATTACTGTATGGAAGTCACCTTTACAAAATCTGCAAATGCAAAGTAAGAATGTACATTTCCATAATTGCCTAGATATTTGCATATGACTATATTGTCAAGTTTATAAAAACTGTTATGGTTATACAGAAAGCTAAAATACATGAAAGGGCCAGACTTAAGGAATGCAAGCAATAAATCCAGTATTTCAAGTATTTAATCACTGTGCTCACATCAGGACTCTTAAATTCACTGGTAACAATGATGTGTAGATAAGGTATTCATGTATGCACACATTTACGAAATCAAGACCTAGCTGGGACCAGAAGATTGACTGGAACATCACTTCTGAGGCTGTTAAATTTAAAGTAGGATTCATAGCTACATCTCATGAAAGTTCTGCTAATAACTTCCTGCTGAAGTGCCGACAGCAGTGTGCAGTAACTTTAAGGGTAGCAGCTCATATTGTATGTCTAGTTGAATATAAATTTTGCCCTTACAAAGTTAAACACTTGCTTATAGCAAATGTGCAGTTGTATTTCAGAATTGGAAAATACTGTAATAGCTCTACTAGTCCTCTGTGACTACTGAATATAAATGTTGATCCAGAAAAGGTTGGCATTTTTGTGGTTTAATTTCTCCTAGCTGCTTGAGTTCTGTTGTTTTGAATGAATGTGGCCTACAGTATCAAATTCTTCAATCTCTAGCAGCAATTATAATGAAGTTTAAGGTTCTAACCATCCCTGTTACATGTATTGATTCATGTATTTTTCCCTGACACTACTTCATTTCAATATTTGTTTTCCAGATAAAGGCTTATATTCATATAATTCAGGTAAATTTTCAGCATGCCAGAAATGCTTATTGCTTCCATATACATGCAGAATTTAATTTGATATTTTATTGGTGTGCTTTTGCTACCTATTGTGCAGATGCTAAATTGCTTAAATGTTCCTTGTCTTTTCTTGTCTGCTTTTCAGTCACAGGTCTTTTGTTCGCTTCCTTTATTAAAATCTCAGTATTGATACTGGAGCAGTATTGTAATGTTATACTTGCTTTGCCTGCCTTTATTTTAGGTAGAGCTTTGGTAGGTAAACTGTAGTGAGCTTTTTTAACTATACTAGGAAAATGCTGTAGTGCTTAAACTATATTAAAAGGAACACTGTTGTATTACAGCTGTTTGAGAGCTAGTGTAGGTATTTTTAGAATAGAGACATGGGGTAAGTGAAGTACTGACAAAATCGGTAGTTATACTGATACATATTTTTACAGCTCATGTTGATTGAAATCCTCAGTTACAAATCCAGTTGCTATATCTGAGAAGTTTGTCTTAATTAAATATAAATAAAATAATGATGCACAATTTTTAAAAACTTAAATTTTCTAGTGCATTTCATGTGGGACTTTTTGCAGTTCCTGAAGTTTTAATTATGGGAATCTCTTTGAGAATTGGTTCATCTAATTATCTTTTAGTTATGTTTAAAAAATGAAACACACATTGTTAAGAAAATAGATCCAATACCATGGTGAACAGAAGCAAAACCCCCACTGGGTGCAGTTCCCATTACACCTACCTTTTGTCTCCTGTGTTTCTTCTATTCCATTCTCTTCTGAAATAATCCCATGTTCTTCTCATGTTTTACAATATCTTCACGTGGGAAGAGACCATGTTTGCTGTGGCAACTGTGGACTTGTGCACACATGGATTAACCACAGATTTTAGCTTTATAACGTTTCTTTTTCATTAAGAGGTTCTGATTTGTATCTCTCTCTTCTATCCAGCAATCATCTTCAAAGATCTGTAGAAACTCAATTAAACTTGGTATTTATACCCCTCTGTCAGTGTAGATGAAATTGGTGAAAAATTAAAAATCCCTCTATAATATGCAGGAGGATAAAGTGACAGATTGACGTGGAGGCCGTGGGACTGCATGAGAAGTTAGTTTACACTAAGAACCCTAAGGGGCAGACTGGATGAATATGAGAGAGCAAATTATTAAGACAGTTGTGAGACTGATTTCAGGGCTGCTTATGTCAGCTTTGAACACAGGACAATTACAGGCAACTCTGTTACTTTAAGTGGTTGTGAAGGCCTTCTGTGAGCTTCAGGGATGGAGCTCATAATCATGCTTCACTACCTTTTGTTCCCCAAAGGAGTCCACAAAATCTTGTAAAAGCTTCCTGCATTGTAAGGGGCAGGATCCCCAGCTCAGGGGCTTGGTCTGCTTTCTTTTTCCATTCCCCCCCCCCCCCCCCCCCCCAACAAGAGAAACACTGAATTCCTGAACATAAATCTGGCGCTTCCTTCTGTATTTAAGCTAACTCACCTTAATTTTATTTCTTATTCTATCCCCTGTCCTAGTCCATTCTGATAACTACATTGGTTGGTTGTATAGACTTTAGTAGTTTTGAACCTTATGTGTTCTCTTGAGGCCTATATCGGACATATCAATGAGCATTATATGATCTACATCTCTAAGAAATTACCATGTTTTAATATTTTTTCTGCTTAATAGAAAATAAAAATGTAAATAAGAAAAATAGTAAAAATGTAAATAGAAAGTAAGTTTTAAATGAGAATTGAAAATAATGGGCCTAGTGGTTTTTAGACGATGGGGTTTTTCTCCAGCTTTGCAATGAAAGCTACAGTGCAAGTGCTGCAAGCTTCCAGTTCTTGCGTGTAAATGCTCTTGCAGAGTTGTCGTGCTGGGTGGGATGGTAGCTTGTGCAGCAGAGGTAGGGAAGGAGCATGTGAGTGTGAGAGGGAAGGAAGATACTGAGAGTTATCGAGTTCTGATGTTCTCCACTGTCCCCAACGTAAGCTGTCCCTGGAAAACAGTTTTATTGATAGTTTAAGGCTATTAAACCAAAACCTGCTAAAGTGAATAAGAATTTACCTTTTGATTTCACTGGAGTTGGGGTTATGCTGAATTAAAGGCATTTTTTATGTGGTTTACACTACACATACAGCATGGGCTCTATTTTGCCTTCAGTCCGTAACTATATTGACCACTAATCCTGGTGGAAGGCATTCAAAAGTCCATATTTATCATATGTTACCACCCAGTTATTAGATAAAATGGTAATAATGTCCCTAATAATGTTTCGTTAATAAGCTATATTCCAGTTCAATGGCAGTAAGACTTAATAAATGCCATTCCTCATGTTTAAAGTCCATCCAAGAAAAAGTTAATTATATGCAAACCATTAGCACCAATACATTTATTTGATGTACCCAGTGTCCTGGGTGTTACATGCTTAAACTTTTTACTGAATTTTGAATTCATGTTAGAATAGATTTAATCTTCTTACTCTTGAAATAAGTACAGTATTTTATAATATATTTGTCAGACACTTTAAGATATTCATTAAAATACTAAATAACAGTTTCATTAGCAATATTTGGAGTAATTTGTGAGAGTCTTCATTGTCACATTTCTCAGATAAACTATAAATTGTTCTTTCTCTGTTTTATGATCTGTGGTTCAAATTACTTAGATAATGAAGTGGCATTTTGAAAAAGACATGGCTAAGGTGGGACTGAAGCCTAAATCTTCAAATTTACACTGTCAATAGGTTAAAAAGAAAATTACCATCTAAAATTAATATAGAGCAGATGAAATTACTCTTGCAAAATTTATAAGAAATATTAAACTAAGCTGCCAGCTATTATACTCATATTTTGAATACTCAGTTCAATAATGGATTTTGACCTGTGCACTTTCTAGTTTGCTCCATTTCTGAAGTTAATGGAAGACATTTAAAATAAATATAATATGATTCCTTTGCAGAAATTACATATTCCAGGCAGTACTTCATGACATTACTTACTTAGCTGGCATGCTTTCCTTCCTTTGTCCTTCCTGAAAGCATTGATTTCCAAAGATAAAACCAAGTAATTAATTCTGTTTTAAATTTCTTCTGACGTCTTAACCAGCATTTAAATTTACATTTATAAGTAAATGTGAAATATTACTTAAAAATTATAATTTTTCGGTTGGTTTAAGGCTGTTAGAGTTGGCTGAAGGTAGCCTCAATTTGAGGAAATAGAATAGATGATCTGATGTGAACAAGCTTCATCCCTCATCTTATAGATACAGTTTTTGTATTTAAGGGACGCCAGCTATTACAAGAGACTCTCTTCTTTGCAGTAGCAAAAGGCAGTTGAACAAAGCCCTGAAATCTGATTCTTCTCTTGACTCTGCTCTTTCTCTACTCCCATCCTTAGGGCAGGTCTCAGTCCTGGCCCATTCACTCTCCCCATACCCCAGCACTTCCCTGCAGCTTGGACAGGAATGAAGACAGAGATCTGTATATAAAAAGATAATAGGGTCTCTAGATCCTGGAAGGTGATTTGGAGCTGAGATGTTAGGAGATCCTGAAAAGATGGATGTGGTTTGAGGGGACAGAAAGAGTGAGACCCCTGTCTTTCAAACCTGTGCTCCATTGAAGCTTCTTAGTCTCTTTCTTTCTAGATGTATCCTGTGACTACTACAGCATACAATTTTAGCTATGCAACTAGGAAGTCTAGAGGCCACTGTGACAACAACTGGCTATTTTCATCCTCAAAGATGCAAATAGTTTCTGCAGAACAGAGTATAATATTCTAAAAATATGTTAAAGCAGATGTACTTAGCTGTAAATATAAACATAAATAAAAAGCAACCTCAGTTGTAATTAGATTCATTCATAAGGATGAATTAGATGATGCGTAAATGACATTAATTCAAATTATAGTCGATTCATCCCTCTTATATCTTTCATGATAAAAACCTTTCCAAGCATCCATGTGATGAGCATCAGCAAACTCTTCATTTGCCATCATCTTTCTGTTCCACAATCCTCTCTCTCTGCTAGAGCCCAAGGGATGTTATTGGCATCTCTGCACAGCAGCCACAGTCCCACTGCCAGATCAGTCCCAGATCACAAAAGGCCAGAATTGCACTGCTCTACACTCCCTTTGGGGCTTCTGCCTTTTAGATTCCAGCCAAACTAGTAGAGATCTCTTTCTTAGTGTTTGGTCACGGATGTTCTTTTTATTTAATGACCTGGTTTTGAATTAGTGGCTAAGGAGAATGGAGACTAATCCTTCTTGCTCACTGGCATGTATATTATCACACCAGTAGAAGGTTCTGCTGAAAATGGCAGCAGCAACAGCACCGCAGGTGGAATGGATGCTCTTTCTTTGGGAAGCAAGAGAGATTTTAATTGGGCTTCTGTGATACTATTAGAAAGAAGATAATGAGATTGAATATTGTCCTTGTCAGACTTAATTGCTTTTGGAAATTCTGATTCTCAGTCCATTAGGAGGCTGAAAACTTTTCCTTCACTCCTGCCCTCTTCCAGGTTATCTTGAGTGCCAAGTGTGATCACACCTGTTTTAGAGAAAGACTTTACTTGTTATTTCTTGAATTCAAAGACACCTTTCCCCCTCCCCATTGTAGCATGGATATTTCTAAACTGTTATAATAAAATGAACTAATAATTCTACCATGTAAGAATTGCAGGCATAGGAAGCCAAAGCATGGCTTTCCTTGTATTAATTTTAATTTCCTATTTGTGAGGAAACCCCCAACCTTTCCTGAAATTAAATAACAATAATCAACATTGGTCTATTGGAATTACATAATGTAATGGCAGACTACATTGTGCTTTATAAGACTTAACACATATTACACCATTTTCTAGTTGAGTAATTTTTAACACAGCATTTTTTATCCCCAAATAAGTAGTCTGCAGTCTAGTTTATAAATTCATACACCCACATCTTGACTGCTGCAATCACTTCTGACTTCTCATAGATGGCATAGAAGAACTATAAAACATACAAACAAATACAGCAGGAAAAATCAGAAATATGGAATGGTTTGTATATTCAAAGGAACTAAACAATGGTATTTCAGTTCAAAAAAAAGAGATGACTGCAGGAGAATACAGAATGCTGATTCATGTTTCTCAGAATACAAAAGCTTGGAGGGAATTGTCTGAAATAATGTAACAGAAATAAAACAGAGGGAAGTCTATTTCACACAACACAAAATTAAACTGCAGAACTTACTGACATAGCATATCATAGAGGCCAAGAGAATACTGTGACTCAAAAAGAAATCATATGAATTTGTGGAGAATGGGTTGATTAATGTCTTACAGTAAACAGGATGGCTTAGGAGAAGTCTCACTTGCCATGACCTTTGCCTGCTGAAATCTAGAAGGGTGTAACAAAGAGAACTTTTCCCATATAGATCTTGTAAGCACACACTTTCCACTAAAGAGGGACCTTCCACTATCCCCTGGTGGGTAGACAGATGTTAGACAGACTGGCAAATGACAGCAGTTCTTATGATTCAAATAATTGCTAAAATTTCCTCAAATTGAAAACTTTTCTATTTTTCTCAAAAATCCTCTTAGGACTTTTTCTCCCTGTTTTCTGTTGGCAAAGGAGTGTAGGGATCGTTTCGTGCCAGTCACCTGGGTAGAACATTAATCATGCTTTGTCCTGGGCTTCTTTAGGTTTACTGCCAGTTTTTACTGGTATATTTGTTTGTGTGTTTTGCAGAATAAATTATCCTGTGGTAGGAATAAAAATATCTTGCACATGGTTGGAGGTTTGGTGACAATTAGATTAAAGCGGCCAGAAAATTAGAACAGATACACCATTTTGCTGAAGAACAGGGATTTTCACATTTAAAACAAGTAAATGAATAATTATCATTAACATGCCAGTGCTTAATCCTGATGTCAGCAATCAAATGATGTTTAAAAGGATGCCACAGAAGACAGAAGTAAAATTACGCTAAAAACAAACTGTAGGTGCTATGTGACCTACATGTTGGCTCTCCTTGTGGATGTGGAATCTGCTTTTGCCAGCTAAGCTCTAGCTATTTTGAAGGGTGTGCTCTTATAGAGCATTTAATAATTTACTTCCTCTAAAGTATCACAGAGATATTTTGTTTTTCAGGACACACTATATGTGTGAAGCTGCCTGTTCTCCTGATAATGCTCGCTAATACCCTAAGGATGATACTACATTCATTTAATATTATTGCTATTATTAATTTTTCTGGTATTCAGAGACTCTGGGGAGGGATGTTGCCTTAATGAAAACTTGGAAGATGAACAGTGTGATGTCAATTTCTATACGGAATGAATACATACAGATAAGAAGTATACGAAAAGAATTCATAAAAGCAGTGTTGTGGAGCTGTATTTCAGCATTTCATTTTATATTACATTAAACAATTAGCTGAAAATACTTAGTACACTAATATATTTGCAATAATATAACATTAATAATTTCTCTTATATGCTTATACTAATGCTTCGTTGCCTAGTATGAAATACTTAAATTTATTTATATATTATTGGTTGAGGTTGGTTTTAATTTACAGGAAGATAAATGATACATTTCTGATTTTTTTTTTTTTTTTTTGGCAGGGTCCAAAAGAATCAGTGATAGTGAAGTCTCTGATTATGACTGTGATGATGGAATTGGTGTCGTTTCAGGTATTACTGTCTACATTTACTCTTCTGTGTTCAGTTAATTTATTATTAATTTTATAATATTTTTCTGGTGAAAAATAAGTATGTATTTTTACAACAGACACAAAATAAGTATTACAAGTAATGCATGTTTAACCACAAAAATTACCAACAGAGGGAAAAAAATCACTATGTGAATTTCCTTGTTGCTTTTATAAATCAATAAAAATAGCACAATAGTGTTTCTTTATTAAATGTGAAGAAGTGTTTATTTGATTTTTTTTGACAGACATTTGATGTTGATACATCCTTTAAAACTTCATAGTGGAATAATAACACTGCCAGAGGTCTGAAACCTGAACATTTAAGGCAGGACAGGAGATACCTTAACAGATAATCTGTTTTACTTGGAAGTATTTGAATTGGGAATTTGATGAGTATTTGAGATAAAAGTTTCCATGTGAAAGAGTATTCTTCCTCCTCTTCAAAGACAAAAGTTAATACTGTAATCATAGCTGAAAATAATAAAATCAGAGAATCATATGCTTTTGCTGACTACAACAGGATGCCAACCATGCCTCCTTTAAACCAGTTCTGATGGCTACTGGTACCAGCCCGGAGTAGGCTGAACAGCTCAGTGTGTACTGTGTTACTCTACTGCTCTACTGAGAGTTTTAACCTTCTCAGAGTAGTCTGTGTTAGACAGTTTCTGGTTGCCTTGGGTCAGGTCTAGCTAAAGGGTACATATACAGTGATTTGTGTACCTTACTCTGCAAAGGTGAAGAAGTATCTGCTGCCTGGTCTCTGCAGCAGATGTAGGACAGTGGTCAGCTGGTCAGTCAAAACGTGTTCCTGCCACGCAGCCACCCATCAACATACGTGCAGCTTTTGCACCAGTTATAGTACATGATGCTGGCAGGCTGAGGAAGGGTATATAGGGAACAGAGAAATACAGCTGGGCCTGGAGATAGAGGAAAAAAGGAGGCAAAATAGGCAATCCTGGATATTGCAAGATGGAGAGTGCAGCCAAGTATTGATAAATCCAAACATTATGTGAGCTACCTAAATACTTGAGTTTGCACAACGCTCTCTTGAAAACTGTTATCAGTCTGAGCTCAGATGCATTTCTGTGTTGTCTACATAATCATCCCTGTATTTCCAGATATTTCATGATTCTCTCTTAGGCTCTGCCTAATTTTTGACCCTGCTATGTTGCTGTTCCCTTGGCATACGTCTTGTTCTTGCTGGGAATATGGGATAATGGATTTCTTTTATTAAACAACATGTAAATTTTATCAAGAAGGCCTTTTTTTTTTTATCTAACTTAGTATTATACAGACTTTGCAGTACAAACAGTGCAAGTCATATTGTTAGCATGTTTATTGGCTGTGTTTCATTGTAAGTCTCTTACTAGAATATCCAGAAAGCAGACATTTTAAAGCACAAGTTGTCCTTGTTCGTGTTTGGACTGTCTAACCTTGCAGATATTCCACAGTAAAGCTTACTCTACCCCAAAGGAATATTTTTTATCTTTTCTGTGTAAACATTCAGATTTTTGTTAACCTCTGCTCAAAGGTTTTGCTCTACTCTAAGGTTCCAGCAGTTTTACCAGGAATTCAGTAAATGCTGTGGATGCAAGACCACTAAATTTTCTATCTTTCTTAAATCATTTATCTTCAAACAGTAATGGGATCAGTTTTCAGATTATTACCTTGATTAGAAAGATACTTAGGAAAACTCAGGGCATTTTTATATTCCCACTCCCCTGTTTACTTTACTGCAGTCAAAGATCAGGAAGGATATGTAGTCAGAGTGGTGTGAAGTATTGGAACCAGAGAGGCAGTGATCCTGAGAAGTACCTTGTTCCTACTTACTGTACTTTCAGTCTTAGTTTGGCTAGCCTTCTGTATGTGTTTACTGGTCACTAAGGCTTTCAGATTGCCTATCCTTCCAAAGGGAAGGATTTTCATATTCCTGTTGGTTAGTTAAATTAGAAATGTATCAACCTAACTTTGGAGTTTAATGATAAAGGGATGAAAAAAGGGGGTTTGATGGATATATGTCTAGAGTGCCCAGTATGGCACTGTTTTAAAACCGAAATTTTTGTATTGTCCTGGAAAAGGTACCAAGTTTTGCAGAAGTTTTATCCTCTTGAATGTCAGAGAGATTCTTGTGAAACACCTGGATTTACAATTTTATGCTTTCATAAACTCCTCTTTTGACAACTTGCAAAATTGTGGTCTTACACTTCAGTGAACGAGTCTACTTCCCTTACCTGAATTTTTGATGTACTTTTAGTTCTTTTAGGATCTACTAGCTTTCAGATTTCTGCTGAAAATTCTACACCTTAGTTGCATTTTAATTCAAACTGGTTCTGTGGTTGGGAAAGTTTGATGTTCTTTTGGTTTTGAAATATTTATTTATTGACTTTCTTTTTTGTGCTGCTGTCACTATATTTGCAAGTCTTTTGATTTATCCTTGTCTTATCATCCACATCCTTCTCTCACTTAAGGTTCTTCTATTAATTTTCAGACTCATCACAATCTTGGTTTAAATATATGCCTTCTTTGCACTAAGCCATTTGTCTCTGTTTTCTTTCTCTCTTACTTACCCCCGTTCTTTCATTTTGTATTTTCAGGGTTTATTTAACATGACACTTCACTTTGCTTTTTTTCCTTCTGCCATATAAATACTGTATCACATCAAGTATGTTTGCTAACATCTGTCAGCTACTCTCCGTGATCCTTTCCATAAAATTAATGCGTATTCAAAGTATTGGACCTGAGAACTAAACTCCAGAAACCTTCAAGAAGAGCAAGAATTCTCTTTTGATTCCCCTTTCATTTACTTTTATTCAGAACAGTGAACTAGATGAACTTTAAAGGTCCCTTACAACCCAAACCATTCTATGATTCTATGAAATCCATGGACCTTCCTTGATCTCATTATATATTTGTTCATAGTTCATTGAAAGATTCATGCTGTCTGGCTTTGCCGTGTTTGTGCTTGAAGCTGAGATTTTTCTCTTTATCCACACCTTTTTATACAGCTTCTCTGGTATTGGTCCCATAAGGTCAACTGACTTCATCTTTGGATAAGCTGGTGATAGGTAGAAATCCAACAATGGAAGATCTTAACGTACATCTGTAAACAAGATTGTGTTGGACCATATTTGCTGAAACAGAGGGAACTTTACAGGCTACAGTTCTTTGCATCATTAACTATTTTTGATACATCTGCAGTTGCTGTTTGTCACTGCTGTGGTACTTTTAATCCACCGATTTAATTTCCTGATGATAAAAATGCTCAAATTATGTTTATTTCCCATACTATTCTTTTCTTTAATTTTTACAAAAATTTCAGATATCTCTTGGAAAAATTATTCATAAAAGCTATCACTTCTGGTGGCTTGGATATTATCCTGCTTAGACACACTTAATAAACTTCAGTCTAATAAACGAGTGTTGTTTCTGTCAACAGGAAAGATTTTAAAGAAAATAACGATAAACCAATTGAAAAACTTAAATTGCTTTTTTTTGTGGCTATGTGCGTATTCTATGCCAGGTACTGTCAGAAAGGCTTATAACATATGATGTATTTAAACAAGTATGCAGAAGTGATTTTTGACAAGATTTTAAAATAGCTCTCCTCATATACACTATACATTAATTTCATCTTGGGATCAAAAACACTAGAACAGAATCTATTCTATTTTGTATCTGCTGGATTTAATAGCGCAGGATGGTGGAAGGAGAGGCACTAGCAGTTCTGGTTTTGTCTTTTAGATTCCTTGTATATGGCCTTCAAACCATTTAAAGCATTAATTTTTCTGTCTTGAACAAGAAGCTTTGGCCCTCATAAAGTTGTCTGTCACCAGCAATTCTGTGTGAGAGCACTTCAGCATCTTCACATGCCTCTTAGAATTCTCTTGCGTGCTTATTGACAAAAGCAATATAGTATCTTTATATTGATTTTAAAAAATCCTTGAGCACTTTACAAAACACCATTTAAATTAGCATAATAGTAAATACAATTCAGTGAAAATTAAGAATTAATTTTTCTTTTTTTTTTTTAATTTTTTTATTTCTATTGACCAGCGGTGTACAGGCATTACAGTTAACAAAGTTCCGTGAATGTGGACTTTGATTTCTAAATAGTTTTCTTTCCAGGTGCTTCCTCATAGTATATGTTGAACCTACTGTAACTTACTGAGTCTGGCTTTGGGAACAGAGAGACATGGATTGTCAAGACCATTTAATCATAAAATGTCTCACCTATCATTGTAAGACTTAAATATTAAGTGAGATACTGATGTTTAAAATTCAATTATACACCAATCTCATCACTACATCTTTTTATGAAACTCTTGTAATTTGAAATATGCTTCAGCATATGAATCTTGAAAGAATGTAAGGCAGTGAATTCTGCATAAACTGAATTGCAAGTCTCTGTAGAGACGAGCTTTTGCAAGTAAAAGAATGCAGACTGCATCCTTGAGAAGAAAAACATTTATAATTGTTATCATTATGCAAAATATAGCAAGATGTTTCAGGAGCAGATAAGAATACAAATAAGATATTTATTCAGAGGATAGTTAGAGCCAAGTAGTTTATAAAAAATGGTAACAACCATTGAAGACATTATTATTGAACTTACAAAAATGATTCAGTTTTTGAAGAATGAAAAGCAATTATTCATTTTTGTTTCACTTCTCAAAACACCTGAGGAGTCCTTTGTTCAAAACAATTCTTTCACTGTCATTTTGCAGCCTTCCCTGCAGAGGAAACAAAAGTCCTTCTCTCTACTTGCTCATAATGTGAACTGAATTTCTATACCTGTTGATGATTGCTGCTCAAAGCAGATACAGGACACACAAATACTTTGGTTACAGCTTGAAATCAACTGCCTATTGAAAGACATCTTACAGCATTAGTACATAGAGTGGATGACTTTTACCCCAGGGTTCTTCCTTGAGTGAAAAATAGCTTAGTATCTATGTGTCTCAAAAATTCCCCCAAAATTGGAAGTGAAATTCAAGCCATGCTAAAACAGGTCTTACACTGACCCCTTAGGTGAAGGGGTCTTTAACCATTTTCCTTGTCTTTAAACAAATGAGTTGTATATTATTTGCAACTTTATGCCTACAGTTCTTAACACAAGAATTTTTATTATAATTCTTCAAGCTTTTCCATGTATTTTAGTTTAATTCTTAATGTATCAAAGGCAAAGTTTAGTAATACTTCTACTGTTTTCAGAAAAATGTCTTTAGTATCATTTCCTCCGCTGACAAAGCATTTCTTCAAACATCCGAATTCTCTCAAATAATATGTTTTTTTAAACACTAGTTTAATACTTTTAAATCACTCCACTTTGAAAGTAAAGATGTAATTTAATTTAAGTTCTATTTTCAGATTATTGGTAATTATTAGTAGCATACACTTCTTTGAGTAAAGTTAAGCAAATATGAACTCAAAGTGTTAGTTCATGTTCTGCCACAGTCCGAGTATCTACAGAGTGACAAAAGCATCTAATAGCTAATGGAAAGCTGCAAGGAAGTTGCGTTCCTATCAGGGACTCTCTTGGTGGATACTTCTCACGTAAGGCAAAGCCTACTTGGGATGAGTTGCGAATGTGGTGACCAGCACTTCTAAGAAGAAAATGATCCATGAAAGGACTGGTAAATTCCAATTGACAGTGTCAAGACAAGGCTAATTTGGAGGGTCTTGCTGGACAGCAGAAAATATACTTGAGTGTATACTTAAATAAGAAGAAACATCTATATAGTTTGTTTTGTTTTTTTTTTTTTTTCAAGCTTTGTATGTCATACTGGGTGTAAGGATAGAACTGAAAACTCAGTTAGCTCTGGTTTATTAGTGTGTCAGCTCTTCATGTGCTACCAATCAAAAGAATTGTCTCAAATATGATGGGCCCATACATACCATTAGTGCAGTAGAGCTAAAAACACCTCTTGAGGAACTGAGTTGCTATGCGGCAAGTAACCAGTTGTTCTTATTGTTCCCACTGGTTCCATTCACTATGTATTCATTCTTCTCATATTTGTAGAATATTTTGATGTAAAAAAAAAATCTCCGAGACTATGCATAATGGATCTCCAATTTTTAGAGTATTCAGATATTAATAATTCAATTTATTTGGTCAGTTACTGTCAGCAGTTTTTCAGAGGACATCCACGTTCTGCATTTAGATGTTCAAATCACCATAGAAGCTGAGCACATTTGTATAAAAGAACTGAATTGTCTCCAAAGTGCCCATATGCGAAATCTTGGTATGTTAAGCATTTCTGGCAGTTTGATTATGTAATTGTTTTTAATTAGTGCTTGTTCTAAGCCAAACCACAGTGAGTGTTAAAAATTAAATATCTGATAAAGACAAAGCTTGACACCTCAATCAAGTACAGATGTTAAAGTGGAGAAAATGCCACAGTATCAGTGTCTGAAACAAGTCAATTATTTTGCCTGTGATGAATGGCGATTCTAATATTGTTTTTCTAGAACAATTTTCATACAAAGAGTTTCTCTCAAGTCAATCAAGCAGCAAGACATCTAACTTAAAAGCTTCATTAGTACCTTTCAGGATTTTTGTTAAGGTTGTTTTAGTGCCATTGATGTGAGCCTCATATTTGGACATTTGTGGTTTTCTGTAATTTTGTGACTGAAAACAGCAGAATTTGATAACAATTAATTAATTAATTAGTATTTACTGAATATGTAGCCTACGTAGCATAGTATTAATACAGTAAAGCCATACTGTGTGCATGAATACTTTAAGTCAAATGTGTTAATATTCTCTCTTAGAACAGATAAAATTAAAACCAGCTCAGAGGAAGCTATCTTTAGTATGCCTTGTAAAATCTCTCATTTGATGTGTATCATAGTCTTTAATGAAACCCTCCCATAAAAAGAAGGTGGTGGCACTGCAGATACCTTTGTCATGTGCCCATCTTTTAAGTGACTGCAGCTCACAGTTGTTTATTGCTAATTATCTCTATACTGATTATCAGGTTTTGTGTGCTCTGTATATTGATTTAAGAGGCTTGCCATAGTTATGGACCCTTTGATTCTGTGGTAATGACTTAATATTTATAGCTGCAAGCAGATTCCAATGTTTATCCTATTTTTACTACTGCTATAAATAAATACTTGCTTTGCGCAGTAGCAGTTCCTTGGTCAAGTTTCACTTATGACCTGTTTTTACTGTCTAAAACTTCTTTCCACAAGAAAATATTTTTACTCTCTTTCTCTAACCTTATTTCCAAGGCATGGAATATTTTTGAAATTAGAAGTTAAATCATACCTTTTTCTGTTGAGAATGTCACCATAATTTTTGGAATGTCACCTGTCTTGAGAGAGAGATTAATGTTTCAACTCCTGGGCAAGCAAAGACAGCCATGTTCTAGAGAGAATTCAGTTCTCATGTTAGGAGTATCAAAGTTACCACTTCATATCCCATGGTCATTGAATCATCAATAACAGCTTTAAAGTCTTTTTGGGATTTAGAAGAACTCAAGCAGTGATTGCTAAACGTATTTATTACAGTGTTGGCCACTTCTGGGGTGTATGGATTGGTGCTGGGCTTATTGTTAAGCCTCCCATGTAAGCTTTGTGTTACTGTCATCTTCGTGAAGCTTTGTAACTGAGGAGCTGGCCCATTGCTCTCTCTGCGTCTCCTGTGGCTGCAGGGTAATCACAGATGGCTTCTCTTTCTTCTGTAACTCGTGAGTCACTGAAAGGCACAAATTTCTTATATACAGAAGTATTTTATTTGATAACCAGTAATTGCAACAAAGCCATTGAAATTCAAGTGAAAGATGTTTGAACCAATTATTTCGGTATCAGCAGAGTCTGAAGATACTTCATCTTGTGAAGCTCATGCTTAAACAATTGCTTAAGTACTTTTTACATTCCTGCCATACCCCACTGTATCCAAGGTGGTCTCTTATACCTTCTAAATTTTAGGTTGAAGTCCCATACCAGTTGAAGTCTCAAGGTAGACTCTAGTGTGTGCTAACTTTTTGATCTCTTTTCAGGTGGAGAAAAAAAATCAGTGCATAGGTGGCATAAAGACATGGTGGATCCCACTGGCTGGGCACACAATATGTGCTGTCTCTGTGATTCAAGCACAAACAGCTGTTTCATTCTGGAACAGTAGTGGTCATGCTAAAAAAAGATAAGATATAATTAACTATACTTTTCTTTTAACTATACTATTTTGATCTCTAGGTTCAGAAAGTAAAATGAACATTACACTGGCCCTGAAACTTGGAAATCTGAATTTAATCTAAAAATGAAACAGTAAATAAAGCAATAAACAAATGACATTTTTAATAAAAAGCTAATATTTTTAAAAATTTCTCCACTATTATAAGTGAGGAATGCTTGTTTATAAATAAGTACAAACATTTGAAGACCAATGAATCATTAAACTGTGATATACTGGGACCAAGAGCCTTCAAGACAGGTACTGTACTGTACTATTTGATCTGCCACAGTTGCCTTTAGGCAGACTTGTTTAAGTCCAAAACTGATCAAGAAACTTGCTAAGCTCTTACCCTTTGGATGTGAAAATTTTGTACATGATTATACTTTTTTTCTCTGAATGTGTTTCTCAAAACTGGCATAGTCTGAGTGACTAGTCAGCTAGCTCCTACATAAACCTAGCAGTTTTCTTAGATTCCCAGGAAATAAACAGTTTTCACCTTATTCCTATTCAATTATTTTTAAAAATACTATAAGATACATTATGTCAGAAGAAAATGCAGGGCTTGATTCACGAGTGGGTGGAAGCATCTTCCTTGCATCCTTGATTTTGGCAACTATGTTCAAAACTTGGCATCCTCTGTGAGCTGTATCTACATGGGTAACGTCCAAAACCTTCATGTGTAAACAACATGAAGGTTTTGGATCATTTTCTGAAATACTTGATTTTCATCATGCATTCGTACAGCTTAAATATTTTCCTTTACAGCTTAGATTTTGTTCTGGCTGTAGTATTGGAATGATAATGACCATACCCAAGAGACTTAAGAACCTTACTGGATGTATCCTGAAACTCTTTTCTCTCCACATTAAACATGTTAGTATTTTCTGGTATTGCAACTTTATAGAATGGACATCTTTATTGAATAAAAGTATTAAATCCTACAGACGTCCACAGAAACTTGTGTTCTGTGAAAATCTGATGTGGCTATTTTCAGTATGAGATACATTCTATGTTGCTTTGACTCCTAGCTAGTAAAAATACATAGTGTGAAATAAGGCAGAGAGCTACATTAACTCTACAAAACTGAAGGATGAATCTGGAATTGACTCATGTTAGTGGGTTGCCCTACTGAAGCTGGTACTTCTCAATGTGTGACCTGTTGGCAAAAAGAGAAGTTTGTAAATGTAGTAGGCTTTGGTTTAAGTGAATTAATTATAAATTTCAAAGTTTTTTTTCTGGCAACAAAACATAGAGAATATTAATCTGTTTCTTCAGACATGGCTTAACATATCTAGTTTTGTTAATGCAAAATTATTAGGAGTGGTGATAGTTTCTGCCTCTCTGTTATAAGGAAGCACTACATGTGTTAGTTACCAGAAAGCCTTGCATGTCTGCTTCCAATTTAATGTAAAACATTTTTTGATCAGGCTTATACTTGACAATTTAATTAGATAGTCGTATATTTTGATTTATTGCAAAAATAATGTGCAAGTGGTCAATTACAATAACAAGTTAGAGCTGGAGGAGGTTTCTTCCTTCAAAGTAATGAATTTGCTTATGTATACAGATTTAATAAATTAAATTATTTTGATTTACCAGTTCTTACTTCTTGGAACTTTTTAGATAGAGTAGGTTTTGGTTTGTGTTTTAATATTTGAATTCCTTACCCTTCACTATGTTCATTCAGGTAGAATACCTTATGCTATTGCTCATTCCCCTTGTACTTCACGGTCTGTACATACCAAATATTGTATAAAACTGCTGATTTAAATGTTAGATTATTTTTAAAGGATTTTCCCATTTCTTCATATTGCTGCTCTTCATCATGTTTTTCATCTCCAAATGCTACAGATGCTCCCTATGTATGCAGAATACTAAAAGCCATGTCTGCGTTTTTTATATCTATAGATAGGGATTATTAGGATAATAATATACAGTACTCTGTCATATGTACTTGTACAGTAAATTATGTTTTTCATTTCATTATATATAAGTTCATAATAACTTGCTATTCACATGTGTGGTGGGTTGACCCTGGCTGGATGCCAAGTTGCCACCAAAGCTACTTTATCACTCCCCTTCTCACCTGGATAGGGGACAGAAAATATATCAAAAGGTTCATGGATCAGGACAAGGACAGGGAGAGATCACTCACCAATTACTGTCATGGGCAAAACAGACTCAACTTGGGGATATTAATTTAGTTTATTACTAATCAAATCAGAGTAGGGTAATGAGAAATAAAAACTAAATCTTAAAATACCTTTCTCCCACACCTCCCTTATTCCCAGGCTCAACTTCACTCCTGATTTCTCTAACTCCTCCCTCCAGGCAGCACAAGGGGATGGGGAATTGGGGTTGCAGTCAGTTCATCAAACATTGTCTCTGCTGCTCCTTCCCCCTCAGGGGGAGGAATCCTCACACTCTTCCCCTGCTCCAGCGTGGGGTCCTTCCCACAGGAGACAAACTTCTCCAACATGAGTCCTTCCCACAGGCTGCAGTTCTTCATGAACTGTTCCAGCGTGGGTCCCTTCCACAGGGTGCAGTACTTCAGGAATAGACTGTTCGAGTGTGGGTCCCCCACAGGGTCACCAGTCCTGCCAGCAAATCTGCTCCAGCGTGAGCTTCTCTCTCCATGGGTCCACAAGTGCTGAAGGACCCTGCTCCAGCACGGGCTTCTCACAGTGTCCCACCCTCCTTTGGGTGCACCTCCTCCCCATCTTTCTTCATTGACCTTGGGGTCTGGAGAGGTTTTTCTCTCACATATTCTCACTCTTCTCTCCAGCTGCAACTGCTGTTTTTTCATCTTCTTAAATACATTTTTCCAGAGGTGCTACCACCGTCACTGATGGGCTTGGCCTTGGCCAGCGGCGGCTTTATCTTGGAGCCTTTTGGCATTGGCTCTATTGGATACGGTGGAAACTTCTAGCAGCTTCTCACAGAAGCTGCCCTTGTAGCTGCCTGCTACCAAAGCCTTTCCACACAAACCCAATACAATGTGTTTTCAGATTATACCTTGCTGGAGATAACTTTCTGTTTTTACCAAATGTATCAACTTGTCTTTTAAGGGTTAAAACCTTTCTGCCATTTTAAGACTACTTTAGAAATTTGTTTATTTCCACTTGCTCTTTACAATACTTTTCAATTAATATAATCAGCAAAAATAACTGATATACCCTTTCCCAGATTTTTCAGTTTTTTAAAGAAAATATTGAACATTGTTGGCATAAGTTGTTCACTGTGAAATTAGAAAAGCTGTGGTTTGCATTGTAAGGATGCTGTTTGCAATTAATCACCTATTGTCATGGTGAAAATACAAGACTTTCTAAATTATCCCAATTTCAGCTGGGCTTATTTGCAGAAAATACAGATTTGGCGTATTGTTTTATTTCAGTATATGGTATGATATAGCATAATAATTGCTGGTTGTTTCAGTACATTTCTTACTCTGTACACAATGCCTTTTAATCAGTTCAGTGAAGCACATAGCTTGTTGTCTTACTGATATATTCCATAAATTAAATTCAGTAAAATATAAAAAGTAACACTTAAGAATAGAGAAAATAACTTCCAGCCTATCCAAAAGCAGTCTGCAGAGCTCTCACTGGTGGTCTTAACTCTCAGAATTGCTTATAGCTCTTTTGCTCTCTGGGGTAGCAGATAGTGGCCTACAAAGCTCCTCACAGGTCTTTTGTATTCCCTTGGTTGCTTATTTCTTACCTGTAGAATTTTTCTTTTGGTGATATCTTGACCAGAGTATTCAGAGAACCTCCAGAATGATCCCCTTGATCTTCTTGCCTCTCTGTGCTCTGCAGTGCATTTCATGTTCTTCCAGATTCCAGGCAAATTAAAATATCTCATATGTCCTCTCCCTGCTTTCTGTAGAAATGCTGGTTTTACCAATAAGTAGTTCTCTCTGAATTATTTTTGTATTGAGGACATTTGTTTAGTGTATAAAACTGGCAAATATCTCATGGATTTACTTAATTAAGAAATTTGTTACTGCTTTTTTACATTTGTTTTTATTTTTTATTTTAACATTAATGAGCTTTGAGCTATTACTTTAGGTCTTTCTCTTTTGGTTGAACAATTGCAGAATTGCAGTCTACTGATTTCCAGTCTGACTTGCAAAAACTTTATTCAGACATCTTCTATACTGTACTGATTAGTGAACAACAGTTCAAACACAGGTAGAAATCCCCATCTCTCTTGTGATGATTTCACCCAGAACTGTGTTGCACTGGTCCTTAATATGCTTTATCAGTTTGTATGCTAATAAGTGTACATGGGATGCTGATAAGTGTACGTGTCTATAATAATCAGTTTATACATGGGAAAAAAGTGTGTAGTTCATTACTGACTCTCAGTTGAGACTACAGGTTTGATTGCTTTGAAGTGAGGAGAGACTCTCTGATTCTCCACATTGTTATATTAATGTAATGTAATGTATTGACGATGTGCTATTTTTCCCCTTTAAGTACACACACATCGACACAGACAAAGCATCTTACACCTAAACATAGGAGAAATAAGTTATTTATGAATCAGAGTGGTTCGTATATATCTTGGTCCTAAGGCTGTACAATGAATATGAATACTTGGAAGTATTGGACATGCTTGGAACCATAAAATGAACCGAATTAATGAGGCTTTGCTTAGGTGCTTACTAAACATTTTCTAGGAATAAAACTAAGAACACTCTGGAGAAGAAGAGCAAATACTATTGGACTCTCGGAAGATTGTCATGGGAAAAGAACTACAGTACTATGAGCCAGAATTTTTCCAGTGCCAGGTCGATATCTCAAAATATTCTTTACGTGGTTACTGTTTTCAGAACAAAAAGTCAGTTATATCAGTTGTCATAACCACCAGGAACTGTCTGAAGACCTATTTCTGCAAAACATTATAATCAGATTAAGATTTGCAGTTCTTCCATTTCTTATCATCATATATTAATTTGATCCTCACAAAATTTGTGGAAACTCAACCCAGGACAAACTTCTTTGAAATTACTGTATATCTGGCATCTTTTTTTCGCAGAGAATATTGTACCCAGGGATAGTGAATTCAACTTTTTCAGTTAGATGCAAACACTCACTTCAATACATCCAGATTTTAAAAAGATTTTTATTAAAAGTCTATGTAAAACATCCATGTGGTAGCCTTTTAATCTATTGTAACTGTGAAGGCTTTTGATTAGACCATTTATGCCTTCTGTTATCCTAATTCAAGATTAGATTCAGGATGTAAACCGGTGTCTGAGTGGCCTTAGCTTGTATATTTGTGAAGGAATCATGTTGTTTAAGTTCAGAACTGAGAGTGGACTCTGGAGTCATTGATTCATTGTTATTTTAATTGTGTTTGAAATTCAAATTTTTCTTGTACCCGAAGTCTGTATTTAACCTCATAGTAGTTTCCTTTCCCAAAACTTTAAACTGAACTTTGAACTAGTTTTTAATTGTAGACCTTTCTGTTTGAAGTATGTTTTACACAATCCTTACAATACAATTTTAATTTAAATAGCACTAATCAAGAAAGAATTCCATTTTATTAGTTTTATCATTAATGCATCATATTGACCACAAGTAACTGGTAAATTTGGATATTTTGATTATTATAAATCCTGAGTTTGGTGAATTGCAATTTATTTCTGTACTTTAAAAATATAACTATAGGAACTATAGCTGTACTTAAATTAAGCATAACAACAGGATTCAACTTTACGTATGTATTTTTTATTACAAAAATCAAGAAGACAACATGATAACATTCTTGATCAAATTCCATCTTTTATCATGAATCTAACTACTACAGATATGGTAGAAAATTAAAAAGTGCAATTTCAGATTCATTTAATATTTGCATTTCTTTTTAGATTATCGACATAATGGGAGAGATCTTCAAAGTTCAACGCTATCAGTGCCAGAACAAGTTATGTCATCTAATCATTGCTCTCGGTCAGGGTCTCCTCACCGTGGAGATAGTATAGGACGGACTAGATCGTGGTCTCCCAGTGTCCCTCCCCCACAAAGGTAAACCGTTATTTAATTATGCACGTATATAAATTTAAGTGATATTGATGCTGTGACAATACTGGAAAGAATCTCCACACTTTCAAAATGGCAATGAATTAATTAAATCTGATGGAATTATGTAAAGCAAATAATGGTTTTCCTTGCATTATACTAATGTGCAAAAATTCATTTAATTATGTCTTATTTTTCATCAAAAATTGGTACATTCCAATCTAAGGAAAGAAAAATATTTCTTCAGATTTTCACTTTCAAGAGCTATTTAGAAGGTGCCATGTTTTATAGCATGTGATGGTTTGACATTTTCTCAGCATTCAGTTTTCAGTGGCTGTTTTCAACCCTTTTGTGTGTGTAGAATGAAGGTTCTGGGAGAGTCATACTTCCTGCCTGTAGTAGCTTGATTTCTACTATTTATTTTTTTAAAACTTTTAAAGAATAAATAAATGCACATACAATTTTATACTGAAAAATGTCAGCTCCTGATCTTAGAAGGCCTTTGATAACTATTTATCTTGTGAAACAAAGTTCAGGGCATTTCTTCCAAAAACTAGTCATTTTGGATAATGACTACTACTTGATTGAATATATTGTTTAAGCCAGAATTAAGAATTTTCCTGCATGGGTAAGCTTTCTTATGAGGAGGCAGAAGGATAAATGTAAGGGGAATGGAGACTGTTTTCCAGCATTTTTGTCACTATGTATGGGTAGGATTCCAGCTGGTGTAACTCAGCTGGAATAAAAGGGGAAGTGATCTTCTTTGCTCATAATGTTCACAATTCCCATTTAATACTGAAGATCTGGTATCCAATATTTCCTGTCGGGCATATGTGTCTATCTCTTTCTTCTAGAACCATTCTGATCCTCTTGAGTTCTGCTTATTGAGTTCTCTTATCTTTTTTCTTATCTTAAAATTCTCTTGACTTCATATTCTTCTACTTACGTGTTTACTTACCATTTCCTCTAACAGATACAGACTAAATGATACCCTTTTCCATTAGTGAGCTATTAGGATCCCAAATTATCCCACATCAACACAGAGAGCTATCAGGCAGAAACTGTAAGTTTCTACTTGAAATCTAAAACCATATGTAAATACAGCCTGACTTTAAATGAGGCATAAAGAGCAGACACAGAGGAGCCTATTCTGATTTCTACTATACTGATTTAATTCTAAGTAATTGCTTATGCTAAATCTCCTGGGGTTATTTGTCTTGGATATAGACATAAATATGAACAAAATCTCTTTATGTGTGTGTGGTTTTGTGTGTGCATGCGTGCTGTGTGCATTTTGGTCAGAACTTTTACCCAGACTAGTAATTAATACTTGTCTAACACCATTGAAAAACCTTCTTTTCATTTCTTGTAATTTTGCAGTTTTTACATGTATGAGATGCTTCTTGCTTCTTGACTTTCCTAAAGCTAAATTTTTAAATACAATTTTGAATTTATAGAGGAAGATGTTTCAGCTGTTTCCTACAATGTCACAATCAAATGCATTATTTATGTAATATTTCCATGCCCACACACCAAATAATTACTTTGAGGACTTGTCGAGCCCAGAGAATTGAGTTGCAAGAACTTGAAAGTTTGTAGAAAAGAAGCATAATCATTGCGTTACAGAAATGTCTTTTTTAGTTCTGATGAAAATCCACATGTGCTCAGCAAAGCTATAAGCATTATTAATCACATTTGCAAGACATTTAGATGCTTTTGTTATACATGTGTTGCTGTAGACACGTTCTAACTGCACTAGGCATGCTGCACACCCAGAGATCTCCCAGTTAATGATTGATGCCTCTGCAGGCAGGAGCTCTTGGGCCACAGAAGTGCAAGTTGCTCTTATATCTTAGAAACCAGTCATTCTACTGCATTTTAATAGGCTCCACCAAAGCCACATTGCATAGTAGCTGACAAGAAATTGTTACTGCTCTTGTAACGTTTTCAGCTAATATATTTAATGGACTGTTATTCTCTCTGTGCATCAGAATGGAGTTTATACTGTGGCAGGCACTGGACAGCATTGCGTTTAGCTTTTTCTAAGATTGTGCATTTGACAAAACAAGATGGAGATGACTCTAGAAAGTGGCTAGGCTGACATGGTGTGCCAAATCTAGTAGGATGCTAATTATTCTCTACCATTGCCACCTGTAATTACACCTTTTCACCTGCTTACCTGTTATTTGGTTGTTCTGTATGTGTTCTGTCAACTGCAAGAAAGCTCCAAAGGAGTGAAGACAGATGTTGTGAAAGCAAGTTTTCTTATAGAACAAATTTCATTGGAGAAAGGATGTAATTTTCTGTTAAGCAGTAAATCTGGCTGACAAAGGCATCCTTAGCAGAGTGAAGCAGAACTGAAATAACAGTAACACTTTGAAGTAGAAGAAATACAGTTATGTAGATGTTAAAAAGCAGCATGGAGTCAGAATCAGATATAATACAGAAATTTAAAGAAGAAATTATTTATTTAGAATGATAAGCCGATAATACAATCTTACAGAAAGTGATTTAAGCAGACAGGATGGTACTGAGTTTTCAGGACTAAGGCTTGTAATAAGAGTTTAGTCAGGAATTTTGATTGTGTGGACAGACAGTAAAGTTCAGATCTTTGGGAAGATTTGCAAAGAAATGACATTTTGAGAAAGCTTAAATGTTTCAGTCAAAATAAGAGATGAATAAAGTATGATGATAATACTTTTGACAGAAAAAACCTCAAGATTTATTTATTTTTAAAAATCTGAACATAAAGAAAAATGCCAGACAGAAACTAGAATTGAGAAAGGAGGAATGAGAATGGGTTGTTGGGAAAAGTAAAAAAAGTTAACAAAGAACAGCAGAGGAGCCCTGTCAATGTCCATTTTAGAGTACAAATATACATGGAAGAGCCCAATGCCATAAAAGCTACACTGGATTTTCTATCATTTTGGTATAAATAAGGCAATTAAAACATGTACAGAGAAGACATTTCAGGAAAGAGAAAAATTATACTAACTTTTAATGTGTCAAATACAAAGCTTACTAACCAGTGTAGGCTTTATATTTGGTTTCATGAAAGCCAGAGGGGAGAAATGCTTTATGAGATATGAAGTACAGCTGAAAGCAAAAGTTTATGTGTAATGCAACATCTTCATAGCACTTATATGCAGAAATAAACAAGAGCATGGCAGCAGCAGTGAAGGATACACATACAAGTTAACACTGATCAAGGATTAGCAAATGACAAAGGATAAGGATGACAGGTACCAAAAAGGCACACAGAGTGACAAGGGAGGACACAGGAACTGGGTAGTATAAAAGTGAAAGAAAATGAGGCCCACTTTAGAGAAGACTGCAGGAAAGGACAAGAGGCAGAAGAATTTATTTGTCTAAAATTGGAATTTATGTGGAGGGAGGCATGCAAATTGTTATTTTCAGATCTATACAAAACAACTATGTTTTAATTATCCAATCATTATTAAAGTTAACTGTTGTCTTTTTATTTTCCTATTCTTGTAGATTTGCTTTACAGAGCAGAAAAAGTTAAGTTAGTGTGTATCAGTAGGTATTAATGTTTAAACTGAGTAAAAATAGTACAAAACTGTAAAGGTGTTTGGTGCTCTTTAATGAAGCCTGCACTATGTGTACCATTTATGCCTAAATAAACAGTTATGTCTTTTTCAGATTCTGTGCTAGTGAGATTACAAAATAAACCTTCCAGTGAAAAACAATCATCTGGTGTTTAATTCAGATGACAATATTTTCAGTAGGCTGTACTCTACTGTAACAGCCAGACATTCTCATTCTGTCTTACTACAGTTTACATCTTTATAGTATAGCCAAACTGAAGAGCTTATGGAATATTCTTTACATTGTATGTTTCAGCTAGAAAGGAAATTTTCCTTGAAGGTACTAGTCTGGAAAGACCAATGAAATTTTGCCTAAAATCAACCTTTTTAATGGGGGGTGTGTGCGGGGAAAGCTATCTTCTCATTTCCAGAGTAAACTAATATTAAAACAAGAGAAAAAAAAAAAAATATCTTTATCATGGACTTAGAACCTTTTTCTGTAGGACAAAATATTTTTACTATGAGATTTAAAATAATGTGAGGGTAAAAGTATACAAGTATACAAGACAGGTCAGCTAATACATCTCATTACCACCATGTTTGCTAATAATTGTCTGTACAAACCAGTGAGGGGATGTGGTCCAGGCACACCCAGAACTCAGAATCTGGTATCTTTTATCCTTAGTCGGAATCTGGATCAGGGACCACGAGGGACTCGATCTACTGCTGCACATTACAATACCCTGAACCGAATGGATAGACACCGTGTTATAGATGACCACTACTCTCCGGACAGAGAGAGGTAAATATCTGACTGGAATTAGAAACAGCTGTAGCCTACAGTCATCAGTGTGAATTACTTCAGCATAGTAGCTCACTAAAGTAAATAGCAAAATTACTTACCTAGTCCCACAGATGAGCATTTCCCTACTCATTTATTCACCGGTTACATGATATACATTACAAAATATATAGTACATAAAAGGTCAACAAAACTATCAAGTTAGAGTATCATTGCCAAGAGGGAGTCTGAAAAATCTATGAGAAATTGTACAATATAAAAGACAAATAGCTTAGCTGTCCTTTTTTATATTATTATTTTTATGTACTATACTGATACATTCTTTAGGTGCCGAATATCTTTTAAAAAATCTAACAGTGTATTCAGTCATTTTTGCTGCTGAGGCACAAAAATGGGTGATTTCAGCTTAGTATTAGCGTAATGCTGCCATCAGATACAGTACAATTCAGAAACATAACAAAAGACTAGCACTTTATTTGTCTATTCTCAATTTCATCAGCCATTTTTGTGAAAAAACAAGCCGACAAATAAACAAACAAACAAAACCCAAACAAAGTTAATGGCAATGTGTGTTAGAATGAAATTGGGATCTCTGTGTTTAAAGGCACATCTTACCATGACTAATGTTTTGCCTAATGGAACTTCCTAAAGAGTGAGCAGAGCTATAGCAGCACCTGTGAATTTTAATGATGTAAAAAAGAATTGCAGGCAATAGTTGGCTCATGTAGTTAATTTTGCTGAATTAATTGTGGTAGTGCGTTTGTGACATTAAAAAAAATATTGATCTTTCCCACCTTATTGTCTTCAGGTTAGAAAATCAAAAGGAAAAGCATGTTTTACCTTTCATTTTGAAAATCTTCCAGCTTCTTACACACAAAGTTGAAAACCTGCACGTTTCATCATCAATTCAAACATCAGAGAGGCATGATTGCTAGGTCCTATTTCATAATTGCCTATAGCAAGGAGTAATACAGATATATTTTGTAATCTTACAGAGTGCTATGTGATTAGTATTTTAAGTTAATACTTTTACAGATGATTATGACAGGTTATTCCTCAAGTGACATGAAAGCACATAATTGGTGCTGCTAACTGTAGTACAAAGACTTTAAGAAGTCACTGGCTTTTTGTTAGTAATATTGAACAGAAAAGGTGAATATGTCATAAAAGAACATTAATGTGATAGTTATTTTAAGGAATATAAGACAAAATTATTCAGAAAAAAAAAATGATAATTAATTGTTCCTAATTAGGTAAATTAGAAAAAAGGGTACCGGAAAAAAAAAAAAAAAAAAGCAGCATATCTATTCAAGTGATTTGTAATTCAATTTGGCCAAAAAAAGTCAAATGGGCAAAAAAATTAGGATACCAAAAAGCAATCAATTATTTATCATCCAGAATGTTAACTGTATTCATTGCAAGCATTGTAGATCATAGGTGAACCTCTTTTTTACATTAAACTATTTAATATTTCTATTTAAGTTATGGAAAAGAATGCTCTTTAGTTGGCTCCTGAGGCTATCTGATTTTCATACAGAAGGCAATAACTTAAGGATTCTGAGCTGTTTCCTTTAAAGAAAAGAACAGAATGCTTTTGGGGTAATATTATGTTGATTTTTAGACCAGTCATCCTTGAAACAGGATCTAAACTTGTCCTAAGGGACTGTATATGACTTATGGAATGCTCCTGGGTTTGTTTACTGTGTGAGTTTGCTTGCTGCCTCCCAGATAAATGCATAGCAGTGAAAGGTGGCTTGAAGAACAGCTTAACAATCTTTCCCCATCACTTCAATCAAATAACCCCCACGGGACTGGCTTGGTTTAGAGAAAGAGAATTTTTTTTTTTAGAATATGTTAGAAAAACAATGTCAGAGAGATGTTGGTGATGAGATTATGGAATTTTCACATGACCATTCTAGCTGAATAGGTATTTGATTGTTAGGGGTGCTCTGGATCTCTGAACACAGGATTATATGTCATCTGTATTTTCCAAAACAGTCACAGAAGTTCTCATGTTAATATATGGTGAGTGGTTGCCTGTGTAATCAGATTGTTAACTGGTTATGCCTGTATTGCAACATACAGTCTCTGAAGCATATTGGTTTTAGGAAACACTCAAGAGAATAGAAAAAGACTATTTCCAAACATCTATCCTGTTTTATATTCATTGTTAATTTGACAGTGGGTTTATGAATGGAAAGATTATTAGACTTCAGATTTTGTTAGTGAATATTTGTGATACTATCTATGTTACATAATGAAAAATGATGGTGTGTACACAAAGTCCTTAAAGTATCTCTTTAATGGTACTGATTCTTAATACTGCTGGAACTGCAGGCAGTTTGGGAAAGTGGAAAAACTGAACCTCTGTATAGGTTTATAATCTCTATTTGTCATCCTTGTTTTGCTCCACACTTACATCTGAAAAAAAAAAAATCACACTTTCCCACAGCTCTGATGGTTTGATGTTTCCATGGTCCATTTATCCCTTGGAGCTGTTTGCAAAAAAGGGACTTTGAAAAAGTACTTTCTTGTAGATGTGCTCAGTTCTTAAGTGAAAATATGACTGAGAATATGAGTAAGAAAATGCTTTCCTTCCTTTTCTAGACAATTCAACATAAAGTTCTTTAAAGTATATGATACTAAGGAGGTAGTTGAAACCACACAGAAAAATGTCTAATGACCTCAAGTCTAATGGCAATGTAAACATTCCTTCAAAACTGAATGTATAGTTAGAAGTGAAAATCAAATTATTTCTAAAAAGCTGAGAGACATCAATTTTTAAATTCAATCTAAATTTCAAACACCAAACCTTCAAATATCTTAAATGTTACTATCAAATCATATACTGATTTTTGTTGGCAAGTTAATGTTACAGTTAAAATTTGTACTAGTAACTCAAAGTATAATGGGAAGAAATATGAATGCTTATGACCTAATACAGCCCCAAGTTTCATTAGATCTTTTATCTGTAGCAGGACATCCTTGTAAACTTCAGTTTGACATGTTTTAATAAACTTTCTAAAGCAGACTTTTACCTCACTTCAGAAACTGAAACTAATCAAACTATGGAGAAAGTGATGGAAACAGCCACATTTGATCTCAGAGATTTATATTTAAGGTATCAATATAATTAGGTGAATAAGAGGAACAATGTGAGAATCTTAGCATAGTTCCAAAATGAAGACATCATCCAAAACTATATCTATGTATTACTTTCTGAAAGATATATCATCAGTTAACAACAAACACTAAAACAGCATAAGGAAATTGTGTGTAGGTTGGTAGGTCTAACCATCTTAGATACTATTTAGCAACGATTAATCTAATTATATTCTTTATCCTAGATGTGTTCTCCCTGAGGCATGAAATTGCTAATGGTGAATTTAGCATTGATATAGTAGGCCAGAGCATAGCTCAAAGAGTCTTGCTGTGGAAAGGTATGAGAAAACTCCTAAAGTATACATGTTTTTCTAGTAGGCACTTAAAAGAAAACGAGAAAAAACAAACTAAATTTTGGGTCCGCTATCCTTTCATCAGGACTATTGCACAGTTTCCATTTTAAAGAACAGAAGTTATTATCTGCTATGTTAAAGTAATGGGGTAGTCATAGCCATGATTATTTAAAGAAATATTCTTTATTATCTATAAATCACTTCAAAGATGATATCTGGATATGCTGGGACTAGCATGACTATCACATCACTGTTACTGAGAGATGATTTCATTAGCACATTTAAATACAGACTTTCTGTTGAACGCTGTATGTTTCATGCTGCTGAAAGGTCTTTTTAAACATGTCTTAAAGTAAATGCCAAAATACATGCCAAAAATTCAGGTTGCTATAATCAAACCAGTGAAGACCAAACTAATTCACTACCAGGAGTCTGCTGCATGTTAGATAAGATGTCATTTAATTAGCTGCCTCTATTATTTAACACAAAATTAAATGTGTCCAAGAGCAATATAAATTCAACATTTCTAAAAGCCATTTTACACTGACAGATGCTTTATCTATAAGTAGCAGGCTTCTAATGCAATGCCGTTAATAGCTAGGTGCCAGACTAGGTCAAAGTAGGAAAACAGTTTTTTGAGACATTGCACCATAGTAAAAACCAGAAAATGTAACATACTTTTTTGCACATTCTTTACTAAATACACAGCTGAATAATAAGTAATTAAGTAGTCAATTATTATTTAGTTAATATTTTACAGTACAATCATTTAAGTGTCTATTTTAAATCCAAAGAGATTGTAGAGTATAAAGTGCACCTGATGCTTTGTGTGGAAATTCTGGGATAATATTTTCAGGTTTTGTTTGTGTACATCATATGGGTGCATACCCATATGTGGGTATTCAATGTCATTGTTTCTTTGCTTCTTCAAATACCTACTAAAGTAAAAGAAATGTGTTGCTGAAAATTTGCTTGTAGCTACATTATAAAATGTATGCATCAATTTAAATATCAATAATTGCAGTATTTTTCAAGTTCTTTTTCTTCTTTCAAAATTGTACCATGTGCATTAATAGTATATTGTACTTCCTAATTATTTTGTGTGTCTACGCCTACAATTGAAAGTAAAAAACATACTGAAGATTGTACTAGTAGGGATTCCTGTAAGTAAGAATGTCCTCCACTTTCCATTAACAGATTCTGTTTTCAGTTACTTATAATGTTGCCAAATACACTTTCCTTTCCCAGGGCTCACTCTCATGAGCCATAATGGTTTTAGCTGCTGAAGGAATTTCAGTCTGAGCACACTGCCATGTTTTAGCCTTGCAGAAAGGAGAGTGTTTTCTCTTTAGCTGCTGTTATTTACAGTGAGCACATTACTTCACAGTGAAATCACTGCTAAATTGCACAATTATCTGCACCACCCACCTGGTGCCTCCATGCGTCCGCTGAAGGATGATAACTTCCAATAGAGGGATGGAGTAGGAAGGTGGTAAGAGAAGTGCAGTCTTGCAAATGTATCTGAATTTGTAAGGCCTCATGATTCAGAATTTTTGAGCTGATATCTATTGGAGGGACAACACAGCAGGGCATAAGCAATCTAGGAGGTTCCTGGAAAGCATTGACGATAACTTCCTTCTCCAAGTGATAGAGGAGCCAACGAGGAGAGATGCTGTGCTGGACCTTGTTCTCACCAACAAGGAGGGATTGATGGCGAGTGAGAAACTCAAGGGCAGCCTTGGCTGCAATGACCATGAAATGGTGGAGTTCAAGATCCTTAGGGCAGCAAGGAGGGTGCACAGCAAGCTCAGTACCCTGGACTTCAGGAGAGTAGACTTTAGTCTCTTCAGGGATCTGCTTGGCAGAGTAACATAGGATAAATCCCTGGAGGGAAGAGGGGGCCAAGAAAGCTGCTTGATATTCAAGAATCATCTTCTCCACATTCAGGATCAATGCATCCCGACAAAGAGGAAGTAAGGCAAAAACACCAGGAAGCCTGCATGGATGCACAAGAAGTTCCTGGACAAGCTCAAGAATAAAAAGGAAGGTTACAGAGGGTGAAAGCAAGGACAGATAGGCTGTGAGGGATACAGAGAAATTGTCCAAACATCCAGGGGTCAGGTTAGGAAGACCAAAGACCTGATAGAATTAAATCTAGCCAGGGACATCAAGGGCAACAAGAAAAGCTTCTATAGGTACACTGTTGATAAAAGGAAAGCTAGGGAAAATGTGGGCCCTCTCTGGAAGGAAACAAGAGACCTGGTTACCTAAGATCTGGAGAAGGCTGAGGTATTCAACAACTTTTTTGCCTCAGTCTTCACCTGCAAGTGATTCAGCCACACTGCCCAAGTCACAGAAGACAAAGGCAGGGACTGGAAGAATGAAGACCTGTGCACTGTAGGAGATCAGGTTTGAGACCATCTAAGGAACCTGAAGGTGCACAAGTCCATGCGATCTGATGAGATGCATCCACGAGTCCTGAGGAAACTGGCAGATGAAATGACTAAGCCAGTATCTATCATATTTGGGAAGCTGTAACAGTCTGATGAAGTTCCCGCTGACTGGAAAAGGGGAAACAACTCCCATTTTTTAAAAGGAAAAAAAAGACTCAGGGAGCTACAGGCCAGTCAGTCTCACCTCTGTGCTGGGCAGGATCATGGAGCATATCCTATTGGGAACTATGCTAGGGAACATGGCAAATAAGGAGGTGATTGGTGACAGCCAACATGGCTTCACTAAGGGAAAATCGTGCCTGATGGATTTGGTGGCCTTTTACAACAGGATTACAGTGTTGGTGGAGTGACTGACATCATCTACCTGGATTTGTGCAAAGGATTTGACACTGTCTGACACAACGTCCTTGTCTCTGAATTGGAGAGACATGAATTTGATGGATGAACCACTTGGTGGATAAAAAAACTGGCTGGATGATCACAGTCAAAGATTTACTGTCAACGGCTCAATGTCCAAGTGGATACCAGTGATGAGTGGTGTTCCTCAGGGGTCAGTGTTGGGACTGGCTCTGTTTAACATAATTGTTGGTGACGTGGACAGTGTGATTGAGTGAACCCTCAGCAAGTTTGCTGATGACACCAAGCTGTGTGGCACAGTTGACACACTGGAGGGAAGGGATGCCATCCAGAGGGACCCTGACAGACTTGAGAGGTGGGCCCGTGCAAAACTTATGAAGTTCAACAAGGCCAAGTGCAAGGTCCTGCATATGGGTCAAGGCAATCCCAAGCACAAATACAGGCTGGGTGAAGAGTGGATTGAGAGCAGCCCTGTGGGGAAGAACTTGGGGGTATTAGTAGGTGGAAAAATGAATATGAGCCAGCAATGTGCTCTTTCAGCCCAGAAAGCCAACCATATCCTGGGCTGCATCAAGAGCAGTGTGGCCAGCAGGTCGAGGGAGGGGACTCTCCCCCTCTACTCCGCTCTTGTGAGACCCCACCAGGAGTACCATGTTCAGCTCTGGGGCCCCCGGCATAAGAAAGACATGGACTTGTTGGAACGAGTCCAGAGGAGGCCGTGAAGATGATCAGGGAGCTGGAGCACCTCACCTATGAAGACAAGCTGAGAGAGTTGGGGTTGTTCAGCCTGGAGAAGAGAAGGTTCCAGGGAGACCTTATAGCGGCCTTGCAGTACTTGAAGGAGCCTACAGGAAAGCTAGAGAGGGACTCTTTATCAGGGAGTGTAGTGACAGGACAAGGGGTAACAGTTTTAAACTGAAAGAGGGTAGATTTAGATTAGATATAAGGAAGAAATTCTTTCCTGTGAGGGTGGTGAGGCACTGAACAGGTTGCTCAGAGAAGTTGTGGTTGTCCCCTCCCTGGAAGGGTTCAAGGCCAGGCTGGACGGGGCTTTGAGCAACCTGGTCTAGTGGAAGGCAGGGGGGTTGGAAACTAGATGATCCTTAAGGTCCTTTCCAACCCAAAGCATTCTATGATTCTATAAAGTATAAAACAAACAACAAGAAATAGTCATATATATATTCCTCAGAATAAAATGCACATACAAAATGCACATGTTAAATATAATGCAGTTCTGATAAAAGACTTCAATGTTATGCCCTTTGGAGCAAGAACTTAAAATACATTATGGGGAGCACTGTGATAATGTGATACTGATTTTTTTGTTGGAAGTCATCTTGATAGAATATGTGTCAATTCACAAATTCTCTGCTGATAATTGCTATTGTTTCACAGCTTAAGTCTTCAAACTGTCAATTGCAGTCAGCTGGAATATTTATAGGGTTTCATCTATCCCAAGAGATAAGCAGGAATTTCTATACAATTTTTATAAAATTGGTGTGACAAAAAGCATCCATAGTATTATTGGAAAAACTGTTAAAGTTTATATGTAAAGAGGATTAATTCTCTTCTTTAAGAACTCCTAAACTATTAAATAAAACTATTCTGTTAATCTTTTCTATGAAATGTAACAGTGGAAATTACATAACCAGTGTTTTATTCTTGAGTGACATTTGCCATTTTCTCAATGTTGAGAGCTTGACTTCACATTTTATTTATGTAGTTCTTATGTGTGATTTCCCAGGTGTCTACGAAAACATTCTACCACAGAGCACATTTATGTCCTGCTTTGTTCCGATGAGAATCTAAACTTTTAGAACCATATCACTGGCCTCACTTGTTTGGAAAAAGTAACTAGTTGTAGTAGTGGTAGTCATTGCTGGAATGAGTAAGCTGCTAATAGGAAGTATAGCACACCTTTTCCCTGAAGTCACATAATTTTATTAGTTCCAGCCTCCTCTTCCCTTGAGCAATTTTGCCCTCAATCTTGCAGTCCTAAATTGATCCCACTTCATTCCTTCCCACAGTACTTACCCTAAGTTTCATATGCCAGCCCTCTCTCTTCCCTTCTGCTAATTGGAATGGCTCTTTTTCCCCTAAATGTCTGAATAATCGACCCAAAGAACCACCTGTTTCTTACTCTGCAGTCTGATTAAGCTAATTCCCTTTTATTGACATCACTACATTTTCAGAAAATTGTAACTTAAAAAGTTTGGGAGTATTTGGTTAAAGGCAAATTCATACCAGTAAAAAAATATATTTATTTTTTAGCAATCTTAATAATTTCTTACTTATCATACATCTAATTTGTTATTTCTATTGAAAAAGTCTAAAAGAGTGTTAATAAAATGGAGGATAGTAGTGTTGCAAATGATACAATGTATTACTTAAATTACAATCAGATAATACACTGGAAAATGCTGACTATCAGAATAGATAAACAGAATTAGGGTGATAGAAGTTTCCTGTGTCAACTGAGTTTGATTCATGCAGGTTCTAACAGTGGAACAGAAAGTCTTGTTTTGCATTCAGAATTATTTATGGATATTCCAATAAGCACAAGATTGTCAGGATGTAATAGTACTCCAGTACTTCATCCTTTCCACAGAAATACTCAGGAGTCAACTTCCCAATCTAACAGGAAAGCTGGGATGTTAATCACGTTGTGAGAACTGATCACAGAGAATGAAAATTGAAAAGAAAATATTATCTTCTAGTGCCTCATCTTTACTATTGAATAAAATATACCAAGCAGTAAAGACAAAGTTAAACCCCCCTTGCACAGTGAGAAGAACAGAAAAGTATGGCATGGGCAGTTCACGTGAGGCACTCTGTATGTGTGTGTGCTTTCAAGTGTGCTTCTGAGACTGTTCTGGTATGTCAAGTCTGATCCTGGATACTAAGTACTTCCAATTGGGCAATCTAATCGGTCACTGTATCACTGATCTCTGTTTTGTTACCCTTATGGTTCACTGAGTTTTCATGAAGGTGTAAGAAAATGGGCAAATAGACGAGTGATATCAGAAAATTCTAAGTCATCATTTTCTGTTCACTTTAAAAAAGGAAATTTACCATGTTTGCCTATATGTCTGAAATCTTCCTATCAGAATAGTGGAAATCGGTTTTCACTGGATACAGAGGTGTCTGTAGGATGTGTGTGCGTGTGTGTGTACATAAATGATCATATTGCAAAACCTATAGTGCTGCTTTATCAGACTTGCTTCATTATTTTAATGTAGGTGAAATGAGTTACTGCTGAAAATTTTCTGTCAATACTATCTGTAACAAAATATGTAATGTTTCAGAAATCTGTGAGGATGCAGACTAATATTTTCATTTTGCCATCCCATCATTTGATATACTTCTGTCATCGACTACTACAATGTAGCAAGTAAGGAATGTGTGGTAAAAGGCTAGAAGTCTAATTTAAGGTTGCCAAAAAAAAAAAAAAAAAAAAAAAAAAAGGCATCTTGGGATTCTTTTGTCTTTTTAAAAATCTGCTATATCTAAACTTTGTCCGTGTCTCCATGGTCTTCCGAGCATTCCCATCTACATGTGCATATGAGATCATGATTTTCATAAACAGCTCAAAAGACAAGTTTATTTTAGATACTGATCTGGAATATTTCTGGAGTTCTTTTGCACTTAGGCAATACAGAGCTTAAAGATTTTACTACATTATGATTTATTTACAGTATGATTTTAAGTGTTTTAGACTGGCTATTAGCCAAATGATAGTTGCATATGTTTCACTTTTGGACAGTGAGAATTAGATATGTTTTAGGCATTTTTGGTGTTACATTGTTAACATATTTATTAAAACCAAATAAGTGATTTTAAGCTAAATACATAAAGAATTAATAATAAAGAAACAAATAGTGGAGCATTGACTGGATGCTCAGAAGATAGCATCTAAGCCTTTTACTTTGCATGTTGAAATACATAAAGCACAGAAAAATGTGCTGCCTCCTAATGTGCGTACTATCATATTTTGGCCTATGTGATGTCAATCATTCTCCCTTCCATACTGATATGGCATGCACCTTTCTTTTCTTTTTTACTATTTGTACATATTTTATGGAAAATACTACTGTACTTCAACAGAAACCAATATTACATGAATAACACCAATATTATTTATGTAACATGCTTACATGAATAATACCTTTATAATTAGTATTGTTGTATGGTTAGAGATACTATTAAAATGCAGAAACATTGTTAGGTTATATGTTCTTGATTTATGATGAATGCCTTGTACTCTAGTAAGTTACTGCATTGATTCATGTATAGAACTGATTTTTCTTCTTAATGAATTCAGATGTAATCTTCTCATTTTTTATTGTGAGCTTGTAAGAACATTTTATAGTGAGTTATTATTTATTATGAGTTAGATAGCATGGATAATACGGGCTCTAAAGAATAGGGAGAAGTGTGAATAGCCAGTAATGCCAGAGGGTCAGGTCAAGTATAAGCTAAAGCTTACCTCACTTGTCTGTATAGACAAGCAGGGTTCTAGGTGATGAGGAAGCATATTTCAAACTTGTTAAAAGTTATTACATATCAAACTGTATAAGTGATTGTATCTAAATGACAGTTTACTCTGATTCTGAATTCCTGAATTAAAAAAAAAAAAAAAGAAAACAAGCCCACAAACAAGTTTGAACTGCCTGACATACATTCGCAAGCAAAAGTCTCAGAACTTGGTAAGAATATTAGAGCTCTGACTTTCTAGAAGTATTAGACAAAACTTGATACCAGATGTTGGGCACTTAGAATAGTTTAGTGGGGATTTGAAAATGGTTAGGACTCATATCCTAAGCAGAACATTAACTGATGGTGTTTCATTCACATACAAGTAAGTGAAGGGATCAGTCTGGGGTGCTCCTTCTTACAAACAGTAAGTTAAGCTGCTTGCAAATAGTAATAGCATTCCCATGAAATTCATGTTCTGCAGCACATGTTCTGCTTGAAGTCTTAATTTTGTTTAAAGCTTTGCTCTTTAAAAACGGATTGAATATATTATATTTATTGATGTCTTATATTTTTGAAAGACTATCAAGAAAACTTGTCAACAATTCACTGGAGAGGTAAAAGGGGAAGTGAAAGTGAATCGTTAACATTAAAATGTCATCTACCAGCTGGAAACACTTAATTGCTTATTAATACTAATGTAATACTTGCAAGACTTTTGTGGTGTTAATTCCAGGGTTGCATCTAAATCATTTAAGGGCATATTCATGTGGATATAGCCTGGGAATGTCACCACATAGAGGTGAGAATAAGCTGGTTTGCAGTTTTTTGCCATCATCACATGTATCATGGCTGCTGTGGGGTAGACTCCTACATTTTTGTTTGTTCTTCCTGTGGATGTGCATATATTCTGTTACGGGCAGACTGCTTTTGGTGCTGAGGTCTGTGCATTTTTCAAGAACTCTAATCCTTTTTGCAGCCTGCAGTGTAGCTCTATGATTATTTTCTTAATTGTTAGTCCTGCTTAGGATCTCATCAAATTTTCAGCATACTGTGTCAAATCGGGTCCTGCTGAATTGTGTACAGCTCCTCATTCTTATAACAAACTGCAGAGTTTAAATTGCATAATTAAATTGCATTAATTAAGTTAGAAACTTTTTATAGTGACAACTATACTTTTGCATTTATTTGACAAGAAGTGAACACAAAGTTCTCTTGTACTACATATAATTAACCTAATATGATTATAAGGAGTATTTACATGTGGCTGATGATACCTTCTATCCACATGCAAAAGAGGTAAATATAGTAAGCGTAGGTGATATAGCTACCTGTAACAATGTGTTTGATTACTAGAAAATCATTAATTATAAGCAAATTAAGATACGAGAAATAGAAGTGGAGGATAAACATGAAGTTTTCCATGTTTCTTGTGAAATCAGTTTACACTTCCAATGTGGACTTCCGTGATTAGACATTCCTTTAAAATACCTCAACTTCATAGGAGCTGTAGACCAGGAACTCCTTCAGATTCTAATAATTCCTTGTAAATCACAAGAAAAAAACTATTTTTGAAACCATTTTTCCTGTAATGCATGCATAAAAAGAGAAATAACATTCTTCTGTTTTTGATAATTCGAAAATATCTAGCACTGTAACAAATACAACTATATTTTGAATATATGAATTGTGACATTTTCAAATTACAAAGAAAATATAAATGTCATTATTATTTTGAAATGCATGCATTTTTTGGCATATTCTTTTACAGATGTTATATTGCTTCATTAATCATTTCAGTAATAACAAGGCTTTCATCTAAATTAATCTTTTATCACAATAGGATAAATATTAGGAAAACCTACACTCAGAAATGGGAAAGCTCTGGAGCTATCTATGTGGGGACAGATTTCTGAATAGTGGTAGCCTTTTAGACAGACTAGGTAAACCTCTGCCAAAGGTATTTTTCATAATCGAGTTATCATTGCCTTCAAGCCAGGGAACAGTCAGTCTGACTTCTTGAGATTGCTTTTAGGCAGAGATTTATACATTTTTTCCTCCTAATGGAAATAATGTAGAAAATCCCAAATTTTAGCTATCCGCTTGATCCATAGTCTCCCACTGGCTTCTCAGAATAAATGTGTGAATCATTTAGATAATTTTACCGTTAGAACTGTGTATCAGACTTTTAATTTTGTTAATAATTTCAGTGCTTTTGTAGCTCCTGTATTCTCAGATTTTTATCTTTTGTTGTGTGATGTGTATGGTTCCTTTTCCATTTTATTGTCTTACATTTATATTTTTCTTTCTGCCATCTACTCAGTCATTATGTTACTTTACCTCGTTCCCGATACACTCAGTCCACAGATCACCATTACAGAGATGCCAGGTATATGTTTTACTCTGTGTGACTTTGTGTGGATACTGCATGTACTTCTATGTATCTACATGTCCACTTCTGGTTTTATTAGTCTGTGTATAGTTGTAGAAAACTTAGTAGTGTTGACTTAATATCAGCGTTAGCTTTCTTAATAGAGTGTGTAGACAAACACAGTAATTCTTCATATGTTTCACTTTTAAACACTTTTTCACTGTCAAAAGTCTATAATTGGTGCTCCATGATAATAATGCTATATTTACATCATTCTAATGTCTTTTTAAAATTCAGTAAAGAAAATTATTTAAATCAACAAATACAAATACCTGCTAATACTGTGATTTTCATATGCAGAATGTCATACATATGTGGCTATGTTAAAGTTTACAATAGATGAAACTGTAGTGTGAGACCTTCTCGTAGTCTCAGTTGCAGGCCAACGTACCTGAATTTTTAAAAGTAGTTTTGCAAAACGCACCAAAGTTCCAGCTGAGTTTTGTTCCAGTAATTTATTCTGTTGCTGACTTTGCTTGCTTTTCATGTTTTGTCCTCATTTCATCTTTGTGTTGCTTTTCATTGTGTTCACCCCTTATGTTTTGGCAGCCAGGATCACACAATATATCCTCTATTTTGTGAAGATGCAATCAGATTACTTCGCTCCCGTAAGATGTGCCGTACCTATTCTGAGGGTGCTTACTATGATCTTGAGAGGTATAATTGATGCGGAGCATATCCTTAGCTCTCCTACTAATACTTTGACAGTTTTGTGTTTGGTTTCCAAATTGAGAATGTGATCTATGTTTTAATTGATGAACACATACAGTGAAGATGTTTTATAATACTCTGTGAGTATGTATGCATCTAAAACTAACTACTCAGGCCTATGGGTGAATTCCAAGAGAAGCTGAATGGCTTTATAGAAGTCAGTTTCATAAATTAGGTTATATGGATATTATATGTAAATGTCTTTGTATAACGCTTAATTTTGCTGGAATTTTCCAAAGTGCTTGTAGTATTTATTCTCTTTGATAAGATGAGGAAAAGCCTATCTACTTCAAAGTACACAGAAACAGAGTCTTTCTGAAATCTCATACTTTGCTTAACTGAAAAATAGAGTGAAAAGTATAAGCTTATGTTGTAGATATTTGTATAGTATTTATTCTGTAATTTATAGGTACTTGTATACATTCACAATACTTGTATGTGATTACAGAACATCAGAGTTCCTGTTTATATGTGAAATATGAGGCAGAGAGAAGTTGATCCCATAATGATTTTTAATAAATAATTATACTTGAAATATAGTGGCTTTATATAGTGGTATATGAAATATAGTGGTAGTACTATGTTGTGATATTTTCAGAAATATTGCAAAACAAGAAACATAGTTGTGTGCAAATAGAAACAACGATATTAATCTGATAAACAATGAGCCAATAAAAAGGAGGTGGTTGCTTCATATCTCAGATAGCAGGTATAGTGGTTGATGTGTCTATCTCTTTATAAGGGGGGCCATGTAAAAGTTTCCATAGCAAGAACTAAAGAATTCTTGATATATTAAATTCATGGCTGTCCTCCAGATATGAGTTCCTCTGAGGAGTTTATTAAGGTTTGCTCTGGATTCAGATCATATATAACCATATTTTTAGTAAGTGTAAAACTACTTTTGTGTGCAGAAACAAAATAGAATCTGAAACTTTTATAGTATTGTAAAAGTGTTCCTTCCAAAGAAATAATGCTTTTTAAAAATTCTCCAAAGCTATAATATGATAGACATTATAAGCTTTATAACTCAGTTAAACATTTCTTTTGAAATTATGCTGTTTTACATGAAACCTAATATAAAGAAAGTGTGTAAGTAGTTCAGTCCACATGTAGAAACTTTAATAAGGAGAGGGATTTTTGGTTTGTTTTCTGAAAATATATAATGAAATGTGCCCATATATATTCTATTTCAATAGTTAATTTTTATATACTGTTTTTTGCCTTAGTTATATAATCACATTTGCATTAGTTTATTTGAACCAGTTCCAGATTGTCAGTCGTATCTGTGACTGTCCAGACATTGCTGAAAGTTGGAGCTATTATCAAATTGTCTTAGCTTGATGATCTTGACTTGCATATCTTAATCATTCTTTCTACAGAAATTAATTTCTCAAAAATAAAGTAAAATCAATGAAAATAAATGACAAAAGTGACAGTACTGCATAGAGATCAAAAAGCTGGGATTTCACCAGTGAGATGGAGTACATCTTTTCCAGGGATTTATTGAGGAGAAGGCTATTAAAGTTAATTCCTCCTGGGGACAGAAAGGAAATTCCAATATGAAGTGGAATATCTGTAGCTCACTGTTAAAACAGTATTTTAAGATTCCTTGGGCCTAGGAACCGATCCTGGATTCTCTGGTCCTCTTGAATCCAGTCTACCTGCGGGTAACCTTAGTGTTCAAGTTACTTGAGCCATCTTACCAGATATGAACTACTCTGAGTACCTCATAGCCAATATAATTGTTCCTAGTTTTTCATCCTTTTTATCTGTCTATATTCTGACAGCAGTTATCTAGGTATTTAAGAACCATTTAAAGCATAATCTTTATCTACTTTCTCCTTATCCATTGAAAAACACTAATCAATTTCTTCTATTTTATTTGAAAAAATATAGGAAAAATTACTTTTTAGACAAAACTTCCTCATTTACCTTTAAAACTTTTTCCATTTAATGCTTACTTTAAATTACATTATTTTTGTAGATCAAGGTGTTGCTCCTGCCATCTTAGTTCTATCTGCTTAATCAATGTCATGTTGATATCAAACAACCACCTCTTTTCCTGTCATTTACTTTCACTTTATTAAGCATGTGAGATAACTTTCCAGTTTCTGCTATTCATCAAAACAGCATTCAGGGAAGAGTCTCTAATTTGGGACAGAGTCTTATATTTTATGTCACTGTGAATCCACCAGTGTCGGCAGGCAAATATGTCAAACAGATATATCAGTCAAAATTACTTACATTCTTTGTTATTCATGGCTCCTTTCCTTTCCTATCTGGTAGTTACTCACAGCCAGCCCATTAACTCTTGTGGTCTCTTCTAGCAGTTTTTTCCTTTCTTCCCCCACAGAGTGACTACTTGGTTCTCTGCTGACATTTGTTTCGATTACTGTTGATCAGATTTGATAGTCTTTAGCTCATTAGTTCTAGCATACATTTACTTTATCAAAATTCTTAATGTCTGAGTTCATTCTTAGGCTATAGCACTCTCCATTTTGTCTTCATGATAGTTCCTCCCTTTTTGAAGTTCAACTCTTTCCCTCCCAGAAGAAATGGAGGCGGCATTGACAACGTACTTGCTCCAGCATACGCATAAGGAGACAATAGGCACATGCGCAGCTTCAGTGACTTCACTGTCCTTTGGACCCAAGGCTTTCTCAGGAGCACCCTGCTGCTGAGCACCCCACTCCAGTTTTCACTGACTCTTTAATGTGGTAGTCAGTATGGTAGTACTAGCTGGTATCAGTTCATACTGCTGCAGCTAATCCAATTGAACGTATATATAAGACATTATGGCTGGACATGTAGAGCTTTACTTATATCCCCCAATTCACAGTCCTACAGAGTTATTCAGGTTAGTTCATAATTTGACAGTCACCCATTTTAAATTGTCTGACATACACATGATCTCAATGACAGAGTAATGTTCTCAAGATTTTTATCCCAATTGTTTTTAAAATTAAAATATTAGTAGTTCCTCCCAAATAAAAATCTTTTGAAAACCTCACTGTATGAAATTCTTTCTTAACTAACCCATCTCAGAGCTCAGCTTAGTCACTGAGAACACCACATTTTTTTTCACTTAGTATTTGAGGTTAGTGTTTGGAAGTCAATAAAAGCTGGTTTGTGCACATTTTGTGCAGGATGCGAGATTTATTTCAGGCAGAATTTTAGTTGCTTCACCTAAGGAAACAAAATTTTGTTTCCATTTTGTTTGCTGACTTTTGTTTTGCTAGTCAGAAATTTTCTAACATCCATATCTTATTTTTGGTGAAATTTCTCAGTTGCTCAAATACTGTTTTCCTATTAATGTCACTTTTCACTCCTATGAAATATGTGTGCATTGATCAAGTGTTCTTAATATGTTGCTAATTATTTCTGAATATAATTTGAAAATAGAAGTTTAAAATTACATATATGTGAAAATATATGTTCAGAATATACTGCAGAACTGTAAATAAATGTGGTCTATGTTCATCACTATCTTAATAACATACTGAGGGAAAACATCATGAATGAAGCACCCTTTAAAATGTCTGAAATATCTGTGCTGTTTATTCCATATTCAGGAGGACTAGGCAGGAGAGAAGAGTGCCTAATTCATATTATGACGACACAGCCTATACTCCTGAAAGGTATTTTAATTTATATAGTAAAAATAGATAAAGTTGAGTAATAGTTTTTTTCTGAAGCATAGTCTAAAATTTTTAATTGGTCTAGGCTAATGATATTTAAATTTATAGTGCGCTTTATGCAGTATTTCTCTAAATACAATAATTTTCTTTTAGCCCTCATTTAACTTGACTTTGGATTTTTTTTTACGTATAATTCTTAACTTGAAAAATTTTTTATTCATTAGATGTGGGAGGAAAACTGAATAGTACAGATGAGTTAGGTACAAATGAAGTTTTTTCTCCACTTAGTGGCAGCATATTTCTAATGGCTAAACTTCTGAGTCACTAGGAATGATTATAGGACAATTTAGAATACTCAATTTCATTCTTTTAATAACCTAAGTTACTTAAGAAGGTCCTCAGCTTCTGACATGTTACTGTCCATATTGACTTAAAAGTGGCTAACTGAATGCCTTCAAATTGATTTTGAGTGCTTGCTGTCCTAGGACTGAAAGTACTATTGCTCTTAAGTTTGGATATGTATATAGTGTATCACAGTGAACATAATATAACTAAAATCTGACATGTAATCTAAAAACTTTTGGAGTGTCTCTGGAAATAGTTATTTGATAACAGCATTTCATGTTTAAAGAGCTAGGCAAAGTCCAAAAAGCAGGAAATCTGAAGGAAGAAGCAAGCTGATGTTCCTATCCCTTGTACAATTCAATCTTTTATATTTTGCCATCCATTTTTAAATCAGTGTCTGATTTTTGTCTATAGTATGGTAGCAGGCAAAACAGGGATTATTTTCTAATAGCAAGGAATTTTTTTTTATTTGACTGCTGTGAATAAATACAGTCATATTTAACAAGAAATAGAGTGCACTGCAATTTTAAAACCATGCATATGTATTTAGGATGTCTATAATAAAATACTTTTACAGAAGAATCTTACTTAAAATACTGGCTAACTGGAGGGACTGGCTTTGGTTTTAAGGATACAGGTGATCAGGGAGAGTGTAAAGATATACCTGTCATTCTCCAGCTGTATTCTAATTTAGATTGAACTAAATCTAAAACCAAATTAGATTAAACTAAAGTAACTTTAATCCTGACATTGTTCTGGCTACAAACCATGCAAAAAAAAAAAGCCATTCCCCATACCATTCAATTCGATATCAAAGAAACAAGAGCAGCTGAGTGACATACGTGTATGCTGTACTCCATACTGTCTTCCCTCAACAAAATAATTAGGAAGTGTGGGGTTATTTAGTTTGTAAACATATTGAAAAACCTGATTCTGAAATTTGAGAAGTTTGGAAAAAAATGGAGTAATGCAAAAAATACTGCTGAGATTGCCAGGAACAGATTAATGAAAACCCTTGCATAAGTGTATCTGAGCCATTAAAAAAGTTCATCCTGCAGGCTTTGGTTAGGGTTTTCAGTACAAACAAAGGAGGATTTATATTCAGGTTGATAATATGGTGGTCCCTCACTCTTTTCCTAAAATCCCTGCCTTGCTTCTCACTCACTGTCATGTGGAAATCATCGAATAGTGGGACTATTGCAGTTCCAAGGCTTTACCTGAGCAAGATCCTGAAAATATGGAGCTCAGAGATCCTGCTGAAACTCCTTAACCAAATGTTGAATGATTTGTGTGTATTTTTAATATGCTGGAGTAATGGCACATAAAAGGTTTATCTCCTGCTTTCTGAAATAAAACTAGCTTTTTTGTCACATTATTTATTTTCTCAGTGGTTCTATTTAAGTATAAATATTTCTATATGCATTTTATGTTGTCTTCAACTGATTTGCTGAAATGATGCTGCAAATGTTTAAGTAGCCCATGTTTAGTGCCTGGAAGAATAATAGATATATAAAATTTCATTAGTTTTTCATTGTTTGATCTGAGTAAAGTGAGTTTTCTTCTGCTTCTGTAAGTAACTGTAAAAACCAACCTCCCTATCAAATAAAAAACCAAAAAATTTAGAAGATAGATATTTGAAGTTTAAATCAGTATTTTATACTATTGCTACATGGAATATTATTTTTGTTAATGTGATGTCCTCCCAATTATTTTTTAATTATTCCACAAACTCAGTAGCCATTGAAAACATGAAGACTTTTGTGTGAGAAAAGACAAGGGATCAGTTAGTCTTTTTGGAACTGAAATTCATAGCTAAACTGCTGAATAGAATAAAGGCGGAATATGTTATGAATTATATCAGGAAAAATTAAACATGATTTGCTTGGGGTTTAATTTAAAAGCATATGGTTTTATTCATACCTGAGAGAAAATAGGAAATGTGCAAAATTATTTAGAAACATTTGGAAAGCTTCCAATTTTATTGAGAAGTGGTCATGTCATATGAATTAGAGTGTTATTATTAATACATATGTTTCTTTATAACATTTCTTTATTTTAACTGCATTGTAAAGGTGGTACAATGGTGCAAGTTCATGGGCAGATCATGTAGTCAATGGTTCAGCTGAAAATTATGGGTAAGTAAAGAGTGTAGTGTTACAGCTATAGCTAAAATGTGTTTCTAATCTTTATAATAAGAGTTCAGTTATAATTGAACTAAAGTTATTCCTAATAAGTATATTTTTCTTGATGTCTTTCTTTCTTGACTCAGTACTAAGGCACACTTATGTGCTAGTCTTTCTTCCAAGATAAGCTGTTTTACTGAGTTACAAATAGAAAAAGAACATTAATTATGTTTGAACTATTTTTAAAACATGTTCTCAATGTTCAGGGCTGCTTTAATGAAAAAAGGCGCTTTGACTGATAATACCTGCCTACATTCACGGTGTTGGGGAATGTGTCTTTGAGACCTAATACTTTTTACTTTTGGAAATAATCCCAGTTCTAAATGTCCAACCTGTCTTGCTGTGAGATTGATCCATAACCCATGCAGACTGCTGTGTACTTTATAATCTTCAGCCCTTCCCAGCTGCAACTGGCTCCTGATCAAGGGAGTGCACTGATTTTCCTTGCTATTTGTTCTTTGACTTCACTGCTCTCCCTCATTTTCCTCTTGCTCTTGCAAAATTTTTCTTCTTTATTTTTACTTACTTCCTTTGTGAATGTGCACAGAGCTCTCTTCTTTCTGCCCTTTTGTATCTTCTAAATAGAGGCTGGACTATGCCGGTGGCATATTTTGGCTGACTAAAACAAACAAACATATGGTGTGAGTTCAAAATGCTGGTAAATCCTGAAGTTCTTAAGTGAAACTCCTGCAGAGTTACCAGGAACTTTTCCTTGATGAAGACTAGAAGTTGCTAAAAACTAAAAGTTACAAAAATGTATCTCAAAAATATTTGTTGCTAAATTACATAAAATAATGCTATACATTGGTGTCTCAAATTCTATAATTTTGTGCATATGAATACTTAATAACATGTAAATTGTGCATGGATATTGAATTAATTACTTATTAGCAAATTAATTACGGCCAATACTTTGAATGTTGTGTTTCTATTTATTCTTTTGTGGTCATACAAGTCAATATCTCTGCCTGGAGAATTAGTTATGTACCTAAAACAGATCACTGGAAGCCTATTAGACTGTTCTTAGTTGAATATAACAAACCATATAAAATGATACTATATATCGACAACAGAAGATATATATTTATAAAAAGGATTAGTCACAGTTCACCTGCAGTCCTAAGGCTATTTAAATAAAATTGTGATTTATATTTATCCTGTATATATTGATTAAAACAGGAATTCCTGCTTAAGGAATTCAGAGACTGAAAAAGAACATAAGTGATTTTGTCAAGTTGAAACTAAAAAAATCTGATAAATCCCAGAATTAATCCTTTAATATTTTAATGCAAGGTTCTCTCTTCTCTAGAGAGGAGAAGTTTGTAAGGTTCTTTTGGCTCAGCATTAGTGCAGCCATGGAGACTTGCTTGAAACTATATTTCTTCCTTAACTTTTTGAACCAGAGTGCCACTGTTTGCTCTCTCTTCAATTTCAAGTGTTTGAAGTATACACTTAATTTGTGCTTACCGGCAAGGGCCATGTTTATTACTTCTTCCTGGGAAAGAGCACAAGCATACTGACAATGGACAGCATTTGAAGAAGGCTGAAAAGTGCTTAGTGTAAACAAAGCTTTTGTATTTGCTTTTGATTGTCACATTAAATAGTTCTGGTTTACTTGTGTTAAATTTAGCACTGTATAGATGTTAACATAGGTAAATATCAGGGGGAAAAACAGATTTGTAACTTGAAGAAGAAACTTATTTTTTAGTACTCTCTGTCCCTATTTAAATTTAGCTCCAAAAAGATGTGGAAACAGAAATAAAAGAGAAGAACATTTGTTCTGAACCAATATGACTTTTAGATAGACCATAAGTCATAGAACATATTTGACAGAATGAAGACCACAAAATGGATCATATTATGTTGAGGTGAATGGATTTACAGAATGCCTTTAACAGAAACAGCATACTATTTTGTTGATTCGTAATTTAAGAGCTTAAAAGATAATAAAGTCTTACATAACTGCTTATCTTGGAATGATCTGATTGAAATCCCAGCCTCATCAAGTAACAGAACTCTTGACTTCAGTGAGGTCAGAATTACCAGTCTGTTGCCAAAAGCTAAGACAGATAAGCACGTATTTACAGTATTAACCGCTGTTTGTGATAATATACTCATTAAATGTCTGCCCTATTATTGATCTTTAAAATGTTACTGGAAATAAAGAGGCCAGCTAAATACAGTGTGCCATGTATATATAAAGTTATATTTAAGATCTGTAGGAAAAAATCTCACAAAACTCACCAAGAACCAAGTACTTTTCAAATTTTGCATTTAGTACTGCACAAAGGCTTATTTATGTACATGCTTAGTTTTAAGCCTACAACTAATTCATTTGATTAGTCTATACTCTTAAGTGCTCTGCTGAACTACATGTGATCATTCAGGCCCTACTAGGAAATACTTCTCTCATTGCTTCTCTCTCAAGCTTCTCTGTGCATTGTCTTATATACCACTTGCTCTTCAGACATGAAATACTTGTTCATTAAAACCCTTGAATGTTCCTGTCATTGCTCATACATTATGATAAAATATTCAAGTTGAGTGAGTGAAATATTGTGTTCTGAAATGGGAAAAAATGTTTAATAAAATTATAATATAAAGCTGAAACACTTATACTTTGGAATATTTCTAATATTTTAATTAAAATTTAGATTATTGAAGAGAATTGCACCAGTATATTCAGTTAGAAAATTGAGTGGGGTGGGGACAGAGAGGGGAAAGGATTTCAGCTCTCTTCTTTGAGAATTTTGAGTTCCCAGCTTTTGAATGCTAATCAGTTTTATCATGATCTTCAGTGAGTCATCTCATCAAGACAGAGATATGTGCTCCTGCAGTGTGATTCTTTAATATGCATCAATTGAAGGTCTAGTTTAAAGATACTGAAAGTTGGAAGTAGATGGCAAAATACAAGGTACTATGAAAGGCAACCGGCTATGTAAATGGAAATATATGTTATAATTACCAGAAACAGTAACATAAAAACAAATACTTAACATATTATATTATAGCAAAAATCTGTCTAAGTCTCTCAGACTTCTAAATTAGTGGTGAGAGAACACCTCCAAGCATTTAATATTGTAGGCACAGAGTAAAATATGAATAAAAGTTAATATGATAAAGTAAGTGCAAAGTAAATAAATTGGTAGGACTTAAGGCAACATATATGTTGCTTGCATTCATTGGCTCACCTATGTGTAAGGAAAAGGTAGCCTGCAAGGTTCATTTTTTGAGAAATCACCTTGGATTAAAATACAAGTTAAAGTCAACTAGTTAAGTGAAATTAGTATTATTATTAGCTAATTTGCTTTGTTTGCATTCATTTGAATGCAGTTGCAAATGTTAACTGGAAGTTAAGAAGCCTTTTTCTCAAAAGCATTCACCACTTCGTTTTGTTTAATGTTAAGATTTTCTATGAAGAAAAAATTGCTTACATATTTATACAATTTTCCCTTCAAACATACAAGTTGTTTTTCTATTCCTCCAAAATACACAGAATTAATGTGTATTTGGTCTGATTTTACATATAGAGAGGGTATGAAATATTTCAGCACATCATCTCAGTCTTGATTGTTCCAGGATTGACACTACTTACTGGTTTTATTGATATTTGATTGTAAGAGCTAGCTTAAACCTCTGACTGTAGCCATAGAATCACAAATTAGTTTGGGTTGGAAAGAACCTTGATAAAACTGTCTGGTCTAATTTCCTACTTAAAGCAGGGCTTTGCTATTCCTCAGTGAATCTATTGATGATGAAACATATTTTGGAGAGTAAATCTCTATAGATACAGCTATGTGTTTTCTTTAAGCATTTTTATAATTGTACTGTGCCATCATGTGTTAGCATGATTAGAAATGACTACAACAGAATCACCAAAGTGACCGCAATGCCATGTACAGATACCTGAGCAAGCTATAAGCAACTGAGTTTCTGTAGTCGTAGAGATCTGCACATAGCAGTGTGGAGCACAATGTGCCTGGAATCGCAGCTGAGTTCTCTGCTCTGTCTGCTTAGCTGAGTTAGCTAGTAGGAAAGTAGTTCAGGTACTGGCATGTTACAGTGTAGTCATGCCTATGACTGTCATGTAGATATACCTGTAGTTATCACATGCACCACAGTGTAATGTGCATGTGAATAGATCATATGAGTGTGTGCATGTATGTATGTATATATATATATATACACTACATATATATAAAGCATGGTAGAATATTAGTGCATCAAAAATATCAAATATCTTGCTTTGCTTCCTATTTTTGTTTATTTTGCAAGAGTACCTAAAAACATTACGTTCCTGGCTTTTAAAAACTGTAGCAGCACGTGATTTTATATTAAGTTTCTTTATAGGTATAGATGAGTGATTTGGTGAGATATCCAGTCACCAGTTTATCTACATGCTTGGCAGTATACTGCTCATTCGCATTTTCTCATTCTCCATCACAATACTTATGACTCAAATTTAAGTTTGCTTGGTACTAGAAATCTCAGTTGTTTGTAGACATGCCTATCCATGTTATGCTAACAGAGGATCTTGTGTCTGTGACTAAACAGCAAAGTTCCTATAGCTAGTAGAAGAATAACATGTCCAAGGATTGAAATCCAGCAGCCATCCACAGACACTGACAGGTATTACCATTGTATATTAGCTGAAGTTTGAAATGATGATATTAGAAAAAGTATTGCTGTATTTTTATTGTTCTGTGTTCAGTGTTTCTAGATGAAAAAAGATGCACTAGGAGCTGAATTGTAGTGTACTATAATCCTACAGCAATTCTATTTTTATTTCTTCAGTTTTTTGTTACAAGAACAACCTAGTACTAAAATTGTGATTGGCGTGATCTCATAGCTTGCTTTTTTAGTCTTGCACACAGTACAAGAATTTAACATGGGCTTTCAAATAAACTGCTTTCAGTTATTTTGGGGACAAAATAACTTTTATTTGCGTTGTAAGCTGTTAAGTTTGCTTACTGTTGAAAAATGTTCATCTTTTATAAGGCTTTGTCTATACATAAGTTTAGATCAATGAATGTATTCATTTGTTGAAAATTCTCCTTTTGATATGTTAAGAAAAGTAACAAATCTGAAAAATTAAAAATTAGAAATGGTTATTTTCTGCATTGGGAAAATAGTTACCTTTTGAAATTTCCAGAATATGAATATAGAACAATGCAGATAAATCAGTAGTTAAATCAAAATGTTGTAGCACCTTTGGTTAGATACTGCAGTTAGTAGAATTTACAGTGGTACCTAAATAGTATGGGATTTTCATTCTAATTTTCGATGGGTTTGGAATATAAAATTAGATTGTGAATACTCACAGATTTCTGCATGGTGGCTTACAGAGAGCTCAAACAGTATGAGAGTGATAGGTGTGCTTGGTTAAGAAGCAAACACTGCTGTACTCTTGTTACTGCAGGGGTGTTATACTCACAAGTCTTGTAGATTGTGATAGGGAAATAAGCCACCTGCCATCCATGTTTTCCTTAGCAAAGGTAGAAGCATGCTATAATAGGCAATACTAAATGGAGGAGGTCAGTATTCAACATTTCATAAACTGTATTTTTCATAATGAAAAGTCTCTTAGCAAAGATAAACAGCTCTAGCATACCTTAAAATATTATATGGATGTTGAATACTTTAACTTAGATTGTTTTATTTCCCTCTGTAAAAATCAGTAATTCATATGATACAAATTGTAATGAGAAAAGAGGAAACTTTCATCTTGATAACTTGAGAGCATATGCCCTAAAGAATGTTATCTGAAAAATTATAAAATTCTGTTTTTAATACACTAAGGTGTTTTAAAAACTCCCCTTGCATGCTTATGGATGGATTGTGATATTAATGTATAGTTGTATACTGTAGTAGGTGAGGAGCTTCACTGCCCAAGCAGATTATTGGAGTGGTATTTTTTCCATAAAAGCTACAGTTCATTTCTGAGGACCTGGATCATATAGCACATGTGTTTACTGTTAAAAGGACAAAAAAAAACATATGTGAGGACAAAGAACAGACAGTAAAACTGTTGAATTCTTTTTTGTATGTGTGTAATCTAAAACCACACAGTGAAGCTTTGAAGTGGAAGACTGTCAATATGCTTATTATATAGTCATCTGTTTGCTGCTCTGGGTACTGAGAAGTTTCAGCATGTAGCCTGTAACTTGAGGACCTCAACTCATTTTCACCTCAGGATTCAATTTAGTTTTCAAATCCTTGAGTCTACAAAACAGCAGTGATGCCAAAGCTCCATGAAAAGCAAAAGGTTCTCTGCCACAATCCTTGTTCTCCTTCACTTATGGGGCCTCCTGGTTGTTTTCCCACTTGAAGTACATGCCAGCTGGATATTGCAGAAAACTGAATATTTATATTAACTATTGAATATTAAATTTCTGAGGCCTTTATCTGTTAGCATAGTGGTTAGCTATAGCAGATCCATGATGCTCTGCAGGATACAAAACCTGCCCACTTAACCATTAGTATTGACCCTAATGGTAAAAATGCCTCCCTGCCTTTAATACAGGCAATGGGTCAGATCCCTAACATCCTAAAAACTACTTTTTATACTACAGCTAAAGTGAGGCCTTAACAGTAACAAGTGAAAGAGGCTTAACTTCTCATGAAGTGTTTATGAGAATCATGTGGTTGTCACTCACCTGTTCCTCTGTATATCCTATTGGCTGTTGGAAGAAGAGAGAAATAGAAAATGGAATGATACCTCTCACCATATTGTCCAGTTCCTGCTGCTGCGTGCTCCAGCAGTCCCCCACTCACTGGCAGAAGTGTTGTTCTAGCTTTGTGTGACAGACCCAAAGAAAAAAGTCTCTGTGGGCTCACTGATTTTCTTAAATATGTGGATAAACAAGGTAGGGGTGGGTTGTTTGGACCTTGGTCATATTTTCTTCTGTAATTTTGTTGGATTCAGGAATATTTTTTATTGGAATTTATTCCCACAGTATAAGAATTTATTCCCATGGTCATTTTTTTAACCACCATGCAGATGGCTGACACCTTTCCCACCTTCCATAGCACTGAAACCTCTCTTAAATAGTTACCTAAACTAAGTGACATTCACATCAAAGCTAAGGTTGTGTTTCTTTGTCTATCCACAATGTAAAAGAAGCGAGACAGTGGATGTTTTTGCTGATGAAGTTTCCCATTCAGAAACAGAACTGATAGAAGAAGAAGTGAGGTAATTTTGTTGTGGTTTTGTTCCAGGCTCATTTTACTTTTCCTCCAACCTTTAGTGCCTCAGCTTATAATTACCATTACGTGTCTCACTGTGGTGTGTTTGCTTGTTAGGAGCTTGTAGATGTAGATTCGTGGTGAATGGTATTATTCTGAACCTGTCTGTGGCAATTCCTTCGGATGCTCAGGAGTCCAATTATTACCTCATGGAAGGCCTGAAGAGACATTTGTTTTAAAGAATCTTTTATCAACCCATTCGGCAAAGTTAGATACCCCAGAGACAACTATACTCTATCTCAATATAGTTTTTAGAAATAAAATGCTGTTAGTAACATAAGACTCTTCATAATGAGGCTGTAGTATGTCCCTCTCTTTTTTTGATACTAATTAAAATTCAGCTTCTTGTTACACTTAATCACCATCCAGTCACTCTTTGTCTTAACTGACTTCATTGTAAAATTCATGACTTCGCTCAAGGAAAAGTCCTGAAGGGTACCTGTTCCCCATTTGTATTCAGTAGCTGTTCAGTTACTCAAGGAGAGCTGGGAAGAGTATGAATTTAATAAGTAGTTACATCAGCTTATGGATTTTACTTTTAAAATTACATTGATTTTATATATTTTAGGATATTGCTAACAAATATTACTCCTTGCAAACAGACCAATTACATTGTGAAAAAAGGTGAGGCTTGGTTAATTTCTGAAATTAATGGCATGAATAATTGCCTAAGACAGTAGAAGACCAGACTGCTTGGTCAAGAAATTCTTTTTTACTCAGTCTAATTTTTCCTCACTGCATCTCTAATAGTAACTTTTTCCATTGGTGTTCTGACACAGTTCTTCAGGCTGTAGGTTAGAATATTTGTTTTTTATTACAAGCCAAACTTTGTCTAGTTGGTGGAACCTCTGCAAGTACTAATGTTGTTGTAGATTTTCATCTGACTACAGTCCAAGCACTGCATATGAATCCATCACTACAGCCTAGCCTATATTTTGACAGACATCCTAATAATAGTTAACAGTGCTACATAACAATTAACAGTGTTACATAGTAATTATAACATCTGGAATAAGAGTATTACCTCTAAAGATAATGCAGCCTGTAAAATTCTAGTCATGTGAGTAAAAATGCTCAATTAAACTGCACAATTAAATGAGTCCTTAGGTTTAGTGACACTTAATATTATGTCAGCTATTCTCTTCCTCCAAGGTTGATGTATTAATTAACAAGATAACAATATTTTTACCCAGAAATTGTCAGGAAACAGACTATTGCATGGATAGTCATTACTGAGACATTGGAAGCATTTCAGCCCATTTAGCAAGAGTATGGAGCAAGCCAAATCATACATGTATAAAAAAACCTGTATGTTATCAAGAAGCGAACTCAGAAGATTTACCCCCCCAAAAGAGTGTACATAACAAAATGATTTGCTCCAAACCGGTATCATGCAGCATATTTTATAATTAATAAAAAGTCAAAGGTCAACTGAGCTGCTTTTTGACTAACATTACAGGAATTGTGAAGCAGCAGATAGACAGCTATATCAAAGATCCAGATCAACAGAGCAACGTCCTATGCTAGAGCGGACCAACTCCCGCTCCCGATCCACAGAGCGTCCTGACTCAAACCTCATCAGGTCGATGCCTTCATTAATGACTGGAAGATCTGCCCCTCCTTCACCTGCCTTACCGAGGTGAAACAGACAAATCAATCAGACTAATCCCCTTCTGCCCCACCAGCTCACCATTTTATTTTCCCAGTAGCTAATTGGTATCGCCTCATCCTTAGCTGATCACTAGTAGCAATAGATACTAACCCTTTCAGTGCCAACACACTATTTATATTCTACACTGAATATAATGGTGTGGCTGCCATTGCAAATTGTTTGCTAACAGTATTTAACTACATTTGTTTGTGATTTATCATTTATCAGGAATCCTGGATGGTTTCCCACATAAAGCACCTCATAACTATCATATTCTCTTACAGTATGAGAAATTGTTTGTGTTCATCAGACATCACTTATGGAACAACCATCATAACAACATCAAATGAAACTATTTAAAAAAAAAAAAAAAGTTTCTTTAAATGGACCGTACTAACTTTGTCTATTAATATTACCATTTTAACCACCATTTTCTCTAACTACATTTTACTGTGCCATAGTCTGTATTGTTCCTGTTTGAGTGCTATACTTTACTGATTGACATTTTGAAGATTACTATACATTACTCTTACCTTAAATAAACATAATACAATAAAAAGATGAGTACGTTTTGGTCTAGTTGATGTTCAGTAATGCCTCTCCTTATTTTAGAACTACTCTGAACATTAGAGATAGTAACATCAAATCACCAGAGTTAGTCAAATACCAGTGTCCTTTCTCAATTTATTACTTTGTTTAGACAAATCCCTGTAATCTCAATGGTAATTTAACCAAATACAAACTGAGTAAAGATCATTGAATTTGACTTTTGGATAATTTTATGTGTATGTGGGTATTATATCCATATGCATATGAATATACACACAACGAATTTTCTGGCTTGATTGTGCAAACAAACATCTTATGGATGTTCATCCTTAGTTTGGCTTTCTTCTTATTCACAGAGAGATATCTCTTTTTAATCAGGTCTTTTTATGAAAAGAGACAATAGTTTCACTATGAGACTGAAAGGGTCCCAAGTGATCTAAAGCCTACTTAGTCATGTAATCAGTTCTTGATGGTATTTAAGGATGAGTTTGTCATTAAATGGCTATGGTTTGTTCTGATATGTGTCTCACAGGTCACATCCTCGAACTGGGTCTGTTCAGACAAGTCCATCAAGTACTCCAGTAGTAGGGAGAAGGGGCAGGCAGTTACCGCAGCTCCCACCGAAGGGGACGTTGGAGAGAAGTAAGTGTATGGTTTTCTCCTTACTGATGTTGCAAAATTGCTCATGAAGGTTGATCATATTCGTTATTTTTATTTTGACATTATAGTTGAAATCTATTGAGTTTTGTGTACAGAATTAGGATTTGATAATAGTATTGTATCTTGTATTTTCTTATATTTTAGTCTGTACAATACTCTTGAATGAAATGAATCATCAGCAGTAAAATAATCATCAACAGTGCAATACACATGAACCAAGATGGACTGTTAGTATGATCCTGTTCCTTTTGAACTCAGTAGGTGTTTTGTCATTGACTTCAAGTGGCACAGGAAATGATCCTTTGTATGTTCTTTAGTGATAAAACTCTGGCTCTTTTGGGAGTTAGGAGAATAGCTGATCACTTGTGGGTTTACATGGAGTGTGTTACAGATTGCTTATATAAACCCTCTGCATCCTGAAACAGGAAAAGCAAGAAGAGAGGTAATAAACTTTAAAATAGGAAAAGTCAGCAGGATATTTCATGAGTCATGTTTTACCTGTACCGTAATTGTCTTTATCTTTAATGTCTTATAAAAACACTGGTCAATGGAGACATTTTCCAAAATGTTTAAAAACAGAGGTATATAAATACATTTTTGATAGGAAATACATTTTCACCTTTCCACTTCTGATAATTAGATGTGCTGTGCTAAATCAGTCTAAATGGCCATATACACTCTTTTTTTTTTTTAATCCTTTTTAACATGTATATTGTATCTTTTCTAAAACTTCTGTTGTTTTTAACCCCTGTGCTTTGGTTCCTTTTTTTTTTGTTTGTTTGTTTGTTTTGTTTTTGTTACTTTCCCTAGACAATGGAGACAAGGAGATAGAATCTTATGAAGGTCTGTACATAAAGGAGGGTTTGTTTTTCACCTGAAAGCCTTTTTGAGAGGCTATATAGGGAAAAATAAACCCAACTGCAATTGATGTTACTTGATTGCACAGATATAGTCTGAATTATTGTCATAATTATTTAATCTTTTTAATATTCAGACCTGTGGCTCATAAATTTTACAGTGTTCTACATGAAAAAAAGGAGAGTATAAATAATACTATCTAAATATGATCATCTTTAGAAAAGTACCTAGATATGTACCCATTTTTAAATACCAAGGATTTGCACTGCATCAGGTAAATAGTATTTCAGTTAACATGTGTATGTACGTACCTTTTCAGGATTTGCACTTCAGGCACGTATTTAAATTTAAGCATTTGAGGTTATTTGACAAGTTTCATGTTAGCCATGCATTTAATCAAAATGATGTTTTTATTACAAATATGTTATAAATTTACACAGTTGCTGAATTACTAGGTAATTTTCAAGTATTATAGGAGCAAAAATTAACTGAATCATGGTAGTCTTTCAAAAAGTTATAATACTTCTGTCCTTATATTTTATACCATTAAAACCATTTCATTTGTTTAATAGCAAGCCACAAGATATCAATTGCAGTCCTTGGTTATACCATTGAGGGTCTATATGTAGTATTATTGTATCTGTCTCAGACTTTTTAATTTAGTATTTACGATGTTTACAGTGTTTATTTCAATTTTGGAAGGAAAATTTCATTAAAAGAAAACTCTGTTTTCTCAGATTATCACCCTAGTATGTTCATTTCCTTGTTGTCTTATGTGTTGTGAAATGCTTATATGAAACACAGTCTAGATATGTCAGGAAATAATCACATCTAATCACATGATGTTTGCTGTCATTGCTGTATATGCTTTCATATTTTACCACTCTTCCCTGCTGTTTGCTTAGTATATCTATTTAGACTGTGAGCTCTTTAGGGCAGCAAATGTGAAGTACTGCGTATTTTTACTGTGTTTGATTGCAGAGGGTAGCAGTTTTATTTACATCATAGGCTCTATAGAGAGAAATACAGTAAATACAGTAAAATTATTTTTTATAGGAGTGCTAAAATTGTTTGCTCTAGTGAGTACTGTGAGTACTGCTGGGACTTGAGGAACTCTATTTAGTTTTAGTTGAAGACTGAATAATATTTTCCTGTACATCTGCCTAAAGTAGTCTTTTGGAAAACCTGCGTTGTGGATAATTGCCAAATGCACAGATATTGGAGTTTTAATATACAATCAAAGCATCATCAGTGACTGAAGATACAGTAACCAGACACGTTTCATGTTGAATTTTACATGTATAAGGGTGGTAAACACTGTAGTTAAAAACATAATCTATAGATACATCTTTCACACCGTATTCTACATAATTTTATGTCATTAATTAATTCTAATAACAATATAGTTCTACTTTGAGGCTTTTTCTATCTTCAGGACTTTCTAATCCTTTTGTTTAAGTGGAATAATAATTTTCTTTAAAAGCAATAATGGTCTACAAGAACAGCAGATTACCTAACTTCTGTCAGTGACAGAATGCACTTATGATTAACAGCAGGTTTTTACTATGGAGAATTGCATTTTACAAAATGTTATTTTAAGCAAATGAAATACTAGTGATAAAAACTGAAATTCAGTAGAATCAAAAATGCTGACTATAGTAGAAGGAGTTTATGTAATTATTTAACAAATAAAGCAGCAATTACACCTGAAAAATTTAAAGACATTTGAGGAGATTTTTATGTGTTATTATATGCCCTGGTGATAATCAAAACAGTTGTCTGTTGTTGGGAAGGCTATATGACCATATTGGAAAATGTCATTGTCACAGAGTAGTCCTTTCCGTTTTTGTAGAAGCATATACTTGACTTAAATGAGAAAGGGGATTTTATATTTCATGGAAACATGCCTGTAAAGTTAACCTTTCTATATTTTGAAATAATTTACTTTATTCTTGGTCAGATTAAGTTAAAATCATACTGAAGTAAAGAGTTAGTAAACGATGCATTATAGACATAAAAGAATTGAAAATCATCTCAGTTTTGTAAAAGAGAAAAAGAAAACTTCTGTTTGTAGCTCCTACAGTAGTCTTATTTATATACATTTGAATAATCTGTATTAGTTACAGGATTGAAACTGCATACCATTTCTTAAAATGTAGTAGAAATGCGGGGACTCAGGTAGACATAAGGGAGTAATTTGCAGTTGGGGAGATTTTTTGTTACAGTGAAGGAATCAGTATAATGTGAAATATGATGTGCTTGTGCCTATGTGACTAGAACTGGAAGGGAAGGAATCTACAGTTACCTCTGGGTAACTGCTTTTCAGATGAGAATCTGAATTAAAAGACACTGATTTGGGGTAAATTTAGTTCAGTGATTTAAAATACACTGATTTGGGGTAAATTTAGTTCAGTGAACTGTGTTACGTGGTTGCAGGTTTTTGCTCTGGGACAACTAGGTTTCCCCAGAATAATTTATTTCAAAATTCTGAAATAGTCAGAGAAGCTTGTTTGTGAGAAATCTAGCTGTGAGTAGCTATGAAGGACCATTCCTAACAGCAGTGTGTTGACCTATATATCTTTTTCTCAGTGTCCCACATACTCATTAGGAGAATATACAAATATCACTAGCTATGTTGCATTTACGATTTTCTATGGTCATGACATTTTGGCTAAATCCTTAGCTTCCCACAATTATGTTGCTGCCAGTATCAGATTTACCTGTTCAGAAGAAAAACTGGTTATCTCTGAAATGCATGTAATTGTCTTACCTAGCTAGAACCCAAACTAGTAAGTTTAGACTTTGTTAGTTTAGTAAATTTTCACGTTAGATGACTGGAAAATAATTCTGAAAAGAAGTCCGGAACCACTCAAGGTTTTACTGGATTTTCACTACTGAAATGACATAAGACTTACTTTTTTCCCTGAACTTTTGCTTGTATATTTTTAAATTATGCTAAAGATAGAGATATCTTGTGTCTAATGAACATTTGTAGAAAAACAATAGTATTAAGTTGTATTATATTGGATATGTTTTTAGCAGTGAAATGATTATATACTCTTAAATGTCCTGTATTATTAGCGCTATAGACAATAAGTAAACACTGGAATATTTATAGTTTTTAAGGTTTAACAATATTTTTTTCATTTATACATGGATATAATATATTTCTTTGTTCTCATTTGCCTTGGTAGAAGGATAAACTTAATGATTGCTCACTGCTAATTAATGGAACACCATAAAATAGTCTTGAAAGTATTGAGTATTAGCTCTTTCAGTTTGTTGTTAATTACTAGTTAGAGAGAGAGTATTTTTTCCTAATATAGGTTTTTCCTTTTCCTTTTAAAAATAAACATAGCCCTTTCTTCATCCCTACAAAAAAAAAAAAAAACAGCCATCCACCCAACCATACAAACTAGAAAATTATGTCAGGCCAAACAAACGTAATAAAACCTTTAAGTAAAAAAAGAAGTGCTCAGATATTTAGCAAATAGTAGAGCTCAGTGAGGATATGCCCTTCAATTTATGCTCTATGGTACAGACTTTAATTACATGATCTCATAACAGTCTTGTATCTTGGGAAAATTATTTCAGAGGCTGTTAAAGATGACATTAATGTTGATTAACTGTCCTCTCTTAACTTTAGGTATTGATGATCCTATTCCAGAATATCTACAAATGGAATTAACAGGGGTGGTTGATTAGGTTTAATCAGGGATAGCTATCAGCCTTAACGCCAGTTTTTATAGCTCTCAGATATGATCTCAAATATTTAAAAAGAAGGTATCTGAAGTGTCAATGTATTGTTGTTACAACTCACACAGTATGGAGTGCAAGTTACTGAGACACTGATAGTTAGGAAAACACAGATACTATTGACAGACAGAAAGACATGCTGTTTATTTTAAGGGGTTTTGTCTCATTCAGAACATAATTTCTCTGTTAAATGAGCCACAATTTTACAAAATAAGGGATTTTATAGCGTGTTTTTCAGTGCCCTATTATAGTTCGATGGGAGACAGACTATTATAATGCAATTGCAGAGAACCTGTATTCACACTGGTCATAATTCTATCATACTTTATCACCTGAATTCACATGTTTTTGAAAATATATGGCATACAGATAGTTTGTTTTGTAAAAGGTGATTGATCACATATATGTAATATAGGATAGGAACTTGCATAACCTTCAGCTTGGCTAGGAACTTTGTGACTTAGTCAAACACAGCAGTCTGGAAGATAAAGGTACATATCCTCACACCCACTCCCTTTTTGTGTGGGTATTTCTGTGGTGTTGATTGTATGATGTTAAACACATTCATGCTTGCACGGGGTAACTTTCATTATGTGCACTTGAAAGGAAAGTAAACAGAATAGCTTCGTTGACATAAGTAGCAATGCTGCCTTCGGATAATGCATGAATCTACCTTGGGTTTTTGATTTCAACTAGGAATTTGCAAAAATATACCTCTGGGTTTTACCTGTGGATTCTTAGTTCACTCTTCTGAGAAGTGGCAGAGTGCTCAGCCTCTGAAGAATATTAAAGTATTTTATTTGCATTAGTACCATTTCCATAGAAAAACTTGAACAAATGTTACCTATAACACAGGGCCTAAGGTGCTTACTTGAAAGGTTCTGACCTTTCAAGGGGAGTAATGGTTCTTAATTTTCTCTTGGATTGTCAAAAGTAGGAATTAAATACCTCCCTTTTATGCCAGTTGAAGGTCTTACCATCTAGGTCAGAGTCTACAATGGGCATAGAGAAAAATGAGTAAAGTCATACAGCTGTGCTCATAACAGTTGATGCTTCAAGGTACCAACATGCCAAAAACATTTTAGTTCAATTCTACTGAAATTGATTTTTTAAGTCTTTGGCCCACCTTCTATACATTCTTTTCTCTGAGAGAAGGTTGTCTATATACCTGATGTCCCTGCTGAATATTTTAATTGGAATTTTCAATGTTACAATTTCAATTGGAATTTAAATGTCATGAGTTTATCACAGAATTATAGAGCAGAAGTCTATGTAAAGATTAGTTTCCATTGCATTGGCTTTGAATACAGTCTAACTCTATCTCTCTATTAACAATAATCTGTTAGAGCAAGTAGTTCTTAATTTTTTATTACATGCTAGATAAACCTGAAGTCAAATAATTCAATGAGCTGTTAGTTGCACATAAGCTTATACAAGTAATGAGAGAACTGGAAAAAATTCTGAGAACAGAAAACACAAAAAAATCAATAAGTAATAAAAATCTGAACCTTGGAAAACTACAGAATATTGCATCACATCAAAGCAGTGTTTAATGAATAACTGACATTTAAATTAAAGCAGGCATATGGTACATCAGTTTTTCAGCTGAACACTCTTCTATATCATTACTGTTGTTACTCTGGTATAAGATGAACTTTGTCACAAAATAAAGTTATGCTTCTTTATTAATGACATAAAAGAAATATATTTGTGTTGCTTATCATTAGCCATATCATCACCATTGTTTCCATCTATTTCAGTGTTCACTAATATTTAGATATGCTCTAGGCAGCAGTAGTTACTGATGGAAAAGTGTCTTTCTGAATTCTATATACTCTGAAATCCAGGTAAAGAGCATATTATCTGACAAACTGAGGATTTTTTTTCCCAAGATGTAAAAACATTTACATTGTTTCTTCTGCACTTACTAAAGTACTGAATATGCCCACTTGCTTAAAATTTATACACATTTTTAAAGATGCTCTTTGAGAATAGAGGCTTGGACATTTATTTCTAGAAAAACTAAAGCAAAACCAAGCAGAAGATGCTTTTAAACCAATTATCTGCCAGTATGTCTGCTTTCTCTGCTTTGGTACTTATTGTCTGCTTTCCAGTGCTTCGATAATTTACTAAGAAATTGGCAACAAGGGATGGTAAGGGGTGCATGTGATCATCATTACTTGCAGAAGGATCTGACTGGAGTAAACCAGAGATAATGAAAAACAACACAAGGATTTATTTAATCTTTGATTCACTCAAAAAATAATTTGTGCCATAGACTGTTTGTATGCTATTGTGAATGTCTTTTGTTTTATGTTTATCTTTCATTCAAACAGCTTGTAACAAAGCATGCATGTTTTGTCTTGCTTTTTTCCCCTGTTATACCTTGCTTATATAAATGCAGCAGGAGATGAAGAAAACAAGCATACTGGAGTTCAGGAATCAGAGGTTGAGGCAGGTCTGTCTGACCAGAAGTGCCTATCTCCTTTAGAAACATTTTCCTCTGAGCATGTATGGAAGCTTTACCAGCCAGCTTGTGAATATATTAAAAGTCAAAATCCAGACAATTATATAATTTTATGTAAGAGGACAACAAACAAATTAAATATAGCATAGTTTATTTACCAGTTTGTGAATGCTTAAAATAGTTCAACCTGAAAAAAATCATTTCACTTTTAAGCTTCTTTTTATCCCTCTTTATGAAAGTACTCTGTCACTATGATCAAGTTTCAGCCTTATCAGATCTGGGTGGACACTCCTTAGTTTTGGTAGACTCTACTTTGCATTGATACTTTTTACAAGAAGGGAAGTAAACATTATTGTATCATGACACTTTTTTTTCCCTAGCTCGTGTAGGTGGACTGACGATGCCAAACAGAAATAGTAGGAAACTGCATTACATGGAAATACTTTGAATATTTTGTGTCATGTCCCTCATCCTGCTTGGAAGACAGTTCAGTTGGTAGACAAAGGAAGTTAGCATGATGAGAACTGATAGATGATGATCAAATCAAACAGATGCAAATATTTTTTCAAGTCAAATAACACGTGATTAAAATATTCAACTTCACCTTCTAATTTCAGAAGACATACATGGAACAGGTTCAAAAACATGCAGAAGTCTAAAGATTTTTCTTCAACCATCATTTTTCTGCTCTTAAGTTTCTTTCTCAAAGGAAGAATCATAAAAGGATAAACGTGCATTTACATGCACTGTTAATAGGTTACACTCTGTTATCCCTGTTAATAATTGTCTGTGACAATACATCAACTGTGGTGGATGTGGGAGAGCAGCAGAGATAAAGTTTTCTGGTTATAAATATTTGGGGCTAGACCAATGCTAAACTTAGCTGCCTAAAAGTAGGCAGTGTAGCACATACCTCAAGGCTCATGGAATGAAGCCCCGTGAAGGATAATGCTCAGGGTATTACTGCATTTATGTGGAGAGAATTAAGTGCTCCAGAAGGGTGGCCCAGAAAAATAAAAAGCTGAGCAAGAAACACATTTAGTACTAGCTGGTAGGAAAAATTACTAGCTAAACATAAGTATGCATAAAATGCCACCCCCACTTAAAAGTATAAGTGCCTGAATCACAGTTTATTTGAAATCTTGTGTGCTGGACCCTACTCCCATTGTCATTTAAAAGAAGAAAATATAGATTACTGTTTTCTTCTTAAAGTCAGGAATAATTACTTTGAGAGGGCTCATTACTTGCTCAGAAATCTGGATGCTAGAGTAATTTCAAGATCTGGAAGCTGGAAAGCAGGATTTCTTTTTTTTTTTTACACTTAAGCATTCAAAGTGTCCTTTAAGATCTTTGCCTTCCCATTTTTCATTATAGTACAGTTTACATTTTTCCTGCTTTTGTTATGGTTCTGTCCCTAAGTGTGTATTGTTCTCTGGTGTGTGTACTGTGTGCTATTCACTCTGTGTTTTGTGATAACAAAAGCATGGTGCATGGAATTGTGCTAACATAGTTTGAAAAATATTTGTGTGTGCTATAGTTACGTTGATCATATAGTAACTGCTCCAATTGTTAATCATCATTGTCTGTTTTTAATGTTATAAAGATTATGAGGAAAAACATCAAAGCCCACCTGTTAATGTGCGAAAAGGCAAGTTGATGATATTGCTAATGAATTGTGGGTGCTTGAGAAATTTTACTTTTTTTTTTTTTTTTTGCTGCATGTGTGTGTGTCGCTTAGTTCTACTAGCTCAAAATTAGTAGGTTCATGTATGTTAAATTTTAATGTGTTACTTTACTTCTTGCACTTCAAATAATTATTTTAAACTGTGGTTTTTAAATCTTTCTTGGGAACAAAAGCTCCAGATTTATTTTTTTTACAGCTAACCGTATTACTGAAGATGTAGTTTACACCACCTAGATATGTGATTATGTTGCCTATTTAGTACTAGTGGGATAGTTTCTATACTTTTGCTCATTTAGGAATTACCAGTCTGCCTTGCCCTAAGATACCAAGTACAGTTTGCAGACATCTACAAAATTGTCTCCATTGTCTTCTACTTTTTACTGGGTCTATATACTTTTACATTTCTTGGATATATATTTTACAAGTTTGGCACATTTTTTACTAGTCATAGGAGAGCTGGACCATTTTAATTAGCATATACTGGTAGAGAAAGGCTTATGTTATTAGCAATCATCTCTGCTGTCTAGTTCTTATTATGTTTTATATTCTCTTCTATTTTAAATGCTGTAGAAATAAGTTTAATTCAAAGTACTGAAATGTTAATATGGAGATTTATATTTATTATTGAAAACTAGAACTGGAAATTTGCAATGAACAAACAGAGTTTACTTTGAAGTTTTATTTGAGTTCATGCTTCTAAATTGCTTTGGTAATTTTGAAGAAATCTATTATTATTTTTCCATGTACTTCTAAAACCATATTACATTTAGACACTGTCTCATCAGTTTCTTCTGCCAGTGAATGAAATATCATCTAGATAGTACATTGGCTTTATTAAAATTTGGATATTCACTCTTACATTTCCATCTCTACCAGGAGCCCACATGGGGAATAGCCCCAGTTACACTATTATGGGCTATTCCTAGCTTTCTGTTCCCTAGAATAATTTAGCAGAGGGAATACATGTATCAGGAGAGAAGGGATTCAGTTTTTCCTGTGCTAGTTCCTTGTGTTGCAGGGAAGAACACACCATTTCTAATATGCTGCTTATTATCCAGTATAGACAGACTGAATGAGGTGCCTTTGCAGAGAGGATGCAGTGTCAGCAGCCCAGCAGAGTGATGCACCGGGGTCACCTCCTTTACTCTAGTGGCTGTGCCAGCATAGTCCTGAGTGAGTTCAAATGCTGGAAGTCTGCTGCTATAACTGAAATGCATGCTAATTACCAGATAGCTATTTGTCTTATACTTTAAAGATCCAAATTCCAATCCTGGTAAAGTTGGAGGCTTTTGCCAATGACTTGTTGAGGCTGACAAACCAATAATCAGTGGCTAAGTCAAGCTAAAGCTGTTTTTGTTCTCAGTTTATCTTCCACTCCTTTAACAAAAACAGTATTTTGTATACTTAATTATAGAGCCTGAAAGATTTACTTTGCACAATAAGCCAAATACTACTAACCTAAATTTCAGATAGTTTGTTTTTATATATTTATTAATTTCTCTAAGGTGTCCATTTTATGTTTTAGAAGTTTCTTCCGCAGAGCTCTTTTACTCTAAAATAATGGTCTGTGTCCAATATTCGATTTCAAATATTTATTACCAAAATCAGTATCACTTTTAATTTTTCCTCAGGTCTTTTGCATTTCTCTTTCATGTATTTTGTATGACACCTTTTGATCATTTGAGTTTCTGAGAAAAGGCTCCAGGTAATTCTGTCTTTTACTGTCTTAATTTAGGGTGTATAGAAGATGGTATAGTTACCAAAGCAAAAATTAAAGACTTTCAGGTTGTTAGTTCCCTCACTCATTAGAATATTTTACATAATTACACAAAAGCTTTGTCTATATTATCAGAATCAGGAATGCTTTCCAGTTCTCATCTCCCAGATTGAGAAATGTCTGAAGCCTGTTTGTATTTTGAGTCTATACCAAGATAAGACCCAAGTCACCAAGTCCTCCCATTTCTATGTACTCTGGTTTCTCACCATGGGAGTCTCACCACTCTGAGCAGTCTGGATGCATGGAGGGCTAGAATTGAAAGGATGCTGTATTCCAGACTTGCTGCACAGTTTAGACACAATCTAAAGAATTCAGCTGACTGAGGTGCAAACTAGGCAGAATAAAGGGACCCAGTCAAAGAAGTGATAACATGATGGACCTGCTTAACTGACTTGCGGAAATAGTGTATACATATGCTTTTTTGAAAAACAAGCATGTGGCTGTCATGCCAGAGGGAACTCTTATCCTGCTGGCTGATCCTGAGCATCTTCTTCCACCTAAGACCATTTGGGATTCCTGGAAATGGGACCTACACTATGCCTGAACTACTAAACATGACTGCCGTGAGTCTTGTGTGTGTTTTTTATTCCCTTGGCCCACTGACTCTAGACTTTGCTAAGAGACCATGACAGCTTCTGAATTTTGCATGAAAAATTACACTGAATGTGTGTTTTCTGTGTGCTGTGAGGATACTTAACATATTCATATGTGTTATGAGTAGTTAGAGTAATACTATATTTTATTTAAATTCTAGTTCAAGCAAGGTAAGGCTTACATAAGGTATAGACCTGTTGAGACTGTGGTAGTTGTAGACAGGCACATAATTGCAATCTGCATGCTGGGAAAATGGTAATATAAAAAATAAACTAACACAACACCACAAAACAGTAGAAGTAAAGTACCCATAAAATGAAAATTCTCCAGCCTGAAGAACCTACATTCTGCTGAAATTCCTTATGATATAGGTGACTATTTAATGAATTTAACACTAAAACTACCAAGGAACTATGACAGATGAGAAAGAGTCTAACTACTAACTTGTCCATAAAGAGGTTCAAATTTTACTTATTTATTCAAAATGTGAAGTGGCATCTTTGAAAACTACATCACAATACGAAATAGCATTTCTAACACTGGTACATGACAATGTGATGTAATTTTGTCTGTTAGTCAAACATAGTTTGTCTGTTTACTACTCTAATGTTTTATAATTAATGATGAAAAATAGCACAGGTGTTTTGCTGTGGACAGCATTTGCACGTAAAAATGCATGTAAAATTTGCATGTAAATTTGCATGTGAATTTGAGCAATAATAAAACTTACATGTCATTAATTAATAGTAATTGATATTCTGAAGAACCTAGAGCTTTCTGAAGAAACAAATCTAGATTTTCAGCTTTCTGTAAACCATTTATTGTATTTTCTTTATTCGTTGGTATTAGTGCTTAAAACTACAGGCTTATTTCAGAACCATTTTTTGAACTGAATAATTTCTTAACATTTTAGAATTGTGCCATAAACTTCAATCTTAATTGCACTTAAAAGAGGTAGAACACCTATGATTGCTTGCAGAGCTTTTCTGTGTGTGTGTGTGTTTGAGATGTATGGTCATATTATAAATTACCTTTTTGCATAGAAAATATTTGAAGATTTGCTATAAGATAGCACCTTTTTCTGTAAAGAATAAAAATAACCTGGAAAAAGAAACCCTGTACTAATCTAAACCTTGCATTCTGCAGGGTGCATTTGTAGGCTATTCACATTTCTCTGCGTGCAAAGACTGCTTGCTGACACGCAGGGAATGGGAATGCAAACTGAGCAGAGACCATGGGAGGGAGGTGCAGAGCGGAAGCTTTCATTTTGCTCCACATTTACGTTGGCCATTACTTATAATTTGCCGTATTTAAATTCATTAATCATTAGACTCTGGAGATATTTTGACTTTGTGTTTACCTTTCATAGCAGTATGAGGGTAGCCATACCAGGGCTGACTAACAATCTGTATAGCCCAGTGTCTGGTCCTCAGCAGACCAGGGGTGGATGCTGGGGGAAAGGAATATAAGCAGAAGTGGGTAGTAGTGCTTATCCAGGATACTGGATCTGCAGTCTCCTACAACTTGTGCCTTAGGAAACTACAGAAGCATCAGTGGTGTCTTTGCACGGTGTCTTCGTCTCCCTCATAGGTTCTATGCACCCTTTCTCCCACCTTAAATCAGTCCTGCCAACATAAAGCAAACCTGCAGTGCTTATCCAAACAGATGACTCAGTAGAGCTATTTTTATGAGATACTTAAAATGCTCTTCTTGATAACAGGCCAGCAGGCCAACTGTATTGCATTTGTTTCTAACATGCTTCAGGAATATAACCAGAAGAGGGAGCAAAACTGTCATATTTTAAAAACATATAAGAGGATATGAAACAAACAAAAAAATCCTCCCCCTCCCTCAAACATTCCTGTAAGAAAGCCTTGATAGCAGCTTAAAAAGAATACATTTACTTTGTGATATTTAAATATGCTTTACTAAATATTAATATACACATATTTAATGTAGCATTAACTTGACTATTTTTCTTCCAACTAATGTGATGCATTTAAGTTTTTCTGGTGTTTCCTCATGTTTTACAACTCTCTTATATTTATAAAATTGGCAGTGTGATACTTTGATTTTTAGCTACAGGTAGGCTGTGACTTTACTAAGCAATATTGCAACAGGTACTCTCTGTGACCTTGCTTGAGTACATTTAGAATTTTTCTTTAAAATAAGCCATAGAAGATTCAAATCAATTTATTCCTCATATAGAGGGATCCACTAGTAAAACATTTTAAAAGTAAGCGTAGAACAGAATTGATGGAATTTGCAGCTAGGGAATATGAGAAGAGACTGCTACTGGACTAGGCTTGTTAAGTGATTTACAGCTACAAATAATTAATGTAGCCTTGAAGTCAATTTGAAGAAAACATTTCCGGAGTAAGGGAATAATCTACAGTGCGCTATTATTTTTGTTACACTAGTAAGATAATATTAAATGTAGATATTTGGCAATATTTTTTATTGCCTACCTAATGACTTCCATTAAAGTTCTTTTAATGTATGCTCACTGCAGCCCCAGGGAATGAACCCCAGGTGTTTTTTTTTCTGCAGAATGTGTAGTTCAGTAAGGAAGAAGAAATTAAAATGATAAATAATTACAATATGGATTATTGGAATGCTGTATCAGTTAAAACCACAATATATGATGATTACATGTCCATTTATGAACAAAAATTTATTTATTTTAAAATGTTATTAATGTATCCCAACATTCATTTGTTGATTTGGTTCAAATTTGCAAACTACTTCCATGTGAAGAGGAGTGTGGGGATGGGTGTGTGTGAAGAGAGGGGGTGTGTGTGTGTGGCGGGGGGGTGGTGTGGGGGTGTGGGGGTGTGCTCATAAAAGACAGAAGGGAGAGGTGCTGTCCTTGCCTTTTAGGACAATGTTCTAAGATGCAAGACCCATTTCATTCCTTGGAGGAAACATGGATCATCACGTCTCAGATGAATTCCTTGAGCTCTAATGTATAGAATCATTATTTAATATATTCTTCCTGTGTATGGAGGAAAAAATATAGATCAACTGTTACTGTGTCAAAAGAGGAAGCTGAAAAATGGTGTCCCAAGATTTGCTGTATAATGTCACCCGGAGAGACAGGAGGTCTTGCTCTAAGTTTGTCAAAAAGACTATATGTGTTGTTATTTGTCTTCAGATATTGGACAAATCTAGTTCCTGTTGCAGCAGGGTAGTGAGACATCAGTGCTGTTTTACTGAGGCATCTGGAGGTTTCTCTGATGTAGGAGCAGCAGTAGTCTGGCGTAAAACCTTCATTGCTGGCTTTGTGTCACTTGGAGCTAATCTTGATGCCTTTAGCAGCATGTTGGTGGTGCAAGGTGGGACTGGATTCATTCCAGAGATAATGTAGTATGTCTGGGACAATTCACGTATCGTGACTTGAAGCCATTTGCTTTCCTCGAGTAGAGGTTTGACACAGCTGAGAATATTTCTTTCTGTGAACTCTTGAGACTGATAGCGGGTTTTTTTTATTTTCTTAGGGACTTTGCTTTGTAAATTAAAGCTTTAAATTTAGCCTTTTTATGTCATTAATTAATTATTCTTCTTGTGTTCTTAATGCACTAGTTAAAGTTTTCAAGTATCTGGTTCCAGAGTTTCTCAGCATTTGACAGTTTATCCCACAGTTCTAATGGCTTGTTATTGTGCTGCTTTGGGTTTAAGAAGCAGTAGCCAGATCCACTTTTGACTCATTTTTACAGCAGTTGTCACTATATGTTATTAAGAACGTAATTCCTTTCTGAGCATTCATCTTATGAAATTAAAAATAGAAAGAAGTTCTGAGGATTTTTCATCTGCAGGAAACGATCACTAAATTAAGTATGTACTAATGAAAAAGTGAAGACTTTATGATAACCTAATTAAAAGCCTAAAACTAGAAATGCACTGATAAATATTCGTTCGCAGAAATTTTAGGTGCTGATAAGAATATAAAAGCTGAGTGGATTTAATAAGAAAATACGAATTCAAGTAAAACAGAAAGTATATAAAAATATTTCAAGCAAAGGGTAATTGTGAAGAGGGCTATTACTGTCTGTATTATGGAGAAAAGAAAGGAGGGGGGGACAGTATTTGCATAAGAAAACTCCTCATTGTTAGCATCTGATATTTTGCTGCATCATCTTGTACTTCTGCAGTTTGCTGCATCATTCCAGTTCAACTGCAACATTCCTGATGCTAAGTTGTCATATTTAGAAATTCCAAAAAACTGGAGATACGCAACTATATTTATCATATTATTTCCATATTTTTAATATTTTTCATATTGAGTACTCTAAACAAAAACGTAAGAAATGCTGAGATTGTACTTAACACTAGATGTACTTGAGTGCACCGCCCCGCTCTTACAGGCAGCACAAGTGAGTATCAATCTCAAGAGGGCAAAGCACACAACTAAGTGTCGTCCTGATGTGCAGCAAGGAGAGCCCAGCTACATAACTCACTGTGGTGAGCAGTGCCCAGGGGGTAGGTGCAACAACTGCATCTAATGAAACATCTAAAGATTTTTCCTTCCATACTGGTGGGAAAGATCTGGATCAGTGCACCTGTCAAATCCTTCTAGCCCCAAAGGTGCATCAGATAACTAAAATATTCTGACTCAAGGATCTCATATTTTATATCATCTAGAAGGTCTGTTTGTATAAATATTCAATAATTTTACACCTTTCTTTATACGTAAGTCAAAACTGATTATCGCAACAGAAGACAGACTGAAGTTCATATGTATGGGAAGTGAAAGTGGTAGGAGGTGAATGATGAATTAGAAAACTGTATGGTTTCTTTCCTAATATTTACAGTTTGACCAAAGTTGGCTTGGTTAAAACAGCAAAGGGATAGGTGGTGGCCCTTTGCCTTGGGGGAAAAAAGAGATTTTAGTGACTATAATGCATATTTATCTAACCAGAGAGGGCATGGGTAGCAGTGACATTTAGCATTTTTCCTATTTGTCAGCATCTCTTACTAGTTCCCAAACAGAAAGTTCTTATTAAACAACATATTCTCTTAAGTTTGAAGAGCATGCAGATGAAAATGGAATTAGAAAATAGTGAAGAAAAGGTTAAATGTTGGAGTAAATCTAATGGATATATCTATTTTTATTTCTCAGTTAAAATATTAACCATTACTAACCAAACTCTTGCGATGTTCTAGAACTCAATGAAGCTTTTCACCTGATCTGGAATACCTTTGATCTATATATACTAAATATAGGAGTTGTAATTAACTGGTGATAAAAGTAAGCAGCCATTTGAATTTAATGCTAACATGCCATAAGAATAGCTACAGCTCTAGAAGGATGGTCATTGGAACATTTCTGAAAGTGTTTACCTCCTCATATTATTGCTTTTAGTATAAACATTAAAAAGTAGCCTGTCTTGCTTTTGTAATAGCTTTTCGGTTTGTTTGTTTGTTTTTTTTTTTTTTTTTTTCCATTTTTAAGGTTAACACATGGCAAAAATACTTACTCTAAGAGATATATTTGTATTTGGTATTTATTTTGTCATGCTTGTCAATTCAAGTGTTATTATAGAAGCACTTACAGAGTGCTCCCAAGTGGGTTAATTATTTTCTAGATACTTATCTCAGAAAATTAACAAGGCTTAGGAAAGCTTTTCTTTTTGTAGGGAACTCTGATATGAAAAGTGATTTTGGTGCTGAGCAAACTACAGTTTTTAGGTTCTGAACAAGAAGGTCCTGTCTTCTAAAACTGCCCTAAAGCTAACGTGAAAATCACTCTGGGCTTCCTGATATTCTTCAGTATTTAGACTGTCCATTATATATGCCAAGAAATTCCTGTGTTTGAAATTACTGTCTGCCTACTTTTCATCTTATTCTAAGTACCTCCATTATTTATCCTAAATTATTGTCTAATGTTGTTTTTTCCTAGCAGTGACTATTCCTTAAATTCAGAGGTAGTTTTACACAGGTCATTAAACTCTTTTATGTGTGTTAGTTAAGAAGACACTTTTGGACTCACCCAGGAAAAAGGAAGCATACATGGCATCAGTAAATATTTTGTTACTAAATGTGTATTTTCATAAGGAATCACATTTTTGTTAGGAAGAAACACAATAAGATTTAATTTCCACAGTTTGGAAACAGAATGTTCTGTTTGAAATTCCTTATTTAGTATGTACTTGGTACTTCAAAGATGACAGTTTCTGTTTCAGCATGCATATCTGTGGTGTCATAAAATCATTATATTGACAATTTTGTTGATGTATTACTTGAAGCCTACAACTCCATCATTTTCAGAAATCAAAGCCACCCTTTATAGGACAGCAGCCTGTCATAGAACAACAACAGCCACAATTAAGAAGGCTGCAGGATGTCTACAGATAATATTTCTTCATGTTTACATTTTGAATGCCAGATATCCATCAGTGTCATTTAAAAAGAAAAAACAGTCATAAGCTAATATCACTTTATGTCAATTTATTTTGAATTTGTAAGATTAAAAATGTATTCCATACCTATCATATTCTTCTGCATCACTGGCTATTTCTGTGACCATAAAAGTGGTTATATCTGTGGGCAATGGCTGTGAAGAGCTTTGCGCTTTCTGGGATGAGTGAAATAAGCAGATTCTTAACAGCCCAAAGCAAAATTGGAATTGGGTACTGCATCTGTCTCGTTAATTGGTCTAGATTTGGTTTTGGCATGAGATACTGAAAGGTTTAAAACCTACAGTATTATGCTAACCACACAGTTTAACTGTCAGAAGATGGAGAATTAAAGTGTAGACCAAAAATATCTGACAACCTCAGAAAGACTAATGTCTTGCAAGTCTAGAGAATTGAGTCTCAATCTGGAGGAGAGTGTACGTGCTCCTATTTATAGCTCTTTTCTGAGCGGTTAGGTCAGAAATGCTGGTTTCAAGATATAGGATCCATAATTAGCAAGAGTGTTGTTATTGAGTAACTTAATCTGCCTAAAATAAAAACTGAATTTAAATTAAATTCCAGATTTAGAAAGTAATTCCAACCTGGTTTTGGTTTAACAATTAATTGTTAAAAATACTTTGTCAATTTAAAGTAAACATACATGATTGCTGGTTCAGTTTTGTTTTGTTTGTTTGTTTGTTTACATTATATCTTTGCAAAGACTTTTTTACCAAAATATTTTTAACTTCATTTTTAATTTACAGAAGCACAGAGTTACTGTAAGAAGCCATAGAATATAGCATACTAAATTTTAAAAATGGAAGAAATTATTGTGTAAATAACCTCCTGGGTTTTTATTCCAATTGTTAAATATCAAAGAGAGCAGAATATTTGCCAAGTCACATAGATGCTAACTTTCGTATGGTATATTCTGTTTAAGATGTTTACTAATTCTCTCCACCACAGGCCTCTAAGAACTAATCTAAATTTTTGCGATGTTAATGATAATACTTTTGTTTAGATCAAGTTGTCCCAAATGATATTAGGTGTCTTCTAATGTAAGTTACATAATATTTCTGATTTTTTTTTGGTTTATGATAGAAGTTACATGGGAGGACCAGCAGAAAAAGGTGAATGGTACAATAACTGATGACAAACCATTGCCGACAAAGAAACACCATTCTGAGCCAGGTTTGTCAGGGTTTGGAAAACCACATGAAAGCATGAGACTATAAAAACACATTTCATGCTTTTGTAATGCGTGTGTGCTTGATGTACCTTATTTTTTTTCACTTTGGTGTGAAATTTATAGTATGTAGAGACCATTTAGATTACATAGTTCTGTTTTAGAATAGCCAAAATAGATTTGCTTTTGTAAAGAATTGTGTTAGAATGCACATGCATTAGAAAAGAAGTGTTCTGGCACAATATTAGACTTAGTTTGCTTTTTAGTTTTGAATTTTGTTATGATTTATCTATGTGTGCAAGCCTCAGGAATCCAAGTATGAGTTATGCTGATTCTTATTTAGTTGACCAAATCAAGGTATCTACTGCATGTATGGTGGGAAAGTCATCTTCTAAAGACTCGAATCTGAAATCTTCTTGCACCATCACACATGGCAGAAACAGTGTTCTGATGTAATTTTTAATACGAGATGCATTTTATATCTCCATATGGCTGGAGTTCTCAAATCTAAGAGAACTCTTCCTTCCTCCATCCTGTATATGAATGGATTTCTTCTGAACTAAAAACTTATCACAAACTTTCTTCTACCCCAAGTATAAAGTGCAATTCTTCATCTCTATCTTTTTGTTGAACCTCAACTATTGTACAGCTGAAAGTGCAAGAGGACAGAACTGAAGAAGAGCAGCAAAATCTGGACTGACTTTGTAACCTAGGAATTAGGGAAGCTGGCTGAAAAAGGCCAGACCCACAGTTGCATTTTCTGTTCCCTGACTTTTTAATGCATCAGAGGAGGTTACAGGATAAAACAAGTACTGCATTTAAGAGTCAGGATCAAAACGCAGTGTATCTTCTTTTCCAGCTGGGTGTTTTAATTATTGCATGACAGATCCAAAATACAGTGTCTACAGATCTTCACTGTTGCCTTTCCAGAGTGAGTTTTATATAATAATGCCTCTGCCCAGACTTTTCCCTTACATAGTAGCTAGGTAAGAACATTATCTCCATCTCTCAGCTGAGGTGGGCTTAGAACTGTGGTCTAGGCAGATGGCACATTCATATTTATTAGCAATACCTTTTTAGAGCCACCTACCCATTTTTTAGAAACAGGAGCCATATTTTGTTAGGTGGCTTCTCTTGGGGCATTCTATTCTAGATTTTGGAATGTGTGAAATCTTGTCATTCTAAGATAAAAAAAGCCTAGACGAATAGAAATCAGAAACAAATATGGACATTAAAAAGTTGTCACTTTAGAAGTGTTTTGTATATTAAACCAATAGTTACCTGATTTTTATCTATTTTTCCCTCTGGAACTGTACCACTGGTCTCCAGTGCTGCAGGGAATACACAGAATTGGTTTGGAAAGCAAGTTGCAATTGCCAAAGTCTAGAATAGATACAAAGTTGAATTAAAATTGTGTTCTGCACTCTACAGTCCTAGGTCTTTCTGTGAGGGCTGATGCCTGATAAGAGTGTAAATCTGCTCTGATTTGCATATCGGTAATGTCTTCCATGGTATGTTCACATAGGACAACAATACATGAGGCAGAAACATCTGAGGTGGTTCTGAACACTCTACAATGGGCACCAAATAATGCATACATGTATTTGTAGGATGCTTTTCCAAACTGATTCTCTTTGTCAAAAAGCCCTGTGTACTAAAGTGGCAGAAGTAGAGGAGTACCAGTGTGACAAAGCAATGCAGCTTCCAGGATTTCCATTATCTGCTATATGTGGCACACTACTGTCCCCTGTAGACATTCCTATATCATTGCAAACACTTCATTTTCAAAACATAGCAATTAGGATATCTGAAAGGAGGTGCCATAACACTATACTCACTCCTGAATGTTGAGATATATTGTATCTGTGACGACGATGTACCAGTGATGTAGCCTGATGGAATCTACCTAAGGAACCCTCAAATTCCTTGAAGCTTTCCAATATGAGATTTACCCTCTGTACAGGGCTGTGCTATTTGTCATCTGAGAATGCTTTAAATGTTCTGTTTACACAGAAAACAGCCAGATGATACTAGTACAACTTAGTGCCTGGCTGCAGTTGGCAGTCTGCAGAGAGAAGCAAGGAGGAATATGGGCACCTCATATTGCTATTGCCCTGTTTTGATTGCCTTTTCATACAAAGATTTTTCTGTTATAGTCTGTTACGGAAGCTTCTCCCGTTTTTGAGCTCAGTTTGTCTGTTAAGCATTTAACCTAACTAGTCACATGGAAATAGCCATGGCAGTAATACATTTAAGAAAATCTGTGAGAAAAAATAGATATTGATTACATAAATACCTTGAGAGAAGAACTGAGATTGTGAGCAAATTGTAGACAAAAATATAAATAGATAATAAAAATAATTCCAAATAACAGAAGAGAATAACAGTAATACTGTATCACGTGAAGCATTAATAGTCAAGAAATATGGATGAGTAGAAATGAGATTAGCTAATCTGTTGCAGGACAATTTAAGATAATTAAATAAAGAAGTAAGATGGTTCTTAGGCTTCAGGCTTTTCAATAGAAGATGCTGATAAAGTTCCTGTTCTTGAATATCAGAAATCAACAGGTTTTCTTAACAGTTCCTCTAATCTCTAATTTCTGAGGCAATTTGCAAAACTGTTGTTCCATATACTACAGAGTCACTTGTATTTATGCCAAGATTTTGAAGAATTGGAAGGGTAAAATTGCAGAATCATAAGTAAGTATAACATCAAAATTCAAGCCATGTCCTGAATGTGTGTGCTCTTCCTTTAGCCGATGTCAGCACTCTGTCAGAGAATACTGCATTCTCAGGACACCACTGAATCAAAGAGCGTGTGGAATAGTTATGTGTTTCTATCTGATATTATTAACCATTTCGACTTTCAGCACCCCTGCCTCTGAGCTGTGATAGATAGCATATGAAATAAAGTGAATAAAGCTCTAGTCATCTAATCACATTTATTTGGTTAATGAAGAAAAAAAGAAAAAAAGAAAAAAAAAAAAAAAGCACAGCATGCAAACATTTTCTCATGGTTTTGAATTTTTATATGTGGAGGCCTTAAGAGAAAAAGTTGGAAAAGATGTAGTCTATGGGTAGGGACTGTTTCCTGTACTGATAGAGATAAACTTAGGTTATATACCATTTTTCTTAAAAAGCAGTTATTTTAATTTATTAACATCACTAGCCTCTTGTGAACCCATTAGATTTATTTAAAGGGAGAAAGCACATAGTTTATGGCACCAAGGCAGTGATACTTATTTCTGTTTCCTGTCAACTGATTTTGAAGTGCTCAACCAGTTTCAGTATCCAAAGTTTTGGAAGCTGAATGCAGTCTAGCAAACTGTGTCTCCATCCAGAGATGTTACAGGTAATGCAGAAATTACCTGCATGAGATAGCAAAGGAAACACTATTGTTCTTCCGACAGTAGATTTGATCGTTATTATCTGGAAACAACCCTGTAACAATTTCATTATCACTGCCGGTTGAGAAACTTGCAGTGTCATCAAATAACCAACATTTGCCACAGACACTTTTAACTTCTAAGCAACAGTTGAAGAACAGAACCATGGGAAGGTGCTGACATACTTTAATATGATTGACCAAGAGGAGACAGAATAGTTGAAATGGATTTATACATCTATGAATGGAATGAAGTAAAAATGGAGTGTCCTTGTAATTATTCGGGGGAAAAATATATTTCTTTAATATAGCACTAAAGTTTTGGAGGAATCATAACAATGGTAGGTTAAACACATCAGAAAATACAAAGGTAATGCATGTTTACAAATGGTAAGTATATATATACACACTTATGTATATATATATACACAAATGGTAAGTGGATAGATAGATAGCTTGCCTTTCAATTTGAAGGGAATCATGTCCTGTTTTATCCATGGAACTTTTATGTCTCTCTCATGAGTGGAAGTATTCCTTGACTGTACATAGACAAAGCCCTTCAGAAATAATTTTAATGTGACTACAATTCTGTAGTTTATCAATTGCCATGGAATCAGCTGAAGTAGTAAGACAGTAGTTAAAAATAGTACAAAATAAAGTGGTGGTTATTTTAGAAGATTGTAGTCAGAATTGAAAGTATGATAGATTGAGAATTATTAAAACAGGGATATGGCTAGAAATGGGGAATGAATGAGTCTGGAAAAGACAAAGTAATGATAGGACACAGAATGGGGAGAGCATACTAGTACTTCATATAAATGACATCATAAGCATTGGATAAATCAGAAATTACAGTTAAATAAGGCAGCTGGTATAAAATTACCAGTTTCTGAAAAGGAGAGGAGCAGAGCGAAGTCATGGACTAGTTTATGATTGCTGAAGAGGAAAAGTGACTGAGCAATAGAACAGGTTCCAGAAAAAAATGGACTGGGAAGTTTCAGTGTGCTGTGTCAGGCCTGGGGAAGGTACAGAAAAAGATCTTATGAGGATACTGTGGAATCTGAAAAGCAGTGAAGTGGATAAAATTTGCAAAATGAGCTACATGTTGAGAATCTAAGAGGATATTTTAACCTTTGACAAGTGAGAAGTAATTGAGATTGAATATAAAGCATGACTAATTGTTTTCTTGAAAAATATGAGTGTTTGCACACTTTCCAAGGACTCCTCTTGCAATTAATAAATGGTGTATTTAAAATAGATAGTTCTTTCATGTATTTGATTATTTTAAAATTTGCTTTCATTTTTTTCCTGTACCACTTTGAAAGACAATATGCCTAGTCTGTAACAAAGAATTGGATTCCAGAGAGAAAAGGGGACTCTGTGGGTGGGAATTGCAGTCCCAGTGTGAGTAGGGCACAGATGTAGTCAAATAGTGCACTTCAGTGTCCTAGTCAACTTGCATTAATTCAGGGTATAATTGTAATTTACAATGGATCACAAATAGTGAGCTGGCCTGAAAATGTCTAACAAACAACACACCTTTTTGTATATATCCTTTTAACGCTTTTTTGTGTTTTGGAAACTATCCCTGCAGTTAACTATGTGAGATCCTGGACAATCTAATTCTCTAGTTGATGAAACTTCTTGATGTTACTAGGATGAGAATAGATTTAGAATAGGGGGATATCTGATTTAGGATAGCTCATCTATCCTTTATTGACAATAGAGTGTGTATTTGTATCTATGCTGTTAGGTATCTTTTCTGAAGTAATATTGATGTTTGACGACTTAAATCACTTAACTTATTAGTGAGAGTTCTTACCTGTTCAGAATTTATGATATTTCCAATGTGTAACTAGTAAATTAATATTTTGAAATACTACTATTTTGTCTTTTTCCCCTTATAAATTTATAATTATGAACTTTATTCAGAGAAACAAAATAATAAAAGATCTCTCTCTGAATTCCTCAATTAGTTTATCTTTTGAGATTTATAAAATAGTAATGCAGTCTACATGGTTTCGTTTGATTTATCAAGTTCACGATACTGAGCATATTTAAGATTTCTTCTTGTATGTTGTTTTCTACCTTCTCTATTATCCTTATCTTTGGGTAGGAATAACACACATTTTCTATATTATTGCCTTTACCTAGTGTATATTATATATAATATTTATTATATATAGCATATGTTATGTAATTGCAAAATTAAATGTATTGCTTCTGTCTTCCCTGTATTTTCTTTATCATAGTTAGACCTTGGCTTATCTGTTTAAGGAAGAAAGTCGGCATCTGTCAGTATATTGCCAATATACTGTCACAGTATACAGCTGTGATTTTGTGTGTATGGATTTACACTTTAAGATAAAGAACTCACCTTTAACTAGTAGGGAATTACCTCATTAAAAAAAATGGGAGCGGAACAGGTTCTGTATCTATAAGAAGGGTAACTGGAAGGTGTGACCTATCACTGTTAAAGAAGATTAAGGAAAACTGATTTTATTCACACCTCAATGTAGTCAAATAGCCTTTCACTCTAAATCTTCTTTTAACAAATATTGCTGCTCTTAACAATTCTGCTATCTACTCTTCCTCTTTTATCTGAATCCTTAACATTGCAGAGTTTGAATGGTGTCAGGGAATATCTTTCCTGAGATTTAGATGTATTATGTCATTCTGCAGGTCCAATCACATCCACACTAATGACATGTATTTACGGAACATACAGACTTCATGGAACATTCCTATCATAAAGTCTCCTCCATGTTTTAAGATTAGGTCTATTTGACGATGCTATTGCACATCTTATTTTGTAAAGAGTGTCCAGAAATGAGGTTTTCCAAACCTGAAAGTCACATAGATTTCTGAGACCATGTATGTCTTTGGTTTTCAGGAGAAGAAAAAACTGAAATTAAGAAAAGCCTTGAGGAAAAAAATAAGAGCAGTTAACTTACATCTTTTTGTCCTATGCTGCTTTTAGAATTTCAGATGGGCACATTTGCTATATAAGGTTTCAAGCATGTTTTTTTGAACACTAAGTTCCTAAAAACTTCTCTTTAGTAAGTGACATTACTTACAATGAAAAGTTCTGTATCAAAGCATGATAAAATAGATGGTACTTATTTTGTTTTATTCAGACTTGCAGTACAATACCTGGGTTTCATTTACTTTATAAGTTGATTCATCGAGAGTCTCATTTGTTTCTAAATCTGTGTATAATACACTTATACATACCACTCATACATCAAGATGAACAGTTGATTCGAATAAGTGCTAGTTCCACAACAAAGCAATAGTTATGCAAATGAAGACTGTCTGTTGACATGATGTAAATATAACAGAATTTTATCCCATGATTTTGTTCTCAGATTTTAATGTATTTCTATCAACAAAGATCTATTTTAGTGGATTACAAACAACAGAGCCAGAGAATTTTCAAACTATTGTTTGAGATTTATGGCGTGGCTTCTTAATTGGAAGGAAGTGGATGCGCATAAGTACCATTGTGTCTAAATTAATCGGTCTATTAGTATTTCCTTCTTATCATTGTTAATTAAAAGAAGTTGGTGCATTACCATGCTACAACTTCTGCTAATTCATTAATATTTGCAACAGTCAGTACAAAAATATTATAAGCCATTTATCTCAAGAGATGAGATATCAGCTGAACAGATATACACAGTGAGAAGATACCTGTTATCTTTTATTTTCCTCTCTGACTTCTATTAGACTTCTAATATATTTGATCAGTCAAAACTTAAAATTGAAAAATATTTGTAATTAAAAATTACTTTTTTTTACCACTTTGATGTGTGAATATTTTTTTTCATAACAAATACTTTGAATGAGGACTTCTGAAAATGCAATTTTTAAAAAGTATCGGTACATGTTACTTATATGCAGGCGAATACTGCTGATTTGGTTCTAAAATCTTCGAAGGGAGCTTCCCTGGTATTCAGTTGCATCCATGATGAGCTCCACTGACACTACTAGAATGCCTTTTATTACCATACCAGGCATATTCCTAATTTGGAAATGACTCCAAATATCCTTTGAAAATTTCTGTAAAAGTATTTATCTTAATGCAGCATATGTCTTAAAGCTATGCATTGTTATGGATATCAAAAATAATGAAGTATAAAGGGAGTCATAATAGAGACTTTCTAATAACTGATTTTGACGTAGTATAAGTGCTTACTTCAGGGCTATAGAAATGTAATAGAAAACATTTTCAGAAAATTTTAAGTACTTCAGCTGGGTTTTGGTGGTGGTATTAATGACTGATTTATTTAACAGTTACATCAATTATAGCTACACTATATTAATATAAACTGTAATACACCATGGAGCAGTAAATCTTTGTATTTACCTATTTGTACTTCATCCTATGGATTCATTGTACATGCCCATATAAAAAGATATTTATACACCATTACTTCTTTTTAGCATGTGAATACATAGCATCCTTTGTCAGAACTGTCAGCTGCTATGCTTTCATATTACATATCTCATATATAGCACTTACATGTGTTCATTCAAATTTAATTGCCTAAAAATGCATTCTAAATATATATGTTACAAGTTGCTTGTGTTTACAACAGAGTTTTGGTACAGTCTTGGCATTTGATAGTAGATGAAAATTGTAACCTGCCAACTATAGAATAAAATTGTTTCCTTTAGACACAGTGGTTATCAGATGAAATTTAGTGTTGTCTTTAATTTCATTTTGTTGATTTATATTGCTTATTCTAATTTTGCATTTGTCACATATCTTAATATTGACTGCAAAATGTGGATAAAATTATAGCATATTTTTTTGGTATATGAACATTTCTGGAATTCTTAATCTAACATCTGCGGTGTTAGTGAATTATGAGCAATGTTTGGTGACTCATTAACAAACTGCAAGTTGAAATTAGGTCAGACCTTAGATATATATATATATTTATTTTTGTTATTTCTGGTGATTTTTGGAAGAATGCATTTGTTCTGCTAGTGATGGTAGCGTCACAGTTCTCTGTAATTATTATTACTTTTCAAGATTCCTCCCATCCTTTTGCTATAAGTAGATTTTCAGTACAGAAAATGACACTGTCCCTCAGATGTTCTCCATGTTTGAAATGGCAGTGGTTCTGAATGTAAAGTAATAAAGTAAGTAATGAGATAGTTGCTTTGGCATTTAACTTGCACGCATTTTCAATAATTTAGACTTCTGTGAGATGAGAGTAACATTTGGTTCTGAAAAAGTATGCTGAATTGACCATGGTAGTTAATAGCTATACATTCTCTTTTCTCACGTTCTGTACTTTGATCTTGAAACTATTGCCTTTGAATGAGTGTTAAAATAATGAAGTCCTTTCCAGAGTGTGTTATGTGGATTCTGAAATTCCTGAGCTTATATATCCTTTTGAAAAAAATCTGTTTTCCATTTTGGATATGTGAAGTTTCGTTCATCATAAATTACAACAATTTAATAATTGAAAGCTCTAATAATAGACTTCCCATTGGTGATGTTAAACTGAATGTTCAATACTTGAAAGAGAAAAATAATGCTTATGTTCATGTAGATAACATTCCAAACAGTTGAACAGTCACAAACAGAACTGTTTATGCTAGTTAACAAACCTTTTACCATCCAGCGTTTTCTTCAGCTTCATTGCAAGGATTGACTTTGCTGTCAGTGATAACTTTTATTATTTTCTCAGCTTCTATACTAACCCTGTCTTTACTGTTTTTTTTCAACAACAGTAATTTTAACCACTTCTTCCTCAGCTTTCTTTTTCCTTCTGGTGTCTGTGTTATTTTTTTTCCCATTTACTAACTCTGCTCTGCAGAATTCTCTCTAAAACAATTTTTGGCCCTTTCCCTCAGTGTCAGTTTTAACCTTCTGAATACATCCTCTCACGCCCATCTCCTTTGTCTATGTCTGTACATTACACGATGTGATCACAGAAGAAGCGGAATCATCATGGAGAAGAAATTCAGGTCTGTCTCTTCTACTGCTTTTCTCTGTGTTTTTTTTTTTTTTTTTTATTTTACTTTTCCTAAGTGATTTTATCACAGCTCACCTCACATACTTTTCACTCTCTTCCCCCTCAATATATTTAAATATTGGCAAACTGTAAGAATTTAAGATGCTTATGTAATTTTTATTACCTATAAACTATGTACTCTTCAAAAAGTGCTAAAAGGTAACTGATGACACATGTACTATACCTAAAGACTTTAAACTAATTCAATTTCTGTCATATCAGTTCTTATTTCCCATCTCCATTATCTACAAATTAGCCTTTAATCTTCCAAGTAGCACATGAAATCCATCTATAAATTGTTTTATCTTTGCACTTGAAAACTGCTATAAAAATTATGGAAACTCTGGTATAGTTATTTTTCACCCTGGGGAAGATATAATTTGAGAACTGAATAATTTTAGTAAGTTAAATTTCATGCACTGAAATTTCAAACTTAGCTTCATTGACTAGAGGCTATTTTGATTAGGAGTAGAGTTGTTATTGATCAAAAGACAAAAAGTGTAAAGCATAAGGTTATGATAACAAGAGAGAGCAAGAAGTCAAAATATTGAAAGAGCTCTAGCTTTGCTGTATTGTTCATGGCTTTTCTTTCATATTGTGCATTACTTGTGGCTTCATCTTTCATATCAAATTTTAACCTGCCATTTTACTGAATTTTCCATGTACTTTATATTACTGGCAGAGAACTGCTGACTAGCAAGGCATCCTAGCTCTGAAAATGCAGTAGTTGTTCTCATTTCCCTGCTTGTTCAGTTGTAGTATGTCAGCACGCCAATGCAATTTCCCATATTTAAGTAAATTAAATTCACCTATAAAATTTAAATTTTACAATTACTGTGTGAAAGCTCTGACTAATTAATTTCCTGTGCCTCTGCTATTATCCCTACAAATTAGAGAAGCCACTTGGATGCCATTTAGCTTCTAAAATCTGAAGCAGTTTTGGGGTCCATTAACTTGTCCGTTAAATTTAGGTGGTATTTAGTCAAACATTTTTGTCTTTTCTCTCTTATGGCTAGCTCCTTCAGACCTCAGTTTTACCTTTGGTACACTCTTGTCCTAATCAGAGTCAGAGATTATCTTTATGGATTCTTGCAGATATTACTTGCTGTGGTTTCCATATTAAACAAATCTCAAGATAGAAATCACTTAAATTACAGGGGAAAAAAAGTTGCAGATGGATAGAGAAGACAACTGTTAGTGGGATCTGAATTCCATTTTCTGTAAATCACCAGTATTAGAAATTAATAAATTATTCTGCAGAAAGACTGAGTTTACTTACCTTGTGCTTATGATCCATTCCCAGTTCCTGTGCAGTGGTTCTGAATCTCTTTCATTAAAAAAATGACATTCAAGGATTGGGTAACCCATTTCCTATCTGTTCATAATAAAATAAAAGGAAAGTTGTGGACCTTTTTATTCAAGAACTTTCCTCTGAGTTATGGACTGAATAAATACATTGAATCAGAATATTGAATCAGCCCATCTGATTCTTGGGGTTGGAAGAAATCAAACCTTAAAATGTTACCTAGTGTCTCAGAAAAACATGTATTTTCATTACCTGTTTCTTGAACCTATGTGAGAAGGCAATACCTGTCTATTACTAACTTTTTTGGACTTCCCAAATCAGGTGCACTTTTGCAAAACACTGTTTAACTGACCAACAGTGTTGAGTATATGTTTTAAGCACTGATAAATTTAACTGTCTGGCACAGAAATGCAAAAACATGATGAGCAGTGCTGTTGCAAAAGTTATTATTACTGCCCTTAAAGTCAGGAGCAAGTAGTTTATTTTGTGCATATTAATGTATTTTCAGATGTATGTTTGAAATGGGCACTCTTCCATGTTTTACCTCAATGACAAAATAGCTTACATATTTCAGTACAAGGCACTTTGAGTAGCTATGCACACAGCTAAAAGCAAAGGTGATGTTTCAAAGACATACCTTTAGAAGGTGTTAGAATCCCATTGTGTTAGAATTTGCTTTAAAAATTGTGGAACTGGGATTATCCATTTATAGGTTTCATTAGGAAATGGTTTTCACGGTATTTACCATGCTACCAAACATTCACATGAATGAAGGGATTGGCTAGTGATTTTAGGTGTTATTAGACCAAGAGGTGTTGTGAAAGCTAATTATCTGAATATGTTAATATTGTACTGAAAGAAAAATATTGCCATTTCCTCTCTCTGGATATTATAATCTTTAATTGCAAAAATGAGAAAATTTTATTCCCTGGAAAATATCTAGATTTTTTAAAATTCAAAAGTCCTATGAGAGTGCATGCAAAGCTTATGCTGTATATTTCAAGCACAAAAGCAAGTTCAGAAATCTAGCAAGCAATAATATTTTTATATAAATTTTGTTAACTGACAGCAGTACCGCCTGGTAGCATCCATCCTTAATGACTAAACCCTCTTTTCCTTGGGTGAAGGAGGAGCTTTGCGAGTAAGAGTTTTCACAATCTGTTTCTAAAATAACATTTTGGAAATAATTTAATATGTTGCATAGGATTTGAGTTTTGTGAAAACTGTTAGGGAGATTTATGCCTGTTCACCTCTTTGTATATTCAATATAAGCAATGGAAGTAAGCCCCTGCCTGCCAAAGACCTTAGTGATGTAGCATACATCTTTTCATCAGTAAGATGGTTCAGACCAACCAGTTATGGTTGTGCCAACAATTACTTGCAGTTGCAATTAATACCAGCTGTGGTCTTCAAACATGAGATACAGAAAACATTCTTCAGTCTTGCAAAATGAATCTAGGCCTAAATGTGAGCTGACTCAACTACATACAAATATTGATCACCAAAACTATGGGAAGGCTGATCCATGACAATTTAAAAGGCAGTCACTGTATGTGTAGCAGAAATAGTGCTGGTTAATTAATTCTAGGTTTATTCAAGAATGAGAAAGGATGAGTAGCAATGCCCAGTCGTTGCTGCTTTCTAAGGAAGCAAATCAAAGTTAGAAGATGGAGTAGTGGGAACAGCTCCATTTCTAAAGGGCCATGAAAGTCAGGGAAATCGAGATTCCAGTTATTTTCTGCAACATCTGGAGCAAAACTCTGTTAAGAGCATGTGAAGGATTGATTAGAGTTTTTACTGACTTTGAGAATTAAATTCAAATAGACAAGGACTTTGAAATATGGTTTGTTTCTGTGTTTTATCATTTTTATGGAAAATTATATTTCTTTGTAATAACATGATTGCTGGGGATGAAGCCTACACAAATGAAGAAAACACTACTAAAGATGGGTGACCAAATTTGAAGAGCTCATAACCCTGGACAGTGGAAGGCCAAACAATAAAAGGGTCTGGCAAATAAACTATTAATAATAAGCAAGGGCAAATAATTTGTATGATTGAGAGACTTTTAGAGATCAACCGCAGTAGAAGACAAAGAGCACAGTTACTTGGATTTGTTCTTATCCTACAGTATCATGCAAGGTTTTTCAGGCTTTCCAAGAGTGAATCTACTGTGATATACTTACCCTTTATAAACAGAACATGACACCCCTCTATTCTTGAGCTATTGTTATAGTCAGTATTCAGTGACACACTTTCCTTTAAAGACCAGGATGATGCTTTGGGTTTTTTTCCATCTTTCTTATGTTGAAAATAAGTTTCTAGATGGAATTTGTAACATTTTAGCACAAATGTGATTAGATGACTTGTGCATCTCTGAAGACTTCTGTGATATTTGTTTGACAGGCACATTTAAAATTTGATGACTTAGAATGTTACTGAGGCAGTTAAAGTGTAAATCTGTATTTGGTCAACAAAAACCAAAGGGATAGGTAAACTCCAAACTCAGTCTAAAGGTACTTACTATGCTAAGAGATGTATCATACTGGATGGCTGAGAGTCTCTTTGTCCTTATTTTTAATTTTTATTAGAATTAAACCCAGAAACCAAAGGCATCAAAATCTAACCCCCAAAATAGCCATCTGTACTGAACCATGTAAATAAAGGCTGATCATCAGTCTGTAGAAGGAAAAATAGTAAAAATATCAGATTATGTAATTAAAAATGAGAGCATAATTGCGCACAGACAGAGTAGCATTATGTATATATTATATATATTTATATAATATTTATATTTTTATATATATATATCAGTAAAAGTTTACTAGTTGAATTTGTATTACTTTTGATACTTACATGCAAGTGCATGCACCACTGTTGGGTTTGTGTTCTTTGACCATATTTCTGGTTACTGAGGTGCTAATGAAGATGTATTGCATTCTCAGGATGGCTGAATAATGTCTATTAATAGCTGGTTGTGTTTTTTTTTTTTTTTTTTTTCTGGATGCAGAGGCATAGTTATCTTCAAGTGCTTGTGCCTATATTTTGAAGTGGCTATATCAGAATGTGAAATATTCCGTGGTTATACTGTGGAGTATACCAGTGGTGGAAGCTCTGAGGAGCTTACATGCTTGGCAAACAGGACGTTGCAGAGTTTAACAATAAGACTATGCTCAGGCTTTCATGAAGACAATGCAGAGTTTATAGCATGGCTGGTCTGAATGGATCTTTATGAGTACAGAATGTAAGGGCCCACTGACTCCTCAGAGATTTTTCTTTTACATTTTCAAAATCATATAGGGAGGATATGCCAGAATTCTTTGGCCAAGTGAAATGGGATGTTTCAGCTAATATTTGTCTTCTTTCTTTCTTCCTTCTTCCATGTGGGCACTCTATTTTTCAAATGTCACCAAAATGTATGTACACCTTTGTATGAGTCAGCAAGGACAAAGATCCCAGAGTACTCTGCAAAAATCACTTTGGACACAGATCCACATACCATAAAAAAAAAACCCAAACATGGTCATAACCCTAATCATTACTTTAATAAACATGCAAAATAGAATTTCCCAGCTTGCTTCAGAAGACCTTTGTCCTTTACCAGCTGCACTGATCTATCCTTAGTGGTGAAGACCTGAGCTGACCCTGTCAAGTTATGAACCTGTCATTATAGAGATTCTTTTAACTTTCTAGCTTAGATCACCACACTGTCTTATTCAATTCTTTTACTAAGCAATGCCATGTATTCTGCAAAGAATCCAACGTAACATTGTTAACATGGTTTAAACATTGTGATAAAAATTTGTTTAATTGCTGGGAAATGTCCCCCGGGTTTCAGTCTTTGTTTAGTGTGTCAAGTTTGAAGCCAAGAAGAAAAAAAAAACAGCAAAACATCAAGCAATTCTCAAATAGAAAACAGGAATGCAAAGCCATGCTCCCCCACTAGGAAGCTGGCTAACTGAAATTGTCTTCATTCTAGCATTCCCTTTTAAGGACAGTAATTGACACTTCAATCTCATTTAAACAGTAATATAAAACCACTTAAACAACCTTTGGTTTTTTTCTTTGTTCCACATTTCTGTAGGTGTCAGCCATATTCTTTTCAGACTGTCATGTGGATCACAGATTTCTTGGAAAGGCCTTGCTTGCTGCAACAATAACATTTTTTATATTTGCTACACAATGGACATAAAGCCCTGGAGCAAAGTTCATCAACCATTTATATCACACATCTCCTGATATTTTGCTAGATCTGTAGCAGTTGGGCAGCTATATTTTTTGCACTGTAGACAGACAGAATGACAAAATTTAGACATAATTTTTTAGAGGTAGAATTGAAATGGAATGGCTCTGGAAATAGGAGGAAATGTAATCCTTTGTGTGCAAGACCTTTAACTGAGAAGTTTTGATGTTCAAATCAAATAACTTAAATTTTGCTTTTAGGGGACAATCTTGTTTCCTTTGCCTGTTTTGATAAGAATATTGTTTCAGGGATTTTTTTCAGTATAGAATTGATTTTTCCTCTATTCTCATAAATAGCATTTGAAGAGAAATCTCTAGTAAGAAATTTGGCTAGCACTTCTAAAAGTATTTACCAAAAGTTAGGGTCCTACATATACATCTGATTTTTAAAATAAAATGTTATTTAATAATTTGCACTACTTTGAAAAATCAGACTCAATTTTTAATAAAGTGCTTAAGCTAATTTATCCACTCTATAAATACAATTGCTAGTCATATTGCTGATTTTACATGTTTGCAAATATGAGAAATAGAAGTGTAAAACATTTTATGCTTTTGTCCTGTCTTATGCTTAAACTTAGAGACAAACAAGGAGTTCCACGTCTGTCTGTTGCAGTAAGATGCACATCCTCCAGTGCTGGAGGCTGCAATTTCTTTAAAAGCAAGAGAGTCTAGGTTTATTTTAGGTCCCAGCCTGGGCTGATGCAAATCTCTTTCTTCTGGATCCCAGGTGAAAGTACTATCCTGAACCAACCTTTTGAACCGATCCGTACATAGCTAAAAATCATCGCAGGAGAGACAGTTCAAGAAAGAACCAGGCTCTAATCTCAAGTTTGGGGCAGTCGGATGTGAGGAAGGCAGAAACCCTGGGAGGAAGACTATTAAGCCCAGCACCTCCCAGTTGTAACCTTAAGGCTGCAGAGTCAAGCTCCCCCTTATCCTTCCAAGGAATCCAACAATTTTTGAGCAATTGTTCAATGCTGCCATCAGTATCCATGGCTAGGGAGAAGTCTGCTATCTTGATTCTCCTGTGGAACTGTTACTCTATTTGGATATGTATGGAGATTGTCATGTTCTGCTCCAAGGGACTTGGGGTCCCTACTCCATGGGAATTCTTGGGGCGAGGTGAGTGAAGCCTGCTGGGGTGCCTTGGCCATGACACCTCCAGGTTCCCATCAGAATAGCAGAGCTCATTTTGTTAAGGTGTTTTCAAGGAAAGGTAGCTGATCAAGGCCATTTTAGATCAGTTTTAGTTCTTGTTAAGTCTATACGAGTCTCTTGATTAAAATTCTTTTCTGTTCATTTTATCTTCCAGATACATGTTAAATCATTAAATACCTATCAGATATATTAGTACCTGTTAGAAAGAACAGACCATTACAAAATGAGGGGAACATGGCTGTGTCTACTATTTTATGAAATGTCACTGGTCATTATAATAGCAATGTCAACTGTGATGGTGTAAGAAGGTTTTGAGAGAGGATCTTTCAACATTTCAATCTCTCTATCCCTATAGTTCATCTCTATATTTCATCAATACACTTCAATATGTACATATTCTGATAAAGCTGAAAACATATAGTTATTGTCTGTTATGTACAGAAATGTCACTTTCATGAAAGCGTTGATTATTTTTCTCCAAATTGTTTAATTCTGAAAAGCTTTAGTTCTTAAATTGAGATAATTATACCACAGGATACAGTATATGCTTTTCACATTGTAAACCAAGGTTAATTCAAGTGATACAGAAAAATATTGGCTTATGTGTTGATATTGAGGAAGTCTTGTAAATAGAAATAGATCAACATTTTTAGGAATGAGTGGTCTCTTTGTCATTTTTATATTACTCAGTTTGAGACATTTTAAAATCAACTCATAGTGATTTCTTGGGTTTTAGCATTTTCAAGACATAAAGGGTTTTCATAGCTTTTTCAATTTGAGAACCTAATAACTGGGGGAACCAAAAGCATCAACATTCTGAACCTGCTCTGAATTCTTTTAAGAGGTGATGACAAGGCCCGTAGCTGCTGTGAAGATCTTTGCTGTTGAGAAGTTATTAGTTTTATTTAGTCAATGGGCAATACCAACGTTCAGTTCTGCTGCTTCCCACCCAAGTGAGATCTTTCTCAATTCAATCTTCTGTTCTTTCCAATACTCTTTCAGTCAGCTCTTCACATTACAACTGAAACCTCAGTTTGGAGAGTAAAATCCAATGTCATGACCTTTCTTGCAAAAATCTAAAGGATTTATTTATTGTAGAGATTTTTAATAAATGTCACAGCACTTCAATTATGCTTTCAAAATTCAAGAATCTAATAGAATTTTATGCTTGCTAATACTAGAGTATTCTTTTCCATAAGTCAATTTGGAAATATTTTTCTGTATACTTTTTAAATATAGAGCAAGAATACGTGGAAGCCGGAGAGGCTTCAAGTTTTCCTTATTTTGACAATGTCTTTGTTTAAAGACTTATGGTTTAAAGACATCCAGGCATATGGATGAATGGGCTTCTAGGCATTTTAAAAAAGGAATTATCCTATATACTATTAGATTTCTGTATTAAGATGATATTTCAGGCAAAGCAAAGCGTCTTTTCAACATACATATGAAATAACTTAGAAATATCATTCCGTCTGAGCTCAAACTCGACGGTATTTTAATGACTTGCTTCACTTTCATCTATTTTGCATTATGTTGAATTAGTGGTATTGCTATCAAATTGGTTTCTGATTTAGAAAGTAATGAGGCAGTAGAAGACAGTGTTGTATTTGCACCTTTATATTGGTGACAGCAATTTAAAAATAAAAAATAAAAAAATGAAAACTTGAAAAGCAAACACATCCACAACCTGCATAGATAATATAGGCCCAAAGGCCAAGAGCCAAAGTAGAAGAATGTAAAGGCCTTATATATAAACTGTGTACAACATGAGGCAGGAAATGTTTGGGAATGGGAGAGGTTTCAAGAACCCACTTGGCATCCACTGATTTACAAAAGTGTAGGCTTATGACTTGCCATATCTATTTCCCATTAATTTGTCTAACAGTTCCACTCGGAATTGCCAGCAGAACAACAACCTTGATCCCACGCAGGATGGGATGCCAGATCCTATCAAAGTGTGGTCCATTATTTATGCTCTCTGCAGGAACATATTTTTCTCTTACACTTCTAACTTGTCCCAATGTGATTTCTCTTTAAGTATGTCTTCATCCTCTGCTTTGGTAGCCATCTGCAAAATGGTATTTCCTTAAAATATGCCAGCTCTGTTTCACTCTTCAGTCTATGTACTATAAAGTAGATCATAATTTTGTGAGCAACCCTCAATAGCCAGTAATTCTTGAAAAATATTTAATTCTAATAATGCATGCTATTTTTGGTTTGTAGCTTGGGGGTTGTTGCTCCATATTCATGGGCTTCTTTTAATTGAATTTAATATCATTTTGACTTACAGTAAGAAAAGGAAACAGAGAGTCTGTTTAAAACTTAATGTATTTCTAATTAAAGTAGATTTCATTTGACTTAGAATTCTTTCACATTAATTACCAAACTTGGATTTCAGAGTGCAGTATTTATGAGCTGACAAGCTATTTGACAGGGATCCAATGTATTTTCATTTCTTTGTGACAGAGGAATGCCCTGATCCATTTACAACCTTTGATATGCATTCAGAATATTTGTTGGCATCAGTTAGCTGGATTTATGTGCATGAACTGGGTCCTGAGTATTGCTGTTAGTGCCTTTTGTTCTTTGTAATTTTTTAAGTCTAAGACAAGCTACAGTGCTACCATTATTAAACCTTCTAACCTGTAGAAGCTATGAGAATTGATTAAACCAATGAAGATTTACTTACTGAAAAATTCTGACACATTCAATTTTTATGCTTGAACCATTAGACTGTACATTGTGTGTGCACTGCATAAAATGAACAACACAAGTGGATTTTTTACTTTTATTTTTGTGTCATCCTATTCAAGGAAACTGTAAAGTAATTGTGTCTGACACCTGCCTTGCTCTCTCTTGTGTTGAGTGTGGTAATGATTCCAGAAGTGCACAAAATACTCATGAGGTCCCTCCAGTAAGTCTCCAGTAAAAGTGCACAACTGTATACATTAGCATGCAGTGAATATGCCACTGGATGTAGAGCACCATAATTGGTTGGCTGACTAATCTCATCAAATTAAATTAATTTGGTGGGTTTTATTAATTTTTCTTTTTAATGCATGATTTATATTACTTTTATTATTATTTCTGCATTTTCTCTCTTCCCCTCTTTTTGTTTTACATATTGCTTTCATTTGTTTATAGAAGAAAAGCAAGCAGATCCAGAGAATGGGGATACAGGTAGGGTGACTTATTCAAAATATTTTCATTTTTTTTCCCTTCTGTTCTTTGATCTATTATGTGTGAGCAAATGTGTACCATAGAGTTGGATCACAATTTTGGTGTATTTCTGGGATTTAAAAATAGGCACTAGGAAATGGAAGCTAAGAAAGGTCTTTCCCAAATGTATTTCCTTTACTTTTTAAGCAAGTCAAATTAAGGTGAGAAATGGGCAGAGACCAGAATCAGCTAAAGAAGGCTCTTGTACACCATAAGACTTCTGTTCTGTCCTCTCCACTCCAGGCACAGAGCGTGCTCACCTGCACACTGCCTTTTTCCTCTCTATTACAGGTTTCTAACTTCCAAAGTCTCAGTGTTTCTGTAGTCCCCTCTTCACTAGTTTTCCCTCAAGCCTGAGCTGCTGTGCCTCCCAGATTTTATATCCCTCTTGTCCATGCCTATCCAAAACTAAATCTGTCCTAATATTTTAAGAGAAACTCTACTCTACTTCTGTACCCCAGATTTCCCTTTTACTCTCTGTGCCCCAGAAGCCCCACTGTACAGCAGATTCTAAACAACACCATCGCTATCTACAGTAGCTAGAATAGTTTAATAATTCCCACTAGAGAAAGCAGTGAAAGAAAGAATGAAAGAACACAGCTGCCAACTGTTTTTTTGGCTTTTTTGTTGTTTTTTTTTTTTTTTTTTTAATAGGTAGGTTTGCCTTAAGCTAAAGTTGCTGATAAGGCCATTTTGTTGTCCTTTTTGTCTCTGGTGTGGACCACTGGGCTATCAATTAAGGAGTCTTACCCTAGAGAGTAACTGATATTTGACCCGAAGAGCAAATAATTCAGCCTTTAGCTCCTGGCTGAATTGAATGATCGCTTATCTCCTTGTAAAAATGTGACTCTATAAGCAGTTGAGGTCAGGAAAAGTTAGGTATTAACTACACCACTGATTACAGCCCTTTAAAATTTTTAACATAAAACAAACATTTAGTTTTCAGTTATGCAGAAAGCTTAAATGGTGAAGTAGCTGAATCTTATCTTAATTCAAGTTGAAACATGAAAATAAAGGTTTGCATTTGAAGCTGGAGCAGTGATTCTAGTGCCTGCCCTGAGTCCTCCTGTAGGAATTATACAGTTGCCACCTAGACTGTGGAAGGAATTATGCTGATGGCACCTCAACAGGGCTGGTGCCTAGGTTCCACTTCAGTAAAAGAATCAGAGTTCCTTCTTCTAGTACGTTTAATATTCAATAGTAGTTACAGTTTGAGCTGGGTGCCTCTGAAGAGTGGCCCTGACTATCGGTTGTTACTGGCTTTTATAGCTGCTGTAGGCTGCTTGATTTCCTGATGGCAATTCTGCTCATCCAATCCTATTCATAGTGTCTGGGATCTTCTCTTCTGATATGCTTCTGCAGCCTCCAGGCACCCTTTTCATCTGTGACTTAAGACGTTTTATTATCTTTCGTTACAGAATATTCTGTAGTTAAAGTTTTACTTATACTTCCTTATCTACTGGTTACATTTCTGTAGATAAAAACAAAGGTTAAAGTACAATTCGTGTGGCCTAATGCTTCATTTACTTTAGTCACTAGTGCCAAGCTGTGGCACAAATCAGTCTCTCACTACAGTTCTCGTGGATCTGAGGGCAGGTTACAGGGTTGCTGTGCACAGTACTTGGGTGCCTTGCTCTGGCATTTCAGGACCGTTTGAATTGTTGTGCTGCTTTCCCTCAGCACACTCTCATCTAAAGATATGGAGAATGGCTGGTATTGAATCAGCAGCTGGCTGATGAAAACCCCACCGAGCTAACCTTCAGGCCATGGGTTTTTTAATGTTAGAGAGTTGTTCAAAATAAGCAAAACTCCGAGATGTTGCCTGTAGTGTAGTTATCCCAGTTGTGTTTGGTAAGCAACACCAGGTTTTTTTCTTCCATTAGTCTTTCTTAATTTTTTGTGTTCCTGTGGCTGAAGTTTGAGTGTCTTATTGGGTATTTCTGTTGGAGGCACAGCTACTGTCTAGAAGCAAAATCCTGGAAGGAATTTAAGGCAGAAATGTACAAATGAACTAACTTTTGCCTGACCAGAATTTGGTTGCATACACTTTGTTATATAGTGGCAGTACATGAAAGTATATCACAAGTATCTTTAATTTTTCTAGTGTCAGTCTCTGTAGTCCTGAAAATGTGTTGTGCTGGGCTCTAGCTAAGGACCTGAATAACACAAGGGCTCAGTCAGCCTCATGCTACCAGTGTGAAAGCTTATGCTCCTACATTTTCACCACTGTTGCTAACTAATAGTTAGATTCAGGTGAGTTCTGATTTGTCTACACAAACTCCATATATACCTACTGATTACAGAAGAGTCCTTAGTATAGGACTGATGTTAAGCCTTGCTTACCAAAATCATGTTAGGAGCTGAAGCTTCCTAATGCACCTGGACATTTACTGAACTCTCTGGCAGTACTTTCTGCTCCTGCTAAACCCTCGCACATAGGTTTCATCTAAGTATCGCTTTTCCAGCAGAAGTTGAGATGATGATAGCCCTGAATTTCCAGCACTTTGTGCTACATGCATGCATGCTGAACCACGTGAATGGGGAGTGCTGTGACACTCTCTCAACCTTTCCTACTCCCATCCAGATCACAGCTGCATCTGGCTTAAGTTACATTGAGATTAGCCTGCGGCAGCCAGTAACCCTGCACACTCTTTCTGCACGTCAGTTCCATGTTTAGTAGAACCAAAGCTGATCTTCTCCATTATGAACTTTCTACTGCCCTCGGGATTCTCTCTTTTTGCATATAACTGAATTCACTCACTTATAAAAGGCAGTTTCAAAAATACATAGCAAGATAGATTTTCTTTTAATAAGATTTTATGGAAATTGTTTTTTTTTCTAAATTTTGCTGTCTTGTTTTTCTCTTGAGACTAAAATGAGACACCAATTTTGCTTGTTTTACTACAGAGTACTCACACCAAGGGCTTATGTATTATACTCCCCTTTTCAATGGCATCTTTCAGAGTGCTTGGTTTTGTACATCATAGGCAACTGGATTTGTGGAACCCAACTTTCACTTTGCCAACTGATCATAGATAAGAATTAAGAATTAATATTTTCACAAGTTTCTAATTTATGCTCAAGAGGTGTTATTTCATCAGTTCTTGTAATTTTCTGAAATTTGTCAGAATGTCTGGGGACAAAGAACAGTTGTAATGATTTCCTAGGATAACTTCTGTTGTGGTTTAAACCTGGCTGGCAGCCAAACACCGTGCAGCCACTCATTCACCCTCCCCTGCCCGGGGAATGGGGGAGAGAATTGGAGGGGTAAAGGGAGACTCGTAGGTTGAGATAGAAACAGTTTAATAATTGAAGTAAAATAGAACAATAACAATAATAGAAAGTACAAGCGGGTAATGTATGATGTGAGTGCTCACCACCTGCTGACCAATACCCAGCCCTTTCCCAGCTAGTGATCCTGAAATACCAAGATCCCACAATCACAATCTGGGAAGCAAGAGAGAGAGCCCCTTCCCAGCCACCCCTCCTTTATATACGGAGCATGACATTACACGATATGGAATATTTCCTTGGCCAATTTGGGTCCGGTGCTCTGGCCGTGCCTCCCGGCTTCTTGTGCACCTGCGCACAGGCAGGACATGGGGAGCTGGGGAGTCCTTCATCTCTCAGCAACAACTGAAAACAGTGTATTGTCATCATTCTTCTCATACCAAATCCCATAGAGAATCCATAACGCAGCACTATTCTAGCGACTAAAAAGAAAAATTAACTCTATCCCAGCTGAAACCAGGACAACTTCATAAGAAAAATAGATAAAATTTCCCTTTTGGTGAAAAATATCTCCTTTGTTATGTTACTGAAGAATGACAAGTGGATTTGCAGAATGTTGTGATTTCAGCAATAGATTATTTCTTTCTTTGAGCAAAAGTTAGTGTGTTTTACTCCAAAACCACAAATGTGTTCTTTCTATCATTTAAAAAAGAAAAATACAATTTTCCAGTTTGAAAGTTTTGTTTTCAAGAGAAAAAAAATATATCTTTAGAGCTTTTAAAACTAGATCCTTAAGAAAATCACTGCATCTTAATGAGAAATTGCCAAATACTGTTTTGGGCCTTTTAATAGTAGAGGAAAATTATGATAGGAAAAATTAACTGTATTTTATTTTAGTAATTTTCATCTGCTGCTATCTTTTTTGATTTGTTTCTCCCTATAAAACACCATTTCTTCTTTTTTATTCATTTTTCTTTCTTTTCTCTTAAAAGTTTTGATGATGTCTTTTCATTCATGCTGTTTGTAGGGAGTAAAGATGGAGAGTTTGAATACAAAAATCAGAAGCCAGAGTGTTTATAGATAACAGTACGGTTTAGCCTTATTGCATATCCCCTTCCTTCCAGATTTCATATGAAGTGCCACAAGATTTGGCTGACAGCTCTCACAGTATGTGCTACTACCATTGCTGTTGTCAAGGAAGAAAATACAAGGCTCAGAGGCCCTGCAGAGGCCCTGGGAAAAGTCCCACTTTATTATTAGATTATGACTTAGAACTGAGTTTAGACTTTAAGTCAGGTTTATATAGTACACTGGAATCTAATATTCCTATCCCAGTTCCGTAAATAAAGTCCAGATTGGTCAATACATATAATGTACAGAAACTTTCATTTATGACTAATGGGATTCTGAAACTTTAATCCTAGACAACTTCTGTGTTAAAATTATGGGAAGTTTAAGACAAATGTCAGTCAAAATGAATACATTTTAGCATTCAATGGATAACTAATTACTTTTGATGTATACCATGTTAAAGTGGAGGAAAATCAAGCCTGTGCATGTATAATAGATAACTTATTTTGTTTGAAAATATTTTTTTAAAATTCTAGGCTGTTGTCTTCCTCTCATTTTTCTATTTCTCAGCTTTGACACTTACTTCTACCTCAGCTTTGGCACTTACTTCCTTATTATTTCACATAGTAAATTGTGGTATTACCGTGCCAGTTGGTTGAAAACAGCTGGTGCCCGAGTCATGTAGTAAGAACTCATCCCTAACTGAGAGTAATCATGTATTTGGTCCAAGAGTGAATCCTGAAATCAGTTGTGTGTCATTAGAATGTAATACAGTGATGCCACTGGGTGGCTCTTTAACATTCCTTTAGCCATCTTTAAATTGTTTTAAGCGTACTAAAAAGATGCTCGAATGGTAAACAGAAGGTCTGCTAGCCTATGTTTGTTACTTGATTAGTAATTTGATACATCACACTATAACAAATGCAGAACCAGGATCTCCACCAAAAATAAGCAAATTGTCTTTGCATTCCTTTTTTCTTTAAATTAAAGACTCAATTTCTCTTGATTATTTTTGAAATAGTAAAATTCTATTCTGTGGAAACATTGTGTTCCATTTACATTAATTTCTTCCACAAAGTTGGTTTCATTTGAATTGTGTAGCTAATACAACACTTAATAAGATTCTGCTGAAATACTTATCTACTATTTTCCACCTCTTACAACTTTGGTTTACTGCAAAATTGTAATTCAGAAACTAAAATTATATACTCTGTAATTTACGTAAATCAAATTTCATCTCTTTCTGTTAAAACTTCCATGAGCATAACTTTAAACATGGAGTTGAGGACTGTTTGTGTATTTATTTTCTTTTCTATTTTTTTTTTAACTTAACAGGTGCAATGGATGTAGAAGAGAGGAATCGCCAAATGAAAATGAGCAAGTACAAACAGGTAGCAGGATCAGATTCCAGACTGGAACAAGATTATCATTCTAAGGCAAGGGAGTTTTGTTTTGAAAAGCAACAAAATATACTAAACTGAAATACCCAATATCCTTTTAGAAAGTAATAGATGAGTGGGAGGTTGTTTCTTCAGCAAAAGTTTCTTGTGTGTCTATAATAAAATTCTTGGAAATGTGCAGCAAAATCTTCTTGATTATTAAAATTTAAGAAGGATAAGTTAAAGCAAATAAAAGTGGCAGTGTAATTATCTGTTGGAATGAACAATAGGGCCATGTTTTAAAAACTCAAAGAGAAGGAAAAAAGAGGTTTATTGAATGACAGATGGAATGAGAGCTATTCAAACCTGTTCATGGCTTTCATATAGTTGAACACAGGGTTATCTCGATCTACTGAAAACCAGAAAATGTACTTTTTCTTAGTTTAATAGTGGCAGTTTAGCTCTTGGAGAAGTATTTTATACACCAACAAAAGCTCCCACCCCAGCTGTGGTAATTTGCCAAAAATCTGAATCATTGTGTAGTGGTATAGCCTCAAATATACTATCCAAAATTTCCTGCTATCTGGAGCAGGGTCATGTCATATACAGTGTGTTAATTAAAATAATCAAGTTATTTTCAATTTAAACTTCTATTATACAAAAATAATTTAGTGTCCTCTAAAAGACTTCATTAATTGAGGTCAGATTGTAAGTGGAAAACATGAGACTTCTGACCCATAAAAGCTGGCTGAGGAAGAGAAATCTGTTTCAGACTTTTATTTCCAGGATGTAGTACCTTGCTTCAAGGATTGGCAAAGTTACTGTAAATGGAGCTATTTAATATTTGAAGACAAAGAAATCATCAGATGTATTAAGTATTACTAGTTTTGCAGATAATGTAGACTGATATACTTCATATAAATACTTTCTATAATGTACATTTCAGTGTGGGGAAAATAGAGGAAGAGCTTTAGCAAAGCTCATGACGAAAACCCTATTAATGAAAATAGAATTGACAAAACAAAAAGAAAACTGTGAAAATTGCTTAAAATGCTTAAAAACTGTATATGTACTGCTTGATTATTTGAGTATTTTATAAATGTAGTTTTTACTACTGAAGGCATAGGAATTTTTCTCAACATGTAGGAGGGACGTGGTATATTGTCACGTTTAGATGCTTCTTTTATGTTGATACTTATGGCAAAATTATTTTCATGTGTGTCTCTTGTCAGCTTTGAAAGGTGTTACGTTTTAGAGATTAGCATGTTATGACTGTATGTATTGCAAAAATATGACTTCATGTATTGTATGTATAATCAGACTTATTCTGCTAATTTTCCTGCTCCCTCAATGCTTGACTGAAATTTGAGTCAGAAATAGGATTGGTATGGAGTAAGGAGATTAAATGAACTCTCATGTGAAGGAGCTGAATAGAATATAACTATCTAAGGAAACATTTCCTACCCTTGTTTTGCCATTTCACCTACACCATTTTATTGGGCCTCACTCTACATCTTTTATCTTTTTAATTAACATTTACCTCCCGTATTATTGGAATGTATTAAAGAGGAAAACTATAAATGGAATTATTTTATGAATATGGTGATTTATTTATTGCACATATCAAACAAATTGTCTCCAGAAATAAACAGTTAATTTACTTTTCTGCCAAAGTGTAGTTTCAGTATTTGAAAATGAGTTATTTATTCTATCAATGAACTTATGGAACTAGACACTGAATATTCACATATATGTATTAATCAAAATGCATTCTTAAAATTGTGTAGTTTTAAAGCCATATGAGAACCATAACTCTCATAAGCCTTATGAGAGTTCTGTCTTCACTTTTTTACTATCACTGCTTCAATTCCCCTTAATTAAGTGCTTGTATTATCTAGAGACAGAATATTAGTAAGTACAATTTGTCTACCTGGTTTCTACAAAGATTCTGGAATCATGAACTGAAACATGTATGTCAAATGCTGACTGAAATTTCATGTTCTGTATACTATACAATGACTTGGGTCAACTGGCACAAGGAGGCAGTCAAGAGTGCCATGCCGGAGAAACATGTCATTAAGTAGGCATTAAGTGACATTCAGGGAAGCTAGCACCTGGAATTTTCTTTTACCTGTCTGTTCTATTTCTTCCTTTAAATGGAAGTCAACAGCAACTGTATGTCCCTCATGATTACTTTGAGTTAAGAAAAAAATACCCTTCTTTGCTGAGAAAGCAAAATCTATTAACAGTAGAAGTTATATTATTTAAATATTAAAATAGGCATCCTGTATTATACCTCTCTAGTTTTGTTCTACCTCTAGAAGTCAGTACTAGAGGCTTTAGAGGAAGGTACATACGCTTCTGTGGTGCATAGTCATACACTAAGAAGCTTGTGGGAAAAGTTTACTTCCAGACATCTGCGTTCTTAGAAGCTGCTGAAATATGAGATTGATTTTGCATTATATCTTTTCCTCATGATTTATAAAATCACAGATTGTATTTTTACTATTCATAAATTGCAGATTGTATTTTTATTATTCATATATGTGCCTTATTATTTTTGTAACTCCTTCCCCTGGGTATTCCCACTTCTGCTCAGATTCAGGGATCCCTGCTGACAAAAGAAGGATAAAGGGTTCAAGGAATCATGCCATTCCTCTCTCCTTGTCCCCATGACTGGAACGTGCCCTGTGGTTTGTCTGGGGAGAGTTGAAAAACTGTTGCTACTGAGAAAAAAGAGAGAAGATGCTTCTTGTATGTGGAGCCCTAAAAGTGTTTGCAATCAATGTGAAATCAGTGTAGAATCAAGAGAGAATTCCATCAACTCAGGCCATATTAGCCACTACAGAAGGGTTTGAGTAACTTTGAGTGTTGAATGCCAAACTAAAGGGGGCTGGATTGATATATGAGTTAGAATAGTGAAAAATTATTATTTTCTTTAGGAACAAAGGTAAAACAGAGGCAAGCAACTAGCTGACACACATTTAAACCTCAAAGTATCATGAGGTTCAGTTTATTTGTTTTATTAGGAGAAAATAATGACCTACAAAAAGGCAGAGAAATCCAGTTATATAATATAGTAATTAGTAATAGTAATGTAGTAATAGTGTATTAGAGCGACAAGGAACAAAGTTACAGTAAAAGAGGTAAAAGACCAGATAAAAACTGAAATTTTTTGAAGAACTGGTGACAAGATTATTTAGCCAAATGTTGAAAAGAGTACACAAATAGAGAATACAGAACACTATGGAGGACTTTCCAGCTCCACCTTTAATGATTCATATTGATGATAAGACTGAAACTTTCTACATCATCAGATGTATGTAATGCTGCAGTTCCTGTTAATCAATAGCCACAAGTCAAGTTTTAGATATTTTCCGTTTTTGGTGTAGGAGACTAGTAGTATTAGGCACACTAGGGTGCTACTTTGCAATCTTCTAACCTGTTAGCAAGACCAAAACAAATTAAGCTGGGGAAAAGAAGATTTAAGCATGTGCTCAGTTTATTTGAGTATCATAGATGCAGCTGAAATGCCCTTGGACATGTTCAAGTGTCCGAGAACTGCCTTTTTCCTCTGAAACCTGCAGTAAATAGTTGTGTCATTGGTACAGCTACATGTGGTGTCCTTTGACCTGAGTTGTTGGTTGAAACATTTGATTTAGTGGTGTTTTGGGAATGCCCTTGTCTCCTCCTTAAAAATGAAAAGAGAGCAGTACACAGAACAGCAAAGATTGCTAGCAGAAACACTTGTCACTTTTCTTCTTGAAACCCTTGTGGGAAGAGGGGGGGAGTTGAACAAACATCCAAACTAATAGGATGATGAGACCCTTGATATTCTTACCATATATAAGCTGTAGTTGATTTATATTGTTAGGCTTAGAGTTTGGGAGTTCTGGGAAGATCATGATATGCCCAGTAAAAATTTGATAATTTATAACAACTGTGAATATACCTATTTGATCCTCTAATTGTTTCTTACAACTTCTGTTGTTAAGGATGTAATCAGAAATATTAAAATATTGAATAAAAAATTGAGGCTAGGTTAGATATCCATATTCCCTCAAAAAAAAAAAAAAAAAAAGAAATTAGAAATCTGTTTTTTTATACATTTCTTTTAACATACCAGCTTGAATTTTAAAATTTTAGCTATCTGGATAAAACTTGGCAAGGTGAAATATTTAGAATGAAGCTATGATGAAAAATAAGAAGGCAAAAGCTAACACAGATAATACCACACACAAATATTCTATGCAATTAATTTCTATAAAATATCTGTAAAACTAAGGGCCTAATCAGTACAATTTAACAGGTTTATAGATGGGAATAGCTGTGCATTGTTTTTTAGGGTCCCTTCATCTTCCCCTTTCCCACCTTCACACCAATAAGCTCTTTGCTTCAGGAAATAAACCAAACATCAATTAGGCTAACAAAGAATTTTGCATATAAGGAAACTATTTACTTATTGCTTGTTCCATGGCTTTTGTGCTGTCCTATGAATTAGTCAGTAATTTTATTTTTGGACAAGAAACTTGACAGCTAAACCAGCTGTCTGGTCTGGAAGGACAAGCCCTGTCACTCTCAACAGCCTGTGAGCACTCTTGTTACCTAATCAATCATGTTCATTTTAATATGTAAGGAATTTTACCACTCAGTGGCAGAGAGTCTCTCTGGCCCATAGCGCTGATAGCATTTATATTTTCAGTCAAGTATTTTATTGTATTTTTAATATAAAAAGTTTCTGGAATAAATTGCTGATGCTGCAGTTCTGGTTCCTATAAATAAATGATTTAAAATTCAGTTATCGGACTTCAAAATGTAGTTAGATGAAATACATTCAGAATTCTAGATTTGAGCTCTATACACATGGCAATTTAGGAAACATCTTTCATTTCTATTTTTATCAAACTGTGTTTTGCTGATGGGTTAAAAGTAATTTAGTGACTCTGAATACAGATGTGGATTGGTGTGACTTCTAGTATTTTCTTCTTTAGTTAATGATATGCAAACTCAGTAAATATTTCTGTTGCTGTCTTTTTTTTTATTTAATTCTTTTAATTTATTTTGATATTGATGCTTTTCTAATTTATTCTTTAATCTTGAGTATCCATGCCTCTATTAAAGATTTAGGGTATTCTTAAATGTAATACTGTGGTTAACACAGTACTGCATTCACATATCATGATTATGGCTGAAATATAATCAACTGAAAGTAGACTAATGCTGGCTGTCTTTATCAGTCAGCGGGTACTTCCTTTGGTCAGCCATTTTCTTAGTTTTTGTGTAAGCTTCTATTGCTAATCATATGCCTAGAAAGCAGAGGTTAAATAAACTATAAAATGTTGTTAAAGCACCTTATAATTTTACAATGAATCTCAGAAAGAAAAAATTACTCCCAAAAGTTAAAATAAAAAATCATCAGTCTATTTTGGCTCTGAATATTCATTAGTTATTGGAGTTTATTGAAAAAAAAAGGAATTTTCAATAGCAGAAAATAATGTTTTTCCATTTTAAAAAAACAACAAAAAATACTAAATGTAACACAAAGTCTTGAGTTTTACAGCAATGAGTTAAATATTCTTTTGCAAAAAGCAAATATTTTCCAGAAAAAAAAAATTATTGAACATGTCTATATCAAATATACATCAAAATGTATATGAAAAGATATTTATCAAAGCCAGATTCATAATTGTAAGCATTCCATTAATAATCACATTTTTAAATCACCTGGGTGCGGTCTTGACCAACTTCCAGCCATAGCAATCACTGCAATTTATCTTAAATCCTTTTATCCTTTTTGTAATAGAAGGTATTTTCCTTTCAGAACTGCTTTGTATAGACCTGTGAATTGCTAAACTGTTAGCCTGTTTTGGTTTAGAGGGGCTGTCTTCTCATAGTAAACTCATTTTTTTCTGTTTGCAGTTCTTATTTGAATTTAAGATGTAAAGTTCCAAGATGCTATTGAAGCGAATGACAATTAATGTATAAAATAGTGTGACTGTGAATTAATTATCTAAGATGTACTGAAACTGATGTTATGCCGATAATAAATTAGAAAAACTATGGAAAAAAGAAGGAAAAGTAACTGGGAAATATGTACTAAATATCTGGGTGTGAAAATGTGACGTTCAAAAATAGAGAATATATGAAGTTAATTGAATTACTGCAACAGTCAGGGAGCTCCAAGAAATAATCTATGAGAACATGTATCACACCAGACTGCAGCTTGTGCTACTTAATTCTGTGACAGACAGAATAGGTGCAAAAAGGACATTATTCACATTTGAAAGATAAGGAGAGTAGAGCAGTGGTTCCAGCTAGATGGAATCGTCTTTGCTAGATCAATTTGCAAGGCTATTGACCTTGAAAAATCAAGGAAAGCGTGGCATGCAAGTAGAAAGGAAAGACCTGAAGTCCTGGTGCAGTGCTTGCTTAGAGCCTGATAAACGTGTAGGGTACAAAATGAAGAGGCAGGACCTTTGTCCTTCTGCTTCATGGAGCTGGTTCAAAGGCCACTGAGCACCCCTAGGCTCAGGGGCAGGAGAGCCGGCTGGCCCCTCACCTCGCGTGCCTCCTGCCCTGCCCCACGCTCCGGGACTGCGGCAGCTTGAGAAGGTCCTGGGACGGCCGCCGGGGAGCTGCTCCCCAGGGCTCACCCCGGCGTGCCCTCGCCCAGAGTTTGCTGGTATCATTTATAATTCAGACTATAATGATGAGGCCTGTGGGTTTAGCTCTGTGGATCTTTTCTTCAATTCAGCCTCTAGGAGTGCTTCTCTTTATTAAATGGGTTGATTTTCCTTGATAGCAGCCCCAAAGTTATTAATGGAAATTTTCTTAGTTTATCAACTTTTTTCCAAACAATAGATTTGTGGGTTTGAGGAACTTTTGCTATCTGCCATGCAAGAAAAAAGCTATGTATCTCTATCAGATTTCCCTAAGGTATCGCATTTTTTTTTTAATTCTTACTTATTTTGAAGTATCTTAACTACATAATCTCTTGCAATTAATTTTAGTGAATATAACTGTGACTTCAAGAATCCACATTGCAATTAGTATATATGAAGGATTTTGATGGATATGTAACTCACCACAATTATTCTGTAAAACCTGGTTCTGCATAATAGAGCTAATGAAAGTAGGATCAGGACCTTGGAGTCTCAGCATAAGGAGGACTTCCTTTTGTAAAGCCTTAATGCCTTCAGCAAATCTTTCACTGAGAATGTTACTAAAACTTGAAATTACCTCTATGACCCTTCTAACCTATAGTATTTCTGACTGTCTTTTGTTGGAAGTAAAGTCTGCTTACAAGAATTAATATTGATTTAGTGCTAGGCAATAGAATATTTTCTTTAGTAATACATCAGAAGGAATATTATGCTCCTTCTGCAGATGGAAATCATTAATGTACCAGAGATTTCACTGACAGTCTAGAATCTGTGAATAATAGGAGGGAATAACAGAAGAAAAAATAAAAAGCAGTTCTGAAAATGTAATCCTTCATATGGAGTAATGATGTACCTGAAAAGTGTTCATTTTTGTAATACAAATGTAGAATAGTTACATTATTGCAGCAAACTTATTCTACTAGTAGTATTCAAAGGTAGTAGAAAATGAAATTTTAGACAAAAATATCAAATAAATTTAAAGTTTGCATAAACAAAACCTCTTTTTATTTTTCCCTAAAGGAGCATCGTCCTAAATGTTTGCCTTTATTTTTCATTTAATAGCCTTAAGTATCATGCTGAAAATAAGTTTAGAAATTGTGTTTCTTCCAGTTAGTTTTTGTTGAGGAAAAAAATTAATCTATCATACAACCAAATATACACAATGAAGTAATGAAGTTTGACTTGTGTTATCACGATAAAATTTATATGATATATTTTTTTTTTCAAACTATGTAAAATCCTTAAAAATTGTTATATTCATTTCATCATATAGAGTATCTTAGGCCCATTAAATTTCAGAGAACCAGGTTGAATCATCCCTGTTCTCTCTCAAGTGACACATGCCATCAGGTAAAAAAACAAGTCTAGTGATTTGCATACTTCTGCAGTTTAATCTGAAGCAGCTAGCTAATTAATAATATCTGCTCTTTACTTATTTTTAGTATGATTTTCTAAAAACAAAATCCCAGCCACTGTGACATAGTTTTCTGTATCTAAGAGATGATAATTCACTTCTGGTAAACTGGCTGACTTTCAGTTTCAAGAATTATAAAGAAGTAGCTTGGATGTTTTTAGGAGGCATGAAGAAATGTTTCTTTTCCCACGTCTAAGGTAGTTTCTAGTCACATAAATTTTGGAAATGCTGTGCTAAGGACACATCTGTAGAAAGAAAACAACTTCAAGGGTTCTAATAATTCCTAGACATTAAAGATCCTCAGAAATGTTCACAGAAGTTTTGGAATAGTTCTAATATAAATAATTGTCTTGTGAAATGATCTAAATTTGTCATACAGTTTCAACTGAGTTATTTTTTGTTTCTTTTACGGAAATATTACATATTATTATCCTACTGTCTAAGCGTTTTATGTGGTGAAGTTGAAGTTGTAAGTAATGTTAATAGGTGTTGCATATTTTCTGTAAAAGTGAATTCAAATTAACCTTACAAGCAAGCAGAGATAAATTTTTATAGTATTTACAATGTGATGTGATAGACATAAGTATTACATGTTTTCTAATTACTCCCTCTTTAAAAACTGAAGCACAATGACTAAAGAGCAAAAGAGAGAGTTCAGTTTCTCTATTCCCTAGGAGTGGTTTGCATGCTCAGGATCTCCCTTCAGACTTTTTTTCCCTAGTTGCAATATAACAAGGATAAAGCTGATGAGAAAATACATCTTAGAGAAAAACAATGTTTTCTAAGCAACTTAATTTGCCTATGGGCTGATAACGAGATGGTGGTATCTGTATCTTGCACATTTGTTTCTCCTTTAGCTAGACATGAATCAGCAGAAAATTTGTAGACAAATTATCATACAGGGATTTTCCAAGACGTATCCTAACAATCAGTGAAAACAAGAGATTAAGAAAAAAGATTAGGGGGCCTTCCTTAAAATCATGCTTTAATTTGGAGTCTATCCTCTGATATTTATCTGGATTTAATGACTTAGAAATTGGAATCATACAAAGATATATTTATAACCTGTTCTCGAGCAATTGTGTTCCACATGGTCCTTAGGCACTTCTTCTTACAGGAATAAGCACTCACCAGATGGCCCATGTGTCAATCCAGCTGTTCTCTTCAGCATGAATTCTTTTGAAGCTGCTGTGTCCCAGGACAAATTTGGTGAAAGTCATATTTAAATGTTACATAGAGAAAGTAGGTTTAAGAGGAAAGTTCATATCTCTTTTCTCAAACCATCAGGTATGCTGAAATACTTAACAGGCTTCTCGGGTGACGTAAAGTGTAATGAAACAGGAATTCTGTGATAAGAAAAGATGTTGCCTTTCCACTTTTTTTTTAATTTGTTTTTGTATTTATGAGAGACCCAAGGACTAAAAGCAGATTATGGAAATGTAGTTTAAAATCCAGGTTAAATGAGAACTCTTTACAATTCATATTGTTTGACTTCCTGGGTTGTGTTTGTGAAATAACATCTCAAAGAAGCCCAAATTAGGTAGAACAATCAGAGACAAAAGAGGATTTCTTAAACCAGAAATCCTTCCTTGTCACCCTCTTTAAAAAATAATCTGGTGCCTGCATGGCAGGACTGTATGTACAATAGATTCTGGGTGCAGTGGTGACAGAAATAGCATGTGAACCACTTGATGAACATGAAGAAATACAGGAAGCTCACTTTGATTCTGTTTATCCAACGAAAGTAGTATTCACTAGAGTTGAAAGACTGAAAAGGACCAGAAATGGAATTAAGCGTTGTCACTTAAACTGAATCCATTCAACAAGAGAGTTAACTGTAGGCAGGCTCACCAGTTTGTCCTAACAAACATGCTGGAGTTTGCCAGGAGGTAAAGCACTAGCAATACTATTAAATGAAATTGCACAGTAGATTGTGAAGCCCTGGACACCTGCATTTTTGTAATCAGCCTGACTGATTCAGCTCAGATTTTTTACACTGAGCAGTGTCCATGATGACACATCTTCAGGAGACTTCGCACAGTGTTCTGGAATGCTAAAGGATTGCTGATTTGTATTTTAAATAGATTATATTTCTTCTGTATAAGACAGTCAAAACATTAATGTGTGGCAGTTGAAAAGATACTGGGATGTTTGAGAAGATACAAATGAAGAGTTTATTACCCACCATCACAAAGCCAGTCTGTGGACCTGTTTCTCTAAAGTGAAATCTGGTGGCTGACTCTGTCCTGTTTTAAATAGCAGTTGAAAATCAGGAGGTCATCAGTTTGAAAGGGAATTTGGGTAGCAAATGCTTCAAATAAATCTTAGAAAGAGCTTTGTTTTATTTTCCATTTTGCTTGCTTTCCTGAATTACTTTCATGTCAGAAAAGGGGGACGGATTGTTGGACATCCTTCTACCCTTAATTCTCATTAAAGGGTTCTTCTTTTCGAGTTCTTATTTGTTTACCTTCATATAATGTGGCTCATATTTCTTCAAGATCCTTGCTGTTGTTCAAAAATGGCTGAGAATATTCTGGCTATGTAAGAGCATTCTATAGCTGACATATAACTTATTAAGGCATGTTGGAATCATCAGATCTTGTAACAAGGTGAATTCCATCCACAGGACACATGAGATTTTCTATTAATTCCATTTTTAATAGTCAATTATATCTGTTTCACCCTAGACGTATGCTATACCTGGATCTCTCTTCTATGTCATTTAATCTGTCAGAAGCTATTAGAACCATGGAAAAGATCATCTTACTTTAATATTCAGACTATGAAGACTCTTATTAAAAATCTCAGTGACTTTCCTTGATAGATAATAGAAATTAGTTGTCTTCATTTTTGACGTAGACGTCTAGTTATACAGTACATGAGGTATGCTACCAAAGGACGCAGGCCAGTGGTGGTAGCCTCTTGTTATTGGGAAATGTCATGTCCCAGAGTCCTGTTCCAATAACTTGATGAAGTAGAAGCTCTCTCTATGAGTGGTGACTTTAATGGAGCTTTTGATGAGATATTATGAGACATGTGCTTGGCCATTATAAATCTTATATTTTCACTCCTGTGTGTAACACATCTTGGACTGCCTTTTAAGAATTATTTTGAGATGGAGTTGTTCCTGTGTTGTCTTGTCTTTTACTTTACCTTAAACAGCAGTTTTTTACCCACTGTGTTTTTCACAGGAGAGATGGGATTTTTAAACGATGTGTTTTGGTTTTGAAAAGTCTTTGGAATAATGTGGTAAGTTTATATACCCCAGCAGAAAGTTTGCAGTGCTCTTTCCTTTCAAAATTTGTAAAATTTGGTCCTGACTTAAAACAAGATTAAATAAGAATACTTAGTTCCCTAGACTGGATGAAGCTATTTTTGTGGATTAATTCTGCATCGGTAGCAGCTTGATTTCAAAATGGATATCAGTGCAGCTGAAATTAGAGGTTATCTTGATCTTCCAAAAGTAATACTGTATGAAAAAGAACATCAGAACAAGAGGCTAATTTGTGTTTTGAAATTGACTGCAGGAACAGATTTTTTTTGTAGGGAGACAAGCTAATTCTCAAGCTCAGTAAACGACACGAATACTTCTGAAGAGCTGCCTTACTGATTTCTACTTTATGAAATATTTTCAGGTCCTGTAAGTTCTCCTTGATGTAATCCCAGAACATCTTCTGTGCTCTCCTATATTTATTTCATATTGTGCACTTAGGGAGTTCTTAAAAAAATTGCACTGTATGGCAACATATGTGAAGCAGATGATTTTTTGGCTTGCTTTGGCTTGCCTCCGGACTACCTCCCTCCAGATTTCCAGTTGTCCTTAGACGGTGATCCATTGGTAGCTTCTGCATTGCTTCTGCCCTTGCAGCTTCTTCTTCAGCTACCGGATCACCTTGACCATAGAATGACAGAGTAATTTGGGTTGGAGGGGACCTCAGGAGCTGTCTAATCCAACCCCTGGGGTCAGCTGTGACCTCAGTAGAGGCTGCTCAGGGCATTACCTGGTCAGGTCTTGAAAACATTCAAGGATGAAAACTGCACAACTTCTCTGGGCAATTTGATCCACTGCTTCACTGTACCTATGGTAAAAATGTGCCTTCTTATACCAGTCCAAGCTGCTATGAATTGCTTGGCTCTGTCTTTTTGACGTCCTCCCTATATGACCTGGCAGGCTGCTGTTAGGTACTCCCAAAGCCATCTTCTCCAGGTAGAACAAGCCCCACCATCCCAGCCATCTTGGTGGGCCTCCAAAAGATTCATTCTAATTTATTGATGCTATTGTTGTACTTCAGGTTTCAAAACTGGATACAGTATTCTAGATGTGGTCAAGGAAAGGGCAATAATCACCCCTTTGCTGCCAGGGCCCACGGCTGACTTTCTTGATTTTTCTCATTGTTTGGTTTTCACTTACTAATTTATCAGTAGGATGCTGTTTGCAACATGGCTTAGTCCCATAGTGAAATCAAGTTTTAGAAGCTCCTTTGTAAGATTGTATACATGAGCACTGAAATTGATAAAGAGATGGCACCAAACCACTAAAGGAAAGATGTGATGACATTTGAAGTAGGATTTTTTCACATGTTCAATAGAAATATGGATGTTCATTTTCACCAACATGTTTCAATTGGTGGCCTAGCTTTATTGGAGATTAGGATGGTTTAGAAGGTGAGTTCTGCAAATCCTGTTACAGTCACTTCCTTTTATTCAATGTAGAAGTAAATCGGAATGTTCTGAATAATGGGGAAAAATGATGTTGGATAAGGAATGGGAGTAAGGAATGGATGTACAGGGAACCACTGTACATCCAGCAGGATGTATTGGTTCAGACCCTGTACTGCTCAGAAGTAGCAACACCATGTGTAGCTCTCTCTTTTATAGTAATGCAAGACAAGAATGCCAAGAAAGGCACATCAGGGTCAGGGCCAGGAGATCAAGGGGTGCCTAATGCAAAACAAGAACTGGATGAAGGTAGAACAGGGTTGGAACAGTGCCAATGGGACTCATCAGAAGCAAAAAACAGGGTTAAGGAAGCAGGATCCAAGAATTAGGAATAAAAAGGAGGACAATAGGATAGGATCCAGGACTACAAAGCAGAAGTCAGGATCAGCAGCCAAGAATGAGTCTGAACTAGAACTGGTTGCAGCTCCATCTTGAGAAGTCCAAGGCAACTGTGGAGCTTATTATATACCTAACACCAGAGCAGTGCAAAAAAAAAATCTCCCTGGTCAGTCCTTAAATCTCCCAAGGGACCGATGATGCCATGTGCAGCTGATAGCTAAAGCAGGGCTGGCAGAGGCTGATCTGGCCTTCATGGAGCCTGACAGGAGTGACAAATGTAGAGCGCAGAGTTGGCTAAGTGTAAATTATATTCATCATAGCCCTCATCTTGGGTTTGTGTGCATGCAAGCTACAGCTAAACATATATTCGCTCTACATATCATTTGTATATGGTATTTTGTAAAATATTACTTAGAATCTTTGCTTTATATAAACGTAATACTATCGTTGTAAATATTAGTATTTTGTTTTCTTTTTAATGGCAGACTTCATTAGGCAGCCATTAACAAATGTTTTAGAAAGAATCAAACAATCCAATAACATCCATTCAAATGATGTGTGGTAACTAAAATTTGCAATGCCTTTAGAGACTGTGAACTTGCACTGAAAGCTACAGTTGAAATTACAGAACTTTTCATGCAATTGCTGAGCTCTGGCTGCTCGAGAGCTTTTGTCAGCAAGGCAAAAAAACTATTGAAACAGTCCAGAATGGTTCTTTAATCTTCTTGCAGTAGCACAATGGACAATTGTCTGAAACATCTTCCCACCATTTTGATCAGTAAAGACATTGACCAGATTTGCATGTTCCTATGTAAATGCTAGCAAGTAAAGACTGATGATTAGACTACAAAAAAAAAAAAAAACAAAAAAACAAAAAAACAAAATATAAAGACATTTGGAAATCACTGACAATTTCAATTGCCTGGACAACTGCATGACTGTATAGTCCAAGATGGAAGATTAAGAACAATAGATTAAAGCAACATGAAACACTTCAAAACTCCCTTTGAATTAGAAGTTCTAAAACAGTTTCTTTTGAGAAATAAGTATCAGGGCAGTTGTAGCTCGATGTGGCCTGTCAGTCATATAGTGGTAGTTCACAAAGAGTTCAAAGCATTTACAGAGGTTGTTGTATTAGGAAGCAGAGCAGGCGTTTGTTTTTCAGCCTTAATAATCTTGAATTCATCACTACAGGAAAGTAATCTATAGCATACAGGGTATTGGTACAAATACCTAAGTGTCACTTTCTTAGGGTCTCCAGCTGATTATTTTACTAATGCAGAGGAAAGGGCTTTTAGAAACTTTAAAACTTGTTTGATAGAATCTGTAATAACAAAATTTATCCTATTCTTCAACACAGCAAAATAGGACAAAATCATCTTACTATTAAAAATACAAAAGCAACTTTTAATCAACCCCTCTGCTCACAGCAGACTTCCCATTGTTGAAGCAGCTTGAAGAGCCTGGGTACTCTTACTGCTTTATGGGTCATGAAGTCCAGAATACTGCCTATATTATATGAGTCTTGATTGAGTTTAAAATGAAAATTTAACTTTACTTCAGTAAAAGAGATGTATATTCTAACATGGGGAACGTCAGGAGATAGTTCTTCTATTACTGTGGCTGTTACTTAAAAAAGAAAAAAGAAAGAAAATGAAAAAGAAACAGTATTTAATTAACCTGCATAGTAGTCAGGTACACTTCACCACAGCCTGGTCCTCCTGATTGTCCAAACCAGGGGAGCTATCAATGCACATGCAGCTAGCTGCCTTACTGTCCTCGTGCCCATGTTTTCTTCTGAGGGAAATCAGAGCATACAGGGTAGCTGCTGGATCTGATGAATCAAACCTGTGGCCAGGCTACAGCCAGGATCCAGCCACAGCAGCTGCAGTTCCCCAGCAGTGCGCATTCTGGTGGTGCAAATTCCTACAGCATAGTGTGTAGGGACAGCAGCCGAGAGGGATGGGAAATGGTAGCAGTGTTTCGGATATAAGGAGTGGGTGGCACTTGGCTAATAATGACCCTTTCAGTCTAACAGTTGATCTTACCATACAGCTGGTAACGTTTAGAAAAAAAAAGGAAGTGACCTTTGGAGGAAGAAACCAAGGAAGTATAGGAGATATATGAAGATGTAATGCCTTGGGGTACCTTTAGCCGAACAAAAACCAAAGAAAGAATATTACAAAATTGCATAAAAATGTTTGCGTTGTACAATCAGAGTATATGACATGAAAGAACTGAATACTTTTTAAAAATCAATATTCACACAATGGAATATTCATACTTCTGAGGCAGAGAGAAAGGGAGCACTTCAGTAACTGCCTTATATAAAATTGCAATTTAAGAAACAAATGTAAGACTGAAATACCATCATGGCTTCTGTCAGACGGTGTGTTTCCTTTTTTTTTTCGGTGCTGCAGTTACTGAAACACTAACGTGCAGTACACTTGCAATTATAATCCATTTCCTAAACAAAATTAAGACAGATATAAATCCAAAAGTAGATCTTAGCAGCAGAATAAAGAGCAATTTAGAGCAGAGTTAATGGATGAATATAGGGTATCTGAGCTTTGTCCAGCAAGAAAGACAATTAAGTTTCAGTTTCTAGATATTACATTGGTAGGCTGCTAACAGATGCTGAGACTGTAACACAGACAATGTGTAAATACAACTTTTAAAAACAAATATTGTACGTTAAGACATTTAATGTAGGATTAATTAACTTTCCCAATTTCAGATCTAAAACATCCTGAAATAGTAAGGGTCAAATAATATTTCTGTGCCATCTGACCCAATTGAAAACATTTGATGGGAAGTACCTTTACATACAACTGAGAAAAAAAGAGACGAGGTAGTAATCTGATGATCTTTTTTCACATTATATTACTGAAATGATTTACCTTTAAGTTGCTTTTCTTGACATAGCAATTCTCAATCACTAGATTGTTACTATTACATCAGGTTTTATAAAAAAATACAATAAGGTTGTTTTATTTATGAAAATAAATGATTTATGATTTTTTATATACAGCACATTTCTATGAAAACTGTATTTTAAGGAGTGATGTTTTCCAGGTGTGGAAATGAAACGGATAAAATCAAACCCATAGGCTTTTGAAACTTCCAGTGCACTGCAGAATGACTCTTTACAATAACTTTGTGCAATGCTGATACTGTTTGCTTGCACGTATTTAATTTAGAAGGGCTCATTTCCATGGACTGCTTGGCAAGCTCAGTGTAGGATCTGCAGGTTGAGGTCTGTTATGCTATGAATCACCACAAGTAATTATCTATCCCCTAATTGGAATGTAATTAACAATTCCATCAATGATTTACATCTGACACTACGGTCTGTCTTGTTTCCCCGACGGATGGCTGCATGAGGTCTGTAACGCTAGCGGTGTGTCTCTCCTGAGGCCACTAGCCACTGTCGGTACATCTGTTCACATAGGCACACCCAGCTTGGCTGTACGTGAGCTCTGTTGGGAGCCAGCAGCAGCGGAGCCTTGGCAGCACAGGGTTCGGCACAGCAAGTGCATCTGCTCGGGAGCCTCGGCGAGTACTGAAGGCCTGAGGGCAGCTCTGTGATGTCCCTGCTATAGTGCGTGGTGGTAGCCCGGTGCACCAGGCTATACTTCCCAGTCTTGGTAGTTTCAGGCTAAATCAACCCAAACTACACTCATAACTTTGTCTTCAATGCAGAATTATTCTAGAGAGGGTTAGGTGAATGGAACTGAGTAATAGGCCTCAATATATACGCGTTTCTCTAGGCATAGTTATTTTGTTGTTCTCCAAAGTCGCCCCCTGCAACTTTGCAAATAATTGCTCTTTTAAAAGGAGAAGCTGAAAAAGAACAATCCTTTTTTTCTGGTATAATGTTCCATTATCTCTGATGATCAGGACACCTGTTTAATCATGGTTTTTATGTTCCCAAATGGATATATCAATAATAATATGTACTGTCTTCTTTATCAAGCAAAAATATTAATGGAATCGATAAAAACAGTCATAATCACAGAGGTACACTGTGAGTTTATGGCTGGCTAAGTCCACTCTCACACCTAAAGGCTGGGGAGAGCTTGAGTGGTTTGTCACTGAGCACAAACACTGTAAATGCATACAGATCAGGAAGCCAGCTGCAGCATGGGCAACCATTTTATGTAAGTGTGCAGTTCAGGCTGTGCTCAGTCACTGTCTGCAGTAGGTGTACAGTGTAACCTGCATGAGCATTTTTCCTCATCTCTGTTTCATTTCCCTGTCTTAAAATGGGCAAAATAACTTACTATTTCTAAGTGTAAAATTCATTTATGGTAAACAGGCAGTCAAATTCTATTCTGAAATGCTATTTAGACACTGCACAGTCTTCCAGAATATTTCTCAGTGTAACATTCCTTGCAAGAGAACAGAAACAAATGATCTGTGTATTTCATGAAAGTCAGTTATTTCAAAACTATAAAAATGGGACAAATTTGATAGCCAAACCTGGACATCCTTCTCTTCTGCAGAAGTACATAGGTCTGCCACTTTACATTAGGAATTATTTTCTCCAGGTGGCTGAGTCCAGTGTTACTGTCCCCAAGAGTTCAACAAGCCACTGATGTGTTACACAGATTATTTTCTTCCATTGTTTCCTTTCAGTCCTGTCTGTGCCGTTCTTCACATCTTTCTATACTGTCTTCTTTCTATATAAGCCAAACAATTACCTGGTGATCACTGACAATTCATCTTGCAGTACTATTTTTCTGAAAAGATTATCAATAGCAACCTGTCGGATTTCTGCATACACAGAAATGACTGTGTCAAGAGGAGAGGAAGAAACATCTTTCTGCTATTTATTATAATCTGCACATAGTGCAATGCAGAGTGGCACAGACTTAGCATTAATTTAGACCTAACTTGTGTAACAAGAGCAAATGGTCATAATATTTTGTTCAGATATAACTTGAATACCTCTGCACAACATTGCTTTATATTGTATGGGCTTACTGCTGATCACCAGTCACCTGCCAGTTCCATGTTTGGAATGTACTGTTAATAAGCTCAAATACTACTGTAATTTTTTAGTTTCTGAGGCACTGTCAGTACAAATTATCTCTATTCCTGTCCCATCATTTCAGACTCCCCAGTCCAGCAGTTCAGCAAGATGTGGGGTTTGTTTGCACAGCTACAACATTGCTTTGTCTTTTGGTGTGATAATCTCATCTATTTATTTACTTTTAAAAAAGCCAAAACGAAACATTGTTAACATTTGTCAACTAGAAGTTCTTGTAAACAGGCTAGGCCCCAAAGGAGACACATATTGTATAGACAGCATGAAGCATGTTCGGTCTCCTGTTCAATCTCATAAACTCAGTAATCGTGGGCAAGCCACTAAGTCTCTCTTTTTTGATTTGTGCATATTTGATGATGGTTATATTTCTTTGGTAAGGTTTGTGAAACCTTTGGAAGAGCTGGAAGTTTTGTACAAGTCAGTCTATGGACGAAGCTGAGGAGCTAATATCTTGAATGGGATAGCAAAGCAGGGTAAAATTAATAAAAACCAAGATGTTACTTGTATTCTGTATCAGTTGAAAACTTCATTATAAAAATTCAGGCACTCTGGTGACAAAGACAGTTTAGATAGCATCAGGGACCAGCTCCATAGCTGATTTGTGGTAATATGTCACTGACAACATCTGTATCTTTGTCCCTCTCCTCTTACAGTATCGGTCAGGACGGGATCCTCAGCGAGGCTCAGACAATGTTTCCAATAAGTCTTCAGACAGCGATGTCAGTGATGTCTCTGCTGTGTCACGGACAAGCAGTGCTTCACGTTTCAGCAGCACAAGCTATATGTCCGTCCAGTCAGAGCGTCCAAGAGGGAACAAGAAAATAAGGTGAGCACAAGGAGCTGCAGTGCCAGCCATAGCTGTGTGATCTAAGTAACGTAATATTTGTCAATATTTGTATTTGAAATTAATATTTTGCCTGGGTTAAAAATTTGCAGGGAATTTACAAAATACTGGTTTAAGCGTCTTCATCTAATGTTTTCTGAAGTCTTCATGGTATTTGTTTTTAGCCAAGTTTTGTCATCTTGGGTTATACTAGCATGCACTAAATAACAAACACATGCTGTCGGCAAGCATTAGACACACTTAGATTTGTACTTTCTGAAAATCGTTTTGTAAAATATTTAATATGGCTGAAAAGACAGTTTAACTTGAAAGTTTATGCCAGCAATGTCAGAGCCATCTTAATTTTCTTTAAAACTAGTGCTGTTGAACTTTTATAGAACTCTTATTTAATATTTACACAGACCAATTGAATTTATTTAATACTTACACTAGTCCAATTTAACTGCAGATGTACAACCATTGCACTACTTTTTAACAAGATGTACGTAGTGTATCTGCGAGCAAAACACAGCATCTCCTTTGCCTGTGTCCTGTGCACACTCAGAGGAACTTTGGCTGTAAAAGGAATGAAAGATCATTTTTCTTGGAAGGTGTAACCCACCTGCATCTCAGCAAAAATCAGAGTCAGCCTCTGTTAATTCTCAGAAAATTGTCCTCTTGGGAGAAATAGTATGTTTGAAAAGAATGTTTAAACATCTGCTTATATGAGCATTGTGAGGACCACATTGTTTCTGACATACAGTTATGTATACATTTCTAACTGTGATGTATTGCCATGCAACTTTTATTCAAGAGGGACTTAGGGACTGTGCTAAGAAAATGTCCCAAGGTTCTCTAGAGTAGGCTGGAGTCTTAGCCAGCATGGTTTAACTCATGATTGCTTCCATCTTTTAGTTTTTATTTAATTTATTTTGCATTTTCTTTCTTGTGAGTTCATGCATGATCTTCTCCATGACCATAACTTTAATTTATTCTTTTCTCTTTTCTTTTTGCATGCCTTTTTCAATTTTTGTTGACTTCAGAAGGACAAGGGATATAGAGGGAAAAAAAGAGGGAGGGCTGGAAGGGGATGAACAAGATGGAGTATTTCCTGAGGAGGAAGAAAAAGAGGAGGAGGAAAAAGCAAAGGAGAAAGAAGTTAATGAAAAAGGGGAAGGGCAAGAGGTGACAGAGAACTGTCATAAGGAGGAAAACAAAGGATCAGGGCATGATGAAAAAGCTCAAGAAGACCAAGCTGAGGAAGGGAAAAAGGATGGCAGGTAAAATATACTTGTGTTTCTATTGATCTATTATTCTTCCTCCTGTACCAAGACCCTACTTGTCTTCCTTTTCTTCTCCCTTTGCTTAGCTTATTTTCTATCTTCCCTGCAGCCTTTTTTGCTTTCAATCATGATGCTTCCATATTTAAGCAAGTTTCACTCTCAGATTCAGTGAACTTGTTCTGCATACCAAATAATGTAATACGCTAACTTGACTCATTATTATGCATGCAACTACAGCATATTATTTTTTAAATTGGTTTAGACTAGAGTTTGGGTTTGACTCTAATAAACAATAGAAATTGTAAGCTTCCTCATTATATTCCCTACTTGAATTATTATTTCAGAGAAAAATCTTTTGTTGAGTGATATCTCATAAATATTAAAACCATCTTTATTTCATTGTTTCAGTACTAAAGAAGAGAATTTGGATTCTTTTTTTTTTAATCCTCTTTGTCTAGGCTGATACATGTGCATATTGATTGACAATTGATGTGGATAAGCAGTCTTCCCTTTTTTTTTTTGTCTCTTGTAAATAACTGTCATAGGTTGCTGTACCATGGAGGGGTCATGTACCTCTGCTGCTGTATTGAATCTGGAAACATTTCAGCACAATTGGCTCTGATTTTATCAGATAATATTCTAGATTTATACATCTTACCATGATTCCTTTGAACCATGACTTTTAATGTAAATGAGTGACATCTTGTATTGCAAAATTCATGTAATTTCCATTAAGACAAATACAATATTTCTTCATTAGCAAAAAATTAGGTTGAGACTTGCTGAATAGTCTTGAAGCCCTTCTCACCTACCCAAGAATGGCAGAAAATCCCAGAAAAAAATACTTTATTTTAACTTGCTAATTCTGCACTGCCTAAAGATAACTTATGCCTGTAAAATTGTGCTTATATGTATTAGGGTAAGCACAGAGCACTCTATGGTAATCCACTTTCTTCCTTTATTACAAACATACATGTGTACATGCTTGTACATACACACACACATGAACATGCACAAAGAAAATGTGATACAAAAAGAGAATCAAAATATGTAGTGTTCAGTCTGGGGAGATATGGGCCAATATAGCCATAGTACTGCTTTTATACATTAAGTGTCATCATTCCTTCATGCATCTGAGTTCATTTTAGAATTCAGCAAAAGCAGTTGTTTAAAAACAGTTGCCTTTAAGACTGTCTTGGCATAGGTGTTCCAGAGACTGCTAGATGGTAGTGTGGGAAAGGATGTCTGAAAGTCCTTTTCCTTGTTCCCACTAAGTTCCCAGTTTAATGGATCTGGCAGTTCTGCCTCTCAAAAAGCATGACCCTGTCCCTGGTTTCCAGCTTTTACTCAGGTTAGTCTTCAGCAAAAATGCTGACCCTCACAGAAAGTAAAGTCCTCTTTGAGAAACAATTTCTTGTTCCCCATGTCAGCTTCTTCCTCTGCTTGTTAGCTGCTCTCTGCTTTCAGGAAGAAGCAGCACAAGTCTGGAGTCCCTACCTGATAGAGAAACAAGATATTAAGTGACTGCTGTGCAGTGACTTCTGTCTGTGTTTGTTAGATTTTGGCTCCCAACATGGAAGTCAGCCCACTTTTCTCATTTTGACCACTTTTTGTATATAAGTTGTGAATAAAAAGGAAAGTTTCTCTGTATCCACCTTCCTTTCCCATGGTACAATAACTGCTCATCTTTTTAGTGTTGTCTGAACATTCTTCTTGGGTAAGAAGGAAATTGAAAAGAACGGATTGATTCCTATACAGGTACAGGTATAGATATAAATACACATTTATATACACACATAGTTGTATATCAGTAATGTACTGAAGTATCATGAGTTGTCTATTCAGTGGACAAACCAGAAGGCAGGATCAATCCTAAGCATTGTTGTAAATTCAGTGCCTCCTGCTTGCTTGTTTGGAAGTTTATAAGCTACCTTATACCTGGCAATTTATAAGGTATTTACAAGATAAGTTAACAACTTCAGCTTTCCAAAAATGTTTTCAGACACACCACCAATATTAAACAATCACCAAAGCATCACTTAATAATTAAACATATCCATAAGTATTTCAGAGACCCAACAGAATCACAGCAGCCAGTTCATCCATCATAAAACAGTAGTAAATTGTTATCTAGTTCTTGAGATCTTGGGCATCAAGAAAAGCTGTTTTGCAGATGGGAATTTTCAACATATTTTTTACTTCAGAGATGCATCATTAGTTGAACAGCAGTCACTTTTCCTCTGGGCAATCTGGAATGCAGGGGCTGCTCTTAATCATTTCACCATCAAAACTTAGCTCATTAAGGATACATCATACCTCTTGATGTCATTGTGCTTATATACTTTATGAGTAGTGGTAATAATCAGACAGAGGGCTTCAATCTGCTGAGATCATAAGTGGGTTCAATGTAACTTAAATGACTGTGAAGACAGGTATCCATCATGAATTCATTCCATGCCAGTTTTAAAGAGTCTCTCAGCGCAATAAACTGCATTAGCTTTTGGAGCATTGGAGCACAATAAATCAATAAATCTTTTCTGTCAGAAATAGCTGCAGCATCAGATTTTGCCTTCATTAAGCCTTGTAAAACTAAACCTTGGCATATGGTTGACCTATAGGGAAAACATAATTGTGTTCTTTCTTGCCAGTAAGTGTTTAGTAAACAAAAAGCATGGATCAAGCTTCCCTGTTTTAGTTTTAGGGATTCTTTATGTACTGTTCCCTGACATTATTTCTTCTTCCAGCTCCCTGATGATATCAGGCATAAAAAAAGCCCTCTTACTTCTAATGTGTGAGCAGTCATAATTTTTATTGCTGGAAATCTGTTTAAGACTTCTCTAAATCTTAACCTTCCTTAATGATTTTCTAAATATCAATCCTAAGCATTAATTCTGATAGTCACAATAGTTTTGTTTTATCATATGAATACACAGCAATTGTAATCACAGAGCAGGATTTCACTGTGCTATACTCTAGTGAAGTACAGAAGAAAAATACAACCTCTGTTCCAAGCACACATAGACTAAATCATGAGATGGCATATGAGTCCATAGAGGACAGAACTGAGAAATGTTCCATGTGACAGGAGATAGTTAAAATACTGGGTTGGGAACATCTTGACAACAGAGAGTACTAAGGGGAGATTTTAAGAAAGAATATAAAACATCTTTGTGAATATTTCTGGAGAGCTCTTTTCAAGTATTAGACGCAATGAGTTAAAAACATGAGGTGCTTACTAAAAATATATCAAGTGGATGATGGGGCAAGTCTGATGAGCAGCAGGAGCTGATCTTTCAGTCTTGAATGTGAGAATACAAAAGTGATAAGGAACAACTGCTAAAATAATGGAAAATAAAGTTTAATTATGTACAACTGGATAGAAGAGAGTACAGGTTTTTTACTGATGTATGGAGAAAGATGACACAGCCAAATTGAAAGCCTGTGAAACATATCTTTCCTACAGTATCCTGGAAGGAGTTAGGTAGGATACGTAAATTACCAGGGCTGGAGAAAAGCACTGCACTAGCTAGTATCTGAAATGGTGAGAGAGTGGACAAAATAATAAGCTGTGTGGGTGGATGGAGAGGGTAGAGATGTGAAATAAAAAGCGTGTGCAGGTCACGAAAAGGTGGACCTAATATGAAGCCTGAATTAAAATGCCTGCCCAAATCGCAGGTCTGAATGACATGCATGATCCACATGGCTGGGAGAAGAAGGAGGAGAAAGGTCTTTGAGTGAAATAGTGAGTTTAACGGTACTGAATTGAGATTGGTGAATCACAAGGAGGTGCCAAAGAAAGAGGTTTTAGCGTAGGTAGGAAGAGACAGGGAAGGTGAGGGAGGGGTTTTACTGCAGAGAGGATAATGCTTTGATGTACTGTTGATGAAGGGATGATGTTTGAGGGATATCCATAGAGAAGACAGTGCTACATCACCGTGGGACCATCACAGTTAACTGGGTGGGCAGAAAGTGAGAATCTACCAGAAGACCTTGGCAGGAGTGGCTTTGACCAAATGCAAAAGGCGAAAGATAGTTGTTTGGAAAGGGTCTAAAATGTAATTGGAAAACAAGAACTCAAGAGATTTACTTAAAACAATGTGTTCAGTTAATTCAGAGGTGGAAAGGAGAAAGGAGATGTGGCTGTAGTTGCAGAACTGATGAGAGCAAGACTAGAGGTTCTGCATTACTTCCTAAGGGGATATGCTAAAATATGTTTCTATGATTTGGGGAAAGAGTCAGTGATGACCAGGTGGCTAGAGGTAAGAATATGAATAAGGAAAGAGGCACTGGGGGAAAGGAAATCGGAAGATAGCGTACAATCACTTAGGGAAATCAAACAGTTGAGAAAAAGATCCAGTGATAAATTTCTGCATCCATGACAGGGGAAAGGGGAGAGAAATGTATAAAGAGGAGAATGAAGAGACAACACAGAAGAATTGGTCGTGTGTTTTGCTATGTATCGGAAGAAATCGATGACATCCCATGGGAAGAAAAGAAGCGAATGCTAAAAGACAGTAGAAGAAATAGAGCTGATTAAGTAGGAAGATGACACAACTGAGGAAGGAGAATTTGTAGTAGAAAAAGTCAGCTGGGATGTAATTTTGCAGAGGCACTTGAAGTTACAAGAAACACAGTGCAGGATGTAGTTTTAAGTAATGAATTTCTTCAGATACAAAACTTTTTCTCTTCCTAATGGTTCTTTACACTCCTTGTGGCCCTTCCCTTCTTGGGTATAAAGATTCATTTCAAATTCACTTACTAGTTCTTTTTTATGTCATTCAGTCAAAAAAAATATTTAAATAATTTAATTTGTACGTTTTAAAACTGATTCCTTATGAGTATTTGTTCCTTAGGTTTTCATGATACTGTATTCTTAGCATTTCAGTTTTTATGAGCCTTCCATTGTGATTGCAGCTATTATCAGTTAAATGCAGTGTTTTGCAAAGCTGGATGAAAAAGCATGTCAATTCAGTCTGTGCAAGCTCCTTCACAGGGGTGGAAGCCAGTAACATTTTTTGAAAAATCTGTATTCTGGTAAAAATATCAAAAACTGTACAAAAGCTAACAAGCACCAAGAATCCATTTTCAGTGTGCATGTGCTGTTTGGTTTCTTAAAGCTATTTCAGAATGATTACAATGATTGCTCCAACTGCATTACTGGATGAAAGAAGTTAATTCTTCCTAACCTTTCTAGACAAACAGACCATATGTTTGCAAGGGAAAACTGTGGCCTGAGACTCACTCCCTGCTGCATGATCAGTCCTTTAGCAAAACTGCAGTACAGGCAGTCTGCTCTCAAGAGCTCTCTCTCTCTCTCTAGATAAGGTTTACCCAGCATATTTTCTGCCATGGGGGGAGAGAGAACTTAGGTACAGCTATGTCAGTGTTCATGTAATTTTTCAGGGAAAACATGTCAACATGCAGTTTCTTGCAGCTCTCAACCCAAGATGTTGGTGTAACAAATTTTTTAACATCACAGAAAAGTGACCTTGCCATTCCTGGGATGGGAATGGTAGATCGCAGTACAATGTTCACAAGCTCTTTTCAGCTGCAAAACATTTTGTTATGATGGACTGAGTCCTTGAACAAAATGCAGGAGCTTTATTTTGTGTCCCTCTAAGGAGGACATCATTCTGACTAGATGAGCAGAGAGCTGCTCACATATTGCCAGTCTATGACTTTGAAATCAAAGGACCTAAAATAAATGTTTTTTTCAGTAAGATTTTGTTAGTATTATTGGACTGTGTAGAGTCTGTTAGCAGTTCATGGCAAATTCTTGACCCATTTGAAGCATAGATTCAATGTCACTACTTTTTGATGTAAGCTTTTTAACTTTAGTATTCCACAGGAAGGCAAATCTTCAAAAGCTGTAAATTCATATAGCTACTGAGTCTGTAACAACACACACAGTCAATAATTTGGCCATTTGTTTTTTTTTTCACTTTCGTAGATGACATGCGGAAGAAAATTATCTGTGACTTCTGGAAAAATATTATGGAAAAGGATACAAAATACCAATGGTTCAGAAAGCAATTACATGAATTAATATATTTGTTGTGAAATCTGTACTGAGAGTAGCATACAAATCATTTAAGAAATGTAGCAAAGTCACCTGTTTCTAAGTTATTTGTCACCATCTATCAAGCTCTTGGAGACCCATTTTTTTCTGTTACTTTGGAGTAAGTACAAAAGATGTATAGACTCCTTTGCAACTAGTAAACTTATTTTGATCCACTGGGAAATAATAAAGTTATGAATTTGGAAGTACACATTATTGACAGGTGAACAGTGAAAATACCTCATTTGAAACAGTCTGCAGATTTGATGTATGGTACCCAGCAGGGAACTCGAACATATTTTCTTTGACAGAAACACAATATCATTGAGACTGCTTCCCTCTCTATGAAATGCAGCCTGCACTTTAACTTCTGTTGAGTCAGCTCTGACCTGTGATCCAGAAAGCACTGATGTACTCCTGTTACTAAAGGTTATTTAAAAACAGTGCATCAGTAGTTTAAAAAAAAACACAATAGGTGCAGATGGAAAGCCCTGTAGACCTGCAGGGAAGTAGGGATGAAGGGAAAAATTAAAATGAGGATTTGAAGCAAATATAAATGTTGAAATTATTTTTTGCACTTTTAAGTGTGTTTAAAAAGACTCATTTTCTGAAGCTATTTAAAACTAGATTGTATGATAAATTCTCCAATAGACAGACTTTTTTATCTTTATTTGTACAAGATTGAGCACAATAGGTCTGTGGACAAGAATAGCAATAGCAACAACTAAGGGTGGAGTAGAAAGTTATCAAAACAAGGGGTTGAATGTTGAAGCTCATTAGGCTTTTCTTTCTTTGATATTATGATTCTGTGGTTCTGTCTTAGTGCTGTACGTTTTCACTATTTTTATCCAAGTATTATTTTAATAGAAAAGTGAAAAGATTCTGTAAAATTCATACAGTTCCTTTTCTGATTCCTCTAAATGTACTTCATTAAAAATAATTAATGAGCTTATCAGCCATCTAAGAAACAAACATAAATGCCTTCTTGTTACTTCACAAAATTATTTCTAAAACACAGTTACTGGTTTTGTGCCAGTGCCTTTGAAACACATTGCCAGACCCAGCTGGCAAGTATAATATTTTAACTAAGGGTCAGGGAGCAAGTGCTAGTCTTACTGTTGTGTACTTAATACCTATGGTAAAATGGTGATCCAGTGGTTTGCCATTGCCCATCTGTCAATTGTAATGTTATTTGACCAAGCACCTGAACAGTTTGCTTCAGTACTACCATTGTACCTGAATGGTGTTCCAACTCATCTTAGTCTATAAAGTCCATAAGATGCTACCTAAACAAGATGGGGTATGTGTCATCAGGTGGCCCTTAGTAGGAAATAAGCCTATATATTTTCATACAAATACCACAGTGAGCCATAATACAAGACATAATACAATTCCTATGGAGGCCAAAGGTAAACAAGAAGAGATTTTGCTTGAAACATGCATGGTGTGCAAAGTGCCACATTGCCTCAGCAGGGAGCTCTGGTCATAGACCTGTCCTTCCCAGGTCAGAAAAAGTGTGCAGACTTAATGGTCAGAAAGTTGTAAGCCATGTTTCTTTATAACATTTTCTTCTTATGATGGTCTTAAGTTTTCTGTATGCTTTTCTAATTTTCCCCAGAGGCCCAAAGTGACTCAAAGTCATTTTGTCGAAGTGACAAAAGTCAGACAGGCAAGATCATGATGTCCCAGATAATGTCTCTTTTGCTGAGGTAATTATGGCTTCAGATCTCTTGCTTGTGTCCATTTAGCTCTCAGTCCCAGAAGATCAATTCAAAGAGGTGCTATGGGTTAGTGAGCTGTTAGCAGTGCCTATTCTGACCCTGATTTTTCCGAGTCCTCAAGCAACCTGAATTTGCAAGGAATGAAGGAAATGTCAGAGTTGTTTTATTCTTCAGACAGCCACTGCCACACATAGATATAAGCAGTACAACAAGCATGAATATATCCACATTGTACAGTATTAATCAAAGCAATCTGGTCCTTCATGAGTGAAGTATAGATACAGCTATAGTGAAATCCATATTGACTACAGCAATTTATTTAAATAAAGCCCTTTCAGGAGATCTGGCTGTTCCCTGTGTATTTTGTGGTTTTCCCCTTAATGTAATCTCAGTAGCATATCCTATCCAGTTCCTGCATGTCTATCTTCCAAAGTTTTATAGCTGTCAATGTGTTTTCTGAACAAGAAAAAATTCCTTATAGCTAATCTCCCTTTAATAAGGATGATAAATAATGGTTCCTCTTACCCTGAGGCAATACACGATGTCTCTTACTTTTGTATATTTTTGATAATTTCTGCCTTCCAGTTTGAAATTTTTCTCACTTTCCTGACTTGATTTTACATTATTTCTCTGGTGGTTTTAGGTCTTGGACACATAGTGGATTTGAAGTCTGGTTTATCAATTCACTGCTTGGTTTTCATTTCATAGGGCTATTTTCAGGCCCTCAAGGAACAAATCAGTGTGTTAATGTAGAAAATAGAATGATCCCTCTCTTCTGTCTCTGTTGGAAGACTGTAATTCAACAGTATGTTTGAATAAGCACATAACATTTAACTTTCAGATTAAGTACATGCAAGGTACATTTTTGTAAGAGACACTCAAATCAGGTTGCTCACTGTAAATTTTAATTTGGCAATTAAATTTAATTTGTTGTTAACCTGCTTTTACAAATGCAACTGCTTCTTTGCCAGGCTGGGCTAAAGACGATGCTTTCTAAACTCAGAGATTTTGGATGTTAGTCAAAACTGACTCTGTCTTTATTTGCAATGTACTTACTTCATTGCCAAACCTTCAGAGCTCATATGGACTGCTTGTATTTACAAATGAATATGGCAGCTGACTAATGCTTCTGAATCACAGCTAGTTTTCTCACTAGCCTCCTTTTGCATTCACACATAGTAAATGTATGGCTTAGTTCACTGTATCAAAGGAAGGAATTTCTGCAAAGACTCACTACTGTTAGCAGGGTAGTAAAGCTTTTCTGTAACTTTGTAAAGGAAAACTTCAAAGTTTATCAACACTAGATGAATATAATAATTTTAATTCTAACATTAATTTAAATTAAAAAGTTGTTATAAATAAATTTTTGTTATAAATTGTATTTTTATGTAAAAAATGGCCATTTATTCTCTTAGAGTTGAGAACTTTTATCAAAAAACTCTGAAGCCCTGTGAAGAATTCAGCTACTAGTGGTTGGAAATAATTATCTGTTAGTGTGTTTTTTCTGCATCACTTATTTGTTGTGACAGTGTTTGGTAAGTAATCCAACGGCTTGACCCCAAACGATTTTGAAATTTGGTGCTATTAAAAAAAAAAAAAACCCTAGTCATGGTATGGAAAAAGCTATATATCTACTAATTTATAATAATAAAGCAGCATGCAGAGTTTGATATCTAGCAGAGTGGGGAAGATCCAGTTAAAGGCAACCTGTATACTGTAACAGGTGAAGTATTTCTCATTTTCTATGAAGCAGAACTTTGACACAGATGCTTCATATAATAATATTGTGACTTTTATCTTGAGATGTACACAAAAGTTTTCTTTGAAAAGTAATATACATAACAAAATACACTATAATCACTGCTTTATTGTTTTCCACCAAATTTCTTGTTGTAATTTCAATAAAATAAACCTAATAATTAAGTTAGTCCAGTAACTATTGGAGATTTATATCACAAGTGAGTTAACAGGATAATTTTGACCAAGTAAATCTCAGGAGACTAAGTCGTCATAATTTCAGACCTGCACTGTCTCTCTTTGATGTGAATTGGCAGATGAGTATGTTCATTGGTCAGAAGCATTGTTCCCATGGAAGTGAGATTTCCTACATCATGGCTGTCCCCATAATGCTGTTTTTGTTAAATTTCTTCAGCAAATTAATGAAATGAGAGCCTCTCCAGTTCAGTTGAGAGGTCTATTAAGAATGGCATTAAAATTCCTCTCCTGATTGTAAAAAGCTGTAAACAAAGTCTTCAGTGGGTCTTCCAGTCTCACAAGGGACATATATTAAAAAATATCTATTACAACAATTGAAAAAAATGTTAAAATCCTTTCCCTAGGACATCACAACACACAGCTGTACTCCACACTTGGCAAAGTGGATTTTTGCTATTGCAGGTGCTTTATTTTCTTTAAGGATTGTTACCAGAGAACTAAACTAAATGACAGGAAAGTAGTAATGCTGACTTTGCATTGGAAAAAAAATAGAAACCTGCAAGATCTACCAAATGATCTAATTGTAAATCTGATTCTCCAATATGTACACTTTTGACAGAGCAACAAGATTATGTTTTCATTTCCAATAGTGCTATAAAAATAACTGCAAAAATACAAACAAAATCTTTAAAAATCCCACTAACAATATGCAATACAATGGATAGTATTGATATCTTCTCCTTCACATTTAAGAATATTAATAATATTGTAGATTGGAAAAATGCCTGTTCTTCATAATACTGGTTGTAGTAAAGTATATTTGTTGATAAGTGAAAAAAATAAATCAAGATTGTCCTAATAATTTTAGTCTATCAATCTTACTTAGAAACAGACGGAGTAGCATTTTTATTTATTCTTTGTAGAATAAATTATATTCTTTGTAATTTGTTAGTGATTACAGAATCACTGGATGTAAGGATTCTGTACTGTCCCCTGTGCTGCTTTCTGTCATGGACTGTTACGGTTCAGGGCCAGGGCCTGGTTTAACAGCCAGTTTTATATAACTTCATCAGTACTTTACTCCTGCAGAACTCCTGTTGATGTGATGTCATTTTACCAGGTTAGTGAAGAGGAAGATTTTCTACAACTATCAACACAAATTGTCTTGCTGGTATATTAGTGAGGACAATGGCGGAAGGAAGCGAAGGGAGAGGAAGAGACAGGGAAAAATGGGGGGTAGTAGCAGTTATGGTAACAGGGTTATGGGAAGTGACCGTTCAGTTCAGCAAGTCACTAGCTAAGCTACAGGGATGGGGTTCCTGGTGCTGGGACTTATTTTGAGCTGGCAGATGGATTGTGATATTTTTTAACAAATAACATACAGGGAAAGAAAGGTGTTCAGCTTACAAGAGTCTAATTATTGTTTTGATAAGTCCAAGAGAAAAACTGAGATGGTGGGAGTAGATGTCTGAAAGGATATGATCTGTGGTGTTTTGGATGACCGTGGTGTCCTAAGACTTGGGTCTGGGCCCATTTGTGATTTCTTGTCTATGGAGAAAGACTAAGTCAGTGTATTTTCCCAGTTTAGCCTTTCTCGTTGATGCCTGTTGGATTGCTTAATGTACAGAAAGAATGGGCAGTACTGCCCTGTGCAACAACATAGGATGCCTGCAAAAATCTTAATGAGGTTCTTTAACCTGTGGGACTTCATAATTGCTTTTTGTAGCCATAACAGCTTTCAGTGGAGTCACTGTCTTTAGTTCCTTCACCCCCATTCTGGTTGGTTTGCCATATATTGTAAATCTCAAAAGGCATGATAAAGCATAAGGACTCCCAGGTGTCAGTGGGTTTTTTTAGTTTTTGTTTTGTTTTTCTGGCCTAAACAAAAGGTTCCTGAGGAAATTTGGCATGTACTGTACTAATCAGCCAGCTGCTATAAAAAGTTTCTCTTTCTGTAAGCAAGAATCTGACCAACTCATGAGATGCCTTCCAACTCTGCAACTGATTCAAAAGCTGCAGCCAAAGACTGCAGGTTTTTAAATATGGCAACATGATGAGACTTTCCATTTGGTACATATGAAACAATCAGGATTCAGTGTGTCTGCAACTGCTTCATGGAAAATATAACAGCAGCCAACAATATCATCAATTAGTTCTAATATTAGTATTTTCTTGTAAGATTATTAAACACTTCTAAAGCACGAAGTCAGTCAGCAATTGAGAGAGGTTGGATGAAGTTTCTGACTTGCTTTTTACTTCTTAACATCCAAAAATGTTGTTTAAACCAAGTTTTTATCTGGAATCTGTTTATCTAGGATCTGGAGCATTTTCCCACGGTGCAGTCCATCTTACCTGGTGCAAGAGTTACCAGCTATACTGTTGTATATAAAATGTCTTCAAATCAGTTTCTCTGCCTTTAGGGCAGGATCCTTTTGCATTGTAATATCTTCCCTCTCCTTAACACAAACCTCACAAACAGTTCCATTCCTTCTCAGTCATATATCAAGGAAATGGTCTGTCTAAAGCAGGAGATACCAAGACTAAATCAAAGATCTTATGAGATCTTCTCTACCTCCCTTTTATAAGGATTTCCTTAGGCACTTTACAGTATTCCCCACTGGCTATGCATCAACTCCACAAGGGATTGTTTTCCGAGTAGCCAGTCCTAGGCATTGTATTTTGAGAGAGTTTCTCTGCCAATATTTTCTAATCTTTCTGTAATTCAGCACGGATATTGACAAAAAGGGGGGCAAAACAGGATAGTTTCTAATTATCTGCTTTAGTAGAGTGTGGAATACCTTGGTAGCAAAGTTGATTCCAGAGAATAATTGCTCTCCCTGTTTTGAAAACAAGTGGATCTCTGCAAAGAGATTAATGCCTTTAAGAAATCCAGAAACAACATTACATTCTCCAGAAAGTTATGTATAAATAGGAGGTTTGTACTTGATTACTGCTTTTCTTTAAAAGTATCCATAAAGAGCTTATGGGCTAGAATTGGCCTGTTGAATATCAGAATTTGGAAACAATCTGAGTATTGTACTATCATCAGGAAATTTAAGGCTATGTCTATAACAGTAAACTAGACAGAGACGGGACATAGTCTGGATTGTTTAAACAGTTCGTGTCCTCCTTGGTTTAGCTTTGTGCTGGACACTCCTATAAGGTGCCCCTGATTCAACCCAGGCACAATTCAGGAGATAGCATGAGTCCGGGTCTGCTTCCTGTAGGCAGCATGCCTGAGAAAACACTGTTTTGGGAAAGGTGTAAGCTATCTGTGCGTATGCAGGCTGTTAAGGTCAGAGAACAGGCCTGATCCATTTTATTAGCACATAGGTGTGGCACAAGGGTCTTCAGTGACTATAAGGACCATATTAGATTTCCTGTAATATGTATATGTCAGTCTGACTCCCCTCAGTTTGCTAGTGTGATATATTTTTAAGAATAGTATCTGGTGCTTAGGGTTGTTGTACTCCACCATTGGCTTTAAATTACAAATATTTATAGATGTCTTAGTCTAATTTATTTTCTAATGTCTTATTTTTCTTTTGTTTGTTTGATGTGAACTTTCTGCTTTAACTTTGAGAATGTATTCCTCTAAAATTTATCCATAGTGTAGGTGGCCACAAACAATTACAGATAAAAAAATGTACTGTAAAAGACATAGGATGCTGACATGCCCAATTTGACCCTGACTATCTGGAATAATTATCACTTGGGAATATACAAAAATACTTAGTGCTTGTCTTGAGTTTGCTTTAAGTAGACCATTTTAATTGATCAGATTTCAGGGTTTATTTTACACTTAGATGTTATTAGTCATTTAACTTGCATTTGAGTACCCCTGCTTGTTTGTGAAGACATTACAGAAGAATGCTGTATTTTAGGTACAGTGTGCAAAATTACTTCTCACAACTGAGAAAAACTAGAAAAAGTGATTGAAGTAGAAGACTAAGTAGAGAAATATTTCCTTTTTCTCTGTTCACTGGAAAATTGAAGCATCTGACCAGCTAATTAGACAGAGAGACCTGTTTTCAGTTCTTGGTGCCCTCAACTGGTTTCCAGGGTTTAGGGGTAATGCAGGAAGCAACGTTCCCATGTAAGTTTTGCCCATTACCCTAACCTTGTTGACTGGTTTGTCCCCATAAGCTAAAGTCAGTGGCCTGGGGTTCTTATTTTGATTCTAATAAGGGTGGTTATTATGCCATTGTGCACATGTGGTTGGGACTAGCATAGTTAATTCTTTTATTTAATTTTTTTTCCCCATCTGGCTCCATATTCTCTTTGCAGAGGATATTTTTAAGATGAGTTTCTCATAAAGCACCTTGAGAACCGTGGTTTTAGTTCATATCTATTCATTGACTCATATAATCTCATCAATTAATATCAGTTTTAAAATATTGTTGTCCATATTGAACTGGATGTGTGTGTGTGTGATTATCTTTGTGTATATGTGCACGTAAAGGAAACTTCCAGTAATTTCTGTTTCATGTTAATAGAAAAGGTTGTAGGCTTTACTCTCTTTTACTCTGAAGTCCATCTTTCTGTTACCTCAGAAAGGAGCTGAACCTGATGTACAACACCTTATTTTTTCTGAGAATAATCCATTTCTGTCACTGTCAAAAGACAGTCTGGGTAGAAGGATGGCTTCACTTGTGAGGATACCAAGCATCTACCAAGAATAATTAGTGAGTGAGGGTTGGATGGCCAGAAAGCATTCAGAATGCTGATGAAGGAGGTGCACATGACCACTGCAGATTTACTGTAAGGCACTATAAGCCACTTAGGACTCTTCTAGTGCTAATTTCACAAATTAGTATGAATTTTTTCCTTGAGAGAAGAATTGAGAAAAAACAAAGCCACTGCTATGTAATGGCTTTCTCCAGCAGCTGTTTGCTAGTTGGGAGCATAACAAAGATATCTTCCCCGATGCTTTTAGAGAAGGGGGAAAAAACCCTAAACCCTTAATTAAAGCAAATATTTTTAGAACTCTACTGGAAAAAAATAGATTCGTGAATGAACTTTTAATATTAGCTATTTGTACTAGTATTTGATATATCCACACAAATCTAAATCTCTTTTTCCTTATTTGAATTCACTTTCCTACTTTTCTCAGTTGGTCAAAAGAATGTGGCTGAATGAAGTCTACCTCATTGTTGGCAGGTGTACACAGCAAAATTTCATTTTATGATACAGAAGCTTTTAGACATCAGCCAAGGAGCAAATTTTTGTAATGCATAGTACTTTCATAGTTAACTGCATAGTGAAATTATAGCAACTTTGTTTGCATGCCAGTATTTTTAAGCACAGTGATTTCTTTAGCAAGGGTAATTATTGTAATCCATTGCACTTAAATAGAATTATACATCTTGGGAAATGACACTTGAAGCACCTAAAAGGCACATTAGGCTCAGGAAATGGGAAATTTCTCCTCATTGTAACTTTTATGAGAAAACAATATTTCTGTTTTCACTGCTATGACATAAGACCATTCTTAAATATTATTATCACTTACAAAGCAATGTCATAATTACTATTTTCTATATGACAGGAACCCACTGATTTTCTGGATGTCATTATTGAAAAATGGATCATTGGAATAGGTTGTTCTGCAAGCAGTAAAAATGTTACATCCCCTATTAGTCTGTGTATGCGAATCAGCTCCTACCTGAAATAAGAGAGATTAAGTAATGACTTGTACTACAATCTTTCCCCAAAGGGGCATTCATAAGATCTCTCTCCAGGGATCTGTTTTCAAAGCAATTTTAGAAACTAAATAGCTCTAGTTTTCTACTCCTGTGTCAGATTTGAACCAATTTTTTCAAATATTGAAAAGAGACACCTGACAGAAAACACAGCCACATTAATCATATTTCCTTAGAGAACCTGGGTTAAAAATAGCATTACTGGATAAAGGGCTCTAATTTTCTGATTCTTAGAAGAATGTTGCATAAGATAAAGTTGGATATACTATCTCTTTCTAGGTCTGTAGTATTTCTTATATGCAAAGTAGTGTTGAAACTGTGAACTAGTTTCTGTGGCATCTTGTTTCTGTGAAGCAAAAATATTAGTTTGAAATAAAATACAACATGTGGTATTATCATCTGACAAGGAAGTTATTGTGGTGCTAAAAAGACCCACAAATACAGATCCCCTTTTTTTTAAACTTCCCTGCCTTCCTCTTTACCCACATCCTATCCCGCTCCTTCCTTAGTGATAAATGTACCAATGTAAAACAGTGTGTACTAACATATAACAACAAAGAGTTAAAAAAGGATAAGAAAAAAGCTTTCAGGTTACCACTCTGTTCCAGTCTTTTGTTACTGTCTGTCCAGGCAAGACCAATACGGCTCTCTCTGAGCTTTGTTTTGTGCATCTCCATCTGTTGATCCAAGATTTCATTTATATTTTCCCTTATAACTTCCTTGAGAATCACACTCAATATTTTTTTGACTTGATAGTAAAGGTCTACTTCTTCTGTAAACTAGCTCTTATGATTTCCTCTGATTTGTAGCTCAACTCCAGGCATTTTGTGCTTTCATGCACATACAGCTGACAACTAAAGAGCAGACCTCTTTATGGGTTCCTCACAGGTATCTTAAATAGTTGCACTGTTGTTCCAAATCTCATGCCTCATCCCACTTCCCCTTGAATCAGTGGGAAGAGACCCAGTGATCCCTTTGTTTTTGAGGGCACTGCATTAATTCCATAGATAAGTTTTTACTGACAGAACATGTGTTGTAAAAACTTCATAAAGAAGAAATAAAACCTTCCTATTTTGAAATAGATTCAGGCCATTATAGGTAAGGGGAAATGAATGTGGCTATACCCATTAAAATTTACTCTAGAGCCATTTGCTGAGCAGTAAAGCTCTAGGAATAGCCTTTGCATCTTTTTGAAAATCTGTTTAAAATGCAAAGATTTTCTTTGTTAGCCTTCATATACTGGTGATTTAACACAAAAATAATTTCTCCTGGTTTCCAGAATTATTCCACTTTTTTGTGGATTGTCTAAAACTATATCATGGGGACGTTTTAATGAGATGCACTATAGTGAACAGAATAATAAAGGTCTAAGTTCTGTGCAAGAACTCTACTGAAATAGAAACTTTCTTTATTTATTCTCAGGCCCACATGTGCTCCAGAGTTTCCAGATCTGGATATTTGTCCAGATATACCAGTTAGATGTCAGGGCAAAATTTGCATAGGTACTTCTGTCGTCACTGTAGATTGTCATTTCTGTGCAAAGGAAGGTTCCCTTAGCCTGGACCACTGGGAGATCAGGTCCCCCCAGGGCATGTTGTGAAATACTGCAGCAGATAATTTAGGTGCAGCCACACAGAGAATGTAGAAACAGTCTACAAATGAATACAAAATGTATATTAGAATTAAATTCCATTTTATCAGTAATGATGATCTATGTCACGTAGTGGCCAAGTGTTGTATGAAATACATATATAACACATCTATTTCTTGCTGAAGAGAGGGAGCAAAAAACCTGTGGCTATTCATTACTGTAGGATAACTGAGCTAGACCAATTTACTGGAAACATTCTTGAAATGTCTGGATGTTTAAAACCAAAGCTAGGCTTCAGACTAATATCCTTTTCCACTCAGAAATGAATCAAATATCTGTTTCCTGGAGAGATATAGATTATTTGTATCTATATATGTGAGAAGAGGGGCAGAGAACTGACCGCAAAACTTAAATTCCTCAATCAAAAAGTGTATATATGATATAGGAATGTATTAATTCTTTGATATGCTTTTGCTGGTAATGTGTTTTTAAACAATCAGTAAATAAGAGCTTGTTATTTAAAACAAAATTTTAATGAGTCAAGTGTGTTTACGGGAGACCAAACAGAAATCTAGAATTAAAGTTGCTCCTCTTCACCTCTCAAAAACCAAACCCCACCTGTTTGAATTAGCTGCTTTTACCCCCCAGTCTCCCAAAACTTTCCATCTGAAACCTGTCCTTTTCTGTCTTCCCCTTTTTACTCTTCTTTGTCTGCGCTGTTTATCCATCCACTGGCTGACAGTGTCTTTACATCCAAAATGCAAAGCAGACAGATGGGCACCTCGGGAAATAACATGACTAAGAGCACCAGCATCGGTGGGGACATGTACACCTTGGAGAAGAACGATGGCAGCCAGTCGGACACGGCCGTGGGCACTGTTGGCGGTGGTGGCAAAAAGAGGCGCTCCAGCATCGGTGCAAAGATGGTCGCCATCGTGGGTCTCTCGCGGAAAAGCCGTAGCACGTCACAACTCAGCCAAACTGGTAGGAACTGAGGTTTTTTTTTCCCCCTTCAAATTATCATTTGAATATACATAATGTGTGTGTATTATGGTTTAATCATTTGGATATTCTGTTGAAGTTGCCTAATCAACAGTATTCTATGGAATGAAGAAAATGGTCAAACATCTTTTTTCTCTGGACATTTACTAAACTATTTTTTTCTTAGCAAAGATCTTTTTCAGGTTCGACTGAGGCTTTTATTTTTCTGCTTGATGAAACCTGCTTAATGCACTAATTCCTTGTTTCTCAGGAGACAACATGAGCTGCTGTACTTCTGTTTGGGGGGAATCCTTACTGCAAGTTTGTGAAGGGTCACTGAAAAGTTGAAAAATTCCTTTGCTTTTGTCACAAATAGTGTTTGCGTATTTCAGTATGGGCTTTTTTTTTCCACATTTGAACATACGACCTTATTTTGAAATGAAACAATTTTCCTGAAAAAAATAATATGTCATATTTTATTTCTTTAGTGCAACTCTTTTACTGCTTTTTAATTATTTTCTTTTCAGCTCACAAGCATATTGACCATCAGTGTAAATTTTGCTCATTTCTGTTTATCTCAGTTAAAATATTCTACCTAGGAAAAATGGAGAGGCTTTTTGCTTTGATATGTAAAGAATTTAAGATCTTACGCATTTTTTTCTATTCCTCCTATTTCAGGGAAAATCCATATAATGCACTCTGAAAAGCTCTCATTGTCAATTAAGGAAGTTGTATAGGACAAGTATTTTACATGGAAAAAGATAACTTGTATTTAAATGACATATATGCAAAAAAAGTGTTTAAGCAATTTATATAGTGATGCACATATATATATATATTTCAAGGTATATATGTAAGATATAATGTATGTTCATAATTTAAGCAAAACTGTTGTAGTGTCATCTGGTTCAACATAAGTTTATAGTGTTCAGCTTTGTGTGGTCCCATCTGAAGGTCTCCATTATGCTAACCACCATTCAAACATTGATAAGAAATTTTATGTTCTCTGGAAAGTTTGCAGTTTATATCAGGAAACCAAAGTGATAAGGGTTTTAATGTACAAGTAAACGGAGGAAAATAATGATTGTGGTAAATTGTGTAAGTAAACTTTTGTAGGAAGGGGATTTAAAGTACCTGGAAAGAGTAGAAGTTAAAAAGAGGGAAGAGGAAGGGTAAGCAAGAGGGGTAACAGTGCAGAAGAAGGAGGAGCACAGAAAGAGAGCACGGAGCTTGAGTGTGCATCTTACTGAATGTGATATCAGACAAGAATGAAAAAGGGAAAGAATGTACATAGTGAAAGCTCTAAATATCAGGCATCAGTAGGAAAGTCTTTGCAGCAATCTTCATGTTTTACCAACTCACTTGTGGGTTATGGAAATGGCAGTTACATATACGTTTCTATTTTCTTTGAGTTCAAATGAATGCGAGGCAAAAGATGAAGTCATCTTTATAGAATTCTGGGAAGTGTCTGGTTGGGCAGGAAAAAACCAGTCATTTTCTCACCTAGAAATCTAAATTTTACTCATGATAGTAGACAGGTATGTAAGTATTGATGTATTTGGATATCAAGTTGAATGCAATGCACTACATTACTAGTTCTGTAAGAGGTATTAAATGAAGCATATCAGCTCTTCGTTTGCTGTTCAAGTATGTCTCAGCACTAGAGAGAATCTGTATTGTGTGTCTTGCCTAGATTTGATTTAAATGCCAGGCTGTCTTAGTTATTTGGGACTTTTGATCTGAAGTTTTTCTCTCTGTTATATCCAATCAGTTGCCCAACAACTGATTAGATGCTCAAGTCAGGCACAAACGTGAAATCTAATTCTTTCAAAAGCCCTCAAGGTCTTTTGACCCATTGACTGAATGGTGTGTTATGAACAATTCTTGAGTAAGGAGCTGTATTTCAGTGCTGTCAGAGGTGCAGCAGGAACCAGGGCAGCCTGCACAGCTCTGGCCAGCAGCCCTTCTCCCTCGGCTGCTCAGGGCTGGCCTGTGCCTGGCCTTGACCAGAGCAGCCAGTGCACCCCCCGCCACCACCTTCCGAAAAGGCCCCTTGTGTGTCAGTTGGATATGGGTTGTCTTGTGCATTTGTCACTGCACGCCAGCTCCTGCCACCCTATTTGAGAGCGCTCCTCTCAGAGGGGGGCTTGTCTGGTGGCCACATGTGGCTGCACCTAACAGGGCATGCGGTGTGCATTGTTAGGAAGCAAGCCGGCGGCCACATGTCAGCCCCTGGATGAAGAATGTGTACGGTGCTGAGTCTTCAGTGACGCAAAGTGATGGCGTGTTGGGTGGGTGAGGGTGAGGTCACATCACGAAGAAGTGTTTTGCACGGCTTAAGCAGCCATTGGCACAACTTAAAGAAAATATTGGACACCAGTGTTATACATGAATGCCAGAGGTATAAAATTTGTAGTTAATGTATTTAATGAATTTATAAATTCCCTGGTTTATCTCATCAAGTTCCTGTTTTCAGATGGTAAGTGCCTGCACCAGGAATCACGTGTTGGTACAAGCATTGATACAAGGGTTGGGATAAAAACACTAACGTGCTGTATAGGTCCTGCGAGTACAATTTTCTGGAACTGAAAGGCAGGGGATACTCAGGTGGCAAGGCACTGGGACCACACAGAAACTAGTCGAAGTATAAAGGTTCTTAGGTAGGTTCTGAAGAAATTATGTCATTCAATTGATCAGCTAAGTATCTCCTTACATATCAGGCTTGAAAAAGCATGCTGATATCATGAGATAACAATACTCCTTCTATAGAAAGTTATGATCATATTTATAGCAACTAGACTTCTGTAAACTATGTGCTCATGTGGAAGTCAGAAGAAATGCCTATCAGTATCTCTGAAACTTTTTTCACATGCTTTGTAAAGCATATTTGTATTTCAGTGGTTTTCTTCAGTCATATTTTATGACAGAACTTTTGTTGAAAGTAGGTCATCATAACTGCTTTCAGGACTGTGGATCAGACTTACAATAAATGCCTTTAAAGGTCCATTTTTACTGTCTTTTCAAATTAATTTTATGATATTTCTTGTTATTTGGCATAGTCTTAAGAAGTCAACACAAAATAGAACAAAGTATTTTTTTTTTTATTCCGGTCTGCAGTTCTTTTAGTGCATTCAGGTAGAAACAGTTGCTTGGGTTTTTACAGGTAAAGGGTATATTGATTTGTTGTTATAGATGGGAGTAAAAGGAGTAATAATAATAACAATCATAATAATAACAACAACAACAACAACAACGGTATTTGGATTTCATTCAACTATGGCTAGTGTATATTCTGTGTTGGAAGGCCTCCAGAGATAACTGGATACATCTGAAATATGACAAAAACCTGAATAAGCAATGCTCTTTTCTCCTCAGACATATACAGTCTTAAATGCCTAGAAAATTGATAATCTATCAATTCCACTGACCAAGCCTATCAAGGGGAGTTTATGAGAATAAAATAATAATTTAAAAAGTTGAAAAGCTCTTACCTCATTAACATAGGGACTAGGAACTGATCTTTTCAGTTTATCACAGCAAGAGAATCCAAGTGTGTTCTCATATGTAAAGACCTTAATTAGTGCTCTGTGGATCACTATTGTTATGGGAAAAGAAAGAGCAGAAAAAATGCCTGTGTAAAGATCATGAGAAAACAGAAAACATGAATAAAAATAGATGAGACTCATTCTCTGGTTTCCATTTGGGCTTAAAGGATCGTTGTAATTTATTATTTTAAAAGTTCATAGTCCTTATAACAATGTGTATCGCTGCTGTGATATTTTTTTCCTATTGTTTAATTTAGTGAAAATTCTAATTGTAGGAATATACAGGATCAGTATTTTGTGAACTGATTTGATTTATTTCAAAGGAATTTGAAAAAAAAAAAAAAAAAAAAAACAAACAACCTTGGAAATTCCTGCAGATTCTTTAACCTTGAAATCAAGCTAATGACTGGATGACACAAAAGACTTTAGTAAAAGATGCTATACAGTAGAGTGGCAAGGTAAATCAGAATTTATTTTAGTTCTGTTTCCTGTATATTTTCAGTGCTATGAAAAGTAGCTACAGGAATTCTCCCTACACTTGAGTCGAGCAATCATTCCTAGGATCTAACATTTGTCAGGTTAGAAAGCGTTTATGTTGTAACCTTCAGGTCCTGATTCCACAGGCATTCTTATTGGAAAAGCTGGCTTTCTTTACAGTGGAAAAAAAATACAAAATGTAAATCCCAAGCAGTATCTTAACAGTGTTTGCTTAGCTATTAATATCTGGAATGCAGCCCTTTTCCTGCTGGACAGCCCTGAGGGAACTGATGATCAGGCTTCCATAGAGATGCAGACCTGTAACTCTCAGGTGTATCTCATTAATGAGTGTAGTCTTTGCCCTCTTCTGATTACACAACCTTAGATCTCCCTTTCAACTTACATGCACTGTCTCTGGCAGGTGGATACCTGGGTGTCTGTCTTCACTTACTTAGCTGACATTTCTCCTTTAGCTGAGAAAATACTTTATCTTTTCTTTAGGTAGCCAAGACCTATTGTGTTTGTAGGCTGGTTATATCCAAAAGCCTAAGCAGTTTAATTTATGTTTTCAAGACTTTTTCAAGATGAGATTTTAGAATCTGGACCACACCATGGATCATACATGCTAAAACATTTTCTGTGTAGGTACATTTAGTCACACGTGCAGAGTCCAGTGCACTCTCAGAGACGGAATCCACAGTGCATTTGGGAATATGATCACAATAGATGTCATCTATTAAAATAGATGACAAAAAAGCATGTAACAGTATGACTTGAGAGTGACCAGCACAGTAATGCCTGCAGAGAGGTATAATCATGTGTTTGAATAGAAATAAATGCCCTTATGTGTCTCTCTAGAGCATCACTACAGGGTACGGTGCTCTGGAGGGCCCTGTGCGTGTGAACCTAGCAGATGATGCTGGGGGCCAGCTGACACTGCTTGAACTACAGTTTCTTTGTGGCGACATATTGCTCCATGTGATCTAACTATTCTTTCTAATAGGTGAGTTCTCCCAAGATAAAAGTTGTAGGAAAGCATAGGAAAACTATTGGAAAACTATGCAAAGTTCAACCAAGACATAGACAACTATTAAAGCCTACTAAAATCTCATCAGAACCTAAAAAAAAATTTTATTTTCTAATGACCAAGGTAAAGGCTGTCCCTCCTTTATCGGGAAGACAAACTTTGGCAAGATGTCATATGTGGCATGAATTTATAGGGCTGTAAAAGTAGAGTTTTGGGACCGTGTGTCGTAGTGTTCTGATCTCTCTTAATATCCTTTATAATTTTGGTTGGGTTAAAATATGGCATTATATTCTTGAATTTATATTTCTCTGTAGAAAAAAGCACAAAAATAATTTGATTCAATGCAAAACAAAATAATGATTGCCCTTGAGAGGATTAAATAGCATTCATCAAAAAGGCACTTCTGTTTTAATGAATTCTGGAGAGGTCCAAAGAGCAACCCCGGTGAAACAAGGTTAAAGTATTTTGAAATGTTGATATTTTATGGCTACATCTTTTCTTAGCAGAAATGTAAGAGAACTAGGTCTCTCAGAGCAAAAATCTTGACTGAGATTTTATTTTCTCTGTGTGTTAAAAGCCAAATTTTAGATTCTATATGGTTTGTAGGGTGTTGAAACTATGGTCTGAAGTGCTGTATTCATAAGTAGAATAGTCTCAGTTATGTCTGTCATGAACCAACCACGTCGCCTGTAGAGCAATTTCCTCAATTACTGGAATAATTGAAAGAAATCTGTTGGGAACATTGGTCTTGGTCTTGTATGGAATTTCACATTTCTCAATTCAAAGTTTGGATTTATATAAAAACCAGTCTTCTACCACACTTACAGTACATATGTTTCCTATTAAAAAGAAGACAATTAATCATTTCCAACAGTGGTAACTAAAGGAGAAACTACAATGATTGCCTTTCATTGTCTAAAATGAGATAGAATATGGTAAGTAAACTTACTGAACTAAAGGTGTATTTGTTTTCATAATATACATTGTTATTTTCTATCCCTAGAATTAATTTATGTTGCCAAAATGGCAACTGAAATTATCATCCACTACTTTTAATCTGGCCATGTATTTTATTTTTTTAAAAATCACATATGTAATTCAGGTGATTTGAAGCAAGCCATTTGTTTGAGATTTTATTTCCTTTCCTACTCCAGAGACAGATTTCTAATGTTAATAATTTGCTTTAATGTGTAGTATGAAACTTGTAGCAATATTATTGATGTGTAATCTGATTTAGTTTCAAAATAAACCCATATTACATTGATAGAAATATAGGATTAGCAGTTGACAAGAGATTAAGGCCAATTTGTACTACTGATTAGTTGAGAACTGTGACCTGAATCCTTTACCAAAAAGGAAGTACCATTATATTAAATACATGGCCAAGAGCATTATTCAGCTTTTACTAAACAAACTCTGGAGAGTATGCTAATAAATAAATAGACTCTAATTGCAAACTAAAAAGGCTGACTACACAGTCTTTTAAATATATTTTACTAAAGCGATAGATTTTTGTTTTTAATTTGCTTTCTTCCACATGCAAGAAAAGACTAGGAAAGAAGATGAGGCAGTACAAAATTTATTCAACTCTCCTCAGTGGATTTCCTGTAGAGGAGATAGGTATATATCTGAGTCCTCATATTTTCATAAAGCTTCTGTAAGAGATGGATACAGTGAGAAGAAATATATAGCTGAGGTATCGGAACTGAACTCCAGGCAGTGCTAGCTATGACTTTACAGAAGTCCTCTGGAGGACATTTCTCACACACAAAGTGTGGGGAACACCTTAAGCTCTATGTAAGCAGAAATTCCATGGAGATGAGATGAAAGTCCTGTGATGAGTCTAGGAAGTAAGAATAAAAGGCTTAATTTGGGGACAAAATGTGCAGATCGTGTACACCAACTGAGCAATACTGCCCCAGTCACAAATTACTCATTGAGCTTCCTCTCTGTAGTATTTACCAACTCAATGAGATATACACCTGTGAGATTTCCAGCTGACTGTGGTAGAACTAAAAGTAAAACCCCTGGTTGTAGGCATTTCTATGATTAAAAACCTCTACTTATCTTTCCAAAAATTATTTGCTGTGTTACTAACCCTTTCCTTAAAAAGCAAAGTACTTATATTACCACTTGATCTCATTAATAAGGGAAAAAAAAGGAGAAAGTTATAAGTGAGATCAGAACATTCAGCTTGACCCTCCAGGATTTTTTTCTTCCCATAATTAGAGGTAAAAATAGAGAGAAATGTAGGGTGATCTTTCTTGGTAAGAATACTACTAAACTATCTTTTCTCATTCAAAGCAGAAGAATTCCCATAAGATCCCTGCTAATAAAAAATATACATCTCATCAAAAAACTTTAAAGCTGTTTTATTTCTTTTTTCACAGTAAACAAGATTTGTTCTTTGGGTTGTTACATAAGGAAAACCCATTACAGTCCTTCCTGAATTAATTCAATCTGGAGAGGATTTCTTTTTTAGGCTGTGTGAGAGCTTTTAGACAGAACAATTCAGGCTTTCCTTAAGAAAGTTTCAGTTGAAAACTTGTTTGGGGATTTTATAATCCTTTAGTTAACGTGTGGTATAATATGCATGAGTTTCTTGATTGGTGTTCTGTGAAAGATAGTTCTGACTTCGTTCTGTGGAAACATGAGAGTGAGAAGAAGAACCTTATAGGGCAATTTCATACTTTTACTCAGCTGGTTATTCAGTTTTCAGTTTGCCTGAAATGTCTAGGTTACCTACCTGTACTTACAGTTCTGGGTATCTATGCAGTTTATACTTTAGGGAAGAAAATTCAGGTTTATTTTTTTCCAGTTGAAATATTTTTTCTAGTATTGTCAATTTTTTACATAGCCACCTAAATGAGTATTGTTTGTATTGTTCCAGAAGGACAATACTCATCTTCACATTGCTCTGTGAACCACTTTCACTAAATAACAATGTGCCATGAGGAAGGATTTACTTCAGATCTTCACAGACCAGCAGGAAGAGGCCTGCTGTACTTTGCTCTTGAACAGTTATCAGAAGCATGGTTTTAGCACCAAAAATAAATGGCATTTATATTTACAGATTCATTAGGGCTGCACCTTTCTTTAATTTAACATTTCATAAAAGTACAAGATTTCCTTCCTTGCACTTAAATGGAATGCAATATTAAAGGTCCTTTAGCAAGTCATATCTCAATATTGAATTTATGCCTTTAATATATAATACCCCTTTAACTATAATACCCATGCCATCAGCAATTCTATTAATACCCTTTTGATAAATGAAAATTGTTTTCTAAGGAAATAAGATAATTTATAAAATAATTACCTGAAAGTAGAAAATAATGAAAATAGCTCCAAAAGCAAAGGTGGTATTAGAGGCATGCTTTGCAGAATAATTCAGAACAGCTCTCTGGCCCCAACTGATATGCAACTTACATGAATATTGCAGTATTTTAAAAGTTCCATTTTACTGCACTCTCACATTGCCCATTTCAGCCGGCTGTTGTATGCCTGTATTGTAAGAGTAATCTGTGCTCTCTATAGGATAAAATGGGGAGGTAAACGTGACAGTACTACTGCTTTTAAACACCTCACAGGATATGCAGCTCATGGGAAATCATGCAGATACTGAGAATATGGTTGTGTGGGCTCTTCATACTTCTGGACTCTGTGCCTCCTCAGCACTTCCAGACTGTTTAGATGAGCTTTGTCTTCCATGGAAGAAGTGTGATGGTGCTATCCTTCAAAACTTATATGTGCCACTAACAGAAAACTCTTACAGGAGAAATTATATTAACAAGGGAGTAATTTAAAACTAGCTAAGTGTACCAGTGATGATTCACAGAAGATACACCACAAGCAACCATTGGATCAGGAAGCTGAACCCTGAATTACCCTATTAACCTGCGGTCACGGCTCTCTTATCAATGCTTTATTTGGCCTATCAGATCTTCCCTTTTTTCTTTTTTTGGGTGCTAGCACAAACTTCAGTTTGCAAAATAGTGCATGTCAGGTATGTGTCAGATGGTGTGTGCCAGGTACTCTCCAAGAAAGTGGGAAATATTTGAGTCTTCTCCAGCAGGGGAGGGGCTCTGAATCCAGATTTCCCTCCATCATGGATATATCCTCTTTGTTGCAATATAAGAGAGAGATCCAGTTTCTGCTTCTCTAGAGATGTAATAAAAGAAAGCAGTGGCCAAAACTACATTTCTTGAGCAGAGTCCTGCATCTGCAGTTTGTAAAGCTTAACAGATTTTTCCTTGAGGCAGAATGTGCAGAACCTGCGTTTTCTGAATGCTGATGTGTAGGATAGGTCCCTGCGATCTCCATGTTGGCAATAGTTTGTAGCTTCTCAACAGGCACAGAATCAAAATTAGAGGGAAAATTAGGATAAGAAAAGATGATTTTGGGGAACGTAGGCACCACTGGGGCTATAAGCAGAATTTTTCAGGTTTATTTCTTTGAAATGAGATGCCAAATTCCTGCATTTTAGGCACTTGTATCCATTTTTAAACCATTTTTTATTCATATCTAAACTTTGCAGTCTGCATAGAGAAGTGAGACAAACACAGGGGAGGATAAGAGAAGAACAGAACAAAGAAGCTACCTGAGACCAGAAGTCAAAAGAGAGCCACAATATAAGCCTAAAACATCAAGTCCCTATTCCATGCTTTAGCAACACAACAAAAAAGAATTTGTGAAATTACTTTTTCTGTACTTATGAGTGTATATTCTAACTAGTGTATTCGACAACTCCAGGTTAAATATTTTTAATTTTTTTTCAGTTTGGTGAAGTAAAACACATCCTTATACTTAGCAATTACCAAAGGTTTTGGCAACGGATAGTGAGGGTTTTGAAGACATCACAAGTGCAGTTAAATTCAGTGGAAACTTGAGACTCTAGTTCAAGGAGTGCACAGGTGAACTGTATATTTTTGCTACAGTTTTTTTTATATTTTAGTAGTTTATGACTGACGAATTCCTCCAATATTTTTATTAAATGTCAGTACAGGTTTTGTTGTTGCATTTTCGTTACTGCTTGAACAAAATGATAGGATTTTCTCTAATACTGTTACGCATATGTGAGTTCAGTTAAACTCTCTCTTCCTGCTCAGGGAATATATTAAGAAGCAAAAAATTGTCATTGAGAACATGTCACAGAAGGAAGAAAACATGCAAGTTGTTCTCAAACCATTCCTAATGGAGCATGTTTAGGAAAAGTTGAATGATTCCTTAACAAAGGCAAAAAATTATTTTCTTCTTCATCAGCTAAATAATTTGTGTATGGTTCTTTGTGTATCTGCATAGGATAAACAGATCCTTTGGGAGATTTTTTTTAGCAGTCCTACTTTTTACTGTAAAGTAATCAAAACATAGCCTCCTTAACATTGGGAAGGTGTTTGTCTTTTTGTACCTAGTTTTAGGAGTTTTTTCTGTGCTTGCAAGTGCCTGTATGAATGACACTGAATTTTGTTATTCGGGACTTTTTCAGTACAGTAAGAAATGTTAAGATATATATGTTATCTCACATGAATTAAAATTCTGCTCCAAAAGTTCCATTCAGATTTTACCCAGTTTTGTAACTATAGTACTCTAATATTTAGTTTTTGCTGTTTTCTAGGTATAATTTGGTGCCAGAAAAAATTAGTTTTAGCTTGGTCTATGAAATCACATTGAGACTTAATTGAAAATATTCACAGCAGTAATAAGCACTCTTCTTGTTGCTATTTGCTGCAGTAAGACCTGTCAAAAAGAAATTTGTACTGTGAAGGAAAATTTATTTTCTGTGATTAACTAAATTATTAGTTAACAACATTGCTGGGGGTGGGGAGTTATAAGGTGGATATCTTAAATATTTTTGAAAATGTAAAATTAATGTAATATTTTGTGTGAAACCTGCACTGTTAAGGCAGTACTATCTTTAACTAATATATTAAGTGGAAAAGACAACGCAGTAACACCTTACAAAATATAACAGTTTTTTATAGAAACTCTGTATCATAGATACTCTAAAATCTGTAAATTACATGTTCTAGCAAGTTAATATTCTACTTCTGTTTTACTACAGCATACAAATATGCTATAATATATGAACATGAGAAAAATTATTTACCGATGTTTTAATTTAAGAACTGAATTAATTTACTCATTGATTTCTGCATTTTATCAGTAACAAGTACTCGCAATATGCACTCAAGCAAACATTATGACTTGATTAAATATCAACATTTTATGATTTTGACATCATTTCTTAATACTTGTTTTTAGTCCTTTCAGTCATTTCAAGAGTATTCAAGATTGGGTAGTATTTGTGAAGCCTTAAACTCACAAATTGGAATCATTATCTAGTGAAAATTCATGCATCCTGAAAGTATCTTCAAAACTACAATAGGACTGCTACTGAATTTGAAGGTCTAGTTAGAAGCATTGCCTGTGTTTCACCAAAATGTGCTTTTTTATTTAAAAGGGCAAAGAGCCTCTTCAACTTGCTACCAGCTGTATTTCCTTGTTATGTCACTCTTTCTCAGTTAGATATGTCCTTTTTTTTTCACAAGTAGTACTGAGATCCCTGCTGTTCTTGGATGTATCTGCAGAGCAGGAATTTCAGTCGGTTCCTTGGGGGAGTTTGTAGGCAACTGAAAAGTTGTTTCAGTTTGTGATCTCTGTGTACCATGCATTACTTGACTGAAAATTGAGCTCCCATCCAGAGGATGCAAATAAAATTGTTTTACAGGAATATGTGTAACTTAGAGGAAGGAAAAGGTTTAGGCAGACTTTTTATTATTTGCCTGTTGTAAAGACATTCTGATTTTATTTTTGAGCTTGGATATTATTTATGAATGTTGGAAATTAGCTGGGTACATGTGTTTGCTATTAGGCATATGAGTAGTTCCACTGAAGTTAGTGGTACATTTGAGGGATACTGACCTTCACAAAGGGAGGGAAGACATATGAATCCACTTTTCACACAAAAGCAATCCTGGTTTCTGCTTCAGTTCTCTTTCTTTGCTAGGACCACTAAAGGATGAGAATTAGAGAAATGTTTCAGCTGTCTTGCTCCTGCCATTACGACACTTTGTGGTTTAACTTCATCATCTCATCAATAACCATAGTCATATGTCTTCATTAGTAAAGGGACAGAAATGCCCGGAAGCATAGAAAATCACTTGCAGTTAAATAGGTGAAATACAGAAAGGTCTGGAGAGAACTTTTCACTGTGCTGTTCCATCAGCTACCTGGTCCCTGAAGACCATGCTGCTATAGGAGTTACCTTTAAAAGCACCAATTCTCAGCTAGCGTGCAAGCTAAGAGGCTCCTCATATTCCATTAATCTACTGACAGAAGCCAGGTGCCAGCAACAGATACCTGTTAGAGGTCAGGCTGCATGAAAATGAACAGATCCGTCAGTTCAGCAGCTTACTTGCAGAGAGGTCTGTAAGTGCTCAGTGCATGGTAGAAGAACTTGCATGCCTTTTGCTATTCCATTTAACAAGTGCTTTCATGCAGCGTGTTGGCAGATTTTAGGAATTGTTGAACAGAACCCCACTGGGAAAAGGATTCTTTGCAGTTTTGAAATGAATTTTCTCAGATGGTCCAAGCTGGATCTTGGCTTTTGCTACCACGCTTGTCTCTTCTCAGTGGGGAGATGAATCTAAACATGTGCCAGTTTTGTCCATGTTGCATATCCTCAGCCTTCCTGGATTAAGGAAGAAACTTTCTGTCATTTGATTTTACCTTGGTGCCATCCTATACTCATCTGGTATTTGATGATATGCAGTATATATGGAAGGGAACCTGAAGGTCTCCTTCTGGAGAGACCTCTAAAGCTCTTAATCTTATTATCACTAAAGGTTACATCTGTGCCAGTAAATAAAAGGACAAGGGTCTGTTCTGAGAGCAAGATCTGGCTGATGTCCATATGACTAACCTATTTTAAGCCTTCCTCAGAACAGGATTGCCTCATCCCTAAGATGTATTGGAATTCTCCCATGCCCATGCTGTCTCCTAAACTGCTTTTTGGGAAAGCTCTGCTGGCTTGGGTCAAAATAGTGGCAGGGAGCGGGCCAAGAAATTGTGAGGATGGTTATAAGTCAGTGTTCTGCACCTGTAGACTTTGGTACTATAAATATATTCTGGGAAAATGAGTTTCATGCAGTCACCCCTCCATGATGGAGGATTTATTTGCCTGTGTGCATCCTCCATAAGACCCTGCAGTTTTATAATACCTTGGTTAATTTAATCTACATTTGAATGAGTAGACTACAAGGATAATTAACTTCAGGAGGCTTACGTGGATGGCAGAGCAATGTGTTCATAATAGTTACCTGCATGTAAATGCTACTGCAGACTCTATCTCCACATTCATTATTCTGAGTTTTACAAATTTGTGTTTCATAATTCTTTTTTTTTACATATATATGGAAGTGTGGACAGAAGTGGCTGAAATCACAGTCAGTGATCACACAGGTAAAACTCATTAGAATCCTTGAACTTTTTTTCCATTTAATTTTTGGCATATCTCCAAGAATTCTGTTCTCATCTGAAAATACTTTGTAGGTAGCTAATTAGCCATTTTTAGCTAATTTTCATTCCTTCCCTTCATCAGAATTAACTGTGTTTCCCAGTTCCATCTTAAGCCCATCAATTCCTGCTTTACTCCACCTCTCATCCTGGATTAGGGCATGTCTGTCCAGTGTCTAAATACCAGAGAAGTGAATAAATTTGGTTGCTTTTTTGTTTTCAGCGTAGTGAGAGTTTGGAGCTCACTGAAAGTAAGTAGCCATGATATGAAAGCACACAGGAAAACAGTGACCTCCTAGAAATTTTCTAGATTCTAGAAAAAAGACCTGATCATTAAAAATATTAAGAAGAAACTGTTCTATCAGTTCTTATGCAAACAGAGGTCCATAAGACAGAGGTCTTAAATCAGTATGAAAGGAAGGTACTAATATCATAGGATAATACTGATATTAAAGAAAGGTAGCAAGGTATATCTGACTAGTAAAAATATACAGATCCAGGATGAAGGGCTCAGCATTTGTAGCTGGTAGCAAACAGCCTGTTGAGATTTTCATCAAAGATGAACCACAGCCTGAAAGCAGAAGTGATTGGTGAGGATGAACAACAGCAGGAGGCAGGAAGGCAGACTTTAGTGTGAGAGAAAGAGTCAAGAGGTGAGGGAAGTGGAGTATGGAGAAACTCAACAATTATACCAGTGAAAGGAGGAGAAGTAGGCACACACATGAGAGAACTAAATGACAGCGTGAGACTGGCTGCGGGTTAGAGTTTTCAGGAATCGGAAACAAGGGAGTTAGAGGAAGAATAGCAGCTGGGAAAGAATATAGCAAGAGAGAAAAGCTTTTGTGAAGAACTGTATAGGGCTGCTTGGAGTGACTAGGACAATTCTTCTGAGAAAGCAGAGTACGTGAGCAACTCAGAAATTCCTTTCTTTTCTTAGATGTCATGCTTTCTTCTCCTCCATTCCTCATAATCCCTAATTAATTTTCTGCTACTGTTTGGGGTCAGTAATTACTTATTTTTAGTATATCACCTGTTGATTTTTAACATTGAACAGTTATAAAAGTGTCAGTTTCTAACAAGCAAAATTAGTAATTGAAAATCACTGCTTTGTTGGGGACAGGAAATCAGATTATAGTTTCACAGGCCCATCCTCAGTGCAATAAACAAAAATAATCCATGTGTTAAATTTACTATTTATTTTGAATTAAAAGTTCATCTGGATTTTTACGTTACCTTAAGATGCCTTTTAATGTGTCTTTTTGAAGTATCTCTTTTAATTTGATAATGAAAAGTAGAGCAAAAATGTCTGATTCTTTGAAAAAAATGTAGATTCAACAGTCTCAGGGAAAGCAAGCCTGATTTAAATATGTTTGAGATGTACACACTTCTATATACACATACATATATTTTCTATATACATATTTTAAGTTTTTATTTCTTCCTAACTTCAGTTGTTCTACAGATATTGGAGGTATTGGAGCCTACACAGGAGCACTGATTTGCAGCTCTTAGCAGCCATTTATTTTCATTAAACCCATAGAAAACTAATACCTTTACAGTCTCCACTGTGCAACTTGAGTGCAAATGTTCCATAGGTTCAAAAGTTAGATAGGAGAAAAGAATGTCCACATGGGCAGACAGCACAGCCGTGTAAGACCCTTTTCCTAAGGAGTTGTCTAGAAATGACACACTTAGCTTTCATACCCAGCAGCTGCAGTTACCCTGTCAGGTTGCATCACTGGGCATCGCTGGGCTCTTAGTGCAACAGGACAGGATAATTAATATTGATGTCCTGAAATGGAGCTTTTCTTATCTCCACTTCTCAGCCTGGACTGAGCACAGAATTGCCAGCTGGATGCATGAATTGGGTTGGATGTTTGGTCATGAAGTTTGTTATGTTTTTCTGAGGGATTATGTCATGAATTGGGCTCTCAGTCAAATTTAAAGCCAAGTCTATGTAAGTTAAATTAATAAATTAATTTATTTATAACAATTAATAGTGTATTGTAAACATGCTGAGTTGTTTTGAAAAAGGTAATTCATGAAACATACAGCAAATAATAGCATCATGCTGGTAGGATTTTTGGTCCTTTCCTGAACAGGCTGCCTGAGAGTAAACTCCAGCCCTTGCTCTGGTGTTGGCAATGGCTAGCTGGATTAATCAAGTTCTCTGTTTCTAATTTCTGTAATTCTCCCAGTGAAAACTGATATTTTCTATATATTTGATAGACACTATTCTGATTTAACTGCTTCATTCCTGTCTTCCAAGCTGAGACATGGTGAGAAAATCCTCATGTAACAGTGCCTACACTGACTCTTTCTCTGGCAGCCAAGCAACAGCTTGATTTCTGTGACTTTTCTAAGCAAGTTCTCCTGTACTGTGCTAGTTCTTCGGATCATTTTGTAATAAATTTGCATTAACAAAGGTATGGGATTTTTTTCTTCTGATCTGTCAAGAGACAGCTTCAGAGACAATCTAGAGATCCTTCTCCATATGCAGAGCATGTGCAAAATTTAATATATTTCAAGCATGAGTGGCAAAGACCATAGAATTGTTCCATGAGAGAAGGGTGAGATTCACATGCAGGTGTGGAAATGATTTCTTAGTGATGACTATTACTCCCACCCACTCCTTCTTACTGATTGAGAACGCACTAAAGCTTTGCTATGCAAAAGCCTGAGCCCTAAGCAGGAAGATCAATAGAAAGAATGAATGAAATGAAATGAAATAAATGAAATGAAATGAAATGAAATGAAATGAAATGAAATGAAATGAAATGAAATGAAATGAAAGACTTCACCATTAATTATTCCTAGAGTTGTTTTTTTCTGTTACTTTCTCCTGCAGTTTATGATTGATCCTTACTTAGCTTAAAAAGTGCGGAGTACTTATTTTTACTAGACAGGAGTATGACACAGGAATGGTGAGACTTGATTTTGCTGCTCTCTGGGCAAAAAGAGATTAGTCTTAGCCTGTCTGTAGAAAAAATTGTAAGCAATGTTGTTTTTAAGGCAAACACTATTTTATAGTAACATACTTCCCCAAAACTAGGCAAGTCTTGTTCTTATCCTATACAGTTCTGTGATGTATATGCGCTTCTCTCTTGCAGCCCAGGATATCTTAGTTTCTTCTCTATGTTGGCCCTCATGTTCTCAGTACTTAAAATAATCTTCCTTAATTACTGCTCTGGCAGACTTTCTCCCTCTCTTTTTGTCCCCATAAATTTAACCTCAGTGTCCTGAACTTCAACATCCTACGGGATTCTTCCTCTTTTCCTTACTCAGTTTTGTTTCTTATCAAGTTACTTTGACAGTAAAGCTGGATGCATGGATAGCATTAAGACTGAATAAAAATTAGGAAATTATGTTTGTTCACAACTGTGGGTAGACCATGGCAAGGAGTGTATTATCAATACCTATTAGACATCATTTATGAGTAAATTCCTTTGCTTCATTACAAAATACAGTCTTGCACACTTATAAACTAGTTAAATGGTCTCTCTTTTACAATTTTATGCCCTCAGGCTTTGGTTACATGGTTGTTCAGTGGCTAGGAAACAAAATGGGACATGTGAATGAAGTTTTCCTCCCCATGAAAGAAGGGCGGGGCAATGAAGAATGTTTATTATGGGACAAGAAAAGGATTGTGCTCTCTCTCACTCACTCTGTTTACATATACAGCACTATACTTCGTGGAAAAAAATTACTTAGATTATTATAATTCAACAGGGAGGCAAGATGAAAATTCAGAAAATAAATTTTTGGGGGGATACAGTTCATTGATGGAGAAATCAGCATAAGCAGTCAGGCTGGGTAGAACTCAGTGGAAATAACTTTCATTAGAAGATTAGTCCTGTGCATGGTTGATAGTGTAAAGTATACTGAATGCCTAAAATAATTCTGCCCAACCTGCACCTCTGCTATGCCATCAGCTCCCTGATTGCTTTGACAGAAATGTGGTTTTCTGCACGCTTGGCACTCTTCCTGCTTCCAGAGTGTTTGTTGAACCTTCATTCATATCATCTGATGGACACTAACAGTATGACAGTAAACTTCTTTCTCATACATCTGTGCACCCTATTTTGCCTTATAACACCAAAAAAGTAACATTTTAGTTTTATCCTAGACATTAACAGATGATGTTTTGATACCTTTCTGAACATTATTGGATTTTAATTCACCTGGTCACAATAAATGCTTAGAATTAACAAGTTATGTTGCAAATAATTACATAATATGATCTTAATTATTTAGTGATGAACTACAATGTTTCCTTCTGTTTTATGAAAGCAAACAATACTGTATTTGTTCATAAAAGTGATAACTTGCAGTAATAGAAACACAATACAGTCATACTGCTGGAAAATTGTATCAGCAAAGAAGCAGGCATAAGCAGAGTGGAGCCATTTCACAATACAAGTGTTTATGTCAGTGAATGCCATGTGTTCCTTTTAAAACTTTTTTAATACAATAACAAAACTGTTAGCATAGAAGGATAATTACAATGTTACTTCTATTTGTTCTGAAAATAAATCGCCAGTACAGAGAGCATTTGAGAACCATAAAAGGAGCAGGAATGCGACTTCATTCCACTCTCAAATTCATCATTTAGAGGTTCTGAGCACATACATTATCTTTTGATTGTGCAGAAGTATTTAATACAATGTTAAATAATAAATGTGTGTTCTTGAGAGTGCAGCTTTTTAAAGAAAAGGTGAAAGTATCTCAGTCACGAGGAAGAACAGATGTGTTCCTTGCTGTTGAACTCCAAAGCTCTTTTAGAAATCTGTTAACCTGATTTTCATATGACCATGTAGCCAGATTCATCATATTCAGTACTTATCACGATAATACTATTTTGTATTAGCATCATTATTTCTTACCCCAATTAATCTGCATTTAGCTGTTTCTTCCCACCACCTTGCCAACTGAAAAGATTGTTTTGCAGTTGGATCCAGATATTTTCATTAGTTAATCTTCCTAAACAGTGACTGTTGCAAAGAATCAGATTCTGAGACTTACTGTGCCTTTGTCACTCTTATAGAAGTACAACAAAGCGGAGCAGTTGACACAAAGCATCTAATACCTCTTAATGAGAGACTGAAAAATAATGTTAGTACGGCCACCTGCAAATGAAAAGTGTCTTCAAACTTGATGGATTCAAAAGTCCTGCAGCAAGGAACCTGCAGCCTCAATGACCCAAGAAGTCCCTTCCAGCCATGTGTTCTGGACTCCTCCCCCCCTCCCCAATCAAAGTACTAGGTCAGAGTTTTGATTCAAACTGAACCTGAAATAAATTGAGACTAAAGAATTCTCCCTAATGAAACAGTTTCTTTCTAAATACAATTATTAGATATCTCCCAGAGGAAATGTTATTTAATGCTATGATTCTCAAAAAATATATTTCCTTTTCTTGGGAAATAAAGGATTTTTTTCACATAGTGCTATTTTTAAAGATAAAAAATTGTTTTATTTTCTAAATTTCAATCATCCTATATTTGAGTTAATGATAGTTTTTTACAGAGTAAATTAAATTAATACTTTTACTCGGAGTCCACTAGGATTAAAAACTACAGTTTTTCTGAAAGGAACCTCCTAATTTCCATTTCTCCTCTTCAGAATCCTAAGGAAGAAGAAACGGTTCACAGACTTCCCTAGAAATCAGCAATTTCTGATCTCTAGGCAGAACTACATTTGAAAGTGAAGGATCGTTTTCTGAAAATACCCTGCTCTTAATGTCTTTTCTGTTGATAGATTAGGTACAGCTGATACTCACTAGCAGAGTAAGTACAAAAGGAAGAGGCAGTTCTTGAGGTAGCCATGACACAAAATATGTAAGTATTCATAATTCAAAGTGTCTGTTTAGGTAGCTTTTGGGTGCTAAGGTGTGTGTTTGAGTTAAAACTGTGAATCAAAGATATAATGTCCCCTTATAAAATGTAAAATAGCCTTCATGTGGATATAAAATGGCATTCCAGCAGTAACCTTGGATGCGATGCCAAGATGTAGGATCATAGTGAGAAAGCACAAGCAAATGAAAAGTAATTAATTTCACTTACAGAAAACTATAGCATCATAGAATGGTAGAATGATTTGGGTTGGAAGGGACCTTAAAAATAATCTAGTTCCAACTCTTCTGCCATGGGCATGGATAAGTGCAAAAGCACTTTTGATGACTGTTGGTATCAGACCTGCAAAACTGTAGGTGCTGAGCAAAGACCTGTGCTCTTCTGCCGCCTCACAGCCGCTGGAAGTCATGCTTTGCAGTGCAGTTGTTGGGTCTCTGTCCCATGAGTGCACCTCAGCTGACAGACGGAGGTGGTCAGAGTGTACCAGCTGGAAGGACCTGCTTTCCTGCACCTCCAGAGCATGTGGTAGGGACTCAAGGCAGTGGAAAAGACAATGACCACAATACTTGATGGTTTAGTCAGCTGAAAACCAAGCAAAATTTCCTATAATGTCAGTTATGCGTGCTATCTAGACATTTTGTAGGAGCCCAGAATATAACCAAAGCCTCTGTGGTCTCTGTAGCGGAATTGCAGTAATAAAAATAGATACATTTCTTTGTTAGTTTCACCCAATCCAAAGGAGTAAATTCAGTCTGTTCTGAATTTAACAGTGACTCCTCAAATCTCAGGAGTTAACAGTCCCAGCACAATCTTCTGCAGCTGTCCCAGTCTGTGTCTTCAGTCTACTTTCCCCTGCCTGTATATATTGCAATTTTCCCCATATTCACAATTTTCATATGATTACTGAAGGTCCCTTTCACAACTAACTTTTCCTGTTAAATCTTCTCTCCTCTATAAGAGAGCCCATCCTTGGTCATATTGAATTCAGAAGGAGAACTACCACACCCATTATTTGTCTTCTAACTGGCCTGTTTGTGTAGTTGTCTATGTCAAAAGTCCTTTTCCTAGGGTGCAGATTTTGCAAATGGCAGTCCAGGAGCCTTTATGTCCCTGCAGACTTTCATTAGTATCACTAGGACTCTGCAGGCTTTAGGGTTTGTGTCTACAGGTTCCTTAATGCGACTTGGGCCAAATATTTCACTGGGTACTTGGCTACAGTCATTGTCCTAGTTCAGTTTCGTTTGGCTAGCCTGAACTGCATGAAAGGGAGGTTTCTTCCCTTCCAGTTGAAATTTGACAGTGACAATGAGTAATTTCTCCTACTCCCATGTAAATTTAATTGCACAATTTGCATAAAATCCCAGATCAAGGTCTTTTCTAGTTAAACACATTTATCTTTGACTCTGTCATTTATTGGTGTGTGCCTAGGAAGCAATTGCTCTTATTTTGTCATTCATTTATATATCATCTTCACCTAACATTTCAGTTCTCTGTCTAGGCTTTTTTGCTGGCATCCTCTAGTGGATCTCATTATCCATTTGCCAACATCTTAGCCACTAATTTTTCTCAATTCTGTCATAAAATTTTACTTATCTTTAAAGTCTTTCTTAGTTAGGAAGTCTAAAAAAGTTTCCCATTTTTTTCTATAGTTTCATTCTGTCATATGGAAGTAAAATGGCCCAGGTTTCTAATTTTCTGTCTGTGTAAATTATACATGAACTTGAAATGGCATTATCTGATACAACTCAGTCCTGCTGGATGAAACACAAAGCCAGCATAGAACCTAAGTCAAAATTTGTATACTGAAAGAGGCATAGGTCCCTGAATTCAAGAGCCCAGAGTTGGTCACTGCTTTCTCAGACCACTAGCTGAACCCAGATTTTTATGTGTCGAGGCTTTCCAAAATAGAAGGGAAATATTTTCATCACTCTTTACAGTTTAGAAGTTGTTAAAAAAAATAAGAAAGTTTATTTCTTATTAAGTCATCTTAAATTGAAATTGTGTTTTAATATTCCCTGCCTCTGTTTCGACTCCACAGTCAAACTCCTATGGGTTGTCTTTTTTCCCCTAAATTATTAGGAAAATAATATAATAAAGAAGCACAGAAAATATCATTATTCTGTTGTATGCATCTCCAATGGCCCCACAGCCTCAGAAAGCACACAGAGCAAGTAGGAAGAGATGCAACAAGAGTGATGAAAAATATGGAATAAGATTTTTCAGTTCAGAAAAAAAAATGAATGAGGGAGATGAGTGAGGGCTTTAAAGTAAGGAACACTGTGAAAAAGGTGACTACAGAGTGATTTATTAATTGTTCTCTCAATGCAAGAACTGGGGCATTGTAAGCAATTACCAGGCAAACAAGCAAGAGGAAGTACTTCTTCACAGGACAAACTTAAACTGTGGGACTCATTCTATAGGATACTGTATGGACCTGATGTATATACTGGCTCAAAAAGAGATTAGACAAAATGAGTTGGGTGGGGTCTAGCAATGGCAATCAAACACACAAGTGTCTAATTCAGAGAGCCTCTAAACCAGCAGTCAGTAAAACAAAAACTTTCCTTCCTATACTTTTTTTTTCTTACATGCATTTCTTAGGCATTGGTACTAGCCATGCTGACAGAGAGAATATTGAATAATTGGAGCTTTGGTTTTTCCTGATATGGCCATTTTTATTTTCTTATGCTTTGTCCATATTTGTCTCTGGTCTGGCACATGAAAAAAAAAAGCAGTCTGATTATTAGACTATATGGCTGTTGGAAACCAGAAGTTTGTGTGATTTATCCAGCATGGCAGATTCAGCTCTTTAAAGAAACTTTTCTTGTTTCCTCAGTCTGAAGACTTCATCCATTGTAAGTTTTATTTGGCTCTTTGCAAAAGTCTGAGTAGCTCATATCAAAGCTGGTTTTCATTATCCCAGTTAAACAGCTTAACATTGTATTAAGCTATTTGTCTTTAATCCTGTTTAAGAATACAGATCTTTCCCCTAAGAACAATATTCGAACCATGATCTTAGCTTAACTATAAAAGATTTTAAAGCAAATAGGTGATAGGTGCATAACTCAGCTGATTTCTATGCTTATCTAACATACTTCCCTGAAAACTCAAATTTAATGTTAATCTGTAAAGGTTCATGGAGTAAGTCCATATTTGCAGAGGTGTAAACAAAGCCAGGAGGCGGCCCCATGTCTTTAGCAGACATTGGCACCGGCAGTTTAACTATGCAGTCTGTACCTTTCTGTTGTATGTCACAGTGCACACAGAAAAATAAGGTTTAAATTCTAGTTTAAAACATTCTCTAAACATTTACAGGAGAAAAAAGTGTTCTTATCTGGTGATTTGTCGCATTTGTGCTTTGAGAACATTTTTCCCCTTTTTTCATGTGTACAGGACCGAACTCATCTATTTATGAAATGACCCTGAATCCAAGGCTATTCACCAAACTAAACACAATGATATTAAGATTATTAAACATGGTGGGACTGGATGAGGGTAGCACATAGAGAAAATTAGAAGTTTATTAACTAAACTATATTAAAATGTTAACTAGAGGCCCATACTGTAAAATTAAGAAAAGAGTCAACTACCTTTGACGCACTACATAATAGGCAGATGTAGAAAAACTGTATTCAATTAAGTCATTTGCATTAGTGGGTTGCTTCTCTTCTAAATGAATTTTGTAGAGCTCTCTAAACAAGAATGCTGGTGCAGAATCCTGATGAAAGTCTGACATTTGTTAAATCCACAAAAGATTATTTTAGAAAGTAACAATAGCCAGTATTCATACAGTAAAAAAAAAAAAAAAAAAAAGGAATTTTAATTAACAAAATGTGTATCTATTTTATTTTGTTTCTGAAACAAAAGGAGCGGGGTAGGGGGGAAGAAATAAGCAAAGAATTATTGGCTTGACTTTTAGGGTTCTGAGAATCCAGAGTTCCTGACAGATCCCTCCAAGAGAAGTGGGAGGGAGAGTTTCTCAGCTCCTCTGCAAAATAGCTTATGTACTATTCCATTGAAATTTCTGACAAAAAACTTAACAATCATAATTTTTTTATAAAAACTTAGTTATACTGATTATTTTGGAGTTTACTTTTAATATATCATTTACATATAAGAATATTTAAAATTAAGTATACGTTGTCTGTGAGGTATGGCAAACAGATGGGCTGTCGTCCTGATTGCTTTTTTCAGTCCATCATCAACCCCTACACTTTCTGCAGTATAAAACCATTAAAATAAGATACAGACAAAAGTGTGTGTAAATAGACACAAGATAGCATTTTTTTTTATATGAGTGTGTGTATTTTTATGTGTGAATATAAATGCACATGTGCATACAGAGAGACATGCAAGTGGGTACTGTGAAGGAGCAGCCACGGCGTAGCTAGGCATCTCCGTCCGGACTGGGAGCGGGGAGACAGCCTGCCGATCTGATCTATCGGTAAATTGGCCCGTGGGCTTCTGCGTGGGTCAGTCAGAAGTTGTATGTTATACCACTGTGCACTCTGTCGAGTTCAAAACCTGATGTGCCTTTACTATACTGGTCTGAAAAGGTTTGAGAATCTCTTCTACATAGCTGACAGTCACCAGCAGTATTGGTTGTTTGGGATTCTGTCACCTTCTAGGTTTGGTTCTGTTATTTTTGTGGCTGTATGTAGTTCTTAATTGAGTCCATAGGTTTTCTATTTTCAGTTAACATTGGCTGTTAACTTCTCTGGGACTGAAAATTCATTCATTTGCCATAGTTGGTACTCTGGCATTGCAGTCTGCTACAATCAGATTGTTTCAAATTTTTGTCCATTGACTACAGAGGGAGCTTAGGCAGCTGGCTTAAACTAGACTCCTACTTTTAATATGCAGAAGTGAAATAAGATGAATCTTGGTTCATGTTAGTGCCACACAGCAAAACAGGTCACAGATACCTGAGCTGACTCCAGATTAACAAGGGACATATTCTGCAAAACTATTTAGCCTGGCCAAACCCAGCACTGATGTAGTTTCCAGTGCCCAAACTGGGGCTAAAGTACCAGCTCTGTTGTGCTGCGTGTGTAAACACATTATGTCGCACAGCATGAACAGTTCAGATTTTTTTTTCTTTCTTTCTCTTTAGAGACTCTTTTCTTCTCTACCCAGAGAAAAACCTTTGCACTGAGATGAGTCACTTACCACTAGCAATGTCATCTGATGAGACCCTTGAAAAAGAATGAAATTACTGTTAAATGGACCACTCTTTATCAGAATTTTACTGGTGCCGTTTTTATTTAAAATAGCTATTACAAAGAGATAAAGAAAAAGGCACACATTCTACTTCCCCTTCCACTGAGGAAATCATACTCCTCCCTTTGGTAAGCCAGTCTGAATTTACGCTAGTGAAATGGAAATTGATACAAACGGTCTCTTAGTTACAGTTAGTCAAAGATTAATAGGATGCTATTTGCTAATATTTTTGAAATATTGTATGCTGATGGAGATTATCCGGATAGCAGAAAGTTTATGGTGCTGATTTACTGGGGATGATGTAAATTTGGTGCCATTTCTTTCTGCTATGCACCCTGTGATTTTTAAATGCTGTGCCTTTCAGTCTGTAAACTCTTTTGAGCAAAAACTCAAACTATGAGTTCATACAGCATCTTCTATATTCAGGTCCAAGCTTTCTTGGTCTTCTAGCATTATCATTATGCAAACATTGACTAAATATGACTACAAAAAGTAGCCAGCTGAAGCTAAAGGACCAACTTTTTTAAATACAGACAAAGAGCAAATATAGCATAATCCCAGGAAAATTGATTAAAATTGTGAACATTATTCACAGACCCATGCTCATGGGTAGTTTTGCAAATGAACAAAAGTGGCTTGAGGTTGACATCAATGATATCTCTCTCTCTCAACTCTTTTATTTTCAGTCATTTACACTTTAGGTGACAGCCTAAATGATACCTGAAAGATATTGCAACACATATCTAAGGGACCCTGGGAAAGTATGATGTTTTTAGATCATCTTGGATGGGACACCTTACTAGCTGGAGAAGTAAATTTTAGTTCTTAAAGGCCAATGTAGGTAAAGAAACTAAAGTTGCTCAGCATTTTGCAGGATCCAACACAGGCCATGCATGGGGCCAAATTTATTTCAGCACATCTGATCTGTAATCAATATTAGCTAGTGTTACTACTAGTAGTAACAACAGTAATAATAGTAGTAGCATACTGGTCTATTTAATTTTATTGCTCTCTGCCTGTTATTGTCAGCGCTTAAACATGAAATTGTAAAAAGATGACCAGTGAGGCCATATAATCCTATGTGAGTGAAAAGTTTCTAAGAGTTCTGGGTTATACACACCTATTAAAACTTAACATATGGTCTTTTGAATCACATTTGAACTCATTAATAAAGTGATAGTGTGGCTAACTGGCTCTTAAACAGCAAAATTATTAAATAAGTTATTTGTAGCATAGTGGCTCTGAAGCCGAGTAAGTCGCTTGGCAAGCTAACGTCATATTTTGTACCTGCAATCCAGTTCCTGCCTGGCAGTTTTAAATCTGTAGCAGTTTCTTATCTGAGAGAAATAGGATTCAGCTGTATTACAGCATTAAAACACACAGGATTGTTCTCTGGAACTGAGTCCTGTTGGCACAGAGTTACCCAAATCCATACAGTGATAGTCTCCTACCCTCCAGAACAGCCTTTTGGAAGTGATTCCGGGCCTATTTTAACTCCTGAACCAGGACTTTATTGGAGGTGCTCTAGAACTTCAGGCTGATACTGTGTTAGAGACCTGCCTAAAACTGTAGCAGTAAAATGATCTAGTTCCCGTGCATCAGAACATATCTTGATATTGTATTTCCTCATGTAGACATATCTGTGGATTACCAGTATAAAAACAAATGAAAGAGAAAAATAAAATCATTTTTAATCATCAGTGGCATTTTGGAATTCATTGATTGTGTGATCATGGCTGAAGAGACTCTACTATGCCTCAAACACCATGGAAATGAGAGCAGTGTAATGACAACAGCACACATTCCTCTGCCAGAAATACAAACTATGAAAACCTACAAAATAAAATTAAATTTGTGATTTTTTCAGTTAAACATAACATCAGTAGATAAAAATACATGTCTTTCGGTCATTTGGACTTTGCTTGGAGAGTATTTTTTATTGTTATTTCTGGATGAATCTGAGTGCTCACCAAATGATTCAGATTCTAATCAGTGAGTTTAGAGCTGACCATTGCAATTAAGGTGTTTCATTAGTGAATTGATTTCTCTAAATATGGTTTCCTTGTAAAATCCTTATTAAGACTTAGTAAGACTTAAAGTATTCACACCACATATATTTGCATCCATAAGAAGTGAAATTCATGACCTCATTAAAATTGTGTGGCTTCCACTGACGTTCTGGCACTCTCAGGCATTCAGAGATTCTCACCTACCAGGTAGCACTAACTGTAAGGATGTAAGAGGAAGCTAGGCTGGCTGACAAGTGGAACTAGTTACCCAGGAACTGCACAGTGCAGGCGATTTGAAAGGGCGTGATTTACAAAATAGGTGTGGCAAGTCTCTGCAGGGCTTTGCATAGTGGAAAAAGCCTCAGAAAACCACTGTTTGGTTATTCTGCACTGAAATAATGCACAGGACTGTGGCACACAGTGTTCCCAATAAATACAGTTTGTGGCCTCAAGAAAAACACATAACCTAATAGGCACAGAACTTTGCAAAATCATCCCTGCTTAATATACATTAACCTTTTACAGGTTATGTCAAAATTACATTACAGACTTGCAAGACAAATGTCTCTCTACAGTGCTGACATTTGGACTCACCAGGGCTTTCACCACTTGATGATAATGTAATACTCCTATACGGCAAACATATCAAACCAGACCTGCATTGTAGCAGCAACGTCCTCAGCAAACCATGTACCCTCTAGACATTGCAGTCCTTGAGTGCAGAGAACAGTGCATGACAGGTACACGCCTTGCTTTCCATCCTGTTGTTTTAATTTATCATTTTCACATGTTGTTTGCAAAACATATTTCAACTCAGTAGGGGCTTTTTTTTGTACTTTTTTTTTTTTTCTAGAAAAATACAAGCGTAAAGACATAGCGTGCTTTTCCACAGTATCTCCTCTTAAGTAACATCAGCAGACTGCTGCATCAACCCAGGTGCATTGACTGGGTGCATTGACAGCGCAGTACGGCGTGCTCCGCAGGCTGCTCAAGTGCCAGTACTCCTGTACTGGTTTCGTCCCTTCTGTACTGAAGGCTGAATTACAGAGGGAAACAAATCATGTTTCATGAAGTTACAGTTTCAGAAACTAATTACACTCTCCTCATCTAAGATGTTTTGAAAACCTTCAGTGGAGTACGCAAGCAGCTGAAATAATAAGATTTGAGAGTAGATGTGAATAACGGCAGCTTGTTTATAAGTTGATGGATCTGATGAATTATAAAGAAGGTTGCTCTTAGAGACAAAAAGGTGGATGAGGTTCTAAATATAAAGCAGATAGCCTCCATGTATGCATTTTAAAAAGAAAAGAAAAAACAAAACCCACTTGGTTTTGGTTATTTTACAGCTTGATGTTGTTTCCTGTTTCTTTCTCAAAACCACTTTTTCCTTAGAAGAGTAGGTACATTTTTATTTCTGTGCTCTTTCTTCTCACCCTGACGAAGCATTATGAAGTAATACATTTTGCTGAGCTCTAAGACACCTTGTGGCTTGCAGATTGTCTTGTGATCATGAAGGTGTGAAATTATTTTAATTGAAACAGAAGTACTCAGCTGTGTAAAGGTTTTCTGCTCCAATTCTGACCTCTTAGTTATTTGTGAGCTAGCTCCACTGCATTGCTGCATGCTAGCCCATTAAAACTCTTTTTGTTATTTAGAAAAATGCTGCCTTTATTTTGGTTTTGTGGTTTTATCGTAAACATTGGAGGGGAAAGTTAAATATATTTCATTTAAACAAGAACAGACAGCTTTCACATGTGACATATTAGCATTAAAGCAAAAAAGAGACTTGCTTTTGCAGATTTCCTTCATGTTCATTAAAGAAGGCATAATAATACAGAAGAGAAAGCCAACTGCAGGTCAAACAATCCTACTATGTTTAAGAAACTAAAACTGGTATCTCCATAGATCTGAAAGCATCCTATGTTTCCACAAATAAAAATCTTACTACTTCTCAATTTCTACCTTTCAAAACTTTTTTTATGTTAAAATTTCCCAATTTAATTTTCTGAAAATGAAATCTGTGGTTTTGGAAGAGACATAATGAAAGCAGTTTCTTTCTAGTCTTCAAATCTGTATGCTCTGAAAATGTGCAAGACTTTGAAATGATCCCTACAAGGGTAAATTACTTACAGGTAGAGTTCCACTGGCACAGACTGCTGAGGTGATGGGAACAGTGGGAGCATTCTTCCAGTGTAGGAATACTGGAATCAGGTACCAGCAAATGAGTGCTAATGTGGGCATGCAAAACAAGCAGTTCTAGGAGGTTCCTGTTTTGCTGATATAACTGTACTTGCACTAACAACTAGGGAATTCTTCCAGAACAGCTGTGTCAGTCAGCAAAGTTATTTTGGTAGAAATCTGTAGTATGTACCTAGCTTGATATTTGGGGTAGACTTGACCTTACAGTAGAAAATGCCAAAAAAAATTGGGAGAATGGAAACATTTCCTGTTACCACGTAAGCAGATGGAAAAGCACGGCTGCATTCTCCATGACTGCTTAGTAGGGAATGCTCAGAAAATCCAAAATGTATTGATTGAAAAAAAAATGGAATTTAGAAAACTCATATCCGATTGCTGAGCATAGAAACAATGTAGGAATGGTCATTATGTCATGAAACACAAGAAGAGTAGGAGACCACTGAAGGTTAGTGCTGCATGGATTGGGAGCCATTGCTCTGGGATGGAGTTCATGATCAAAAAAATACTAAGGCAAGAAGAGTGAATTGTTATATGATGGGAAACAGTAAAAATGGCCATCACTTTGTGAAGGACGTGGTAGCTTTCTGGAATCTGCCCCATCCAAGTGCTTGGCTGGAATTGGCACATGCCCCTCTCTGTAGGCATAGGGACAGCCAGCACAATCCTAACATTCAACAAATTTCTGTAAGTAACAGCTTGTTAATACATGTTACAAGTTTTCATACATAAACCCTGTTTTACACTGACTGGGCAGTACTTTTAATGATTTTTTTCAGTGTATTGTTTTAACTTTTAAGAAAAAATGTTTAATTCAGTAATAATTGCAGTCTTATATCCTAGTGATACTTAACCTGGACAAATTACTGGAAATTCCTTGAATAATAACTTATTTGGAGAAAAACATTTCCTCCAACTGGTACTAGTATTTCCCTTTTCTGTCTTCCTAGAATTAGAAAAATACTGGGGTTTCAAACTGGGTTATTTTTTGGAGGAGGAGGAGGTAATTCAGTTAACTCTTTTTCTGAGGCCCTTGATGTTTATCAAGTATTTCTTCTCTGTTGACACGTGTTGGCTCTCTCTGCTTAGTGAAGGCTGAGGGTATGAGAGGAGGCCAAAACTCAGTTAAATAAAACACGGTCTGGATTGCACCTCGGTAGGAGGTGTGGGGGACTGTCCCTCGCGTTGTAAGAGGAAGCCATTTGCCTTTCTTGTAGTGACACATTGCACAAAGATTTCTCATAAGTGGAAAGTCATTAAAGAGTTTTAATTATAATAAATTATACCTAATAGTTGATAGGTGTAGTGCAAGTTAAAGATGATTAACCTGTGTAGAAAGCTAGACAGATGAATTGTCTTTTCTGAAGACAACGATGATCTAAATAAATCCCTTCTGTAGCAAACAAAATAAATCTGTGGGCAGTGATTGACAGAAGATCAGAAAAGGTGACAAAGAAGAGGGCAGTAACTCCTTTCCAGTCCCATTCCCAGCATACCTTCCTTAATCGCAGGTTTAAAAGGGGGTGTTCAGAAACTTGAGATCACCCTTCCCCAGTGTCTGCACTGGAGAATCCTCTCCAAAATGTGCACAAGGCCTTAAGAACCCCTTTATGGTAATGTGTGCTTTTATCTTGTGTTCAGGAGACAAAGCAGGATTTAGGAATTAATCCATAATATAGGAAATAATAAAAAATCATCTGCACAAATAATTCTGCATTATTGAAGTCTAGGAAGTTATGATCTTCAGGTTCAGCACACAGAAATAGCAATAGGAAGTAAATAAACTTACTTTTTCCTATGTTTTTGGGTGTTGGGGTTTTTTCTTTGTTTGTTTTGTTTTGTTTCCCAGTGAAAAAGGTATGTTTTTGTGAAGGAATCATCAAATCATTATCTTTCTGAAGCATCCCTATTTAAAGTCTGATAATTTGTGTTCACTTGGAGCACACTTTCTGAAATACACCCACTTACAGTCTAAACATGGAAAAAAGATGGACAACACATTAATTTTAGGGTTTTTTTTTTAATTACCACATACAGTATATCTGTATAAAAATATAAAGATATGTTTACTGGATTCAGAATCTCATTGTTGGTTGGTTGTATTTAGAGCAGGTTGGCAGTGAAGATCCAGTGTCACAAATTCATGTTACATGACATATTTTAGTAATTTTCAGGGAGTGAAACTAGTAAGCAACTGCTTTCCTGGTTCAGTAGATGAGCCACCAAAATACTTTATAATATATCCAACTCTACAAATAGAATTGCCTCAGGACAGTACAAACATTTATAGCAGATGTTTGACCTTGTTCAGTTTGACCTGGATTCTTACAACATACTGTTCTTTCAGCAAACTATCAAAAATGTTAAAGAAATATGATATCTGGGAGTTTCATGCTTTGTCTTGTTATTTAGCATTGAGATGGAAGTTTGGATGCACTTCCTTTAACCGGAACTTGATTCACTTGCAACCGGTGACACAAATCAATGAGTAGCAGTTAAAATTTCAAATATCAGCAATACAAGTGTGGGATGTTGTCAATACCAGGGTAGTAATCTTGTTTTCTGCAGTCAAGGCATGTGTCTAGATTGCTGTCAATTAGATTATTTGTATAATGCAAGCATTAGCAACTGTTTGAAAATAGCCTTCTCAGATCCCAGAATCCAGACAATTTATGGCTTTCTTATCTCAGTTCTTTGTCTCTGTTTTCATTCTCCCCTTTAAACCTTTATTTTAAAGAAAGAAAATCAGGAGAGAGACACATATTGAGAAAGCTTGGACGGGATCGTGATCCGGTGCTTTGTCACAGATTTGCTGAATAGGTGTTATGTATCACAACCTCTATTTGGAGTAATTTGGATTTGACTACAGATTGTGTAATACTTAAAGTGATTTTCATGGTAGAAGTTGATTTTATCAATGACAGTAACAAGTTTTTTTTTTATTATTATACTGTGCAATATTAGCAAAAACATCAACTCATCATAATCACTGTGGCTGCTCGGTGCTGTTCAGTGAGGGGCTGAGAGATGTGGGGGCCCTGGCATTGTGGCACAACCTTCGGAGCGGAGCCAAATTCCCAGCGAGCCCACACGCCACCAACAGAGTGCCCCACTAGTGTCTTGCTGGGTGTGGCGTGCCGACCACCCCCGCGGTGGCCGTGTCACAGCAAGCCTCGGTGACAGGGGGAGACTTCCAATTTCTGCTGAGGTCGGAGTTTAGGGGGAGGTGGCGGAGGTGCTTGCCCTCTTACTCGGGAAGGAAAACGAGAGCAGAGTGCTTGAAAGCTTGCTGGCTCCTGAGCAGGTGTTACTTCTTCTGCAAGGGATACTTCCAAAGGGAGTATTTATAAATGGGAGTAAAAGTAGATTAAACAGATGTTACAAATCTGTTGCTCTTCTTTGAATATGTATTCTACAGTTTGCTGTATTTTTGTTAATATCGCCAAGTCGTCCAACTGTTATTTTGTCTTTCTCTGCATCCTCAACATTTTTTTCAGTTTTATTCGCCCATTTTTATGAAAGTCATTGGTAGTTCAGATGAAATGTAATGAACATTAACTTTTTTCTTTTGCATCCAACTTCTCAAAAGCAGTCATGAATTATTATTTAATCTAGCCACAGACATGTATTTTTCTGCCGTATCTTACACTGATAAAAATGTCAAAGGAAGTTATTTTATCTGCTTTAGTGTTTATGGATAGAAAATTCTATAGTCACTAAGTCTTTTAAAGATATCTTTAGTAATTACTTCAACATGTTTTATTAGGTTTATGATTACTGTCATAATCATAATTTATTTTAGAGCTGGTTGCTTTATAGTCGTTTAGTAACACCTTTTTAGAGTAAAAAGTTCACTCTGCAACTTGAATATACTTTGATGGGGTGTAGCACTGGTACAAATGCAAAGGGTGATTTTAGAAGAAGTGCTAGAGGTGTTGCAGGCTAACCCTGTGTCCACCTCAAACCGGGGTGGCTCAGCAGGTCTCTGTGATCATGGCCTTCCCATCGGCATGCCTGTGGCTTACGACGGAGGTGTCTGTCTGTCTCAGCAGCTCACCTTCTTGATAAACAGCAAAGAGTCACAGATACACTGGAAGGTGACAACCTTTGGCATGTGGCCCAAGAAACATGAACTTATGTAGAATGACCAACTAAATACACATTTTGGAGAATGACTCGAATGAGATGTCTAAAAGATGTCAAAGCCTAGACAAGTTGCCCTGGACATAATTTATAACTAGTGCAGAGAAAAAGAGGATTCGTGTTGTTCTAAAATAAGTGCCCATGGTGTCATGTGTAACATGTTTTATTAGGAATACTAGATAATAGTTATATAAAATTAAAATATTGTGCATATAGTAAAAATAGCTGTCAAAACTCCCTGTTTCCCTGTAGATCAAGTGATGTCGGGTTCCATCCCTGAGTGCTGAAGTTCTGATTGGTTTTCTTTCCCTAGCAAAGCAGAAGAGTAATAGTGTTGGCTGTTTATAATTTCTTTTTATCGAGGCAGAAATATTCCTTTCCAAACATCAACTCAATGAAATACCCTCCATACCGTCCAGGTGTGTGGCTCTATACACGTTCTTCATTAAGAGTTTCAGTTGGCTTCAAATGGGCATTCTGTCTGCAAAGTTTGTTGGATCAAACCCCAAATATAATTTACCATTTGAGTGGATTTAAAGATCTTTGAAAGAAAACTGGAAAAAAAAAAAAAATCACATTTACTATCATTACTGTTTAAAGGGCCAGGAATTTGAAAACAGCCATGTGTAAGGTTTGATACTGCTTTTGCACTGTCATGAACTGTAGTGGAATAAGTTATTGATACTGCAGAAGACTGTTACAGTAGCTCATAGTTCTTTATAATAATGTCCAGTGCTTTGGTTTGTTATCCCTTGGGGGGGGGAAGGTTGCGAAATGCTCTACACTCCATTAATATAACATACTGGATAAACAGAAAGGAAAGGTAATGTTAAATAGAGGTGAGGACAATATGGAAGTAAAATTGAATAGAAAATAGAAGGGACGTGCTGTAGCTGTGAGCAAATTCTGTGAATTCAGAAAAGATACACCCATGTTTGCTAAGGAGGCAGGTGTGCTTTAGAGAAAACCAGCTTGGCTTGAAGTAGAGAGGTGAAGGATTTGCCTGTGGCTAGCGGGGCTAGTGACTCACCAAATGCTGGGCCATGGACAGGCGAAGCAATGGGCACAAACTGAAACACAGGAGGCGCCCTCTGAAGCTCAGGAATAACTTTTTCACTGTGAGGGTGACCGAGCACTGTCACAGGTTGCCCACGGAGGCTGTGGAGTCTCCCTCCCCGGGGATACTCAGAGCGGCCCGGACACGCTCCCGGGCAGCCGCCAGCTCCCGGGGACCCCGCTGCAGCAGGGCGGTTGGTCCCGTCCCCCCCTTCTGTCACCCAGTGACCCACCCCGTCCCCACACCCGCCCCACCGGGGAGCAGCCCCTCTGCCAGCAGGCTGCACGCCTGCCGGGGGCTGGCGGCGGTCACTCCCCTGAGCTGCCCCCGCCGCCACCGAGGCGCTTTCCGCGCCTTGGCGGAGCGCGGGGGCCGCCGCTCCCACGGCCTTCTCCCCCTCTTCCGCGTCCCTCCCGGGCCCCGGCCGGCCCCCGCGCTCCCCTCCCGCCTCCTCGGCCCGCCGGGGACGGCGCAGGGAGGAACAAAGTTTGCGGGCGGTGCCCGCGGGACGGCCCGCCGCTCTCGGCGGGCGCCGTTTCCCGGTCCTCCCTCCGGCGCGATCGGTATTTACAGCCGCCCGCGGCCGGGGCCGCCCCGCCGGCGAGCCTCGCACCACGGGCGCCGTCGTCGCGTCCCGTCGTCCGTCCGTCCGTCCCACCCGCGTCCATCCCCCCCCCCCCACGCCCCCCTCACGCCGCCGGCTGACGGCTCGCCCCGCTGGTAGGCGGCCCCGGGCTGGCTGCGGCGGCCCGCCCCGCCGTGAGCCGCGGCGCCGGGGGAGGCAGCGGGGGCACGGCCGGGCACAGCGGGGGCACGGCCGGGCACAGCCGCGCAGGGCAGAGCGGAGCTCCGCGCCGCGCAGCCCGCCCAGCGCTCCCCGCCGCCCCCCCCCCCCCCCTCCCCGCGGAGGGCTCCGCTCCCCTCCGCGCCTCTCCGCCCGCTGCCCTCGCCCCGCTCCGCGCCGCGCCGCGCCGCCCGCCGCCAAGACGCCGCGCTTCTTGTACCGCGCCAAAGGCGGGTGCCGCTCGGCCAAGATGGGCCGGCAGACGGCGGGCGGCGGGCGCGCCATGCAGCGCTCGCAGAGCCGGAGCAGCCTCTCCGCCTCCTTCGAGGCGCTGGCGGTCTACTTCCCCTGCATGAACTCCCTGGAGGAGGAGGACGGAGGTGAGGGGCCGTGGCGGGACAGGGCCGGGGCCGGGGCCGGGGCGAGCGGCCGCGGTCCCGCGGGGGGATCCGGGGGGGCTCCCGGGACGGGGCGTCCCTGTGCCCGGCGCGGCGGCGCGGAGCGGGGACGCGGCTCCCGGAGAGTGACTTGGGCTGGGAGAGGGGTTGGTGGCAACAGTGCTTGTAGCTGGAGAACGAGGTGCGATTTAAATGATGCTTATCGTCACACTGGAAATGAAGTTGCCGGCTGAGTTTTAGTTATGTTGGGGGGAAAAAAAAAAAAAAATGGGTAGAGGGGCTTTACCTTTTGTGTTCATTCCGAAGGCAAACCACACTTCGTCAAGGGTGGTTTTCTGACGCTACGTGGGCTTGTTGAGGTATCTCTTGTCCGTTATTATGACATAATTTGCAAAGAACACCAGATTTGAACAACTAAATACTGGTCCTGTTTAACTTTTTCTGAGGAACAGCAGTGTAGATGAAAGGCTATGCATACCAGTAGACTTTGCAGGTCTCACAGTTGATCTCTACCCATGAAAGTAAGTCCAGCCAGCAAAGTGTATGTGTAATTTCCATATATTGGTTGAAGGACCAGAACTTTACATAACAAAGAAGAGAAATGCAATGGATTTTCTGTATAACTCTGGCCAAAAAAAAAAAAAAAAAAAAAAAAAGGTAACAAAACCTAAGCTAGCTGTCAAAAAATCTGAAAAATAATAAGTTCCAGTTACTATCTGGAAAGTGTGTAACAAATGTATATGTATAGTTAAGCATGGCACCAGACCCTACCCAGGACAGAACTTGTGTTTCATGAGTCTGTTTTGAAAATCCTGGTTTCATAAAATAATCTGGTGTGTTTAAATACGTTTACATATAGAATGAATTTACAGTCTTCCCAGTGGTTATCAGAACTAATTCAAGATTTTTAATTTTGTTAAGATTAATGGAGCATACTGCACCTTCAGTAGATTTGGGTAATATCAAATTAAGATAATAATTTGTCCAGTGCCCCTAGGCAAACATGTATCGGCTGCGTATTCACACCATTCATAATCTGTATTTAAAATATCTGCATATGCATATATCATCTTCCACAGCTCTGGCCGAGAGTTCAGTGGCAGATGTTTGTTCCCAATCTTCACATGTCTTGATTTGTCTTTTCATGTGCAACAGTCCCCGAAATCTCTTCTCCAGAGCATCTCTCTGTTTTCTGGTGCGAGTGCCGAGGCGCGTCCCTCGCCTTTCCCCGGGACCCCGCTCTGGGGCTGGCCAAGCTGCCCCTTTCCGTAGGAAGGAGGGAGCTGCTCCCTGGGCGAAACGTGCTGTCCTTCAGTACTCTCATCTGCTCCCTGCCTTGAACAATTAAGTCAACTGCAAAATATTACCAGTAGACTGCAGGGTAGGCTTCAGAGGGCATTTTTAATCTTTTGACGTGCTAATGAACACTGTGGCTGAAAACACGCATTTTTAAAACACTGATCAGATCATAAATTATGCTAAACGTGCTTAGTATTCTTTAAAGATTTTTTTCTGTCATTCCAGTATAGTTGTCTTTTCAGTCCTGATTATTAGTTACAATAATTGCATTAATCCTGTGTGAAATCAAGAGTACTGATTTGTCTTGTTCTGGTCTGTTTTCTTTACTCCTCTAGGAAACACGTATTCCTCAGTTGAGATCTCTGTATGTTTAAAACTGTTCACTGGTTCAAAGAAATATGAAATATATGGAAGTCAGTAGAGGAATATCTGTTAACTTAAGGGTAATTGTAATGATTTTTTTTAGTTTGTGCTGGCACATTATTTAAACAGAAGTGTTGAAAGGATGTATACTGATTTTTTTACATGTTGTGTTGATTTACGTTATCTGGTCCTATTTAGATGTGGTCTACACTTGAAAATACATTTAATGTAATTCCAATGAACAAATAGAGATATAATTGCTATGCAGTTTTTATGGAGTCGAGTTTCTGCTACCTGAGATTTCAGACATACCACCTTACAGAGGAAATGACAGGCATGACAGCTAAACTCTTCTCCCAAGTGCTCCCACTGAGATTAGGAAGAAAAAAATGCAATGGGATTTTTTTGATGGCAAGTCACCTCTGCACTTTGTTGTCTTCTGAGTGTTGCTATGCAATTATATTCATGTACCACCAGTGTCCTTAAGTGAGTGTGGTATGTGCATTCCCATGTTCATCTGAAAAAGACAGATGTTAAACCCACTTCATAAATTCTCCATCCTCAAGATGTAGCTATTTCTGCATATGATAGATAGGTTAAAATAAGATAACCTGCTACAGGGGTGCTTTTACATTTCCCTGACTTGTTGAGGCCTTTATTTGTGAATCTTTCTTGAAGACTTTTGTTCATTAACTGCTGAAATGAATATACTGGTTCATAGGTATATTTTTAGGTATGAAAGTATACGAGTACTGTCAAGTTCAGAAGTAACTGAATAGTGAGTAACTCAATACAATGTATTAATAATTTTAAAAACTATTTTTGAACACGATGATTGAGAAGGTCCATCTGAGTATCAGTTGGTTAAAGAAGACTTCTTTAAGCCCTGGCATCCAAGCTGTCGTGTACTGAAGAAAGGGGCTGTGGAAAGGCTGTAGTTTTCCAGTTGTTAGCCATGAACTTGCCATGGGTAGGCCTGAACTTGCCATGGTCGGCCAGGTTTGAAGCACAGGGAACTGCTGCTCAGTCTAGCATTTCCTACTTACTGATCAGTTAGATGAGTCCTTCGAGTTTATTCACATTTGTTATTTTTAAAGGAGTTTATTATTCTTAGCTATGTCTAGTGAAAGGTGTTGAAAAATCAGTTTTTTCATCATCAATTTATTTCTGGCATGTGTGCATGCGCACACCCAGAACTAACATGTCATATGGTACCAGAGCAAATTACGTATGTTATCAAAGTATCAAGGTTACTAAAGGGTGTCTTTTGCATTTTTTGTTGGATTCATTGATGATAAAGGGTACAGCCTGCATAGTAAAGTGAGAATTGGCATCAAATAATGCTTGGAACAGATTTAAATTATGTGGAAATTGTTGAAGAGGTGTGGGAATGTTAGCAGTCACAATTGCGAAGGAAACTCACCTACACGAAGTAGATAAGCAGGCACTTCTTTATTCCAGTGCTGGGGAACACGGAGGATAGCTCCACCAAAGACGTGTTCACCTACAAATACAAAACACTACATATTTATACACCTTTTCAGCAGAGTCATGGTTACATAAGTTCTTTTACATAAAAATGCATAGAATGCTTGCTTCTTAACTTGACCTTTACAATGATTGTTTTTTTATCGATTACGTCACCTTATCCATATTGCTATTCTAAAGTAATCATTGGTTAACTTTACTGATTGTAATCCTTGATATTCAAATCGAAGAGGGGAGGGTATCTTGATAGTGGTGATTAGCAAATTCATACTATTTCCTGGAAATCATTATCATATTCAAATGTCTCTAACGCATGCATGGTTATGTTGGATGAGGGTCCTCTGGTGGTCATCGATACACTGTGTCCGCCGACTGAACTCCATCCTTGCGCATGCTCATTTCGTCCTTTGGCTGATCTCCCAAACCAAGGCCAGTTTCTTCTGGTACCCATTGTTTTAATTCAGAGTCCATAACAATTCTCATAGTAATCGAGGCAAGCACAATACTGGTAACTTATTCCTAAGACCTTAACATATCCTATGTTCTCATAGCTACTATAACTCTATATCACCCATATAACCAAAAATCAAAATCACATTCTAAGATTCAAGCTATTTCATTAAGGTAATTGTAACAGGGACAGAGGGCAAATTAGTACCTACCTGAATGCTCCTGAAGCATCCCAAGCCTCACATTTTGTCTGATATCCTGGCTTTGTTGAAGTTAAAGGAAATTTTATCATTAAAATCAAAAGACATGGGAATTTCCAATGTCAGTGTGCGTGACATCCTTCTAGATGTCTCTGTAGTCACAGTGCAAAATTTCATGCACTTCATATATTTAAAAGTAGTGGATATGAGTTTACTAAACTTTCCCGTGGGCAATGTGCTAGAGCAAGTGAACTCTTATATACAAGAAGGTTACTGGAGTGGAGTTACAGTTATCCGGCATGAACTGGGAAAAGAAGAGGGAGACTCAGATTGCTTGCGGTCACTAGAAAGCCTATGTCTGTTTTTATTAATGGAACTGTTAACTTGGTGCTTTCTCAAATTACACTGTGTATTGTTTGCTGTAATAAACTTGCGCTACAATTTCCTTTTTACACTCTATTTACATTCACTTCCGATTTACATTTACACTGAAGTGTTGATATAAACTGTTACATACCAGGTTGCCAGGAGTGCAGCTATGGAACTGCTAGTCATGGAAGGATCTATGTGCAGAACTATGCTCTCCAAAAGAGGTATATTTCAATTTAATGTCTTCTTTTGCCAAAGGTTTTGAGTGGTAGTGAAGCTATAAGATTCAAGTCAAATGCTTTGTAGGTGCTGAAGACAATTCAAGAGATAATTTATGATAATTTAAGACATAAATTCATTCAGAAAGATCTGGAAAGCATCTTGGTCTCCCAGTATGTTAGAAAAACAAAAGGCAATTAAAAAAAAAAATCCACAAAATGTTCTTCAGTCCAAGACAATCATGCCAAAAATAGCAAGAATTAGTTGTGGTAGCTGAGGAGAAGATACGTTACAGTTTTGCATATTGATGTCTACCAGAAGAAGCATCTGAGTGTTGCTGCAGGAGTTCAGCAGGAATAGAAGCACATTATAGGTTCCTGTCACCTGGCTGATAACTATCTGGGAAACTCACTTGAGGGGTTGTTCGATCCCACACAGGTATCAGCAGAAGTGTTGCCATTGATGCTGGTGAGTGAAGGATCAGGACTTATTTAAATGTGTGCTGAACTGCTCAATTGAGCACTGTTATTGCCTTCAGTGGCATTTCTCACCGATTAATCATTGCTCATTGGTAGAGCTGGAATAAAGCTCGGCAGTTCCTGGATTCTGTTCCTGTGGTTAGACCGCCAGATCACACTGTCCCTCTGGAGGTCCCAGTAGACAATAGCAAGCAGACAATAATTTAACCAGAAATAGAAAATGGGGGAAGTAGTAACAATAAATTCATTAACACAGTAATTATTAAAGCGAAGAGAATCCTGTACATGAAATAGTTACGCTTTAAAATTATCCTCTTAAAAAGAATAAAGTAATAGTAGGAGTAATACATCTTCTTGGGGGAATTGTCCTACTTTTTGGCCTTGGTGGTAAAGACGACCTTGTTTATGTGAGTGTTCATAGGCAGAGCCAAGGTGGAATATGAAAGAAGGGTGTACTGCCCTGTGGCAGGGTAGCTGCTGTAAAAGGCAAAGCTTTAAAGACCTTGGCTTGGTTGATGCTAACATGCCAGAGATTGTCTGTTGTGCCTCTAATGCAGCAGTGGGGTGGCTCATCTTAGAGGATAAAAATCACTCTGAACAGGGTATGTTAATCATTCCGTACAGAATCTGTACATCATTTAAGTTTATGATCAATGATTTTTTTTTATGTTTGCTGCTAGGGCACTGCTCAGGGGCTGCGCTGAGTCAGCCTTTCTGTCAGTGTGGTGGGGCTGGGTCTCTCCCACTTCTGCAGCTCCTTGGGCTGACTCCAGGGTGGAGGCAGTACAGAAGGCATTTCCAGCAACTGGCATCTCTCTTTCCAGTCCCAGTTGTTTTTACCAATTACACTCAGGTACTATAATGATGAAGTAGATGTAGATGCCAAGATGGATAAGACCTTTTAAAAAAGAAGCATAAAAAACCCTGTACTGTTGCTGGCAAAAGTAGAGTGTGACAAACAAAACACATGTATTCTGGGAAACATCTGGAAAATCGACAGAAAAGTAGAAGAGACTGCAGAAGGACTGACATTCAAGGTACAACATACTTCAACCTGTCTGTATGATATAAATGCCCAACAGAGTTTTAAAGCTGTATTTCTCTTATATTTGTTATATTTCCCTTCTGAGCTGCTAGTTGCACTGCAGCATGTACCTGAATAGCTAACAGGTAACTCAGGTATGGCTATTACAGCAGCAATGAAGCTACAGTATATGACAGATTTCATCTCTGGTGGAACCTACATAAACCTGAAAAAAACTGTCTCATCTCTACATGCTGTAATTGTAATTTTTCAATGGCAAGGTCAATAGTGTAGTCAGAGCAGCAGCACTCTCTGTTGCCCTTGTTCAGTTGGGAGAGGTAAATGTTTAACAGTTTTGGGAGCTGTGGTTGTTTAAATAATGATATTTGCATAGTATCATTACTCATCTTAGACAAAGCTAGGAGGAAGAATTGTTTCTAATTTGTGTAGTCTCAGTAACCATCCAACTTCTTGGCACCATCTATCTCATTAAGCCCTAATAGGAGGTGTTGTTTCAACACACTTGCTACATCATTCAAAAGTACTGCACAGCTCTGCCAGATAGTGTGTGTAGTGACCCTAGCTATACTAAAAATAATCAAGGTTGGGTAAAAGAATGGTGTTACTATCATTATTGCATATTTAGAAAGTATCTCTCAATTCACCTAATACAAAAATAAAAAAGCAATTGTAAGCTCCTCAATATGTACACTCTTCCCTGCTTAAGAAGTTTAATCTGCTCTTGACACTGCATGGAATAATTGTTATTAATAAGGGCATAAGAATGCTATACATCCTAGAAAATTGAAGGTATGTATAAACATAAAAACATTATCACTAAAAACTGCAGTAATGGTTTCTTTTTACTTGAGATGGTCATTCTTTGTCATTGGCACAATCAAAGGCCGGGTTTAAAGATCTCTTGTGGTCAAGATGTGCACCTATTTAGTGATTCCTTATGTAAATGGTATATAAAATTAGAGTGTAATTCCACAAAATTGCGTGCTCTGTTTTTTCAGGATTGTAATAGCTTGGGGATGAGACTGATTTCCCACTGCTTTGCACTTTTTATAGTCATGTAGATTGTTGTACAGGATGTACAAAGTGGATATAAAATGCTAGCATTCTGTTTTGACACATGCACAAAATATGCCCAACGTCAGACCTATTATATTTGAATGATAAGAACATCTATCTGTGTGGAGAATGCAACTGGTCTAAATGAGGGTTCCTGAAAAACTGTTCATTCAGGTCACTTGGCACATGGGACATCCAGCTGCGGGCTGCAAAGCCACGTGCTGCTTCTTTGTCATATCTCTGTGTTCAGTTTCACAGCAATTGTACAAGGCTTTTGGCAGGTGCATCCTCTGACCACACTTAGAAAACTGATCGTCTGATCAGAAACAGAAACAGAGACTTCTGTAGAAGTGCTGGAAAGGCCTGAGTGGCTGTGTGCAGGTGTGTTCCAGATTCACATCTCACTGTCAGGAGTTGTGCATTCCTAAATAAAAGTAATTAGGATAACATATTAATTCTGCATTTGATCTCTGTTTGTTTTATGTTGCATCAGAATTAAATATTTTTTATGTTCCCATATTTGAGACATTTGCAACAGTATTTTTCCAAGTTAGATTCAAACCTTTATGGATCTCCAGTTGCACTGGCTAATCAAGGTGTAGTTTATTAGTTCAGTAAACCTCAGTATAGCAGCTGACTTGGAAATATATCTTACAGAAATTTGAATAAAACATTCCTTCTTGACCCTGCAGTCATACATTTGAAAAAAAAAATAGCATAAATGTAATAGAGATGTCCTGATCTCTCTTGGGCCAAATAGGTGACTAAAAATACAAAAAATAGTTTATTTTCTTACTATGTATCACAATCAAGGTCTGTAATCAACATCTGTAAAACAAAGGATCCAACCAGGTCTGTATAACCAGTTTGTTGGTATATAGTCAGAGCCAAGTAACCAAAATGAGAAGTGGAAATCACATCTGTACCAACACCTCTCATCTTTACAGGTGCAGTTATTTAATTTTAATTCCCTGGGATGGCTCCCAGGCTGTCTGTTATCAGGGTTAGATTATTTGTCAAGGGAATGGCCAAGCAGCAAACCTCTTTTTGTGGTTCTGTATATACTCAACTGGTATTTCCAGGGAGTGTTACATAACAGAGGTACTGATAACAAGCTTTGAGCTGTCAGAGAAGGCTATCTGTCCTTCTTATATGTAGCACATTCAGTTGTGATTCTGGATAATAATACAGGGGATACTAGAATTTAAGGAACAATAAGTAATTATCATGTATGTAGAAAACCAGCTCTTTGTTAACACTTCATTCTTGTAAAAATGTTTGCAAAACTTTTGGGATCACAAGTGTTGAAGAGCTTAAACTGATGGATGCCCCACATAGACAGAAGCGATTTCTATTGTATGATGTTCTTAAGGATTTGCTGAAGGGTCCGTTAGAGCTGAAGAATGGACATCAGCACAGCAGTGAAATTAAAGTGGCAGAATACAACTTTAAACACATTAAAAAGTGGGAGACAATAAGGAGCAGGTGCCTGCCTTAAACCACAGCATTTCTTGGGAGCAGTGTGTGGTAAACTGACTTCACATCACGCAGCCACCACAAGCCACAGGGATCTTTTTCCAGTTTGAACATATGAGTGGCCTTGACATGACAGGGAAGTGAAATGCAGACAAAGAATGCTGCAATCTGGCCACGGCTTTCTATCTTGGGACCAACTGAGAGTTGTGATAACTGTCACTTGGCCTCATTCATCAGGAGTGGGACCCAAAAGCTTCTATACCAGCCTTTGACCAGAAGCTCAAGCAATGGGTTTGCATTTGATGATTTCATTCCATTCTCTCTCTCTTTCACTTTTTCTTAGGTGCCATCTTAATTAACCTTTACCTTAGTTAACCATGATTTTAGTATGGCCAGAGGAAAGAGAGAGGAGGAAACACAAAGTCACAGGACAAGAGTGAAGAAGTATTTCTTAACTGAAAATAAAAAGCTAGTAAGGCCTCCCAAGAAATCTAAAAATGCCTAATGCAAACTGAGGCTGTCAGTCTGGGTTCTCTCACACTTTCCAAACCTGGCTGCTCCCATACTGAAGAGTTTCCCTACCAAAGGCAGCCCTGGTTTTGGGCTGTCAGGGCAGGCCATCGCCATCCCAACCAGAACATCTCAGTGTTATGTTCCTGCTCATGGGAGCAGGAACTGGAAAGCAAGTCTTTCCTTCTTCCTTACAAGTGCAAAGTAAGGGAAAGCCCCTGATTACGGTTTCTTCCTGGCCCTGCAAATGCTCTTTGGGCTTCATAAATGCTGGCAGTGTGCACTGCAACAAACCTTTATCAGAAGAACTGCAGCACAATGTTTCATAAGCTGATCATCAGCACTGGCCTCTGGGAATCAGGGAGATAGGCTCAGAGCTTCTTAAACAGAGGTGACGGTGGAATCTGGGTTTCACAAATCCTGCTTAAATTAGATCCTAGCCCATGTCTGCTGCTCGGAGTCTGTGGGTGACACAAGGAAAGAAACAACTCAGCTGTGGTCCCCAGCAGTGCTTCAACAAGAGCTATATGCCTCGTTCAGTGCAGCCAAAACCTGGGCTGTTCCACAGAGAACTGTGTGGCTGCAAGGGAATTTGAGACCTGACCATGTCCCCCTTTTCGTAGGTAGGATCAAATGTTCCTAGACCATCTCTGATGATTTTATAGAGTCTGTAATGCCCAGAGCAGATATCTAGACATGTAAAGAGCTTTACTCTTGAAAAATAGTCACCTTAAATGCAGCTATTCTCTTTGTGGACCTAACTCCTGAGTTCAAATGAAAACATTGAAACGTTTTTTTTTGCGGCCTTTTGGGTGAGGTGGGGAGGGCAGAGAAGAGCCACCTCAAGCACTTGAGCGCGTTTCTGAAGCCCCAGCTGCTCCGTGCTCAGTACAAGTCCCACCAAGAGTTCAGGTACCCCCTGGGGACTGTCACAGCCAGCCCGCCTCTGCCTCTGCCTCTGCCTCTGCCTCTGCCTCTGCCTCTGCCTCTGCCTCTGCCTCTGCCTCTGCCTCTGCCGGCGGTGGCCTCGCGCGGGGCTCTGTGCTGGTGCTGAGCAGTTGTTGGAGGCGCTTCCCGAGAGCGAGCAGAGAGCTCTCGCTCTTCCCACCGGAGGCAGATTTCATCTGGCTAGATCCCAGGTCACGGAAGGTTATCTGATGCATTCACTGCAGTTTTTGACTTGTCCTCATCTGATATTGAAGATCGTATCAGTAGTTTTGCACCCCTAATTTGCAAGTGATTTGCACTCCAAGTTGTGGGAACAAATATTTCCATGTGTAATTTAGAAAATGTGGCCTGTGGAGTCTATTTGCAGTAACCATATTAGTTAAATTACCAGTGTGATTAACTGTACGAATGAATGTGCTTTCATAAATGCCAAAGCAATTATTTCTGGTAAATTATTCCACTCCTTACAATATGGCTGCAAGAATCTGAACTAGTGTTTTTCAGATAATATATTCCATATTTTATGATGGGGACTTGAGAGAAATTTCTTATTTCTAGGGCAATTGGATTACACTACTTTGGAGAACATTCTCTGTGTTCTTTATTAGAGTTTGGTGAATTGTGAGTAAAATGATTTTCAGTGTAGGTGGTCAATAACATACTTAGCAACAAAGCACGCTACTAAACTCTCTTGTTTTGGATCCTTTAATTTGGTAGGATTAAAAACAGCGTGCATGAGGTGAGTGTGTATGTATATATACTTTGTAAAACCAACCCCCGCTTTTACAGTGACACCAGTTACATATTCACTTCTGTGTTAGTGTCAGATGCATTCCCAAATTATTAATCTAGCTAGAGATTAGCATCACCTCTATTTGGTTTGTTCAACTGTTTGTCTGTTTTCGTAGATTTTTTGGGAAATGATCCATCTTAAAAGAAAAAGAACAACTTTAAAACATATTGTCGGTTTGTTCCTTTTGGGTTGGGTCCAGTACAAAATGCAGCCACACAAGTAGTCAAATTAGCACAACAGAGGAGGTTTTCATTTCCAGGAAGGAATGAGGGAAAATGGTTTGGATTTACTAGAGTGGTAAGACCTTCAGCCAGATCTTGTACCAACTGCAGCTTGGAAGTATGGCACCAAAGGGTATTTCTCTGAGTCGAGTAATTACTTTGCATTTTCATTGCTACTTGCAAACTTTTCAGTGTTTTAATGATTAATTTATAAAACACAATTTATAGATTATGTAAATACTGGTTTTTCTTTTCAATTGTTTGAGGAATTGTGGGATTATTTATGATTTACTACATTTTTGCAGGGACCAATGTATTGCTAGTATTGTGGGCAATTAAGTGTAGGTATTTCTCGTGTATTATTATGTATTAGTTTAGCTAAACTTAATCTGAAAGAGTATTCATCTCTAAAGCAGTGGCTCAGAAGTCATGCCTGTGATTTGGGTCTTCTTCTGTACTTCTGGCCCAAATTGCCATTTTGCTGTTAAAATCTTCAATTCTTATTTTAAGGAGCATCAACATCATGATTAGGACCCTTTTTGCTGAAAGGTCAGATCTTTCTCTTTGACACCATCAGAGAGCTCTGCCTGTTTCTGTTGAAAACTGAAAAATAGTTACTCACATAGCCTCCTTTCAACCCTCCTTTAATTCAGTGTTATGGTCAAATAGTTACTGTTTAGCACCTGTACTTACACAAAAGCTAGATATGCTATTCATGCCTAATTCTCATGTTGTATCAGAGTTGTATCTTCTCAGCTGTTGGCCTGTCATCATGTGAACCAGAGTGCTTATTTCAGTTAAAACTAATGCGGGAAAATAAAACTGCTTAAAAATAAGATTCGGAGAGATACTAAGAACGGCTACATATGTGCCTCAGAAAACTTGAAGGCAATTGCACCAGTTCTGTCCTGATTTCTTAGTAAATTGATGTGCAATAGATGTGTTTATTTTTTTCTGTAAGTGTTCTGCTAGAGTGAAGTCAGAGAGGTTTGTAATACTAATTCAGAAAAAAATATGCCTTGCTAACTAATAAAAATTATTATATACTCCTTCACATATCACATATTCAAACACATATTTATTCCAAACCCGAAAATCTTTGAAAGATAATACAAAGAGATTGAATAATCATGCAAGATGGAGATGTTCTGTTAAATTTACATGAGAGAATTCATGTTTTCAACAATGAACCGAGAATGACTGCCATTCAGCAAGGCTGAACGAAAATGAATGCTTACTAACCAAAGACCTCTTACAACAGAATAATAATATCCTGTAACAATACTTGAATAAAAAGAGCATGGGGCTGCAGGAGTTGTGTGCCTTTCACATATAACTATAATGCAAAGTACCTTTTCTACAAAACTATAGCATGAATTTTTCCTGGCAGTTTTGTGGGAATATTTCTTTGATATGAGTGATTGGATTTTAGAACAACTCTGGACCAGTGTTGGAAGTCATCTGCCAGCTTTCATTAGTTTAATATAAATAATAAAGTCAGCAGACACTTGGAACAATACAACCCAATAGAAATGAAATTGTTGACTTCTGCCCTTCATTTTTCGTATGTCATGTTAGTCTTGTATCTTTTTTATTTGTATTTATTGCACCAGATATTGATGGGCATATTCAGAAGTAGTTTTGACATAGTAAAAAAATTATTTCACTCTGTTGGGTACTAAATTCATATGGGTAGCTGAAGTTCTAGAGGAAAATTATTACTTCTGTTATTTTTATATACTGATTAAAAGTTATGGTCTTAAGGAATGCATAGACAGCTTGTAATAAGCAATATAATTTGAACCACTCATGATATTGGTATAGAAATGTCTCACTACTGCTAAATATTGCGAAGTTACTCATTTTTCTTGACAAGGGGCCAGTGGGTTTCCGGGTGTTTAGGTGCCTATTTTCCACTATGCCAAAATTCCCATGTTCTTTATCTGACTTAATATCCCTGCAGACTGGAGGGCCTGGGAGACCAACCCACCCTGCAGCCTGTAGGAGAGAGTGACACTGGGTGTGGACACTGAAATCAATGTCCCTCTCCTCTTCCCTGCCTGAGGGTGCAGGTCCTCTTACTCTAAGCCAGCCTCCGTGCTCCCATGTTCTTCTTGGGCTTTGAGAGTCCTTCTCCCAGGACAATCTCTCCTCTCTCTCTCAAATCCCTAGAGCTTCACTGACCCCCCAGGTCCAGCAGTTCTTCTGACCTCTGGTACATGATGAGCCAAAGAAGGTGTAGAGGATGGCATAGGCCACAAACAACTGCAGAAAAAGGCGAGTCCCTAGATACCCTAGGGCATTGGATATTATTCTGCCCTCATTGTGTCAACATTTAAGAATTCTGATGTTATTTTGTGTCATGTACATTTAGAACTATTGCTCTTTTATAATATTATCAGAATATCACACAACACTGTGCTGAAGTCAGGGGGGTATTGAACAGATAAAAGAAATTTTAATACAAAATTCCCTGTCCCCTTGCAGGGAACAGCACTTAAAGTCAGAAATTACATGGAGTGACTGTCTTATTCATGAAAGAAATATTGAAGCTTCATTCCTACTCATTTCTTTTCCTTTTTTTTGGTGGTGCTTTCAGTATATCTTTCAGTTGAGGTCATGTTCAAAATTCATACACTAGAATGCTGCTGTATTAAGTTTTGAGTATTTTTTCCTTTGTCTGATACTCAGCTCTCTGTCACTTCACTGTTTTTACAACTAAAATTACTCTTGGAGTCATTAATAAAGTTTTGTATTGTGCATAAAAGTCAATACTGTATTTTTTAGATATAAAGTTAAAGCAGCTGGTGAAACAAGAAGAGCATTGAGTAGAGAGGGAAGAATGAGAAGGGTTCTTGATTTATTGTTTACTATCTTCACTAATGGATATCTGTAACTTGATTTGGCAGACAATGACCAAATATTTTTACATCAAATAATTCATCTGAATTAGAACATTCCTCAGACAGAGGTTTTGACATAATGGTACCATTTTAATTTAATTCCTAAGAGGGAAGTATTCATCTAGCGAAAACATATTTTAAACACACTAGACTATGGACAGTGTAAATCTGGTTACCTCCATGGGCAGACTTGTGTTGAGGTTATGCTGTCTGCCCCTGGAAAGCTGGTGGTGACAGAACTAAAGTCCTGTAAGACAGATTTACAATGCTTCTTGCCTATTATTAAAAAAAAAGGTTATTTTTAAATGGAGGTTTTGATCCAGGTTTCTGTGTTTTCTGCCACGTGGAGTGGTGGTGTGCTGCTGGCAGCGGTGCCCCGCAGGGCTGCCCAGCTGCGACGGCGCGGTGCGATGGGGGCTCCTCTTTTGTCTCTGCAGAAGCAGGGGGCAAGAAGCTGCGGAGCACCGTCCAGAGGAGCACTGAGACAGGGCTGGCCGTGGAGATGAGGAACTGGATGACCCGTCAGGCCAGCCGGGAGTCGACGGATGGGAGCATGAACAGCTACAGCTCTGAGGGAAAGTAAGCAGCAGTGACAACTGTGGTTACCTGACGTTTCTCCATGAAACTGGTGGTTAGACAAAAGTGCGGTGGGCACTGTAGGTCCTGTTCAATCAGAACTCCCTTTGCAAGCTAGTGTCATTGATGGACCAAGCCCGAGTGTTCCCGTGTGACCAAAAGAGTGTCTCATTGCTGGTGCAGGAAGGATGAGGATAATTTGTGCCGTGCGTGAGGAAGGTGCCTGGTGGTCAGAGCACCAGTGTGCGGTGTGGCAGGAGGGCAAGCAGGTGCAGTGCACTGGGTAAAACACAGAAAAGGACAGGTTCTCTTACGAAACTCCTCGCATACGTCTGTGCTTTTCAGAACAAAGCATTTTCAGAGCATTTCCAGGTGTCATTCACTGGGCTCAAGAGTTTTACTAATTAATCCTGAAGAAATGATTGGGACAGAAGTATGAGACTCTTGTATATCATGCTTTCCATAAAAGCCCAACTTAAAGACTTCTGAGTGGTGTGTCCAAGACATTGCCCAGAAAAATCTTAGTGTGGATAGATTTATTAAGGTTGTTCACAGCACTGGATGATACACCTATACTGAACAATATATCTTACATGTCCAAGTTGATGTACTGTATGCACTTGAGATGGACATTTATTTATGGTTGGTCATTACAAATTTTGTTAGTTCTCGTTGAATTTTAACTTACTTTGGTCATTTTCCACAATGAATTTCTGTTTCACTATTGAATAGGTGTCATTATCAAAGACATTCTTAACAAAATGTTTATAATGAATGCTGATTTTAAAAGGTGATGTTAAACATAATGACCAGTATTCAGTCTAATGTAATAATTTTGTTAGATACATTTGACATTCAGCCATTGAGTTCACGTTGACTGAGAAACGCGAACAATTTTACCTTCATGTAACTAAATCACTGGTAAGGGCATGTGTTGGTATCTTATTAAACTGTTTTCATATGAATACTAAAATAATTAACAGTGGTCATTAATATATTGGGAAGAGAGAGCATGATGGAATAATATTACTGTGGAAATTAGACTTAGTGAGGTTTAGTGCTTCCTTCCCCTGTTTATATGCTGGAAGCCAAAGTGCTGATTGTTGAACACAGTGAAGTTTTGAAAATTACAGTTATTGTTTTGTAATCTTGTCATTGTAAATAAATTCCCTGTGAGCAGTAGTACCAAAACCATAAATGCTAAATGCAAAACATCTAGAAAACAGAAAAGGGCAAATTCACGTGTATTTATTTTGTTTTTTGTGTTTGTTTTTTTTTTTTTTTTTTAAATATAATTTTTTAGTTTGATTTTCCCTGGTGTGAGGTTGGCTGCAGACAGCCAGTTCAGTGATTTTCTGGATGGACTTGGTCCTGCCCAGCTTGTAGGACGACAGACTTTGGCAACACCATCAATGGGCAAGTATTTATGTCCTATAGATATGATATAATCTGCTGGGTCTGGTAATTAGAACATAGAAATTATCTAGATTCTGAGTCTTTAAATACAGGTTTCCCATGTGGTTTTGAGCAACTCACTTAAGACCAAAACTATAACCTTGCCTAAAGTTGAACATAATTGTGGATGCTCAATAGGACACTCAAAAGTAGAAAACTCCTTTGAAAAATTCAGTCTTTTATCTCTTCTTCATTCTTCTATCTTTAAAATGTGGCTAATGAGACCAATCATTTCTCTAAATCTCTTGGATAGTATTGAATAAAACTGGGAATTTAGGTACAAAGTATTTGCTATTATTGTGCTTACAGACTTTTTTATATTTACAAGTTATCTTTTCATACCTTGTCTTAAACTAGAGCCATGGTGAAGTGATTGCAATCAGTTTTACAGAGATGCTTTGTACTATTTCCCTTGCTTCTTTTTTTTTTTAATCTGAAATTCTTAAGACAAAAAGAAAAGTTTGAAGTGATAGGGGCATGGAAAATGAGAGACAAGATATTATTGCAGGGTTTTAAAATTGTTTACTAGCATAAATATCAGTAAAGAGAATAAGTATTAAATTACCTAGTAGTGTTAAAATTCAGATCATGCTTATTGGTGGAATGCAGATGATACAAGTCATCAGGTATTCGTCCTAGAAATTCCCATAGCTTTTCATATATTTAGGTATTTCTGAATTACAATGCCAGGATTTCTTTTTGCTGTGTAGGAGATATCCAGGTGGGAATGATGGACAAGAAAGGACAACTGGAAGTAGAAATAATCCGAGCCCGTGGCCTTGTTGTAAAACCAGGTTCAAAGACACTGCCAGGTAAGGAAGAAAAATATTAGCAACAAGAATAGAGCTTTATCCAAAAAAATCCCAACAAACCTCCAACTTCTGAGTCTTTACTGTTCAACTTAGGCAAACTCTTAGCAAATTCACATATCAGTAGATAATAGGATTGTACACTGAAATGCATAATGTATTGAAATGGTGTACAAAAAGTCAACCCTACTTCAGGAGGGAAAACAAGAAATCAGACTTGTAGCTGGGCTACCAGGAAACACAAATGTATTTTAGAAATAGTAAACGCATCCTTGGTTATACAGTAGAAAGGAAGGTATATACTGAAGATTGAAAATAGGAATCTTAGGGATGAAGAAGGACTCAAGAGGTGTGGAATAGGTACCTGCTGAAAAGTAGACCAGTATTTGATACTTATTCCTTATTTTATAATTTGATGTCCTATAACACTATGTGAAAAGGACAATATAATGATATTTTTAGCAAGCTCTTCTGCCAAAATAGAAATTGTGTCAAAGTCTTTTCTTCACTGATTTTCACCTTGTAGATAATTTTAAATTATTAACAATTTGGAGCATTGATCCAGATCTCACCAAAGTCAATGCAAGTCATTAATTTACTTAACAGGCCTATTTTGTATACTGTACAATATAGAGATACTATATACAGGAATATCTGTTTTTTTTCCAGGTCAAAATCTGAATTGTTTCATGACAAAAGAGACACATAAAAAGAAAAAAATATACCAGGGAGAAAAGTAAAGAAAATGCATAGAAGCTTTGCATGTGAATAAATGTTAAAAGTGCTTGCGGAGATTTGTTTATATAACTTATATATCCAGTAAAAAGCAGATTTTCTCATAAGGTGATAGAACAGTGCATCTGTTATGCAAAAAAATCTGGACAACCTCTTTACTTATTGTTCTTTATTTTCTTTATTCTAAGCACCATATGTAAAGGTGTATCTATTAGAAAATGGAGTCTGCATAGCCAAAAAGAAAACAAAGGTAGCAAGAAAAACGCTGGAACCACTTTATCAGCAACTTCTATCATTTGAAGAAAGCCCCCAAGGAAAAGTTTTACAGGTAACTGGCAGCAATATTCTTCTGAATCTGAAAATGTCACCTGTACAGTTTTCACTGAATGAGTTTCAAACTTCCTTTCATGATTCATTTGGCAAATTATGCTATTTCAAATACTTGTTGAGCAAATAAATACTACGGTAATAACTGTTGATACAAGTAGAACGCGCTGAGCAAAAATTAGTTGTACATTATTTTCCTTCTGCTATATGTATGAGCTCCTTCTCTCCCTGGGCTTTCTTTACTATCATGGATACTAAACTGCCCTGTTATTGCCCAGGTCATTTGTCTCACTGCGTCATGATTAGTATACACAGAACTATGTGTTGTGGTTTGGGCCTGATCGGCAACCAACCACCGCAGCTGGTCACCCTCCCTTCCCCCTCCCCACCTGGGAATGGGGGAGGGGATTAGAGGGGTGAAGGGAGACTCGCAGGCTGAGATAAGAACAGTTTAATAATGGCAATAAAACGAGAACAATAATGATGATAGGGGGAAAACAAAAAGAAATATATAAGCAGGCAATGTACAGCGTAATTGCTCACCACCCGCCAACCAATATCCAGCCCGTTCCCGGCCAGTGACCCCGAGATACCAAGATCCCACAATCGCAATCCCAGAGAAGAGCCCTCCTTCCCAACCACCCCTTCTTTATATAGTGAGCATGACGTTCCATGATATGGAATATTTCATTGGCCAGTTTGGGTCTGGTGCTCTGGCCGTGCTCCCTCCCTGTGCCCTCGCGCACGGGCAGGACATGGGGAGTCGGAGAGTCCTTGAAGTCTCGGTAGCAGCTGAAAACATCAGTGTGCTATCAGGATTTTTCCCATACCAAACCCAAAGCTAAATCCAAAACACAGCACTCATCTAGTCCCTGAAAAGGAATATTAACTCTATTTCAGCCCAAACTAAGACACTATGTCAGCAGTCAAATATTTCATTCCTTACTATAATTAAATTTGCAGAGAGATTTGATGAGTCAGATTGAAGCTCTCATCATTTTTGCTGAAATTTTTCTATTTTCTTGTGTTTCCTTTGCTAACAGATAATTGTTTGGGGAGACTATGGACGTATGGATCATAAATCCTTTATGGGAGTGGCACAGATACTTTTAGATGAACTGGACCTGTCCAACATGGTGATTGGGTGGTTCAAACTCTTCCCTCCTTCTTCCCTAGTAGACCCAACTTTAGCTCCTCTCACTAGAAGAGCTTCCCAATCATCTCTTGAAAGTTCAACAGGACCTTCGTATGCTCGCTCATAGCAGCTGTGAAACTGTTGTCATAGCAACCAGCGTTACAAAAAAATAAAATTACAGGTCGCAAACCCTGGTAACACTGCATGCTTAATGTTGTGTCTTCTGAGCCTGTTTCTAGGGCTGCAACGCGATCCTGTGTTCTCAAGGAAGTTGCACACATTGTGCCCTACGGAAGGCCCTCAGGTGAAGGACTGAAGTCATGAAGAACTGATAGGTTTGGAGTTCAGGGACACTCAGTTTTGGTCCAATCCAAAGCCATGGACTAAACTTAAAGAATCAATCTGTTTCATGCAACAAAAGTCCTTTTCAATGGCATATCTGTTTCGTTGCTCCCGTTTCTTTATTTATCTGCCCTCCCCTCCTTAAGCTTCATTATGCCACAGAAATGGAATTACCTTCCCATGAAGCCATGTTACAAGTCAGTGGATTAGCAGACATTGGAAGAAAAGAAGAATATAAGGATGCTAGAAAAGTCAACTGTTGTTTGAAACAGTTGCTTGACATCCAAAAACTCTTCATACTGAAAAAGTTCAAGACTTAAAGTGGCAGGCTTCATACCTCCAGCTATAGATACAGTGAAACCCCAGATGTGATGGACTCTCTGAAAAACAAAATTCTGTGGATATACTGTACTGTATGAAATTAAAGAAACTTTTTTGCATGGACACAGATTTAGCTGAACACTTAAATTATTTTCTTGGGGCTGCAACTTGCAAAAAAAAAAAAAAAAAGAATAAATCAGCCATTTTCAACAATTTATATTATTTTTAAAAATAAATTTCACTAGTGCATGGTTTTAAAGGGACGAGAATGCAACAGGGTGATACAAAGACACACCACGTTTATCATTCTTTAAACCAGTCATGGTCTGTATTTTTGCAGACGTATATTAAAAATTAAAAATAATTTCTAGCAAATATCTAAAATTCTGTTTATGTGACAACAAATAAGTGTAATATATTAAATTTATTTAAATGTAAAAGGTACGAGCCTTGTAAAGTTCAACATAATGTGCAAATTGTACACGTGTTTTACCACCTCCTTTCTCTATCTCTCCTCCCAATCTCCCTTCTTCCTTTTGCTCTTTTTCCCCTCCACCTCCCAGGATGATCATCATATTCTAAAATGGCTACCTTTTGACTTATTACTCTCTTATGCCCCATATTTGGTTCAGGGTTGCAGATTGTTCTGCATTTCTGAATTATTTGAGAAAAATATTGTTTAAGAACTTACTTTTTTTCAAGCATGTTGAAAAGGATTTTGCAACATGGCTTGGGAGTACATCAATGTAATTCAGCATGTATTTGATAAAGAAGATATTTGAATTTTTTGCAATTTATTGTACAGTGCATGGTAACTTATTTTCATTTTTTCTCACATTCAAATTGAATTCTACAGCAAAATACTGGAATCATGTGGCCATTGTAAGATGTCTTTCAATAAATTTGTTTTCAGCACCAGCATCTTTCATTCAAAGATTGAACTATCATTTCTTGAAGGTTTTTGGAAAGAGGAAAAATTAAGTACCTGGTTGATTTTTAGGAAATAAATTTAAACACATTTATTTGCACTAAACCAAATTAATTGCTACAGTTTTGAGATTACAAAAGCAACAAAGGTTACTAATTCTTACAGTTCCTCTGCTGTAAAGTTCAATTTTCATAAACTACATTTGTGTTGCAAAAGACATAATTAGGTAATATCAGTCTGGAAAATACCAGTCTTTGGTTTGCAAAATAGCCTTAAAGAAAGCTTATCAGTACCACTCTGACAGCTATTTGACACCATTACCAGGACCCTCACTCCAGTCAAGGGATCTTCAAACACCTGTTATTTGTAGCAGACAGTAACTACCGTTGGGTGGTGCTGCAAGTTCAAGCTTCTCACTAAATTACATTATTTAAAGGAAATGTAACTGGTTGACATTTAATAACAAAATATCCTTTTTTTTTCTGGGTCTTTGTATGCCTTTAATAACTATTTAAAGTTTAATATTGAAACCTTGCAATAATTTTTGAAATACGCGTTACATTTACCTTTAAGGCCACACAGAATTATTATGATTTTATTTGAAAATCTGTTGAAGTTTCCCATTAAGAAATTGTACATGCCTCATAAGAGGGCAAAAGTAATAACTATCACTTAAAATGCCTTTTACTTTGTGCAATATCATATAAATCAAGATTGTGTCTTGTCTTCAGAGTTTATATAAAGGATTATTGTTAAGTTAATGGACAGACTGGTAAAATTATATTTATTGAAATAATTTAGACACCTGTCTACCAGCAGCAAATAAATACTAATAACATGCAGTCTACGATATCCCCTATGATATTAAACAAAAATACATAACCATTTTCCTGATACTGTGAGATGTGCTCACACATTCTTGTATGCATAGTCCTATATAAATTATTTCAAATTTTAAAATCAAGGACATGACGCATGGAAGGTTTGTACATAGTTGTCATTATGCAGTATTTATTTTAAAAATATTAATGTATTTTTTTTAATTTTCACACGTCTGCAACTCTACTTATGGTTTAGTCATGTAAATAGCACTATTCCAGTGATCACTGCTGTCTTGTACATAGTACGTTTTAAAAAGTTAAAAGGAATTACAGTTGGGGGGGGGGAAAGGCAGATTAGGCCTGTAATGAACACCAACTAATGTAAATCAAACTCATTCTGGTGATGGTATTTAACACTTTAAATAAAACATTTTCTTTACAGAACTTGTGTGCGGCTTCTCTCTTCACTTGTGGTGGAGTTTGTGGCAAACAGCTTACGCAGCTGAAGAACAAGCAAGCTTTTCTTCTCGTAACAGTGCTTCGAACGAAATGCCATTTTTAAGATAACGCGTTCACTGCGAGAGGTTTTTGGGCCATGTGTGCTTGGCTCCGGGGCTGGAGCTGGCTCTAAGCCACGTGTGCTCCAGCTCCGGCAGAACCAGCACCCCACACGTCCCCACCGGCTGGTGTGGAGCGGCCGTCCCATCGGGTTAGAATTCCAGCGTTTGACACAGGGTGGCCGCACTCAAGGCAGCTGTTGGGGTTGGTTGTAGATCGAAGGCCCATCCTGTTCCCAGGGGTGCCAGGAGGGCACTGCCCGGACTCCCCAGCGCAATGACAGTGGTAGTCTCTGCTCAGGTACAGTTCCTGCCACTCCTTAATTCACTAAGAAAGCTGTAGCCTTAGGCTTCAGCTGCTGGACTATAATATTAAACAGATTGGACTGTAAAAATAATAATTTTATAAGCTTCCCTCCTGTCCTGAGATACCACCTAATATTAACTGCCTTTTTTTTTTATGGGCTGTGCACGAATGAGGATAGAGTATCCAGCTGGCAGTGGCGGCTGCTGGGGCTCCGGCAGCCTCTCCAGCAGAGAGCAAGCAGTGCTCCAACATCTCAGCAGCTCGGTGAGGGGATGGAGGTGGAGGTGGGGATGGAGATGGTGGGAGCGGACTCTTTTCTCTCTACCTGACTCCTCAGAGGCAGCATCAGCATGGGAAGCGGTGACTGAGCGAAACACGAGCACCGCCACTAAGTTGGGTACCTCTGCCTTGGAAATTTACTGAAGACTGAGAGGCTGGCTAGCAGTTTGCACAGCAAAATGTGTGTATTTGATTCCAGACATGAGCAGAAGAAAAGTACTGCGGTACTGTCATGAGATAAAACCACCAAGAAAGCAAGCAAGTGTATTTTGGGCAAAGCACTGGTAGGAACTGTGAGGAAGGAAACTCTGTTTGTTGTGCTGTGTCTGAAAGTTAGGTGCTGGGGGAACAGACCCAAATTTCTGACATGTTCAACCCCTAATGTCCCAGCAGGTCCCTCTTCTCTCTTCGTGCTGACATTGCTGTTGCGAGGGTGACAGGGCAGGCAGGTACGTGGGTGAGAGCTGGCTGTGAGGGTGGGTGAGGCTGCCCCATGCCCTGTAGCGCATCACCTCCAGCCCTGTGGTGGGGTGGGCAGCAGGGCAGCAAACCCACCTCCTCTCACAGCTGAACACACCCGAGCTCATCAGCCTTTGTCACTCTTTGGAAATAAACACAATTACACTCAGCAAATACTTGAGAAGGTGGTCTGATACAGCTGTACAGGCGAAAATAAAGCCACAATATGCTACTTTTCTAAAAGGTCCTTTTCTTTCTTGAAACAGTTTCTCAGGATTGCATGTTGTTCCCCCTCACCAACACCTTCTCACCCACCTCCACATCATTTCAAACAAAATAAAACTGTAGATCATTTTAATCTTAACAGTCCCGCCTTACTCACGACTACTAAGCATTGGCTCAGATGGTTGATTCATGCCGTTATTATGGGAAGTGTTTGTGCCAATAAAAAATGTGGTAAAACACTATGCCACCCTAACTGTGGGCCTTTTCTGCTTCCATGCCTTTACTGCAGGTCTTCAGGGCTTATGTTGTGAGTTGCTCTTGCCATCACGAAGGTGAGCATGGGGCCATCACGTGTAACCAGCACAGCACTGCATTCTCGTAGCCTCCCGCTACTATCAAATAGCTGTTCACAACTGTATAACTATTTAAAATATAAGTCCTTTTATATGGAAGGTCAAATACCAATGCTTTAATATGACATAAAAGTTAATAAAGCACTACATTTCACAGCCTCCTCACAAAGTTAGGTAATGTTGTGGGGGAGTCTAGAGCAGTTCTCATTTGTTTCCTTAGTTCATACCTCCAATGGTGGTGGTGCAATTCTCACCACCTTGTCACCCAAGCAGCAAAAAGCAGACACCAGAGCTGTAGGTCTCATAACAATCTTCCAACTGTGACTACCCTTTTTGTCCCTTCCTTGGGAAATATTTACAGTGAGTCTTTACCAGGAGCAGGCAGCTATGCGAGAAAGAAGATGCACATTTTCCCAGGCAAGTAGGGATTAATGGGAGCTAGCTTTAGATGGCAAAAAATAAAGCTATACACTGGTAATACCAAAGATAAATTAACTTCTGGAATTATCAGCTTAATATCTGCATATTTTAGATGTCTTGTTTAGGATGGGATGAGTCATTGTGGAGAGATCAGATTCTCTCCCTCTCTCCCGGTTGAACACTGAGGCAGAAAGCAATAACTTCAATTTGGGTTGAATGTCTAACTTCACAGCAGCTGAGTTTAGGAGAAGCAGACCCAGCCTCAAAGCAGCCAGCAATAAGAACAAAGACTCCGTGGTCCTTCATTAGCAAGTCCTATCTGAACTGCCTGTATAATTATCAGGTCTGAGGGCATCAGGCAGCTGATGACTGATGGGGGAGGAAACAGCTGGGAATTAATTTCCCAGATCTGACACACTGCCCTGTCAGGTCACTCCTCAGCCCAGCCCCAGGGAGACAGAGAAGCAGGCATACTAATTAAACCACAGGGCATTAATGCCCCAAAATATATTTGGCATGAGGTCACACAGAAAGAAAAGAGCATCCTAGATCTTCAGAAAGTGCATGACACAGGAGTGAGGAAAAGTTTGTCATGAATGCCTGTCCTCTGTGACTGTTCCTGCAACCAAGAACAGTTTAATAAGTGTCATCCAAAAGGTACATATTGCTGAACTGGTATTGGCATGAAGACGGAGTGGGTGAGTGGCACTGGATGCCATTAACTTTATGGATGTGTAAGTTTAGGATACCTCAACAAAGTGAGCATGACTTTGGCACTGGTAGAGTATTTCGGGGGCAAGACTTATGAAGAGTAGCTGAGGTTAGTTGTCCTGTTCTGCTTGGAGGAGAGAAGGCTGAGGGGTGACCTCACTGTAGTCTACAACCTCCTCAAGGGGGGCAGTGGACAGGGAGGTGCTGACCTCCTCTCTGGTGACCAGCAATAAGACACGAGGAAGGGGAATGACACTGTGTCAGGGGGAGTTCGGGTTGGACATTAGGAAAAGGTTCTTCACTGAGAGGGTGATCAGTCACTGGAACAGGGTCCCCAGGGAAGTGGTGACAGCACCAAGCCGAGCCTGTCAGAGTTCAAGGAACATCTGGATGATGCTCTTAGTCATATGGTTTAGTTTTAGGTAGTCCTGCAAGGATCAGGCAGCTGGGCTCAGTGATCCTTATGGATCCCTTCCAACTCGAGCTATTCTATGATTTTATGGACAGCTGTTAGCAGGACTAGTGTGAGTTGTTAGTCAAACTCCTTCTGTCTAACTGCAGTTTTGATAATTGAATGATCAGGTTTTTAAAGATGATATTTATATTAAGGTGACGGCACTCACTGAAATTAAAACAAAACAAAATACCAATACTAACTAGGCCAAAACTCAAGCAGTGGGTCCTGCTATGCGAATAGTGCATCTGGCACATGAAGAAAAGTCCAGTACTACACTTGCCAGAGCATGTCAATCAATGAATGCCAATAGCAGCCAAAATTATTATTCCCTTGATGAGAATAAAAAGCAGATTTAGGGAAGACTGAGGGATGAAGTAGGAATGTGAAATTATCAAAGTAACAATGGGCAGATATTTTACTGATCCCTTGTTTTGTTTCTGGTTAATTAGCACTTTAGCTGCAGCATTCCTGAATAGTGGCAGGCAGCTCCCTGAAGATGAGAAAGAGTCATTTATATCAGGTACCATCTCCCAGAGACCAGCACAGTGAGAGTGTTGCTGCATGGGAAGCAACTTAGTTAAAAATCCTGGGGACATTTCAAGTGACTTCTTACAGTTTACCATATGCTGGAAATGACACAAAGATTTTCCTTATTTAACAGTTTCTCAGCCCATATTCTGATTCCATACCAACTTCCAAGCTGTGATTTTCTGTTTCAGAACCTGAACTTCAGACCTGCTTACTCTCAGATCTGCTAACTAGGACTTTCAGACTCCTTAGCTACTACCTGCCATGTGCCTGATGCACCAGTGCACATACTTACACAGCTGCATGCATGACCAAATGAGTCCTGTCCTTCACTGTGTTTCAGCCGTACAAGACCAACCGCCTGGAAGCCAACAGCTCTGGCTCTCTAGGAATGGTTCTGGGGTAATATGGCACTTCACCAACAGCTAAATTTATTCCATACTGGCAAAGATACAAGTTGGAGAAAAGACAATTTTTATATATCCTGATGCACTTTGCCCATTGAAACAAAGTGAGTTCTAAGAAGAGTAGATCTCAGAATGAGCCAAGAAGTGTTGGGGTCACACAAAGGGAACCAGGCCACCAAATCAGCTAAAAACCAACCACATCTCTAACCTGTTCCCTAAGCCCATAAACCAGGTGCTAGACAAGGAAATGTTGAGTGGAGACACAGAGGTGACATGCTTCTGTCAGCACCTTAAAGAACCTTAAACCAAAAAAAAAAGTGTTGACACAGCTCTCAACTCTGAAAGTTTCAGTAAGATGATAAAGAAAATAAAAAGAACAAAAGGATGCCCATTTCAGATTTTTGTGAACTATGTCCATATCTAATCCAGGATTTCTTGTTTTCTATTAGCATGCTGAGGTATCAGTAAATATCACAGTATCTGTACAGCTGTAGGGCTAGTTTTCTTTAGTTATACACTTGTGTAACTAAGAATTTATTTTTATATAGTAATTGGCTTCTTTACCTGCTTAGGCACAGTTTTTACTTCCTTGTTTTCTTTAAGAATGATCCATAAACTGAGAGGACAGAGCTTCCTGCCTGTGGCCTTTCCACATCTAATATGTATCTGGTTTATACTTAAAATGTGAGCAGATGCCTTAGGCAGCAGATTCAGAATAATCTGGCATATAGTTTTCTCCCTCAGCATCTTTGCTTTCCTAACTAGTGTTGATTAACAAACTTAATTGTGACAGCTGTGTGTTAATGCAGGTCAGCAAGCCACACTTACAGCCCAAGATGGATACTCAGGCTGTCTTCAGATATCTAATTTAGGTGAAACTCAGAGGGCCAAAATTAAGAGTCTATTTAATTGTGCTCAGTGGAAAGAGACAGGAGGCCCTCCAGGGTAATTCTAATTTAGGATCCTCTGGAAAGCCATTTTGAGCACCTTTTACTATCAGACGCATAGGAGGCCTAAGGCAGTTCGGCTTCCAAGGCAGGCCATGCAAATAGCTCCCGAAACGACAATGCCACCCTCTGGATAACATTAACAGACTAACCAGTGCTTATTCCCTTCAGTACTTTTTGCTCCCAGAAAATAACTGGGAAAGTGTCTCTCCTGAGACCTGAATGACAATGAATTTGAATGTTGTGAAGGCAAGAATGTGGGGAAGGGAAAAATGTACCCACTGATGCTTCTCTACCCTCTCACACAACCCTCAGGACTTTGGACTAACACTGTGGCTGACTTTGGCCTCAATGAGAAACCATGGCATGAGGATTGGTTGGTTTTCTGCTTTCAGCTACTTGAGTTTGACTTGCAGACAAGCAAGATGCCACCTGGCTGCTGGTGCCCTGCGACAGCATCGTCCCCATGTCCCTGCCTTGCTTCAGCCTCTGGACCTTGTCCAGTTTGGTCACATCTGCTCTGTTCAATAAAACAAGCCATTTCCAGTTCACAGGTGTGGAGACCCAGTAGCACGGCTTGCTTTGCATCTGTACACCCGAACTCTCCTCCTTTCTCCCTTCCCTTCCCCTCCTCAAATAAGATTGCTTCTCCCAAACTGCTGGGAACGACGGCTGGTCTATGCTATTCCCAAAGCATATCCTGGGAAAGCGCTGTCTGTCATGGGTTAAAACCATGGCAGGGGCAGTGCCAGCAATGGCACGGTACGCATGGTACAAGCCAGGGTGCCAAGCTACGGTCTGTCCTTGCTTACAGATGCAGCCTGGCCACCTTTGTGTGCAGGGATGCAGACCCAGGTGGGAATTCAAGTGGATGTGCAAAGGATAGACCAGTCCTTTCCAAACTGGGAACATGGAACCTTTCTTGTCAGATTTGAAGCCTGTTCCTTTACTCCACATGATCCTAAATAAATGCAGATCTGTTAAGGGAGAAAGGCTGAAGTCAACAAAAATTTCAAGAATGAAAAGCTGTTGTAAAATGGCCAGGGTCCTAGGCACTGTGAGCAAAACTGGAGGGTTTTGCCCCAAATGTACAAGGGCCAATTCTCCCCTGCCCTAGGAGGGCCAAGCTACATGGAATTAAGAGAAATGCCTGGGTGGTGTTGAAGAGCCACAGTGTGCTGCTGCCAACACAGGAGAGATGGAAGGTGTGGGAGCTGAAGGGGGTACTCGAAAGGGCTACAGCACATACCCTGCTCTCCATCAGCAAGAAGGATAAAAACAACAGGATCCATTTTCCACTTTCCCAGAAGTCTGTGGTTCTGGCCAAATATTTACGTTGCTCAGATTGGTCCCGCTTAGTACAAGTTTGCAAAAAGAGAACAGACTCATGTCCAATTAATCACAATTAACAAGGATAACATGAATGAACCAAGCAGAGTAATTAAAGCCTGAGGAAAGGGGGAAAAAAAGCCCTACCAAGCAATTGAATTCATTCCTCTCCATCCTTTGGCTGCAACAAGGGTGTTGTTTTGTCTAGTTCAGCACCTGTGTTATTGTACCATAATTGTTTCAACGAGTAAAAGAAACAAACGAGCATGCAGGTGCTTTTTCCAATAAAGAGCCACCATTGACCTCAATATCACAGCTGCTCCTAACTGATTTTCAAATGATGCAGATGAGTTTCAGGGCTTAAGCTGATCTCTGAGCACCAGAGATAAGGATAAGTTCTTTTGGTGGGGCAGGTTATCCTGCTCCTATCTACCAAGGAACGTCATGTACCTTCTTTTGAAGCATTTATCAGGGGTACCTGTCAAATGGAGGTGAAACAAGAAGCTGGGCTCCAGGATGCTGACTGTCATAGTTTTCAAGGCTAGTATTAATTTTGCTGCTGGTCTGCAGTCTTTAAGGGTGCCAAATAACAGTGACATGAGATGGTGTAAAGATCATGTTTATGAATCTCCAGTTGACACCCTCTTTCTTTCTCAAGTTACCTTATACCCAAATGTGGTTTTGTTTTTTATTTTCCTATCCTACTATTTACTGAGCACATGTATCCGGGTTCTAACTGTTAATATAGCTTCAGTTGTTCAAGACAAATTCTTCTCTGAAAAAAAAAAAAAAAAGTGTTGCCTTGGGTAGGGGCCAAGAAGAAAATGGCAAATTGGAAGGAAACAGCTCACAATTCATGCAGAAAAGGAAAGTTAAGGAATAAGCGTCTGCCTTGCAAGGCTCCACAATGGGCTATTGTCAGATGACACCAAATCCCATACATCATCTCCCCTGGAAGTGAACAAAAATGAATTTGTTTTAGGAAGACTGATTGCCCAGAGCTCCACAGGGGGAGAAGAAGCTGAAAGAAGCTGCGATGAAGTCGTCTCCCACTGGGCCTTCAACAGAACTTTCTTTTGTTGGGAGAGGAGCTCAAGTCAGCCTCAGAGGAACTGCTTACTGGGAATGTGAAACCACACAAATGCCTCGAGGTCTTCAGGGATTATGGGCACAGCTGAGTTAGATGGTGATCAGCATGTAGCCAGGGCTGGGTTTTTTAGAAGGGTTTAGATGTCTCACTAAAAATGAAAAATGCAGGTACCAATATGACTAGTGAAATGGTGGTGAGGAGGAGCTGGTAGGAATCCTAGGCTCTCGAGTGATATGGAGGCACCGTGAGCTGTGGAACAAGACCTGTTCTCTAATTATTGCTCCAGTCAGCACTGAATTATGCTGAATTAAGCAAACCCTTTCAGTGCAGCATCTAAGAAGTGCCCTCTGCCAAGTGCTCCACTTGCCCAGCAGACTGGAACTCCCTAGGGCAGGTAAATTAACTACTCACTGGTATCTGTGTAAAAGAGGCATATTATCTCCTTCTGATGGGTGTTCTTGTGAGAAGGGACTGTTGCAGCTTTTGCATCTAATGACACTGGACAGATCTGGTGACTATTAATCTCCATTAGAGATTGGGCTCTCTTCCTGCTTTGGCACCAGGCTCTATCCCCTGCTGCATGAGTTACATAAATGCCTAATCTGTGGTTAGACAGGTTCCATGTGTCACAATATTAACTTTACCACCACCTCATCTAGCTCCTTGCATTGTGTTTTACAGTGCCTTCACCTGTGTACTAAAGCTCTCCTGGTTCTAAAGCTTGAGGCTGTTTTGCCATCTGACAAGTCTCTAGGCATAGGACATACCTCACCTAATTTTAGAGGTCTACCAGGTAGATGCATGCATCTGAGTGGTTCATTCTGGTCTCCCTGTATAGACAGTGGAAACGGTACTTTTAGAACCTAATTTATTGACATTTTAGATGTCTCCTTTAAGATGGAAATGGATTATAGCTTAGCTGTACTTATTCTCGTCACTGACTATAAAGGGAATAGCTCAGATGTACATCTAGTCCACTGAATTCCATTAATTGAGTCTTGCTATTGACTTAAATGGGCTTTTGACTGAAGCCTCCTGCGTAGCTCCAGCACAGAAGAGGCATCGCTGTGGCATCCAATCTGAGGCTGGCAGAGACACGTATTGAGTGCTGCAGGATGGCAGCTGAAATAATCTCAGTGGCTGCGGGACAAGAGGTGCCTTGAGCTAATCCAGCAGAGATGGCAAAGACATCTCTTGATAAGTCTGAAATTTTAGGGGTTCAGAAGTTGTTTCTGGTGTGCAGAGTGAGAGTCCTCTCCCATAGATGCCTGCAGCCTTTCTTCTCTCAGGTATCTGATTCTGCCTCAGGCTGTTTTATAAAAGCTTACCAAGGCAGCTGCTTTGCCCAGTCTATCACCTTTAGCATGAGCCCCAGATGCTGGAGAGGGAAACTGAGTTTCTTCCTACTGCTGAAAGACTTCACACCCAGATCTTGACAAGCAGGAAAGGGCCCCCAAGAGCCAGCTCTGAGTCCTGTGATGGAAAAGGGACTTCCCCAGTCTGTGTGAAACTACGTTGCTGGGTAGCCAAGACAGAGATGGACAGATGTGTGGGAGTGCTGGTTGAGCTGAGGGTTAGGCATGCCTGGGTTCTGGTCCAAGATCTGAGGAACCTCTCTGTATTTTGGACTTAAACAGCTGCTGAATAAAATACACATCAACATCCCTAAGTAGAAACTGTCCACCTCTCACAGACCACCTTATTCACAACACAGGAACAGGCTGCAACTTACTTCTTTTGCTCTGCTGCAGACTAAACTCCATGTCTCCACCATGCTTTCTACAAGTGAGACGGCCTTCACACATAAGCAGCCTGTATCTGTTGTCTGAAAGAATTCTTCTTTTAATCTCCCCAAATCTTCCCATTTTTTCTTTCCTGTACTATCAACCATTATTTTAAACATAAAATCATGCAGTTTTATCCCTCTGATGCATGTTCACTCCAGCTGGAGAGAATGATGTTCAGCAGGAAAATCTGCTATAAATTTATGTCTCAGTGACAGTTTCTATTTAGTCACCTATTCAGAAACCCTCTTTCCTTTTCCAAAGTGTCAGACTACGTGCTTAAGAAGGAAAGATGTCAGAAAGAAAGCACTTTGGAGAAGAGGTGGAAGATAGAAGTAGAGCCATGATACTGTCTGGCATCTCTAGGGTGTCTTAATGAAGATTCTAACCTGATTTTATTTTGGATCTATTATCTGATGGGTTTCCTCTTCTGAACGAGGTGTCCAGGCTCTGTATGCAATACACATGGAGAACACCTGAAAATGAACCCAAACACCTAAGTTGTCACCCCACCTAGAGAAATGGTGAAGAGAAGGATGTCACTTCAGCCAAGTTCTCATGACACTGTTGCCCACTTGCAGTTCTCTGTGTCCTGCATCATATATGACATTGGTTGAGAAAAACATGAACATGTAAGAAAGGTTTGTTTGTGAGTCCTATGGACACCAAGAGGTGAGTCAAGTCCAAGGAGGTGACAGCACCACACGCTAGCATAGAGCACAGTTAGAGGAGGAGCAGTGTCTCCTGAGGCTGCTCCTCAGCCATGCACCAAAATAGACACTGGAAAAAAGCACGCCAGAACACACTGAGGGAAATACACTAGCTGTATTTCCTGAAGTTCTTCCTATATGCTACCAATAGCTCCTGGGTTTCCCTTCCAAATTTTCAGAGCTGCTCTACTCAGGAAAAAACTTCTGCTAATAGGCAGGTCTCCAGCAACACAGAAAAGGCTTAGCAAGACCAAGACCAAAGGCAAAATTCTAAGGCATTTGACACTTTCCAATGATGAAATGTCCTTTTTTTTTCTTAAACACAGGAAAATTACCAGTTAATGATGAGGCTAACCAGAAGAAATTGTGCTTTCAGCATCACTGTGAGTCTTTCTAGTCTGAATGTTGTACCAAAAGATATCCTCCAGTATGAGAGGAGACTAGTGGCTTCATAAAGGAATACCAGAGAGGTGTTTTGTGGCCTAAATATACCCATCCCTTCTCATATTCATCTCTTTTCCTTTGCTCTTAGAGGAAGAGGAAATGATCATGGCATCCAAACCAGATTTGTGCAGGTTCATTGGTAAATGACAAAGATAATTGTTACCTGGGAGAGTGGATTTCTGTAGCTTTATTTTTATTACTATATATTATCTCTAAAGCAGCTGAAATTAAGCCAAATGCCATTATTTCTTCCTATGCTTCTCTTTCTGGCCATCTGCTGGCTCTGATATTAAGCTTCAGTTGAGCTCACTGTTATTTAACTTGGACCTTATTTGGAACCCTAGTTTGTAGAAAAGATAATGCGTAAAGGAAAGAACTAGAACTTGCAATTCAGCCTTTATGATTTCAATACAAGCTGAGAACACAGAAAACCAACTCAGGAATTGTACTCTCTTCTTTAAAGCAATTTATTGTTTAAACTCGAGGAGCCCACTCTGGACATGTCTGTCTCAGATCCTTATTTCTTCAAAGTCAACAACAAAATTCCTGTTAACTGATGCAGTTAAAATTGCATTCAGTAGACTTCTGTCCATTGACTTTTAAGGATTTGTCACTTGGGAATGGAAAAGAGTATGCAAGGTGGGGGTTTTTTATACAGTAACTATTAAGATGAGCAACACAAAAAGACACTTTCTTGAATGTTTTTCCTCTAGTAAAACTCTCATTTCTGTTAAAACTGATCATTTAGGTTTAGCAGAGAAAGGAGAGCAGAACTTGGTGCCAGTCAGTGTGAGTAGAGGAGGGGCCAGATTCGGCAGTGGTGAAACATCAGTTTGTTGGCTCTGCTCCGGAGTTGCAAGAGCAGCCCTTAAACATGCTTTTGGTTTAAGGCAGCACACGGTAAAGCACTTCCATAAAAGTTTTATTACCTGCTAATAAACCAGTGTTGACAACAGCTGTTGAGTATAATATATTATCTCTACTAAAACACTGGATTTCTCCAGAATTTAACAAAGGTAAACAAAGCATTACACTGAGAGAGGCAAGCAATTTCCAGGGTGGCTGGGGACAGAGCCACGGGAAGAAGCAGTCGGCTGAGGGTGACTGATGGGAGGAAGGTCTGCAGGCTCTGCTCTGAGTCACTGGGGGCCCTGCAGAGTCCCAGGAAACGGTGGGAGATAACAGGCTTGCCTTGTGCACTGAAAAGTGACAGAAAACCCAAACATAAAAGGTTTTATCTCCACTAAAGCCTCCCATTTCCTATGTTAAAAGGTTTGTTCCCTACAATAAATTTCAATTTTAATGGTGATCTGAATCTTTTTGCTTTCCCTGGCCCTGGAAAGGGAAAGAGGAGAGTTATCGGTGCAGTTTGTTCCCTGCTAATTAGGTCTGAGGGCTCTGCCTTGCCTGTGGCGAAAGGATTTAGGTTCTCCTTCTCATCCTTGAAGAAAATAGTGGTTTTGTACTGAAGGATTAATTTATTCCACTGCAGATCACAGCATTCTCAAAGGAAAAAAAAAAAAAAAAAAAAAAGGTGCTCTACATTAGATGTTTGTGCTAAGTGTTATTGGCACACGACAGCAGGCCCGCCGGCCGGCAGCAGCCTCTCCTGCCAGCGAGCACGCAGCCCTTGCCTGCTTGGCTGCCCGTCCGTGGCAGCCTCAGCAGTCAAACTCCCAGGCACAGGATGTGCAGGATGGATATGAACTTCAGGTTGGATTATTTTGTTTTTCAAGTGCAAGGCTCTGTGGAAAGCACAGCTGCAACCAGACGTTCAGCCATCACAGCGCTTCTCTGAAAAGCCTTTTACTGAACTATGCTACGTCCACTGCTTTTTTCCAGCTAGAATGGAGCATTATTTAGTGATGGGCTTTTATGTCTCTCAGTTTTTTCTATTCTACCTTTTCTTGATGTTCAGAATCATGTTTATGCATATACTGTATTTGACAGACAGAAGTCAGACACATGCATGCACAGGCACAGTGAAGACACCAGTGTATGGACAGGCTATGGAGTGAAATTAATCTGCTCAGTGGGGTTCTGACACCCTTTCTTCCATCCTCTGGATTGATGGCACTTTTCCTTTCAGTAGACATAAGATGCATCATTGTCCCACTTAACCTTGTTATATGATCACTAAACTACATGGTTTTATATTTTGACCTTTTTTCCTGGAAAAGAATCCCATATTAACATTTTTAAAAGAATCAATACTTGCAAATGAGACCCATGAAATCATGAGAGCAAAAGAAAGAGAGGGAAGACAAACAAGAAACTTCTGCAGTCTGCTCAGGCTGCATTCCTGTCTGCTCAGTTATTCATCTCACACACAAAGAAAGCTAAATTCTAAGATCTACAAACCACTGAAGTTAAGATGGTGCAGTTGTTTCACAAACACTGACCTCTGCTAATTGCAGCAACCAAATTCACTTCTCAGCAGTGTCTCCCTCTCCTACGAGGCAAGAGCAGCTGTGTACAACACATATTCAGTACTGGACTGGATTTCAGCTCTATTTTAAACTGCCAAGGTTTTGGGGATCAAAAACCTCAGAAATGCAGTCAAAGTATGAACATGCAATGTTTAACATGTTTCAGATTGATAAATATCTGGGCTATAACATCAGTGACTCTTTGGTTGAAATTGCCTCAAAGCTTTGCTCAGAAGGCAAATGCCAAATCACTAGTTTCATCACTGAAAATTTCATGAGTATTTCTACTGACTATGCAAAGGGGGTTTGTCCCTTTGGCATCTTGTTTAGATAACTAAAACTGATTTCACACACTCTTTTCTCTGGAAACACTGAACCAAAGTTGCTGGAGACAAACTAGGGCTGGATTGATAGCCATGGGCAGTAAAGTCTTCCTTTTAGCCACTAAAGCAGTAGTAATGCAAGCATCCCTGCACTGCCTCTGAATGCTGGTAGACTTTAAACCACTTATGCTATTTCCAGAAAACATCTCAGGAGCAGTCTTGCACTAAAACCTTGGCTCCCAACTTCCTGAATACAGCAGAAATCAATAAGACTGTGGCTATTGGGACTTTTTTAGGAACTGGATGTATTAATGAATTGTTACGTGGAACATAAGATTTCCAGATGCTATACAGTAGCCATATGAAATATTTTCCACATATTTCCTTAGTGTCAAGAATATCTTTTATAATGTTAATAAAATTAATAACAAGTCAGAAAGTATAAGCATTCACTGAAGTAACCAAAGCTCTATGTCAAGCGGGAGAAGTAACTGGTTCAGTTTTCTGTAAATAGAGGAGTAATTCTGTGTAGATAGACCATGAGAGGTTTCAGAGCTTTCTAATGGGATTTATGTGTTGCCTGTAACTGGAAAGACTATACTCAGTGACCTTTTCTAGAATGCCTGCCTTTCACAGACTCCTTGTGAAATCATAGAATAGTTACTGAAGTCATATCTAAGTACACAAAATATATTCCTGTGCAGCTCAGTTCCCAATATTAATAATAATAAAAAAAAAAAATTACTGTTACACCTCAGAGAAGAGCACAGAGCATTTCTGTGTACCTTGCTTTTGTGCTTAGAGGGTGCTTCCCAAAGCCAGAATCTAATTAAACATTGTTATACACGTACTTATTATTTTCTATAGCTTTTCCTGCTCACCCTTCCACTGCTCCAATGGGTCCTAAGGTTGGTGGTTGCATTCTGGTGTTGGTGGGGGAGTTCTCAGCACCTAGGGTGCCTCTCTGGAGGAATATGATGTTCATGTTGATGATTTCCTCCTCTTCTCTCCAAGATCCACCTGGGGTCATCCTTTGCTAACACACTCTTGCACTTTTGTTGTTTCTTCACTGCTCTGCAGCTCCACGTTTTATCCAAATTTACTGTAAATGGTGCCTTTTCTATACATTACTACTTCTTGTTCTCTTTGTTACCCCTAAACCCACCTTTCTCCAGCTCTAGCTCTGTATTTCTTTAGCTGGCCATTAGGAAACCTAAAGCCATGGTTTATCTCCCACACTCACATTTTATGTAAAATGTCTCTGGCTTAAGGAATTACTTTTACCAGCTTCCCCCGGGGCTGTGAGAGCCCCCTGTGCATGGCATGGTGATGGTGGTAGACGGGGGCTGGCATGCAGGAGGCTTCGGGCAGTGGCAGGAGGTGAGTGGCAGTGCTGAAAGATCTCCTTCACACTGGTGGGAAGGTTTCTGAGTAACACAGAGTTTCAGGCTGTAGGATATGGGCAGCCTCTGGTAATACAGAGTATCCTACATTTACATAACAAAAATAAAGGAATGTAATAGCTGAATACATGATATCCTGGTTTTAATTGGAAGGAAAACCACAGCTATGTTGTGCAGCCAAACATGTTCTGCAGGCAGACCAAAAATGTGAAGATTGCCTCTTTGAGCCAGCTATTGTGTTTTAAAGCAAGGGGACAAAGATTTACAATCCCCACCCCAATCTGTGAAAGCTTGTCTTCCTACAGTGTCAGGGTTGGATGAAATGCAACACTTCCATAACTGGTGTTTCTCCATAGACCATGAGAAACGTCTGAAATCAAGTACTTGTCACTGTGATGTTTGCCATACCCTACCTTTGACTCATCCGAGACAGATCTGTATCTCCCACCACAGTAGTCATAGCTATCACCAGAGACATTTTTTAAGTTCCTCTCATTGTGTTATTTGTCAGACACAACCATTAAGGGATCATTAGCAGATAAATGCTACTCAAAATCATGTACTGATGGAACCAGAAGGACTTAGTTCAACTTTTACCTATACCCTTGTATTTTTATGTTTACCTGAGGAGCTGTGCTATACAGACCTTATTCAGTTCCCTTTAAAATTAAAGCTAAGTTTTTCTTATAAGTTAAAGGGAGGAAAATCAGCCCAGAAGAGACCTTATAAAAATCTGAGGAGAGAGCTGAGAAAAGTACTGGCAGAGACAGCTCGTATGATCAATCTGAAAATTCCCTTCTGCATTTATTTTTGTATCAGGAAAAGATGAATCCGCTTCTTGTTCATATAGTCAGCATGTGACTCTTTGGAATGATAACAGGTCATTTTTACCCACTCTGTATTGGGTTTGATATTTGGTTTGAAAAACCCTTTGTTCCTCAAAGTGAAGTGCATAAATCTGTGTGGGATTTGAGGTCAAGTTAGGCTGAGCTGCGTCACACTGACAATAAAAGCAAACTGTAGTATGCCCAGGATTAGCTCTTATTAGTTCTCTGATCCAACAACAAGTAGTTGTGTGAATCTGGAGCTGGAAGAAAGTGGAGTTAGGAATAAACCCAGGGTAAGGGCAGGGAGGAACCACCTCCCCTGGCAGCAGCTTGAACCGGGGCTGCAGAGCTGCACCCTAAGGGCCCGTCTGCCCTGGGATCTCAGCGCTGTGCCCTGGACCTGTGCTGCCTTCAAGCACCGTGCTTTGAAGCTGCTCAGCTGGAGCAGCTCACCTATATTTCCTTAGCAATAGATCAGAGCCTTGGTGCACATGTACCCTCAGTTTCTGCTAACTGCCTCTCTGAACATTGACACCCCCATCATGCAACTGCTAACAGTTATTCTCACTGATCACAGATGTCAGTCAGGTTTTAATTAGTAAAGTTGCACTGGCATTTGAAGATTTAATTAGGCATACCTGCTACTACCAAAGTCCTACCTGGATCCACAAACTAGGAGATCTTCTGCCTATGTTGGCAGAGGGGCACCAACTAAGAAGCATTTTCAGAACTACCCATACTGTTAAGTGTCTTCTATGCTATGTGTAACAATCAAATATTCACTGGCTGGAAAGAAGCACCAGGTCAGGGCCCTGCTACACAGCTGTGGCGACCCACGTTCTAGGCACTGCCTCCACACATTGTGGAGTTGCTCCTGCCTGTCTCGACACTTATTTAATTGTTCCCATTCACAGCTCCAGCCTCACAACACACACAATTGCTTGTTCTGTGCTTTGTAGCAATACGTGCTTACATATCTGTAGGTCCTATTTGCCAAGAGCTAAGTCCAGAGAGCAGATGGTCTCCAGCTGTATCATTGTGTGCTCTGGTTTCATCCATCTTTCCTGAGCTGAACCATGCCTGTTCCAGTGGTGTATATCAGGGTAGGCAGGAGGCTGGCAGGGAAGCTCTGAGCAACAGAACAGAAAAACAGCGCCGTCAATGTAGGACGCAGCCTTTTCCCACCACGAACCACTGTACCAATCCTAAGCATGGAGTTATACATAGCATTCCCCTAAAGGGGTGTGTTTGGTTACAATGTTGAAGGTGAGCCATGCTGGCCACTAGGCTATGAAAGAAATGTGGTGGGAACTCTGCTGTCCTGGGCAATTTTATCTTCCTGGCCAAGGGGATCCCTGTAGCCAAAGCTGGGAAGGAAGCTTTGCATTGCTTGCCTCCATGTGAAGAAGTTAATGTGATTAAGGAATCACTTATTGTTCCTACTGAGCAGCCTCCCTGGTGCATGATTAATTTACGCCACTGTATCTGCTGTGCCTCATACATAAAAAGCATGACTTTAAACACCTTAGTAAGCTCTGCTAAAAATTAGGCCATAGTACCTGACCTGACATTTCTATCATTATTTTCTATACTTAGTCCTTATGTGAAATTCGTTGATTATAATAGACTTAGGATCAGGTGCTCTGAAAGTGATAAACACACTGAATTTAGAAACCCATGCGTATGATCCATTGGTTTTGGTGATATTTGCTCCAACAGAGTGCAGTGTGTTATCTGCTTGTAGCTGAAGGAAGAAAAAACTGCCCTTACAGTGCTCAGGGAGCATGTCATATGCACACTAGGAACTTCGCCTACTTTCAGAAAAGGCCCGAAACAGAAACAAGACACATCGTCTCTGGCTTTGACATAGCATCACAGCAAACACATCTTGGGACCCTCAGTGGTTCAGAAGATGTTTCTAGATCACTCCTAACCAGCTGCTATTATAACTTGCAGTCATTGCGCATCCTGCAGCCTGAGTCATTACAGCTTCTTCTTCTGTGTGCGAGAAACTTCCACTTTTTGAGGGGGCACAACACTGTTGAAGCTTTAGCTCAACCCCAAGGTTTTGCAATGCTCAGTGGCTCATACATCTTCCAGGCAAAAAACCTCCAACCCTTCGTCCTTGTTTCAGTAAGTTTTGTCATTTCTGTGTGTGCAGCCTCAGTAACACAAGTGCTTTATTACAAGAATAGTCAGAATTTGAAGAATTTTTCTTCATAATAGTACATAATGTGTATTTATAGAAGAACTTGTAGCGGGAGGTGCAGCTTCAGCTAGCAATAAACATGTTTGCAATTTATTTCTTAAAATGTATTTAAAATGTGGAATTAGTTTGCTTGTTGATGTTCCCAGACTTGTTAAGATGGCATTGAATGAAAACAGTGAAGAAAGCACAAAGCATCACAATGTCACAACTTTATTAAAACTGTTCATTACAAACCTGGAAAATGGCATTTGGATTGTAACTTGAAATGAACTAACTTGAAATATCCTTAAAACATCCAAACATCCTTACCTCTGCCCTGCAGAGATGAAATCCCAGAGACATCTCATTTGTCTTGTGGCATCAGCACATCAAGAATAGGGAGGGAGGAAAAAGGAGAGATAAGGAAATTATGACTCTGAAGAAGCAACTGATTTTTTTTTCCTATTCTGTCTTTTCTGGGTACAAGGGCCTACCTGCAGCCCTGAGGCACTTCTGTGGGACTTCAGTTTGCACAGCCACATTCTTTGGGGGAATGACCAGCTCACGTTTCATTCCCTCAAAAGTGAGTCAGAAAGAAGCCATTGTGTGTATCTTTTGCCCAGTGGCTCAGTGGAGGGAGGCTTTGTGTCAGTTCCTTGCACTTTTCTTCTCCAGAAAATGCCTTCAGCACAGGGCAACTTGGGGAAGGGCTGAGGAGCAAAGGAGAAGCCATACGTTCTGGTGACCCTGAGGCCAGACCGTTACAGCCATGGCGGTAAGAGGCAGCATCACACCTGTGGAATTTGGACACTGTGTTTTCAGTGTGTGTCAGACGCTCAGTGTACCCCTAAAAGCAGGCCTCCAAGGTAACTTTGGTGGGGTGTACTTAACATATGCTTAGATTCAGCTCCTTGTAGATGTGCTCCTGCTCATGCAGCTGCTGTTTCCCACCCTTCCCAGTGTGGATATTTGGGTAGAAACATAGCTTAATTGAAAAAGTAACCATTTTCTGTTGTGTGCTATTTTCAGCCCAGATCAGTACCTTGTTCATCTCCTGGACTCTCAAATGTGAAGTCCTCATTTGGCAGTGAAGGTTGGGAATCACAGGAAAAGGAAGGAAAGAGTAGCACCGTCTTGTGTCCTGCATTTTCCTGTGAAAGCATGGAGACCAAGGGATGGATTCATTTGACCCAAGCAGTCACCCAGATTCTCATTACAGCAGATGGAAGGATAGAAGCAGCTGCAGCATATGACCCGTTTCATCCTAAAGTAGTCAGGATAAATTGTACTCTACATGTGCACGTTGACCATAAAGAGAATTGCAAGTAGCAAGCACACATGCAGAGATGTAAAAGCAGATGAGGCCGATCACACTCCTACAACCTCTCAGGACCTGAAGGCAGTAGTGGAAGGGCTCTTGGGTCTACAGGTCTGTAAGGTCCACCCAATTGCTCAGAGGTGGCAAAGAAATTTTGAATTTTGTCCTCATATTTTTTTCTTGACAGAGTAGATTAAAAGTATTTCCATGCACCACTGCAGGCTGGGGGCCAACTGACTGGGAAGCAACTTTACAGAGAAAGTCCAGGGAGTGTGGACAAGAGTGTGACCATGAGCCAGCAGTGTGCCCTTGTGGCAAGGAAGCCAATGTATCCCGGGCTGTGTTAGGCTTAGTGTTGCCAGCAGGCTGAGGGAGGCAATCCTCCTCTGCTCAGCACTGGTGTGTCCCATCTGGAGCACGGTGCTCAGTGCTCGGCTTCCCAGCACAAGAGAGACAAGAACATATTGGAGCAAGCCCAGTGAAGGGTCACAAAGATAGTTAAGGGATAGAGGCATCTGTCATACGAGGAGAAGCTGAGAGAGCTGGGGCTGTTCAGGCTGGAGAAGGGATAGCTCAGGGAGATCTCATCAGTGTGTGTAAATACCTCATGGGAAGTGGGTTTAAAGAAGAGAGGCCAGATTCTTCTCAGTGGTGTCCAGTGCAGGAAGAGGCAATGGGGGCAAAGTGAAATAAAGGAAATTCTGTTTCAACATAAGAAAAAAATATTTTTACTGTTTGGTTGGTCAAAGAGTAGAGCAGGCTGCCCAGAGAGGTTGTGCAGTTTCCATCTTTGGAGATATTTCAGAACCTGCCTGGACATGGCCCTGAGCAACCTGCTGTAGGCGACCCTGATCTGAGCAGGAGGCTGGACTAGATGATCTCCAGAGGTGTCTGCCAGCCTCAAGTAGTCTTTGAATCTGTAATTTTTTTAAGACCTGGTTTTAAAATATTTTTCCTTCACCTTGTCATTGCTGGGAAGCGTTAAGCTTTTGTGGATGTCTCAGTGATACATCAGTAACAATCAACATGGTTCACTTCAGTTAGATCAACTTCAAATTTTCTGGTCTCAGAATGGGTGACTTGGGGTGTGTTTCATTCTTACCCTTATCTAGCTGATGAACAGCTTTATCTCCATTTTAATACGTGGATTTGTCTAGAAATATCTTTGGGCTTTAAAAGTTAACAAAGAGTTCGTAAATAAACACTGAACAACATCCCTTGCTATTTTTAATGTTTTGCTGTTATGGAGTCTGGTGGTAAAACCACTCAAATTTTTTCAACTTTTAAGGAGAGATTCATAACAGACTAAAGCAGACAGAGCACGTTGGCCAGCAAAACCATGTTTGCATTGCTAGAGCAGCACAAAACCAGCCAAGCCTTACATCTTTAGTACCCAAATGCCTCATTTCCAGAGCACACTCTGTTATAAAGACCAGTATTTTGTAAGGAGCAGAGTAGTTCTAGTTCCTCTCGTTCATGTTGTTCCTTATTCATTACAGAAAATACAAGAATTACAGGTCAACAGTAACAGTAAGACAGGAGAAAACTTCTAGCTGTCAACTACAATGTCATATAAAATAAACAAAGAAATTGTTTAGGGTGTTTACAATGTAATGTTTTTCTAAACCTAGTTGACACATAAGATTACTCTGACTTTAAACCTACAGCTAAAGATTGGATGATCTGTGTTTTTGCAGTACCAGGCTCATTTGAGACACATTCAAGACAAGAAAAGGACATGTGATTAGGCTCTTAAAGGCTCTAGAGTTGACATGAAAAATGGATGAACAGAACGACATGATAGTTCTTAGAAAGCTCAAGAAATAAGAGCTGGCAGAGCATGTGCTCAATTTTCCAGACATTAATTTCCTCGGGTATCAAATGTAGGATGTGACAGTCTAGATGGACAACTAGATGGGTAAAAAACTGGGTAGTCAGGCTCAGAGGGCAGTGGTTAATGGGCCATATCCACCTGGATCCTGCAAAAGTAGAGTGCAGGGTTTTATCATGGGAACTGTCCGTTTAAACATCTTTACTGATGACCCAGAGGAGGTGGTGAAGTCTGCTCTCATCAAGCTTGCATACAACACCAAACTGGGGACAGAAATCAGCCAATACGCTTGAGTGCTGTGCTGCCATCCAGAGGCACATAGTGAGGCTGGAGGAATGGGCCAAGAGGACAAATTCAGCAAAAGCAATTGCAAAGTCCTGTTCCTGTGGAGGAATAGTAGAATCATGAGATAACAGGATCATTCAGATTGGATGGGACCTCAGTAGAGCTCTAATCCAGCCTCCTGCTGAAAAGGGCACTTGAGGGGATATGGACATCAGTGTCCAGGTAATGTGGCCTGGTGGGGTGGGCTGGGATGGGAGGCTCTTCAGTTTGACATAACATACATTTGAGAAACAACTCACCTTTTATGAGATTCAAGTTCTGAAATGCAAACTGTAGTGAAATTTTAACATACAGGATTAATGCAAAAGAGTACTTGGCAGGGTTTATTGCATTTAATAGTTTGTTATAGGACTAGCTCCTGGCTATGGTGTAAAACAGGAGTATTTGAAAAACTGTAGAATAGTAAGGGTTTAGTGGTGGTGTTTTTAAGAGAGAGTGCATACCAGCCACTCTGAATTATCTGCTGTTGTTGTTCCATGCCAACTCCTGTTATTAAGTTGGGAAGCACCTCGGAAAGGCATTTCCAGGGCTGCAGAAGCAGGGAGCTGCCTGGCGCGGGGCACAGGCTCTGCCAGGCATGGGCTGGCACACCATGGGACTGGGAGGTCAGGGAGCTCGGGATGGTGGCAGGCTGCCCTCAGGGGCACGGGTGCTGCCAGCCCAAACCCAGACTGGATTTTCAGCAGGGATCAGCCAAGATTGCAGGCTGGCAGTGGAAGTGGCTGAAGTGGCATCCATGGGGTTCCCATGGAACAAGTGGGGAGAGGGAAAGGATGTGGGGAGGGAGCGGGGGCTTGGAGAGTACAGAGCTGGAAGATGGCCAGGAGGAGAGCTCGGCAGGTGTCTGCACTTCCAGAGCCCCACGGGAGTTTGTCAATGCAGCATGAGCACAGGGCCCATGTCCCTGTGTGTGTGCCAGTGAGCCAGTGGGGACTGGGGAGCACTGCAGGGCTACAGGGAGCTCTGCACGTGTCTCCCTGACGCCGGGCAGGTATCACTGCCCTGAGTCCCAGGGTAGTGCTGGGATCCAGGTCTTTCATGCACTCTCCTTGGACCCAAAGGGTGCAAACTGTCTGTACTGTAACTTTTACCTCCACAGGGACTCGCTGTATGTTGATGGACTTGGACTGACTTCAGGGTTTCTGTCTTGGATGAATGTGGCTTTACCCACACCCCTTTTTCTCCAAAACTGTGGATTTGGTAGGTCATGAATGCTGTGCCATGCTGCCTTGCACACTGCATTTGTGCTGGAGAGGGCTCACTTGGTCATTTCCCCTCTGATGGCTGGTAGGTGGCACTCAGCATCACTGCTCGCATGCTGCAGCCTTGCCAGGTCAGGGCAGAGCCTCGGCCACCTTTCCAGGCTGCGTTTGTAGTGGATCCTTCTAATCCAAAGCAGGTAGCACAATGTATTTTTGGATAAAACCTAAATCCCCCTGTTTGTTACAGTGTAAGTCGAGAGTAGCATCCACATTGACTTCAAGGACAACAGGATATATTGAAAAGTATAAATGTTTGCAGTGACAGCTGTCAATGATTTATAAACCATTCTCCATCCACATTGACAATTAGCACATGAATAATAAAGAATACACTTAAGACAAAACATTCTGTACAATTACTGTTTCCTCAGATGGTCATATTATGTTACTCAAAAATGTAGTCTATTCTGTTGCTTAACTCTGCTTTGCTTGTGTTAACACAAATGACTACTTTTGTCACCAGTTGGCTAAACTAATGCAGAGCTTGGAAAACACATTTCCTGAGCTAGTGGCAGGAACAAATAGCCACAAAAGAGTGAACTATTTACACGTTTCTCCTTTGGGATACAAAGTTCAGAATAATTACCACAAACACAAAAGATGCTGTACTAGAGTTTTAATTAAAAACAAAAACAAAATAAAATACACACAATAATTTTGTGTTTGGGAAAAAGAAACAAGTCCCATTCTTTTTTTTTTTTTTTTTTTTTTTTTCTGCCACACAGGCTTATAACTGCTTTTAATGTGATGCATTTGTATCACTAAAGCCATTTATCTCAACCTGGTTTAAGTGAAGAACTTAAACTTTGATGGGAAAAATCCACAGACCATTTTGTATGGTCTTCCAAGTATTGGTTAGCAGTTTAAAGGGAGGGAAATAAACAAATAAGGTACTTCACATTTAGATAAACAAACTTATAATATTCTGAAAACATTATAATTTTACAACTATTTCAAAAATATTATTTAAGCTTGGGATGTGAGGAAAACACATCCTAGCCAGCTGTATGGAGTTACTCCTGCAAAGATTTTTTAAATCAGTTTAGTGTATTTTGAGACCATGTCTTGCAATCATGTTAGGGTGAATGATCACTGGCAAGCCCTGGGGTACAGACATTTCAGTCAGGTTGCAAGAGTCTTTTGTTTCTTCTGACACATATCCACACACAGGCATACCCTGCCACTCTGAAACGAGAAAAAAATCCATTAAATGCAAAGAGATATGAGAAATGGCCATCAAATAAGAGCTCTAAAGGGTAGGTAGGTATTTTACTGACAAAAAGTCAAGTAAACTGCACAGTTACTACACAGCTTTACACACAGGTGAGTCAAAATCCTCTGAATGATCCCTTAGGAAGACAGCTCCTCTCTCCAAGCACAAGCCCAGTTGTTGATAGCCAAGGCAGCATATGAGTTTTCTTTATGTTGTATGCAAAAGGAGAAATGTAATCTGGACAGGTCCTAAGCATGCAAGGTAAAGCAGGGGAGAATGTTACCACTGTATCCTTCCTTCCTCCCTCCCTTCTGCCCTTCCTCCCTTTCTTCACATTGTGCTGTTTTACCCCAACACTGTCTGGTCTGCCCTTCACAGCACAAGGTTTTTTTCTTCACATCTCCTTTTTTTCTTCACAATATACCCACAGATTTAGTCTGGGAGGCCTGACTGCACAGCTAGTGCTAGCTGTAGGGTTGGAGAGGTGGGAGAGCTCCCAGCCCTGCCTAAAGAGGGAACTATGTAGGTGAATGACCACAGCATGAGAGTGCATCAGGACTAGTGCCCAAGGCTACAGCTCTCTTTCTTCTCCCCTCCTCACAGAGTTCTTAAAAATAGCCAGTTTAGTTTTTTTCCTCAGTTCTGCTACCTTCCCAACAAGTATCTCCTCTCCCACTGTGCAGGGGGTAACACAGGAGAGCAGTGGGTGCACTGGGTGCACTGGGGAACTGCAGGGAGCTGATAAGGTTGAGTGCTGCTGTTTGGACTTTTGGCTTGAGGCAGAGAGGGAAACATCTGCAATGAAGCTGAAGTGCCAGGTAGTCCTGTGATGCATGTAACAGCCCTGACCCTATATCAGGATTTAAGGAAATTTATCCACTGTGGCACATTTGGCCCACATCATTTCACATGGACACTGAGACAAGCCTATTTTCAGCCTCTTTCTAATGTATCCAGTCTGAGGAACACAACCATCATCTCTGCATGGTAATTTTGTGATATGTATCCTATTTATGGTGATATTTCCAACTGAGGTCATAAACTGTAAATGCTATTTTATAACGGGCATAGCCTGCAGATTTTTTTCCTTCATCTTGGACTGAAATTCCTGGAAGTGGTAACACGGGACAAACAACAGATGTTTGTGAAGCTCTAAAACATTTCTGCTTAAATCTCTGGGCAAGGGCATGGCACCTGGGTTGGCTGATGGCTAAGCAGTAGGCCTGGTGGGGAGAGAAAGAACCTGACAAGGGGTTCATTCATGACTTCATCTTGATATGGAGGATGGAGTATACAGAAAAGAAGTTTGGATGTTTTAGAAAGGGAGAAGGATATGAGAGGATGTGAGAGGCATCGTGATTTGAAAGAAATGCCTTGTGTGTGATGTGGGGTCTCCTCTGGGAGAAAGGTAAAACCCCGAAGCACAGCCAGGAATGGGGAAGCATGGAGTCATGAGAAGGTGTATTTTATTGTTTTGTCTGGACCTATGGTTTGCATCAAGAAAGGAATCTTAGTTTATTAGAAGTGTTGACATAGTTTCTGTGGCTATAAGATACCACGTGTCTTAATCGGAAACTAGATTGTCTGCTTGAATGGAGGACTAGTGCTGTAGGAAGAGGTCAGTTGCATCTGCCCTAACGTTTTGCCAAAAAGAGGTCAAGCCAATTGGTTCAAGCCAATTACCTCCTATATAAATTCCACTGATGTAAAGAACTAGGCCTTTTCTCTTCATAGGGACACTGGGGCTGTGACACTTAAAAAAAAAAAAAAAAAAAAAAAAGAAAGAAAAAAAAGTCTCTCCTTTAAAAAATGTGAAAGGAATTAATTGTATCTTAAGAGAATGAACATTTAGCAAGCTACAGGAAATGAAGAGTTAATACATAACAGACTTCCCTTCTTATTGCATTGGAGCAAGATTGAACTCCCCATGGCATTGGTATACTGAATAAATGGTAGCAAATTAATTTGATTAAAGGTATGACAAGGTTTTTTCTTTCCTATTCTGAGCTATACTGTCTACCTAATAGTTAAGTAACTAAGATATAAACCTTATGAAGCTTCAGTGAAACAAGGAGGATATTCACCAACTTTTACTCAGAAGACTTGGTTGCATTTCCTTTTACAGACATTTCACCTCATTAATATTTAAACAATCTCCATAGAAAGGATAAAGAAAATAGAACAAAAGATTACAATATAGTTGTGATGAGAGGGGAAGATCCATCAAGAACTGGTAAATCAGGAAAAAGGAAAAGTAATTACAGTGTATTGAGCATCTTCCTTTTTTTCCACACAACTGACTCAAATATTTACAGCATGTCAGAAGCAAAGAAAATGCAGTAATTCTGTCATAGCACTGATATTTTCTTTGGGAATATTGAAAAGTACATAATAGACCATTTGTCAGCTAGGAGCCAGTTTTTCAGCAAGAATTACTGATTTTAATTATCATATGGTAGGGATTTTAACATATAACGTAATCTTATGCTTCAGATTTTGACCATACTCCAGGCTAACTCTCTCTGCAAGGTAATTACCTACTGCCACAGGTCCTCACAGGGGAGGAAACAGCCACAGGCTTTCTCCCTGTCCTGCTTCCAGGAGGTTTGGCTGGTGTCTCCAAGCAGTCTTTATCAGTGTCATGGCTATTATCAAGCTCTTTCAGCACGCTGTAATTCAGCCCATTAATGACTACAGTTTAACACAAATGTGTCCTCAAGACAGCTATCTTTCCTATAATCTCTCAGCTAAAATCAGATTTTAACCATATTTTTCTGGTGCTGGTGTATAAGCTGTATTGTTTGAGTACTTGGAGAAAAGCTCAGGCTCTGGCTGGCTAACTTCAGCTGGAAAGTTGTTTTCCTCAAAGCCACCTCACCACCGTTTTCTGTGAAATGCCCTGTGAAATGCCTCTGAAATTTTTCATACTGCAACCTGTTGTCTGATCTTAAAATCTATGTTTCCCCCAATTTTCCCATATATACAGAATGTTTTGTAGTTCCAAAATGGCTTATCACATCTTGAACACAATCTTAGCTTGATTGCAGGAAAGGAAATGACTGATTAGCTGTTTTCTTCCTAACAAAGTACACATGTTGATAAATGCTAATTAAAGTTGTAATTACTGAAGAAAGGATAATATACTGGAAGCCTGAATGTTGCTTTCCTTAGAAATGCAGAAGGAAGTAAATCTGCTAGAATAGGAAATACTTTTCTTGTAAATAATGTACTTTAACATTTAGTGTTGTTTTTTATATTTCTCTTCATTAGATGTATGCTATGAGTGCTTACCTGTAACAACTAAAATAATTAATTGCTGCAATCATTGTACCAGACTCATTTCAAAACTTATGAATTGGTTTAAGATCTCCAAAAATTATATAATCACAGAAAATTTCTTCCATTTTCCCCTCTCTGCAGACAACTAGCAATATTGTCCTGTGTTTATTATCATCAATAAGAAAAAGGTTTTATTTTTGCACTACAACAAATTTCTCTAAAAAAGTTGTACAGCTAATCCTCTGATTTTATTAGTGAATTTTGGGGTAAAAATCTCTGGGTAGGTCAGAAGAAAAGCATCCCACCTTTCAGTTTTTATCTCTTTTTATTAGTGTTGTAACATTATTTATAAATAAACATCTGACTCCTCCATATTTGAGTTATCTTCTTCCTTCTGACCAGAACTGTCATGAGCTGCAGCTTCCAGTTGGTAGAATGTAGGTAGACTCTCTTTGCTTGTTTCCATAAAGAATAATTTAATTGACTCCAGTCAGACAAACCAAATAAATTAAAAAAAAAAAAAAATCCATTACTGAAGCTATAATGGCCTGATATGAATCTTTCCCATCTCACTTTGTCATCATTCTTATTGCCGGTCCTTCCCCGAATAGCTCTGCTCATAATTGTCTTCTCTCTGTGCCCTTGGATGCTCTGCAACTCAGGGCTCTGCAGAGGCAAAAACTGGAGCATCATTTTAATGGTGGTACTGTTTGTGATTCCCTCTCCTTGCATGGGCTCCTGAGAGCCTGCCTGCAAAGGAGGGCTGTCACAGGGAGGGTCAAGATTAAGTTTTAGGACCATTTATATGCTGATCACTCCCTTGCCTGTTCTATCGTTCTCTTTTCTTTCTTCTTGCTAAAATGAAGGCACCACTAACCCTTTCCACATCCATGCAGAAGCACTAAAATACAACTTTTTGACTTCATTAGCTAGGGGAACTGCTAGATAATGCGTATTGTCCGTTCCTAAGTAGTTCAGGCTCAAACCTTCATTGTTTATATACCTCTGAGGAGATTAAATATACTGTTATTTTTTTAACGGCTAGAGAACTCTTAATATTTATGTAGCTGATATAGGCTGTGGCTGTCTGGGAAGGTAACATGTCCAGTAAAGTTACAGGACAGATGGGAACCCATAACACTACATATTAATGTCTAATGAAATATCATTTTCATAACTCTGCAAACTTGTATATGTTGAGATTTGTTTTATAATGCTTTGTGGGTTTCATTCTGTGCCTTCCCCTTTGTTTTACCAGTTCTTCCTCAAAACACTCTATTTCTATACTGGTTTTAGTATCACATACTCATTGTGTACAAGAACTGACTTTATTGCATCAACCACTTCCTCCCCCCTTTCTTTTAATTTATAGAAGCCATTCTTTAGATAAACCACGTGAAAGTCAGAAAACAGAGGATTCAGTCTTTGGCCAGAAGTAGACAACATAAGGAAAGGCTTTGGAAAGAACTGTGTCAAGTATTGTCTTGTAAGCCTTAGGCTGCCTTACTTTTTAATTTTTTTTCTTTTCTTTTTTTTTTTTTTTTTTTTAAGTCAGAAAGAACTTTCTTATTAGTTACTAATAAAAGCCAAACATCCAAGACTGGAAAATAATACTTTATTGCAAATTTCAACTAAGTTAGCAAAGTTATAAATGCCTTCAAAGTAACTGAGGGGTAATGATGGAAATGCCAGACCTATTTTATAGCAATATTGCCAGATACTTTGATAGACCCATTATAAATTCTACTTACATTAGTCTAAGCAAAGATTGCTATCCAGTTGATGTTCCGTGGCTACATCATTTCTTTCCTTATCTCACTGATTCTTTTCATAGCATACTGTAAGGAATTTATTAGTAATGTATCAGATTTCCTGGTAAGATATGGTCCAGCAAATTCTGTTACTACATTTTTCTCTTTTTTCCACATAACCTTTTTCCTTTATCACTTTGGCAGTCTTTTCTGTATGGGCGCCTTCACTGGAACAGTGCTGACTTCAGTTATCTGGAAAAGCATATATTATGGAAGAATTAGATTGGAATAGTTTGGTATTTCATTACATCATAACTGTCTGGGGCAAAACCTTTTTGTGGTGAATCCTATTTGTTTTTCATTTGAAAGAGTCAATTCTTATGTCTGGCATATCTTTTGCTTTGGTGAAAAAGATAAGGTATTGAGTGAACAACAGGATGAAAACACAAAGGAAAAAAAAGGAATGAAAAATAATTTATCAATCTATGAATATCTTGGGGTTTACTTTAAGCTGGTGAAAATGGTATGAAACCCACTTCTGGAAAATGTGTTCTGTGAGTGTCCTCAGGTGTCCCTCAAGTAAGCAGGAGCTTACACAGCATCTTCAGCCCAAGAACTTGCCTTGCTCTCCTCAGCCCATCCCCATCACTATGGCTCAGCAGAGATTACGTCCCCTCTCAGATTTTATGGAATAATCTCTTGTGCAATCTCTAGGTAGTGATTTTGAAATGAATTAAAGCAGGAATACATGAGCAGTTGGGTACATGACTCTAAGAAGAGTGGGAGTGCTCAGACCAAGGACTCGCATGAGTTCAAAGCAAGGTGCATGACTGCACCAGGGGAAGCTCCAGCCCAGAAACATGTGTTTGTGAATTTGCCCAACAGTGCAGGCTGTGGAGTGAAGGGCAGGAATCCCACAGGCAGCCCTGAACCATCAAGTATTTACTGCTAAATAAGGTTGTTATTACAGACCCTTTAACCCAGGATCTCACAGAGGCTGTATCCTCCTTTTCAGTAGAGCTTGTTAAGCAGGTGCAGCTCCTCATTATAACTGTGAAACTGCTACCAGTGCTTTTTGAAATGTTGATTTTATGTTTCATTTGAAATGCCTATTCTCTCTGCAGTTGGAGGTAGCAGCTGTAGCTGGCTGCATAATTTGTTGGGAATGATCTCCAACATCAAAGAGGTTATGAAACATAAACAAAGTAAAGTAACTTATAACAGTGAAGAGAGACATTTACAGTTTTCATTAAAAGAAGAAGGATGTAACCAATCTGTGCCTTGGGCAGTCACTTCATGGTATCTGTTGGTCACTCGATCAAGACTCCACAGAGAGGTATCAGGATCTCATTTTCCCAGGACCAAGTCAGGAGTATTTATGTAGCCATCACTGATGGTTATTCAGCTGAAAACTCCCTGCTAAACTGCTTCCTGGAGACTGTTAGGAACCTTCCCCAGCTCAATTTACAGGAATAGTTCTTTATAGCAAGCATCAAGTTAGTGTTTTCATAGTGACTCAAACACTACCTTTATATCATAGAAAGATTTACTTCAACTACCAGCATCAGATACAATCCTTACCCAAGCTCAGCCATATTTGGATCAGGTTTTTCACTGGAGCCCGTCAGAAGTGAGTTTCTGCAATCCTGATTCACTCTGGGAACCATTTACTCATAACTGTTATGCTGCTGGCTCCAGACATACTGCTCATCCGGTGGAGCTCTGCTCACTGTGAGTAATGATCCGCTGTCATTATTTCATTTCCTCAGATATTTAGAAAAGAAAATGTAATTGTCTTATTTTAATCTAAATTTCTGCTGTAGCAGTAAAACAGAAACCGTAATTAAAACCATGACTCAAAACAAGAGCACAAATATTTACAAACACTGATCTTTGTTTCTTTCCTGGCTCTCTGGAAGCCAGCAGCAAGGAAGGACTATTAGTTGTTAGCTGATCTTCCTTAGGCAGAAGCAGGCAGAGCAGAATATTGAGTGATTTTAATGCGACACAGTGTTCACAGCTCTGAACTTGCCTTGTTTTTGCAGCATGCAGATATGTCACAAAAGGAAGCAATCTTCAGCATCATAAAGACAAATCCAAAGAAATATACATCCAGCTTGCATGTTACAATAGTTGAAGGACAGAGTTATCAAAACTGCATTAATCACAGTATCATTATCAGCTGAAATGCATTAAGGAACTGTCCGAACAGTAGGATCTTGAACAGTGACATTTTTAATACTTTTTATGTGCAAGCACATTTTGCTAGTCATTCTGCAGGCATTAAGAAGAAAAATGGCAAAAGAGGTCAGAAATGCACTAATTCTGAAACAATCCTCACTTTTTTAGTACAGACAGAGGGATCTATACTGCACTGGCAGACAGAATATAAAAAACAAAACAAAACAAAACAAAATAAACCAAAAAAACCCAACAGTCATTACTGTACTGTTGTTCCAATTATTGAATTGTAAAATCAGTGGCCAGTACTGGACAACATAAGCAGAGAAGTCCAGGAACCATGGAGCCTTTGCAGCTGCTGTTAGCTACAGAAAATATTCCCCCAACAGGGGCTTATGCTGGAGTTTGTGACCCGGGGGGCTCAGCCATCCTCATCCAGCAGGCATCCACCTTGGTGCCAGAAAACATGGTTGGCAGTTGTACTGACACAACAGTTTGTGGGGGTGTGCTGTGAGTGAGTGACTAAAATATTATGCTTTGAAATAATTGCTAAAAAAAGATAGTGACACCAGCACACCTGAGAGATACCCCTGGTTGCAGCATATGGTTTGTGAAAGACCACCTGAGGCTCTTTATCAACATGCTGTAACACTGAAAGGAGCTATGGCCTTAAGTAATTGAAATGTCAGGACACTTTTCAGGCTGAAAGATTGATTTCAGAATTGTCTGTATGTACTTTACAGGTTTATTTTGTTCTTTAGGAGAGGCCTATCAGGAGTACTGCCAATCACTGCCATCATTTGATTCAAACTGGCGAGTATGGGTAAAGCCAGCCCACAACTCCTTGTTCTTGAAAAAGGGTGGAAAAAGTTATTCCACACAGATGACCACAAACTACTTTGTTTCTCATACACAGCCCAAGGGGATACAGAAGTTGCTTCCTTCTCCCCTTCCCTTTGGGCCCAGTTCTTTGGCTAAAAGTTCCTGACCTGGCCAGTATTTGGGTTATTATGAAAGACCTTTCATTGCCATAACTGGTTGGTCATGGAAGACAAGCCTCATTACACATTCCCACTGCTTATAATGGTGCTGTGGGAGCCTCTTTTATTCCTGGAGCCCCAAAGGGATTATGAAGTGCTGCAAAATTTCCATGGCCAAGAGATAAAACCTGTTCCTGTAAACTGTTTTATTTCACTATATAAAAAGTGACTAGAAGACATACAGCATCCCAGGTGAGGAAAACAGTGCCTTCTCTGGACTGCATGCAGAGATGAAGAAAGTTATTTACAACGAACACTTGGTGGATGTTGAGAAAGCCTTAAGTTTCTTCAGAGATCTTGAAAGAATCCCACAGGATATGGCACAGGATAGAAGAGGGGTCCAGGAAAGCTGGTTGAAATCACCTACTCCAAGCTCAAGAATTATTCATTCCAACTAAATCAAGCAAAGGCAGAAGGAGGCCAGCATGGATGAGCAGGGTTCTCTTGACAAAACTCAAATGTAAAAAAGAAGCATAGAGGAGGTGGAAGAAGGGACAGTGGGCCCATGAGGAATATGGAGACACTGTCTGACTGTATAAGGATGGGGGCAGGAAAGCCAAAGCCCACCTGGAACTGAATCAGCTAAGGCAGGCAAAGAGCAGTACAAAGGGCTTCTACAGGTCTACTGGCAGCAAGAAAAAGACATGGGGAAATGTGGGTCCACTGCTAAGTGGACTAGGGGTCCTGGTGACAAAGGACTTGGAAAAGCCTAAAATACTTAATGTCACCTTCAGCTCTGCCTTTACTAGGAAGAGCAGCTTTCAGGAATCCCAAGCCTCTGAGACCAGAGAGCAGGTCTGGAGCAAGGAAGACTTACCCTTGGTGAAGGAGGATCAGGTGAGGGAACATTTAAACAAAGTCCATGGGACCTGATGGGAGGTACCCACAGGTGCTGAGGAGGCTGGCTGATGTCACTGTGAGGCCACTCTTGATTATTTTCAAATGGTCATGGCACGTGGGAGAGGTTCTTTAGGACTGGAAAGAAGAAGATGTTACTCCCATCTTCAAGAAGTGTAAGGAGGAAGATCCAGGCAACTACGGTCTGATCAGCCACACCCTGATCCCTGGGAAGGTGATGGAGCAACTAATCCTGGAAACCATTTGTAGTGAGTATTCAACATGGATTTATAAAGGGAAAGTCATGCTTATCTGACCTGACAGCCTACAATAAGGTGACTGGCTAGGTGGATGAGAGGAGAGCAGTGGATGCTGTTTACTCCAACTTCAGAAAGGCTTTCAACACTATTTCCCGTATCATCCTCACAGAAAAGCTGATAAAGTATGGGCTAGATAAATGGGCAATGAGGTGGATTCAAAACTGGCAGAACTGTTGAGCTCAGGGAGCAGCACAAAGTCCAGCTGGACAAAGTTCACTAGTGGTGTGTCCCTGTGGTTGATACTGGAGCCAATACTGTAAAACAGCTTCATTAATGACCTGAAAAGAGTGCACCCTCAGCAAATTTGCAGATGATACAAAATTGGGGGGAGTGCCTGATACACCAGATGGTTGTGTTTCCATTTGGAGTGTCCTCTGAGGCTGGACAAATGGACCAACAGGAATCTCAGCTGTCACAGAATTACAGAATCACAGAATGGTTGAGGTTGGAAGGGACCTCTGGAGGTCATCTGGTTCAAACCCCTCCCCATTACCCCTCAAGCAGAGTCACCTAGACCATGTTCAGATGGTCCAGAATCACCATTCTGTGATTTTATAAACATCTGTTATATGCTGCTGTCAAGGTTGAGATTCTGGGCTCAACGCAGACTTGGTCTAACTTAATATGCATTTACCTGGACCACTTTACAGAATTTTTCCCTATGTAATACTATGAAGGATACATTCTGCTAAAAGATCATTTCATTCATTCATCCTATAATGAACAGAGACTTTCTCCAGTTATAGATGGTCCACTGTATCTAATTATACCCTTATATTATGCATAATTTAGATGCTGTGAACATTACGCTATGTTAATCATGCAGCCTGCCAGCTTTCAGAACTTGTTCAGTAGCCGCTTTTGAAAAAGCAGGGGTATGGCTGCTCTGTGGGGGGGAAACCTGGTCTTACGGTGAGCCAGTGAGACCTGCTACTTCAGTGCTACCAGTACCTGCTAGAAAACCAGCTGTCTGGAAGATTATATGCTGGGACATTTCAATCAAGGGCAAATAGATAACATACATGCCAGTGCTTCAGTAGTTGCTGATTGGACTGAATTATACAAAGAGACCAAGAATGGAACTGAGCCTGGTGTACAGCTCTGGATCTTTGAAATCAGAGTCTAAATGAGAGTCAATCTCCAATTTAGAATTCCTTAGGTGTAGTAGGTAGCATCTCTACAATGGACCTAAGCACCACAACATTGCTGAGAAAAGCAATGGTTACATTTATACCAGAAATGGATCTGGAAGTTTAAACATAAACAGTAAAATCATAGTGAAAAAAAAAATCATAGTAAAATCAAAACAAGTTAGTTCTGAAAGTGGCTGTAAGAGACATTGTGTGGAAGATGTTATTGGAAACGTATCATAGGTGATTAGCAGACTGTGTGTCAGACGACTCTTACTCTTTCTGTTGGTGTTGTCCATGTAAAGCAGTGTATCAGCCTTTGATTTCCTTTAAAGTAAATCTGTAGCCCTCTTTATCAGATGGCCCAGATGACAACTGAATGAAAGGGCTGCCAGTTCAATGGATCAGTCTAACTGGTAGGATCTGTGTGACCCATTTCAAGTGGAGAGTGTGGGTGTCCAGAGTTATCTTCTTTCTCTCTCATACACACAAATATGCATACAAACTGTAGAGTCCACAGAAACCAATAGTTTATTTGAAGTAAAATTTTAAGTGCCAAAGTTAAAGCAAAATAAGATTCTCATGTATTTTCTAGAAAGTTGTGAGAAATATGGTCTTATTAGGCTGCTGAATGAACCAGAAGTTATTAAAAGTCTCTGCTGTGTGTTGTGTTCCCATATCACTGTGATAATGAAATCTCTCACAGATATTCAACTCTTCATATTTGAACACAAATTAGCACTTCTCACCAATTTTTTCTCAGCATTTTTTTCATGAGCAAGAAACAAATCCATTTGCCACATCAAATAAATTAACTTTTAATTTCTCTGCAGGAAAACTACTGTCTTGCAAAAATAACAGATTGTATGTCTGCTTACTCAAGTTACAAAAGCTGTAGAGCATTTAGGATGCCAACATTAAGTTACTCTGCAGTCCTTTATGCAGATAAACACCCGGAAGACGGACTGATTTCACCCTTTCTTTAGGACCTCAAAGCTACTAAAGTAATAATATTTTGGTTTGGATTTTTTTTATTACTGAAGTAAAATGTTTTACTTTTGATATGTGTGTAATATTCATTAAACTTATCTAGAGTAAATATAGAATAGGGACATGGCACGTATGCATGGTACTCTACCAGTAGAGATCAGAAGCAAGCTTAAATAGATTTGATATCTCAGTCTTGACTGGTAAGGCATCTGGTGAAGATTAAAATAATTTAGGTTGGAAAGGACTCCTGGAAGCCATCTAGTTCAATTCTCCACTCAGAGCAGGTCCACCTAGATCACATTGCTGTTTCACTGGGATTTCTTCACTGGACACAGTACTCCACATGTGGTCTCACCAGTGTTGAGTTGACGGGAAGAATCACTTCCCCCAACTTGTAGAAAAGACTCTTGCTGATAGGCCTAGGATGCCATTGGCCTTCTTTGCCACGAGGATGCATCGCTGGCTTATGTTCAACTTGTTTTCCACAAAGAGATCCAGAGTTTTTTCAGCAAAGGTGCTTCCCAGCCAGTCAAGTCCAGCCTGTACTGGTGCCTGGGGGTTATTCCTCCCCAGGGCAGGATTTCTCATTTTCCTCTGGTGAACTTCATAAGATCCTTGTCAGTCCACTTCTCCAGCCTGTCAAAATTCCTCTGAATAGCAGCTCTATCCTCCTGTATTTCAATTATCTTTATTAACCAAGGACTTACTGTACATAATTTGAGTGTCTTTGTTGGATATTTAAGATAAGTACCATTCTAAGGGACATATTCTGGCAGATTGTCTACAGAAATACTTACACAGATCTCAGTAGGAATATTTGTAGGGTAAAAATGATCAGAGCTTCAAATTTATTTAGGCACTGAATTGCTGCTAGTTTCAATGGGAAGCACTAAAATAGCTTAGATGTCTAGACTTAAGGCATTATTCAACATAAAATTAAGTTTTTGAAATCTGGGCCCAGAGCTCATTTGCTGATATCTATTACTCTGCCAGAAAAAAGGTGGAAAGTGGCACTTGCAAATTATACACTATTTTGGTCTTGTGCATAAGTTATTTCCTCATTAATCTTTGTCAAAACCAGAACAATTTCAAAATTGTAGTGTGCCTGACTCATTGAGGGAGGGTATGGGAAAAATTACTCATGCGAAATTTTTTATTAGTGTCCATCTCAGTTCCTCAACAAAATCAAGAGACACACAGCACTGTGAAGATCCTTCATGCGCTTTATGGGAAGGCCTGTAAGTAACACTTTAGGGTTAATATCAAGGAGTTGTGGATAGTAATCATGGACTGCGTTAGCTGTTCTAAGGTAAAAGGACTTGCTTTAAGTTAATCATTGTCACCTTACTGATTAGAAGATCTATTCCTAAATTCATGAAACAATTTAGGTCCTAAGGTGTCCCAAAATCATGTATAGTGATATTATGTGTAGAAGAGACTATGTAATCTTTCATGGTCCCTTCCATCCCTCATACTGGAATTTTCTATATTTTGTAGAGTTGTTTTTGTCAATAGGGAAACTACCTTTTGGGTTTCCCAAACTGTGCCTTCAGCCTTGTCTGCGCTTTAAGGGAATAATATGTCTGTGGGTTTGTTGCATCAGAGCTTCCAAACATAACATGGTCAATAGCAGTATAAGCAAGAAAATTTTTATTTCTTGTTCCATGTTTCTCCCATATCTGTCCATTTTCTATGGCTGCCCCAAACAGATTTTCTGTGTCCTGTTCTGAGTGCCCAGCTCAGTCAAATATAACTTGTGCTTGCAGTACAGAAATATAGGGAGAGGTTCATCTCAACCTGGCTTTGGACAGCTCTGAGTAATCCCGACTCTTCTCACAGTCCAGATAGAGAAAAAGCTCTCATAGGATACAATCTGTCTCACGTGAGGGTGGACTTCTGAAACTGGTCTGAAGTATGTCTCTGGGTAACTGCCCTTTTCTCCTCATTGACATAAAGATGGGTAACTCAGATGTGGACACTATAGAATCACAGAATGGTTTGGGTTGGAAGGGACCTTTAAAGATGGTCTAGTCCAATCCCCAGTGCTATAGACATCTGATATTAGATGACGTTTAAACAATCTGTAGCATCCTAAAGACTTGATAATACCTTGCAGTGTTCAGAGATTTCCTGAGGCATGTATTTCAAATATATGAAGAAAAAGAGATCATGATCAGTTGTTATTTTTGCTTGTTTGTTTTTGCATGTGTATAAATTGTTGTTTTATTTGAATTGCTGACTTGTTTAGTACTTCAAGTTCCTACGTGCACATATTTGATTAGATATTTTAGTCCTCGTTTGTGTTTGTTGTGTTTAGTATCATTTCCTCTCCTTCACCCTGTAGTTAAAAGCAAATAATGTGAACATGAGAAATGACAGGGGTCTCAATGAAACCTGAGGAATAGTTACAGTAACATTGCTGGATTTTTGACTGATCTTTTATTTCTTTGCTGAATGCCCTGCATTGACCAAAGGAAATCATGTAGGACTCCCTCCTGTATTTTTGCCTCTTACTAAATCATAGTTCAGCATTGTATTTTTTGACAGTATCCAAAAAAGGGAAGTAATTGTCTTACATTTCAATGTAACTGATCCAGGCTAGGAGAGAAGGCTGCTGAAACTGCCAAAAAAGGAAACAGTTGTTTTTATATTCTTATTGTGTGTTTTCTCTTTCTTAATTCCTGTATAAAATCCAAACAGGATTTATGAGGCAAAGATCGCTGTGTAGCTGAAGCTTTAACACCAATGGGATATAAGTTTCCCATTTAATCTAATGTCCCTCTTTACATGACTTTATTGTTCTGTATGAGGATCCTGTGCACTGTGCAGGACAAAGGGCCTGCAAACTGCTGTACTCCTCCTGAGATCAGCTCAAACAACAGTTCTGCAAACATAAAAGTCGTGTCAGACTTTGTGTGAGGGTGCAGAAACTGGTTGGTACTAATCAGTCCTAACTCAATGAGGCTTGTATTCCCCAGGTTTTGCCTGAGTTAGGTCTGTGTTAAAAGAGAAAGCAGACCTAAAGATCTGACTGTGCTGGTTATTCTTTGCCACATCAGCTGTGTCTATATTAAAAAAGCTAATTATTTAGTAAATCCCATTATTTTTCTCACTATACATTTTTAGGAGACATTTGCTTCTTCCATTATATTAAAAATTGGCAAAGAGTTTGCATGGGTGGCTAATCCATATACTAGAAATGTAGGCCAGCTGATCACCTCTAAGCAAGTAGTTGAATGGGTAGAGAAGGTTTTCAGAAATACTGCCTGTAAATATAAGGAGTTTCAATCTATCACAGTTGGACTAGATGATCGTTGTAGGTCCCTTCCAACTCCAGCCCTCCCCTCCTCTCTCCTCTCCTCTCATCTAAATGTACCAAGCCATCATCAGATATGGGGTAAGCAAGGGACTAGGACAGGACCAGATTGGTAGTGAAGATGGCCACAACTTCTTGGACAATGAAAGTGGAGGAGTAGCCGTAGCAGGCAGGGAAGAAATCCTACACAGTGTCAATATGTACTGTATAAAAATGACACAGCTCTAGCACAGTGCTCATGATTGAGCTGGAAAGGCATTCTGTAGGGACTCCTGACGCTGTGTACTTACCCTTTGCTTACCTAAAAACTGTAACCAGTATCTGAGATATCACAATCAGGATCGTAAAAACTCTTTTAAATTTTCCTTTTGAATTTAAAAATTAAACTAGAAAAATACCTCTTAATTATTTTGCATTAATTTTAATACATAAGGAGCCTTAAGAAGTATGGCCCAAACTCCTTGCTGGAGAGGCTTCTTTTAAGAATTTGTTCTTATAATTACTCACGCCAGCATGCCATATGGTAGATGAATATCACACTTCCAAATCTGAGTATTTCCTAGAGAGGGAAATTAAGGCACGTAGAGATTCCTCTTGGACCCTACAGAAAAATCAGGTTCAAAGGCAGAGCTAAAGCACAAGTTTCTAGCTCCCTTCTGTAGTGTACATCACAAGAAACTATGGTGGAAAGACATGGGCACTTAAGAGCAAGAAACTGCTTTCTAAGAATAATTCTTTCTTTACGCTACATAAATAATGGTAGCAGCCCCCACATTAGTTCATGTTACAGGACAGGAGAAAAAATGCTTTCCTTCAGACTGCAATTGAAATGAAGGTTTTGTTCTTGTCAGACTCCTATCAGGATTTGTATTGGCACCTAACAACCTCAGGAGAGGTTTTGTGATTTATGTTTTCAAGAGGAATTGTTCCAGAAAGCTCTCAAGATTTACTATTTCTTTAAACACTGAATTAGCCTCTTTAGTCAAGCCAAAGATTTATTTCTACCTCTGAGCCAGTGTTATTTTCCCTTCCCAAGCATTCACAGCTGTTTAAGTACCTGCTGATATAAGAATTTTCAGCCTCGAAATTTTTTTAGGTATAGAGTTTTCATCCTTTGCATGATTCTTCAGTGCTGAATATCTACGTCTGTTGCTGATGTCTTATGGGGGAAAATGGAGGTGTCAGTCAAGCCACAGAGATGCATGCTGTGAGCCTGACTCTGACCCTGGCAGTGGCTGAGCTCAGAGATGGGCTCTGCAGGAGATGGGAGTGCTCCTTTCCGACCTTCAGTGATCATGCAGAGACACCTAAGCGTGTGTGCCACAAGGACCAAAATTCAGTGACTGCTTACAATGCCTTTCCTGCCTTAAAACTGGTTCATGCAGATTAGGGACAAACCTGTGACATCATTAATGTGACAGCATTAAATCTGCCCAGTAAAGGAGACTTTCTGATTATTTTCAAGTTCTGTCCATACTTTGCAAGTCTCCAGCCTGCTGGTCCAGAAGTACAGCTCTTGTTAGTTATAAGGTTTCATTCTTGACCCTCTCTCCAATTCTTATATGTAGTTATGCCAAACTCCCAGTCACATATTGCAGCCATTTACCAAATGCTTATGCACATTAACAGGAATACACCATGCCCATACATGCAAACACTCAAAATCATGCAGAAACTATGCCTGAGAACAGATGTGAAATCAGTTCTGCAAAAGAAAACTCAAAATGTATTACTTTCTCACATGGATGTTTTTTGTATAATATTACATAAATACTACCTTTGTTGCATTTTATTTTTTATGGCTTCTTAAATCAAGAACAGAACTCCAGATCTATTCACTGTACAGGGCAATTTTTCTTATATCTACAAAGAAGATGTGGTGGCACGTACTGTTTAAGGATCCAGTCTAGGAAGTTCAGGATGCACTGGCAGAGTTCGCTGGCTGCTAAATCTGGTTCTGCTGGACTCCAGGAACATCTCCTTCTTAATTATGTTTCCTAAAAATGCTTTGTTAATTTCTAGTGCAATAGGAAGAGGGCAAAGCAAACTGTCCACATAAACAGAGAACAGCTCTGTTCATGGCAAAGCTGGAGTCTGGTGACTTGTGTCCTACCTCTCCTCCCCATTTTGGTTACACCACTTTCCCAAACACATAATGATTTCTACATACTTCAGGAACATTCACTAACTAATTTTGCTCCTGTGAAGGAGCTGCTAATTGCTGCTATACTCAGTTTACAGCTGAATTCCTCAGGCCCTGGAGGGAAGCAATTTCCTCAGCCTTTCCAAGCAGAGCAATAGTGCCAGGGATTGAGCCCACCCTGAGAGCTTTTGCCCACCATTAATCCCAGCTGAAGCAGTTAAGCACCAACAACACAGCATCCTTCAGGAGAGTCCTCATTACTAGAAACGATCACGCTCAAATGAGGCTAAGGAAAAGCAGCACACCAAGCACAGCACTCCAAGAAGGTCCCAGCTGAGGTCAGATGCCTCCTCCAATCACCCTCACCTCCTGTTGCATGCAAAGCCAATAATGACATAACTAATTACTAATTACAGTGAGAGGAAGGGGAAAATGGTGCAGTGAATGCTAGCTGAACTCATAACGTCAAATGCCAGTAAAATGCAGTATGTGTCCAAAACAATACTTTAGTTCCTAGCTACCTGCTGTGTTCAAGCTAAACTCAAGACAAAGTAATATCTTCAGGATGTATTTGCAAAGACAACTGTTCCCTATTATAACACAAAATTGCAACAGTTTATTTTATTTAATTAGTATCTCATTTGTTCTAGTATGTTAAAAGGCTAATATGCATATAAATTGATCTTGCATCTTCAGACAAATTGCACTATATTTTGTAAAAGAAGAAGGAAAGATGTGAGCACTGGACTGTCCCCCATCAAACTGAATTGAATCTCACAGAAATACTCTGCAATTTACAGTACAGGCATGTTCGGATGCAGAAGAGATGGTGACAAGTACAAACAATTAGGATTAAAAGTATATATGGACCAATACGTAGCTGTGCTATCCCAGGAGAGACCCAAAGAAGGGATGATGCCTCTGAGACACATTTTCTCCCCTCTGTACTGAGCTACCTCCAGCTGAAAAAGGAGACCTTCATTCCTCATCCCTGAGCAGCATTCATATGCTGCTCTGCCCATTCTTCCCTCCCTGGCATCTGCTCTGGCTGTTCCCCGTGGGCCAAGCCATGCTTCCCTGCATCGGAGTACCAGTGGGAAGTCTCCCTTCTCCCCTCTTTTCCCTTCCCAGTGCCCCTGAAAGGCAAAGCTAGCATCTGCTGGGAAGCACTGGGTGCTACTGGAGGCTTGTGTCCCTCTCACATACACACACGCATATGTACATAGGAACCGCTGTGTCTATATAACCAATGAGAAACCAAACTGTACAAAAAGTAAAAGGACAAAAGTACTTTGGAAAAAAGATAGAATACCTTTTAGAGTCACCTCTTCCATGTTTATATATGTGATATTGGGGACAAAGATCTGGGTCTCACATGGGGTGGTTCAGCCCCCCACGTGAGTCAGACCTGTATTTTTTGCAATGTGAAGAAGTATTGACCATCCAGTTAAAAGCACATAATTGTCAGTACTGTGACCCATAGCTAACAGTATTTTTGTTTTCCTTTCCTTTTAGTTTTTGTCATCGCAGTTTCAGCAACAATCAGAAGAAAATGCGAACATTTGTCTCAATAGCCCAGAATGCATGGGGAATTTTTATATCTGAAAGGAAGCCTGGCTGGAAGTATCTGATGCAACTTTTTGCAGTTTGCTCTGCAGTTGGCTTTCTCTCAAGCTTTCTCTTATTCCTTGGCATGCACTTCTCCCTGGAACACCACGCTTTGGGTCCCTTACTGATTTCTGGATTCATCTGGATCTCACTTTCTATCGCGCTCTCCTATTTCAAGCACCTGCGCTGTTTTAGTGTCCTGTTCCTTCTTTGTTGCGGACTGCGAAATGGCAGGAATGCTCTTATTACTGCTGGCACAGGTGTCGTGGTGGCTGGCAACATCCAAAATATTTTTCACAACCTAAAGATTCTGGCAGACAGTATAACCTGTCATTTAGAGTATGAGCAATTTGCCTTGATAAAATATTATGTTGAGGCAGTAAAATGGATTTACGAGGCAGTCAAGATTTCCTCTGAAATATCTAAACATATAGTGTTCCTAAGACATGAATTCACACCATCTTATTCAATTTCAGATGATGCATTAAAACAAGAGTTAAATGACACAAAGCAAGAAATCCAGAGAGTTGCTGATCAGATATCTTTTATGCTGACTATACTGCCCTATATAGGCCAAAAAGCATTGCCTGTAGTGGGGATTTTTCTAGCTTCTTTTGGAACTGGCCTCTTTATCAAAAAATTTGTGGGCTCTAACAGTGCTAAATTTAAGAATACTTATATCACAAAACAGTTCATCACATTTGATGAGCACCAAAAGCAACAGCAAAGACCCTGTGTTCTGCCACTTAACAGAAAAGAAAGGAAAGATTATGTGATGATCCCATCTTTCTGCCTCACAAGGAAGGACAGAAAAAACATGAAGTATTTTTTTCTCCCTGTAATTATTCATCTTTGCATCTGGCTTCTGTTTGCTGCAGTAGATTATTTGTTTTATTGGCTAATTATTTCTGTGAATAAACATCTCCAAGAAGTACCGGATCTAGAAATTAAACTTAGCCTCTTTCAGCAAGTAAGTACTTATCAGTACTTTATATTTCTGAGTTTAGTGTTGAAAAATTTCCCTTCATCTTCAGCAGCTGCAGGAGCAGAGATACAGCCAATGAGCTATCAGTTCTTTCATGGCATTATCATCCATTTATTTCAAAAATAGCCATTGCTGTTACAGGTACATGTGTTGGATGACCAGACAGTTCTCTGCACTTTTCAAAGTTTCATCATATTTCTAGAGAATGGTGAATATAGGAAGTAGGACTTTAATTCCTCCACTTTTATATGTGGAGAAGACAGGGAGCTTAAAATTGGAAACTCATAACGCTGACATTTGCGAAGTACCACTTTTATAGTCAAAATGCCACTGTGAAATTAATGTAATAGATGTCTACCTTTCTTTAGCTGAGTAGTGTGAAGAGCTCATAGTTTAAAAAAGCATGGCTGCATGCATATGAAATAACAAAATGCTGCTGAAATCTCAAGGTTGTTCTAGCAGGAGCAGCAGTGGCATTGAGAACCATAGAGTAATTAGGTTGGAAGGGATGTCTGGAGGCCCTCTAGACCAACTTCATGCTCAAAACAGGGCCAACTTAAGAGTCAGATCTGATTGCTCAGGCTCTTGTCTGTGAATGCTTCTAAAGCTGGAGATTTCACCTCTGGAGTGTATGAGCCATGTGATGCTGTGCAGGCCCAAGAAAGCTGCCCAGTTTGATAGCTTGCAAGATCAGGCTTAAAACATTTCCCCAAAACATATAATCATTCGGTAGTTTCAAGATGTAAAATTTCAAAGGAATGCTTGACTGTTAATACAATATGATATGTCCTCTTTATTCTGTCATTTTCTTCTTACTCAACATTTTCTATTACTTCCTCTTGGAGCTCACAATAATGAGAATTCATTCCCAGTTCTCCACATCCACCAAATATTCATCTAGCCAAAAGCAATTTCACAGAGTAAGATTATTAAGGTGAGCAATGCAGTAAGTGTATTGCTTTAAAATACAAGCAAACAGAACAGGTCATATAATCTTTGGCAGAGAGATTCTTATTCTCACTTCTCCATACGTGACATATAGAACCTCTGAGCTGTCTTCTTCAGCCAGACCACATTTTCTATGACACACTGCTAAACAATTACAGGTTCAGCTCAGACAGTGTTGTGGCAGACTGATGGTCCTGGTGTGTCATGGGACGTTTGTCTCATTGGGACCGAACCATGAAGGGGAAGTGAGACATATTGGACAGAATCCTTGAGGAATGGGAGCACTTCAGGCAAATGCGAACTACTAATTAAATTAGCTGAAATGAAGTCAGGCTGCTGGTCAAATTCAGATGATGATATTTTGTATTGTATATCAAAATACCATACTCCTCCATGGGATAAAAATTAAGTTATTGTCCAGTTTTATCTTAACAAAGAGTAGACAAATTCAGTATCTGTATGGCAGGCATAAACCAATGATTCCCAGATTGTGTCAGTGGATGTTGTGGTTTGAGCCCAGAGGGCAACTGAGCACCACCATGCCATTCATATCCCTTTCCCCTTAGGAAGGGGAAGGAAAAACTAAAGTAAAAGGCTCTGGAATTGAGATAAGGACAGAGGGATGAGTCACCCATTACGGTCACTGGCAAAAGGCAGACTCACTCATTAGGGGAAGAAAAAGAACATCACTTTAATTCAGACATTAACAACAACACCACTTAACAGAGTGATAAGCTTCCTACGTTTTAAAAACATCTTCATCCCACCCCTCCCCCTGAGGAGGAAGGAGCCTCAGAAACAATGGGTGATGAACTGGCTGCAACCCCCATCCCCTGCCCCCCTGTGCTGCTGTGGGGGAGGAGGAGGAAGAGAAATTGGGAGCAAAGCTGAGCCTGGGAAGAAGGGAGGGGTGGGCAGAAGGTGTTTTTAAGATTTGGTTGCGTTTCTCACTGTCCTATTCTGATTGGTAAATTAGTGGTGGTGCTGGTGTTCAAATTAAATTGATGTTCTTTTTCTTCCCAAATCTGTCTTTTGACAATCCCCAGTCTGTCTTTTGCCCATTACCATAATGGTTGATTCATCCCTCCTTGTCCTTGCCATGATCCCTGAGCCTTTTGTTTTATTTTCCCATTCCTGAGGGGGAAGGAGTGAGTGGTACTCTGTTGCCCTCTGGGTTTACACCACAACACCTGCCTTGGGTGTGACCCAAATCAGGGCAAAGAAGGAGATTAGTCCCACGGATGGACAGAGGCCTGAGCCTGACACTGGCTGATTCATAAGTCCTGTACTATGAATTTGCTCTCTTTATGTGCAGTGTTTACTCCAGTGGAAAGCTGGTTGATTCTCCCAAAACAGAAAATTATGCCATCATCAGATTGTTTCTAGTTCCCCAAGTAAGGCTAGTCACATTAAAATGTAAAACTTAATCTCAACAGATTTGTTATTAAAAGCCTCAGCGCTGCTGATCTCGGGGAGTCTAGAAAGCTGGCTGGGTGAGCAGGACAGACTGAGAGACTTCTTGAGATGTTTATTCTTGTTATGCCCAGTAAAGTTCTTCATATACTTGTACCCCTGTTTCAGATTGAGTTCATAATGCAGTTTTTCCTTTCTTAAACGTCGGTTCAGATTAGGGATAAAACGTACTGAGATAGATCAGAACAGGATAATGTCAAGGAAAGGCAAACAGGCTGAAAACGAGTAGCATGCTTTGGGCACCTGATTCTTCCAATGAGCATCTGTCAGAAGTTCCTGGCCTCTGTAGGGTGGTTAGAAGAGCCACGAGGAAGAGCTACATATCCCTCTGACATGGTCAGAAAAGAGAGCTGGGTGACTCGCTGTCCCTACAGTGTTCCTACACACAGAGCAGAAAGTTGCCTGCCAGCATGAAATACTGGTTCCAGCAGCATGTCTAACTTAGTCCCCCTCATTCAGCATTTCAGTCCACAAGGAGTGCAAGACATCAGAGCTCTTCTAAGCAAAGGTATCTATTAGAGGAGGAGAGGTGGCTGGCTTTGTGTGATAAGCTCGTGGTTAGAGCACCTGCCTAGGTGGATGTGGAAGCACTGCTGATCATGTACTGAGCCACAACCAAAGGGACGGACTCACTCTGCTCTGCTGTTTTACTCTGAAGGAAGGATCCTCCGACAGAGGAGCCGATCAGATTCATGAGAGTGGGAATATATTAAACCATTACAGACAGATTAGCTAAGTGTTTATGTATCAGAGCCACTGAGAAGGTAAATTCTTAACAGTCCAAATTGCGGGACAGTCTCCCAAGAAAAGTGGTGAAAACGCAGTCTGAAACATTTATAAATAGCCAATAAATAATATTGTTATGATCAAGGATATATATACACTAGATGGACTAGATGATTTATGGTCCTTTGTAAATCTGAATGTCCAGTGGGAGAAATATTAAGAAAGGAGGGAATTAGTAATATAATCAACTCTTTTTTTTCCCCTTTTCTTGTGTAGAGGAATGAGAACAGCTTTATCATTGGTATGAGAGAGCATATTGCAAAGACTGATCCTTTCAAGATCTCTTTGTTTAAGCATGACTGCATCCCTCAGCCAGAGCTCACTCTCTCCACAACGTGGATGCAGCTTGGAGTCATCATATTCTTCTTAAGCATTTTTGGATTATTCTCTGGCCTCCTGACCCAACTTAAAATACTTGTGTCAACTTCATTTTATCCTGACATGGAGGTGAAACGGATACATTATTTGCACGTAAAATTACTCAAGAAAAGAGCAAAACTACAAGAGAAAACTGGGAAGAGCATGTTTGCTAGAAAGGTAAGCCATCAGCTCCAGGGAAAAAAAAAAAAATCCCTCTCTCAGAGTAGTAGCCAAACCCACGAAGTACTTAAACACTTGTTAACTTCAATTATGTGCGAATAGACTTTCCCCAGTGCTCTCCTGCACAGGGGCCAGAGACAAGTTGCTTATTGGTGAGATTAGATCATGTAATTGTTTTGTTCTGTCCTTCAACACACTTGCATCTGACATGACATGGGTACATCCAAATGACTGTGTGCTGGCAAGGAAATACTTCTCAGACTTAAAGCTCTCCAGAGAAGAAACTTGGTTTTCATGAATTAATGAAAAATATCTCCAGCACAAAGATTATTCCTGCAATGTAGACAGAAAATGGAAGGCATTTCTGAGCAGCCTTTTAATGTTGAGAAAGATGTTCAGTTATTACTTAACAAAATGGAAGGGGATATATTTCTGTTTTAAAACACAGGAGGAGTGCAACTGCAAATACAGTTAGGAAACCGAACTTTTTGCTTGCAAAAACATCGCCATATATATATGTGTATATATACACACTAATGGAAATTACAAACACCCGTGCATATATTTATGGCAAATTCAGATATATAGCTGCAGACACACATAGTTTGTTTTGTTTTGTTTTGTTTTGATTTGTTTTATTAGCCTTCAACACTGACTATACAGTATGTTAGTGTCTGGGCAATCTCTAACTCAACAATACTATGACCATAGTATCATATTTCTGTCATTTCAGGTCAACTTTTGGTTTCCAATACTCAAGGCAAGAGAGGAAGTGAGGAAGAAAGAAAAGAGTGTGGCAAATGCCAACGTGGTGTGAAAGAGACAAAGTGAGTCTTTGGATAAGGCTGAGATGCTCTAGCTCCACAGGGACTTCTGTTTTGCACCCATCTTTCCTATGGAATATCAATTTTAAAATGTAAAAACTAGAATCAAAGGCTAATCATCAATATTATGGAAAAGTGTTGGAAAGAAGCCACAGAAGATAGTGTGCTCTCCACTACAGAGAGCTCTGAGTTGAATTAATACTCATTTTTCAACTTGGGGTCTTCATTGCCTGATACTTTAGAAATCCACAGAGGGTCTGTTCTTCTGTGTAAAAGCAATCAGCTTGGAGCTTTTAGGACTACAGCACAAACCTCTTTGGGTTGGGTTAACAGAGGACATAATAACAGCAGCAGGTTTGTTATCTTCATATTTGCCAGACACTGGAGATAGAAAACACAACAGAGGCTCTCCATTAGCTTCTGGGCTGGCCAAGAAACTAACTAGAGGACTTGGATATTTCTAGACATTTCTACCTATTTCACAACCCTCAACTGCCCCAAACTCTTCAGCCTGGCTCTTTCACATCCCTAATTTCATATACCTGCTCCTGCCTCTGTAGCCATCTCTCCTGCAGGGACAGTGCTATATATGCCCTGTCAATCTTCTAGCCCAGCCAAACATTCCCTCCCACCTTGGCTCTCCCACTTACTTTTTCTGATTTGTCTCTCAGAAGTTTCTAATCCTAGTCTCCCACCTGGAATTCTTCACTTGGTTTTAGTCTCCCACTTTCATTGATTCATAGACTGTACCATTAGTGCAGATTGTCCCTTATCTTTGATGATCATGAGAGAGGTAATGTAGCATGTACAGAGGTGAGAAAGCTCATGAGAGCTAGAATACAGAGGAACTGGGTGTTGTGGGCACAAACAAGCTGGTTTTGAGGTATAGGAGCATACAGAGTTGAACAGTGATTAGAATCTTGCAGTCTGAGGGAGCTTGCGGAAGTGGCAAAAATGGGCTTAATTATGTTGTAAAGCCATTTACTTCAAGGAAGCAAAATTGATCCAATAGTGAGTGCTTTACCTATTCAACTAACGTCAGTGATGTGACCTTTGTATGACACAAGAACAAATGCTAAAAACATAACGACATAGGAATGGCTTCACTGACATGGCAGTAGAGATTTAATGTGGAGCTAAAAATCCACCCAACAGGCAGTGTACTCTTGATTTTCAGCCACAGCCAATCTCTTCTTTTAGGTTGCATAATGGCAGACTCCACTCTATAATACCTGCATGATCCCAGAACAAATATTGATTGATGTCTCTGCTATCTGAACAAATAAAGACTTATCTAAAACTTTCCAGTAACAAGTGTCAGAAGTTATTTTCTACCTGTAACACTGAAAAACATCATCTTTTTTTCTTTGGGTCTTTCAAACGAAGACTCACTCCTCCATGGACACAGGTGGCTCAGGCTACTGGTGTGACAGCAATTTGTCTCTAGAAAATGAGGTGCTAGATTAAATCCATGCATTACTGAGGGTTGTGCTCAATGTCTCTCAGTGGCCTGAATATGTCCTCTTTTACTAAACTGGGACAGCCCTGGATAGTAGCAAGAAGTATGCTGGTGAAAAAGCAGCAAACTGAAGGTTGCTCTAAATTTGTTTTCACAAAGCAGACTAGCTCTCCAGGTACTATTGACAAGAGGATATATTTGTTCAGTCTTGTTATCACTGCAGATGAAAGGGGAAGAGTTAAATGTCAGCAAGACCTGAGCATTTTTGGCTGAGTTCTGACAAGTTAATTGCTGGTTGGAGTTGGATGTGCCCCTTTCAGTCCCAAAGGACAAGCTGGTGAGAAGCCCTGATTTCTTACTGGTTACAACACCCAAAAGCAGGTGCAGGTCTGATTGACAGCACTACCACAAACCACTACCTGCTTCACTTGACATCAGGAGGCAAAATTTGTTTTGGAGTATCTTGGCTTTCCCGTTTGATGGTGTGTTGCCACACAGTACACCTTTTCTTTCTGTTGTTCTGCAAAAAACAAGTGAAAGCTTTGCAATACATGGGAATGGTTCATCAAAATTACTCAGAGGTCAATGGTTGGGGAGAGATATCTAAATCTGTTAGGATTTTGAGTTCTGGAATACACTCTCAGGACAGTACTATGTCTGTACTTTACAGACAAAGTACTTCAAGAAAATAAGCCTAGTGAGAATGAGTGATTATGAAAAGGAGCCATTAGTCTTTGGTAGGATAGGTGAGACCTTGCAGGGTTTAACATAAGTGTCGCACCTGAATGCTGGGGCTCCCACCACTGTTAGAGCAGCTGACTGACTGTTGCTTAGCCTGGCCCCTCAAATTGCCAAGAGTCATGGCAGTGATAAAAGCCAATCCCTCTTGGGAAGTTAATTGTAATTCTGTACAAAATATTCAGCTCTGATAAACATTTTACCTAGGTGTTTGACCCCACTAATGGTGACAAAAAAAAGATGGAAAAGCCCAAGGTACTTCTTTGTCTTGGTCTTTACAGGTAAAACTGATCTTTAGCTATACCAGGCCACTCAAATCAGGGGGAAAGTCTGGAGCAAGGAAGACTTATCCTCCCCATAAAGTATGACATTGTTAGAGAGCACTTAAACACACTGGATATATTTAAGTCCATAGGACATGGTGGGAGGCATTCACGGGTGCTCAGCATGCTGGATGGTATCATTGTGAGGCAACTCTTGACGATCTTTGAAAGGTCATGATGGTCAGGAGAGGTTACTGAGGACTGGAAGAAAGCAAATGTCAGTCCTATCTTCAAGAAGGGCAAGAAGGAGGATCTGTGAAACTACAGGTTTGTCAGCCTCTCCTCCATCAGTGGGAAGGTGATGAAACAATTTCCCCTGGAAGCCATTTCCAAACATAAAGGCCAGGAACTTGACTGGGGTATGACCTAAACATAAAAAAAACTTTTTTACTGTGAGGTTGGTCAAACACAGAACAGGATGCCCAGAGAGGTTACAGGGTTACAGTCTCCATCCTTGGAGATACTCAAAACCAAACTAGACATGGCTTTGAGAAATTCAGCAGCAAGGCTGGAGTAGATATCTCTAGAGGTGCCTGCCAGCATCGGCTGCTCTGTGGTTTGGTGACTTACAGAAAGTATTGCAGAACACATACTAGACATACATAGCAAAATCTTGTGTTAATTTGTCAATGTGCTGGGTCAGCATCAGGGTGCCACCTGACAAATGGTGTTGCCATTACACTTGTACTAGAGTCATGCACATGAGTGGACTGATGCACTGTTTGCTTCTGTGACCATACACATGCATACCCATGTGCTGAAGGCGAGTTGAATGTCAGGCAAAGGAGATAAGTTTGCTCTTCCCCATCTCCTTAAACATGGGTTACCAGGGAAAATGGCACACTACACATTTTTTTTCTTTTTTTAAACTCTCAAACAAATTCATCTTTGGTACCTCAAAGACATTGAGGTTAACCTCAGTGGTAGAACGGTTCTTACTCCGATCTACAGTATTAGGTCTATTTCTTCAGCTGTCCAGTCATCTTCAGTTGTACAGATGGAAAGGCAGGTCTGTCTCTCTCTTGGTATTGCAGAGACGTACCTCTCATTCTCTGCAGACCTTACTTGTTTTCTGTTTTCTTCCATTTGTTTCTGTACTGTGATCTGGGAAAGTTGGTCAGCTATTCCCTTGGCTTTTCTGTTTACTATAACCCTCAAACACACGATTACATTGTTCTTTTTCCTTATTTTTTTTTTTTTTGTGTCAGCAAGTTACAATAAAAACCCACTATTCCATCCACAATTATTTCTGTTTCTCTTCTTGACTATCCTCTCCTCACATTTCCTACATTTTATTTTGGCTCTTTTCCCCTGTCTTTGTCATTCAAAGTCTTCGTCCCTCTTTTGGTATGTTTTCTTCTGCTCCAATAGATCATTCTTCCCATACATAAAAACATGTATTTTTAATTTCTGATGAGCACAAGTGAACTACAGGTACAGTTGAAATTAAGGATTTTATTTATTCATTTATTGGCTCAATGGAAATTTTTAATAACTTTCATGTTACTGGGCATTGTCTCTAACTGCCTCTCTAGCTCCTGTCAGAAACGTATTCATATACCACTAATACTAAAATCAAGAGTCTGAGGAGAAGTCTGGATTTGGCTTTTGACTCATTTATCCCTTTCCTTCCCCCAGCTCACATCAGAGCTTCACTTCCTTTTTAAACATCCTTCACTAGTGTAGAAGCTGTTTGATTTACTGTGAAAAATGCCCAATTAGATCAAATCTGGTTTGTAAAATTAATGAAAGACTGACCTGATTGTCTTCTGAAGATAATCCGGAGAGACATGCTATCGCTCCTGACACTCCTGAAGCACAATGCAAATGAGGACATTTGCTTTCAACACCCATATATATGGAACTCTCCTTATCACCATCCCGTACCCCACAAACTTGGCATGCTCCATAGCTAAGCTAAAGGCTTTTTTTTTTTCTCTGTGATAGTTTTTTTTTTTTTTGCAGCACTTCATGTGGGCAGCTGGGTGTGCAAAGTCAAAGGATGCTGGGTTCACAACTGCTTTCACCCTGATCTGTCAGTATTGTCACACTGACTCACTGTGTTTTCACCACAGCTTAAATAGCCCAGAGATGTTTGTAATTAAAGATGAACAGGCAAAGCCTTTCCTCTAGTTCTGTTTTACATAGCAAAAGTGAAAAGTAAGGATCAAAGGATCACTCTCTGCTGCTGATGAAATAAAGCCTGAGAATGCGGATGTTATTGACTTTATGGACACAGACTTCAAAATATGTGAACATTCTTAATGGGTGCTGCTGTGCGTGACGGTAACTTCCTTCTCATTTAATTCCTGATACATAATACCAGTCCTGCCCTCCAGTGGCCCAGTAAAGCTACATGCCCCAGTACTGTTACTCTCTGCAGAGTACTGGTACTTCAGGCTGAAGAGAGAATTGCAGGTGTCAGTGCTTGCACCACAAGCAGTGAGATGATAGCCAACAACCAGGCAATAAACACATACTGACAAATGATGGGGATGAAAGCAGTATTAGGTATGCCAAGATCAGATCTCCCAAATTCCTTCTCTGATCCTACACCTGGAACCCATGTCAGCAGGGATAGTCTAGTACTAAAGATCCTAAATTTCTCTCTTGCTGGGGAGAGTGATAAAAATGTGGTTAACAGAGTTTTTTTCCTGACTTTAGCAATATATAGGTCTTCAACATTTTCATAAAAGACAGAGGGGAAACCAGCATAATCCCAAAGAGAAGTGCTAAGCAAGGAACATCTGTTTTCTGTTTCAGCCTTGACAAAACAGATCCTCATCTCCTCTACTGAGATGTATTACTTCAGAGAAAAAGGGTTTTAATGTAGCAGTGACACCTCTCAGAGCAATCAGAGATAGTCTACCCTTGCTGAGTGACCAATGGACTCAAGAAAGAGTCAAAGAAAGTAAATATTTTCTCAGTAGGCACTGGATAAGCCTGAGCATTGTGACTAAATGAGGTAGGTTTTGAACAACTGGGAAAGCAATTGTCTTACCTCCCCATGAAAGGCTCAAGGAAACTGTGTGGGCTGCAGAAGTCATCTCTAAACCAGCTTTCCAACCTAGTGTGGGGCATCTGTTGTCTTAGGGCAGCAACAACTTTGTGAGAACATGAGCAAGCAGTAGCTGGGATGAGATTGTAGGACAAATTCAGAATTTTTGTCAGGATCCAGAGACTGAGGCAGGACTCTGAGGCCACTCAGTGTTCCTTCCAGTGCTCCAGCTCAGGACCTGTGCTGACATAAATGTGTTTTATAATTCCATTGCATCCCAAATTAACTATATGCCTACTAGAAAAAAAAAAAAACAACAAACCTACTGTATTTGGTTGTGCTGTCACTAATTACTGGTGTTTTAGAATAGAGACCTGGACAGTTCCAAAATGGTATCCCTGTAAAGATCCCACTATTATAGTGTGCTCCACAGAAATAGAAAAGGAACAAGGACAGCAGATATCTGGAGCCTGACAGTCTCAATTTTAGTAGTAGTGCCTGAATAGCACAGCTGAAATACTTTATGTCACACATAGAGGTAGGATCCAGGTACTAGGGCCAGCATGTGTCATGGCAAAATAAATTTTCATAAATATCACAAACTTGACAGTCTAATAACTTGTTGCACTTAAGGACATAAAAATAGAGCAGATGCTTTGGTGTAAATCCCAGTTCATAATATGCAGGTAATTTTTTTCATTACATCTGCATAATAGTTAAAACAGACATTGGAATTAAAAAGTTGGTATTTGTTAAGAACAAAATTCAAAGGATACCTCCCATGAGGAGAATAATCCATGGTACAGAGCAGTAACTACCAACCTAAGGATCAGGAACTCTGCTAATTATACAGGGATAAGCTTCCTCAATTCTAATCTAACAAAAATCTGTAGGAAACCTAAAAAGATTATACATTATTCCACAGATAATACACTTTCATGATTTGCAGAGCTCAGTTTACAAAATAGGTATTTATATAACTCATAAAACTACTTGCTGTTATCACACTGTGAAAACATCTGTTTTTAGAAAAATCACTATGTTCCTTTGAGCTTTCATGATCTGCAGTCTTTTGCATCACTTCGATCTCAGCAGGTGTCCCAAGAGCCCAAAGGGCATTTGAAAGTCCTGGGCACATCCACAGTATTCAAAGGACTGGCAGTTTTTACTCCTGAGTTTAATTTCTGTCACAATCGATTCATTTTGGTCTCTAGCAACTCACTTAAGCCAACACTGGATGTTAAACATAAGGTAACTGCATATATTCAATCACTTGAGTGATTTCAGAGCTGTGAGCATCCATAGTTCTCACTACTGTAAACTTATTCTAATTATATTTATTTGTCTCACAGGTATATCATGCAATTGCAAGGCTCTAATAATTGTTAAGAACTGAAGGCTCAAATAAAAGTTTCCACACAAATATAACTTATTGTTAAAAGTAAAAATAGGTGCTTTCTCCCCACCTGATTTTCCCCCTACTCTTTCCAAATTTCTGCTCTAATTCCAAGGTAGAGAAAGATTAATTAGAATGAATTAATTAATGGTTGACATTCAGTCTTGAAACAAAATGAAGAAAAGACAGGCATCCTTCATACCAGAAAGTTCCAGTTCTGAGAGGCAAAGATAGTCGAGGTGGAAGGAGCTGCAGAGTAGACATCTGCACCCTAGTTAGTCACATGGTATTCTCTTTGCAGTCAATGGAGAAAAACTGGTATTGAAAGAAAACTACTCATCTCATCCCAGAGGAAAACAGCTCATGACAGGTACATCTAACCTGTTTTAGATCTTGATGCAGGGATGAATAATGTTGCAGAAGCACCTTCCTCTCTGTTGATTACAGAGGGAGAATAGACAACAAACTCAGATGTAGCCCATTGCAGTAGAGAAGTCTACACTGAATGGTGAACACTGCTCCCTTGTAATAGTCACTGTAATAGTGCCGACGCCTGGTTCTGCCGTTCTGCCACCCCAAAGACAACCTGAGAAATGTGAATCTGTGATGGCTCTTCCTGAACATCTCTATGATTATCCTCCATCACCTTACAAAGAAAATTCTCCTTTGCTATTTAGAGACACAAGAGCTACCGACCTAGTAGGAGTTTGTTTTTCATACAAGCTCATACATCATCGATACCTATGAATATAGTAATATTGTATAGATAAAATAGATATAAATATAGATATAAAGCAGACTTGTATAGACTACAAGTCTGCTTTCCACTGTCAAATTAAAAATAGTAACAATTATCATATGCTTTCTGTGTCTGTCTTAAAATATAAGTCTTTCTGTGCCTGTTTGGCCCATGCGTTGCACAAAAGTATAGGTTATATTGTTTCTACACATAGGACAGTAAACTCACTGTACAGGTGTTTTTTTGTTGGCCTCATTTCTCTCAAATATATACCCAGTGACAGTTGCTTAAAAAGAAGGGCTATCACATGTGAAAATGCAACTTTAAACAACATTCTACATTTCTGAGGCAAAACCTGTCTAGACATGATAAAAGAATCATATTTTTAAGAATACAATTACCTCTCAAATGGTAAACCAGACAAATAGATGAAATTATATTAAAAAAAATAGGAATCCTATCCTACAAAAAAGAATTTGTTACATCAGGGAAAAATCTCATTATCAGTAAAAAAGTTTTTTTATATTAATGCATTATGCTTTTGCTCTGGTGATCTCACTTCATAAGCCTTTGAGTTACGGGGGTGTGTCTCTCCATAGAGCCAGAACACAAAACAGTATTGTAGGTGAGTTCACCAGTATGGTTAGCATAGGTTTGCCTAGGGTGTAACAAAGGAAACACTTGAACACACCAATAAATGCTTGGCTGTGCAGCTGGCAGGGACAAAATGTATAAAATTCTTTAGAGACAGGAACAGGGAGATGTAGCAGCACGTTTAAAATAGTGTCAGTTCCCCTGAATCAGCATTTTTCTGTACCCAACCCCTTCCAGAAAGGGGAAAAACAAAAAATTAAATTCGTTATCTGCTATCAGAATTCTATGCGTTGCTAAGAACAACAGAGATCTTCCTAACACATTAGAGAATTAGGATTCATCTCTTGTGACCTAACAAAACAAGAATGTAGAAAATGCACTTAAAAGCCACTGTTCATTGATTTTACTTTATAGGTTAGTTGATACCTTCTGAAGATAAATATTAATACAATCCCCAAACTTACCTACTTCTAAGAACCTACAGAGCTGCTGCCACATTATAACTGCAGTTATTATTTTATTATTACTCCATATTCTAAAAAGAATTTTCCTGTTCTTATAACAAAATCCCTTTTAAAAAGAAATTGCAATGATAACTTTATGCAGGAAGCCCCGTATAATGTTTATTTGTTACTGTTGTTTCATGCTGGCTCTTGAGAAGTTGATTGTGGATAGATTGTTGGTCCCAGAATGCACTGCTTTGATGGGGACAGCAGGGTCATTTTCATTTGCTTTTATCTACAGAGAAGAAAAAGACAATGATATAATCTTTCAAAAGAAAATCTCTGCTTTGCAATTTGTCACTCAGAGAGGTAATAATGGAAAAAGAGTGCTAGGAGCTAGAAAAAAACGATTATTGCTCCCTCACTCTATTGCAGCTTTAGCCTTTAGTCCTCTCTATTACAAAAGCTTTCTCCCTTATGACAGAGGAAAACAAATAGGATGCTGCACTCTGTTGCTGCTACTGATGCCTTGGATGAGGTTCACTGTGACACAGCTTTAAAGGAATAATACAATGAAATGTGGAAGAACTAACTTCACCTTCCCATCACTGCAGGTGTGTTCCTGTCCTCATATTAATTAGCACTAAGAGCAAACCCATTTTATGTAAAGTGTAAACTGGGGCTTTACATCCATCTATCAGGAAATAATTTCTCGAACTAGCTGATGTCACTGTTGGTACACCTATGCACCCCAAAACAGCCTGGATTTTGTCATGCCTGTTGCCATCCACTGACCCATATTAATCAACTCCTCTGCTGTAGTAGACATAGTTTCAGCTGCAGTTGGCATACGGCAACCTCATGTCTCAATTACGCTTGCTGAAGGTCTGTCGTCGTTTGAGCCCAGCTGGCAGCTAAACGCCCCGCAGTCGCTCACCCACCCTCCCCCCACTTGGGAATGGGGAGGGAATCGGAGGGGAAAAGGGAGACCCACGGGTTGAGAAAAAAACAGTTCAATAACAGTGACAGAATAACACGCTGACAGCAGTATCAATAGGTAATGTACCATACAGCTGCTCACCACCCGGCGACCAACACCCACCTGCTCCCGGCCGGCAATCCCAAACACAAAGGCACCACAGCAACACTCCCAGAAATGGCAGCCTCTCCCAGCCCCCTCCTGCCTTTATATAGTGAGCACAATGTCACGTGACATGGACTATCAGCCAATCGGGGCCCAGCCCTCCAGCTGTGCTCCCCCCGCCCCCGCACACAGGTGAGGGCACTGGGCCCTGGGGAGCCCCTGGGGTCTCAGGGGGCTGCAGCTCCTCCCGCTGCCAGACCAACGGGAACTCTAGTCCAGCCCCAACCAGGACAAGGTCTTGCTTAGTTCTTTTACTTTTCCCTGAATTTCTTCTGCTTGTTAAACAGTTAAATAGCGAGGTGGTGTTGCCTAGTTTTTATACTCTGCTGCCTTATCTCAACCATATGCTGCACTGCACTGATCCTTGCTAGGTTGAGAGACAGTTCAACTCGGTAAGCCAACAGAAAACTAATCAGAAAAATGAAGCTAATTGTTTTCTGCTGGCTTAGCAAGTAAATTATCTCACAGAAAGATCTGCTGAGCACCATGGCATATTCAGGTGGGGGAATATCAATAACTAAGCTATTCACTGTGGCCCCTTAAGAGAAGGGGAGATTTTGGGTGTTATTCCTCCATTGGCAGCACTGAGCCTTACAGCAGCTCAACCATCCGTTAGACCACTGCTGGCATTGACTGCAGCACCTCTATTGAGTGAGGACAGCTGTTGTCATTGCAAACCAGATCTATCAATCTTCTTAACCCAAACAGTACAACTGTTGGAGAGTTATTGTCTGTAACACAGGAACACTAAAGAATTTAATTCTTCACATCAAACTGGTTTTGAGTTCTTCCTGTAAATTTGCAAGCCAAAGCTTTATTTGTGCTCCTGATGCTAACTGAACTCAGGTTTTGATATGGGCCTTCATACCCATGTTTCAGTCTAGCAGTTAAACTCCATTTGCCTCCCTCAACTGAACTTTTGAAATGAGGTTCCAATCAGAAAGACATTCTCCATACCTGGGCTGACACACATTTTTATCAAATTTAAAGATACCTACAGAACTCAGCTTCTGCAAGGGCTTATTTCAGACAAACCTGTCACAAGCTAGGTAGCCTGCTACACTTTTGTTTTCTTGAAGTTTCAGAGAAGTATTAAGTAAAGTAGTTTTCACTAATCAAAAGAGACAATTACCTGCAAGAGCCAAAACTGGTGAATGAGCCATTATTTTGCTGTGATGGGTGTTGCTGATACCACGTCTGTATATGGTTCTCTCTTAACAGGAACAGGCTGACAGACCTGCAATAAAATATTTAAAATCTTTCACTATCATTTGTCTTCCCCTTGCAATTGCTAGTTGGACACAATGAAAATAGCAGTCCTATGATAACTCAGATTTGTATGTTATGCATCCTATTACTTTCATCAAATCTCTCTCTTGAAAAGATCCCTTACACTAGGATTAAACTGTTTAGTTCTCAGCTTTCATCAGGCGTTTGGTGGCTCAATCTGTTCAGCAGCGTAACAAAGTAATTCTAAGCCCATTTTTTTAAAGAACAACTAACCATGTTCCACCTCATTTTATTGATGCTTCTCCCTTCCTTAGTCCAAACAGATCTTGGATTGGCAAAACCCCAGAGATTATGGCACATAAATAATTAGGATATACTAAAACACAATCATAAATCAATTAATCTGGTTGCCTCTGTATATTTTTTTTTAATCTTGGTTCAGTTACTTCAGGATATCCCGGTAGAGAACAGGTGCAGAGGAAACACACCTGAGCTGCTCTCCAGAACAACTGACTCATTGCATGTTCAAGCTATAAACTTGTTCCTTGTTATTCACATTTTCCAGTGATGTTCTTAATACAGGTAAGAGAGGTTAATGAACATCAGTGAAACAAAGCCTTGTGTGAGTATCTACCATCCACCATCCCAGCTGCTGGCTACACCAGGAGGTTGAGCTGGTTGAAAAATTGCTTCTGAAGACATGCTGCACTTGATGTTTTGGTTAAGGGAAAATTGTCTCTAGCTTTGATGAGAAACGGAAACCACCACGTTTACTGAAGTCTTTCAGAATTCTGTAATTATCAAGTTTCTTACAAATTTTAGTTTAGTTTTGATACTAACCTTCCTCTAACATGGGATATAAAGCTTTAGTAGAGATGCCAGGATCTGGAGTCACTAAAACTCAGCTATGCCTGAGGAAGAACCTAATTATCATTTAATAACTGCAACATGTTCTCTTACATGAAAAGGAATGCCCCAAGTTTTTGCTTGTGTAATGCCAGTACAAATCTGTTTTCAATAGCTAGTTTCTATTACCATTACATGGCATTTATTTTGCATTAAAAGTCAAAGGGATCAACATTGCACAACAAAGAAAATGCTATAATAATAAGCAGCCATCATTAACAAAGTACTAAATATCTTCAATGTCCAGTGGATTAGAATCACAAGCACATACGACTGAAGATAGATCCAAAGGACTATGATTTCTATGAAGAAGACTGAAAAGAGAATCTATCTAGATTAAAAATGAAGAATGGGTCTACTCTAGGTGAGAAGTTCTCACTATTTAGCCTGTGAGACCATCTTATTTGCAGCTAGCCTTGGACTTGCATGACCTTTGGAGCAATTGTTATAATTCAGTTACATGTTCAGTATAAAGGGAAGATCTTTTTTCCAAACAAATTCAGAGTTAGGACTACTGAATCACTTTTCTACTAGGTTTGGGAAGTCCAGGCACAGATTATTTTCTTTGACCTGCCTTTCCCCCAGAAATATTAACCTTCATTCACATTGGAAAGGCAAAAGATTGTATAAAATTTGTGGACAGATTTAAATGAGGAATCTAGTTTCAAAATAAAAAGCGAAGTAGAAATGGCATTGTCCAATGCTAACATAATGCAAGTGCAAATACCTCTAGTTTATCTAATTTACAATGACTCATACTACTACCAAAAAAAAAAAAAAAAAGTGTTCTTTTATGTTTGAAAAACCTCAAAATGCAATAATCTGTTTTCTGTTCTTAGTTCCCAGGGAAAGACAGTGTGCTCATGAGGGGACTTCCTTGCATATCTATTGTATTGTGTGTATCAACTTGCAGGCAACCCACTAGCTCCTGTGAAAGTGTGGTCTTTGGAGGAAAGCCTCACTCAGCCACTTTTACATGCCTTTCTCAGTCCATAAAGACAACAGTGAGAAGAAATATACAGAATTATCTTGGAAGCAATTCATCATTTTAGATCCTGCAATGAATCCTACTGATTCAGGTTGTGATTTTAAACTGTACTTAGTCTGGGCGCTTTTGCAAAATTTTACTCACAGTAAGTAATACTAAGAATGTAAAAGCATCCTTCATGAATGCTTGCATGGTAAATAGGCACTGAAAAATCAATCTTCATGTATTTCATAATACTTATCTTTTTTTTTTTTTTTTTTTTTTAAAAAAAGCAAAATAGAACAAGAGCTTGAACAGAGCTATCTTGCTTGGTCTAGCAGCGCACTTTGCAAATGTTCAGTTTTTAGCATTTTCTTGCTGGAACAGATCCAAGTGTTCACTATAGGGTTTATCTCCAAATATCTCATCCATTAAAGAGTTAGAAAATTATTGATTTCTTCCTCATTGTAAGATCTCTTCTGCATCAAATCTTAGGCCTCTCTGATTTTCAGTGAAATCAGTGATGAAATGTAGCAGTTAGTCAGATTACTCATGAGCAAAACTTTGTCCACTTTTATTGTGAGTAGGACGTGTTTATTTTAAAAAGTACCCAGGCTTAGTCTATAAGCTGTACAGACTACTCTAAGAACAGGAACTAGTTTATGATATTTTTCTGTAAGATAAAGAGCAATAAAAATTGAGTCCTTAGTTTAATTTCCTCCCACCCTGGCAGATTTTGATTAGTAAGGGAAATTACCATTGAATCCCCAAACCTTTCTTCCCAAGAGCTAGTTATCCTCATGTTGTACAAAGCATTACAGAGATTTATTAGTTTAATTAACCTGCTCCCGCTGCCTGACTCTTTCGTAGACATATGGAGGGAATGGTGGACGGGAGACATATTTGCCTTCTCCTGCTGTGACATTGAAAGCTCCGCCTTCATAAACCACTTTGCCTCTTGAAACTGTCACAACTGGGACTCCATGGCATACCATTCCTTCAAATATATTGAAGTTGTTGGCCTGGTGATGTGTCTTTGCAGAAATTGTCCTGTGTTTACAAAACAAAACAACACCCAAAACGACCATGATCCTTTCATTTTACTTCATTATAAATTTTTGAGAAATTGATAAAGGAAAAAAAATTAACAGCATTATTAAACTATGACATTGTACAGTACATCATGGAACAGCTGTAAAAGTAGGATAGAGCAACAACATTTAATTGAACAGTAATTACATTTCAAAAGAATGAAGAAGGAGTCAAAAGGACAGAACTTTGCAGTCTTGAATCACAAAATTTTCCACTAGAAAGAGATTAGTGGAAAAAAAAAATCAGGTTGTAATATTTTATTTGGATAACATGATTTCATTCTGCCTTGTCAAGCAAATATCTATGCACGATAAGGTCAGAAAAAGCTCTGACCTTTCAGCTAGAATGACTTGCAATTTCAAATTTGAAAAGTATGGCTGTAACATTTCAAAGATTGATGAATAACACAAAGATTATTTCACTGGAAAGTCAGTAGATGGTAATGAATTTTGGTAACTCTTAATATGAGTTGGATTGATCCAGTGACTGACAGCCCAAATATCTTGACACTGCTAAATAATAATGACAACACCAAATTTCCACATACCTTTCCTCCAAGGGTATTAAGCAAATTATAATTTTAGACCTCAACAGTACTCATTTGAACGATGGTATTATTTCTTTGTTTATGCATAGATCTCATTCTTTATGATCATAATTTTTCTAGCTGATTTCTCCAACCCTAGCTGGCTACATTAAAGGCCGAGCCAATGCTAGAGCTGACACTAGCACCTGGAAGTGCTGTGTATACTTCCTTTATTATCTATTTTCCCTACTAATTTTCTAAAATTTTAGTTAACATCCTCGTCAAAATGAGAAAACCACAACAAAATCTGTAACTTTCTTGAAGTATAGAAATTTTCAAAAGTAATCACATATCAAATACTTCAAATGATTACTTATACAGAGGAAAAAAGAATTTGTGAATGAATACTTAGTTTTCCTTTCATGTCGTTCTGTTGAACTAAAAGAAATTGGTTCTACTAAGGGCTACATTTAATCCTTGGTGGCAAGTGACTTTTCAAGGGCTGTTATATAGAAATACTCTCTATGGCCAATTTGCCCATAGGAATAAAAGCTTATTTGGCAGAAAACTTGTGCGTCAGTGCTCACCATTGTCACCATCATCTTGTAGATTCACAGTGGAAAGAGTGAGCAATAGAAGTCGGACCTTTCTTGTGTTCACCGGTCCTATGAATACTTTCCAACAACTTTATCCATGGGTGTTATAATAGCACTAGAAAGAGTTTGTGAACATATTCCTCTAGTTTATTGCATTACCCTTATGGGTCCAATTGCTAGAACAGTAAGTAAGAACAACTGTAATATAATTATCTTTAGCATTCTCTGGGTATACTTCTTATCTATTTGCACAATAGTACTGGGACACAACAAGAAAAATGGAAGAGGTAATTTGATCAAACAATCAGAAAAATAATCAAGATCCTTCAACTCAACATGGGACCTGTTTAAATGTGCTAAAGGAGGATCACTAGAGGCAAACATGCCTCAGAGGTAAATATGTCCTTCATTAAAAGACACAAAATGAATGGAAGTTAGCACATTTAAAAGTAATATCCATTTGTACAAATAAACCTTACAATACAACAAAACACATTTCCCAGAGCTTGTCTCAACAACAAACTTGTATAGAACTCATTTATAACTTTTCTTTTGAAACAAGCCTTAGATCACACTGCCCTTTCTGAAGGTGAAGTGCATTCTCCCTAATGGAGATCACCAACATTTTTCTGTGATTTAACCCTTTGACATTATCAATGACAGTGAAAATTTCGGGTAGCAAGTGAGCAAACAACTAAAACAGAACTAGATGCTACGCTTGGGTCTGAAGCTCACCCTCAGCAACCTTATGCAACAGACTGTTTACTGCTGTATCAGCCATTTCAGTAGCAGGCAGCTTGCTGCGGATCTTAGTGAAATTCCAATGTTTGCTCTGAATGTCTGAATACTATTTACCACTTGGCTAATGTCAAGATCGGCTGTAACCTACTTAAAATCCAAGAAACCGAGACTGTCACTGTAGTGAAGTATAATGTAACAGCTGTCTCTAGCATCATAACTGATGCCTGACATAAGGGATTACTAAACATGGGAGATCAGATTCTGTCTTCTGGATTCAAAAGCTGTATTGGATTTTTTAAATAAAATTTGTCAAATTCTCTAATTCTGGTTATAAATTACAGTGGCTCTTGTATCAAGGAACCCTTTCTCAAACACAGACTGAGATCAGAATGATTACTTCAACATTTAAAAGAACATTCTCCTCTGCAGAGAGGATATTGAAAAGGCATCAGGCCTTGTTTTCTTCCTACTTACGTCAACGTTTTTATGTAATTCACTACAGCTGCTTTCGATACACCTGTCTTGCAAAGAGGTTTTAGGCTATCAGTATAAAAATTGACATTTCCTCTAGTACCAAAGAGAAGACATGCTCTGAAATTGTCTTTTTTCAACCCAGTGCTTCTGTCCAACTAACTTAGAGTCAAATAGTAATTATTTTACTCTAAAGCAACTACCAGATTTTCTGTGACTGTGTGAGGATTCAGGGACTAGTAATCCTGTATTTAATTATACTGTATGCAAGAAAGGGTTTTACTGCCACTCCTAGAATATAGTATCTAAATAAACTACAAACTGAAGTTTCAATTTTAGAAAAGAGCATCAGATTAGACTAATACAGCAAGCTATAGGGTGAAATTCAGGACTGTACAGGTGGTCAGCTCAAAAGCTATGCCCTGAAGCTTTGTTAAGTAGTTAGAGGTACCAGTTTTCATTTCAAATCAAACACAACCCAGGAGCATCATAAACATTACGTCTCAGTCAGAGCCTGAAATACTAAATAGTGAGTTACAGTCAGGCAGGAGGGGGAACTGAATGAAGGGAAACCATTAGACACTAGAGTGATCTTCCACCCCTCATAATGCATGGGACATGAAGCTATATCAGCTACATCAGTGAAGGCTGATCTGTTGGACTAGAGTGAGCTCTAGAATCCAAACTTTGACTGTTGAGGATTATCACTTTAATTTTCAAGGTGGGCATAGGAAAATGAAAAATGTATTTACTTTCAATGGAAACTGGATGCGTATCTCACACAGTTTTCTTTAAAAATTCCAGGTACAGGAATATGAGGGAATTCTGTAGTTGACATCCCTTAGGCAAGAATAGCTGCTGAACAACTCAGTAAAGGGAGTGGACAGCTATTTTATAATTAATTAATTAATTTAAAACATAGTAATAAAGGCAGCTAAAATGACCTGAGTCCATTGCTGAAGGGAAAACAACTGCTTTGTTGACAGCTGCCAGAGAAAACCCACTTATGTAAGAGTATTTGAGCTGTAAGCAACTTGTCTCTGTGCTTACAGTGAGTGCAGTATCTCTAAACTGTTCCGAGCTGGGAGTAGGTGAGAAATGACAATTTACTGAGGATAGCATGAGCCTTTGAGAGCTGCCTCTTCACATCACTTTCAGTTGCCTTTGAACTCTCCCTATTGTTAACCTGCTTTTCTAAGATTTAGAAAAAAATAAATAGATCGTTCAACTTTCTCTGCTGTCCTGAGCCACCACTCGTTTATATTGATGTTTAAGTTGAACTTTTAATATTAAATAGTTTTAATAAAAAGAAAAGCAAGAGAAGGAAAAAAAGAGGAAAAGCAAGAAAGATAAAGTCTTATAATCTATGTGCAAAAATGCTAGCTATAAGCCTATAATGTGGATTAAAACCCCATGGCCTATTTTATATTAAGGAATTGCAGTAATTGCACATGCATATATATTCAGGCAAATATTTGTAAAGTTGTATTCCTAGTCTCTCAAAAAATATCTTTAAGTAAGCATTGCCTTCAAGTAGTCACATGAAGTGAGATTTGTAGATAAAATAATAGATGCAAGAAGCGTTAGGAAGTTAAAGTTTGGGAGCTTCAAGTCAAAATTACTTATCCAAGGGATGGGATCTTTATTTCATGCAATCATATCTCCTAGAATTCATCATTTGAAGATGGGTAAAGAATTACAACAAAATTATTTTTCTGATTATGGTAAGTAACTCATTTGTCAACAATACCATCAGTCTGGTCTTATCATTCACTCCAAGTTAATATGGAATTGAAAATTGTCAAACTGTATAATGGGCAGGAGGGAAACAGTAATGAGAAATTAAGTTTACAGAAAAGCATAAGAAGAGAGGAAAATACAAATTAGTCTATTCAATAACTAAAGAAGATCTGGAAGTGATACTAGGGTGAAAAAGGCAAGGTTATATAAGGAGAAAATAAGAAAGATTTTATTTTTTTGGGTAACATTTCTAAGATCCAGTTCTCTAAAGAGAGCAGCTGACATTTTGCGAGACAGCAAGTTACTAGGGAAACGTACATCATGCTCTCTCAGAGAGGTTTATTTTGTTACAGTTCACAGAACCACAGAGTCATTGAGGTTGGAAAGCATCTCTGGAGATCATCTATTTGAAGCCCTCTGCTCTGATCAGGGTCAGCCAAAGCAGGTTTCTTAGGGCCATGTCCAATAGGGTTTTAAGTACCTCCAAAGATGGAGACTCCACAATTTTTTTGGGCAACCTGTGACAGTGTTTGATTACCCTCACAGCAAAAAAAAAAAAAAAAAAAAAAAAAGTAGTTATTTCTTATGTTTAAATGGAAATTCCTGTATTTTAATTTGCGCCTATTGTTTCTTTCTCAATTTCCCCTTAATTTGAGATAATAGGCCTTTGACAGGAACTCTTATTCTAGTGAATTAGTGTGCATTCATGCATGCACACACTTGCACTTGTGCAAAAGAATATGGGGCTGTTGAAGATGCCAGAACATACTTGTCCTATGCATACATGCCATATTATTTCATTTTACCTCATTGTGTCTAGATGCAGTTATCCTTATACCCAGTATTCAAAATTATGCTCATTCATCAAAAGAGTAAGACAGTTGCAGCATTATTTATTCTAATCATCTGCTAACATCTTGGTTTCTTCCTCTTTCATGTTACAAAAAATTACAGGCAGTAGCTTGGCAAAGAATGCTTAAATGTTGTAACTTGTCCCCAATTAAGCCTCTGAGGCTGAAAACTTAACTACAAATGAGACAGACATAGGCAGCAGATTTTGGTTCTAACAAATTCAAAAGATTTAGCAATGAACATATCTACACACAAAGGCATTGAGGGAATATATGCCAGCAGGCTGGGGCACTCTGACTTCTTGCTGATTTGCATCCAGTGACTGTTTCCCCTAAAATAAAATGCATGCACAGTACTGGAAACAGGGGCTAGAAACCCCATCTTCCCTTGTCATGTCACGGCAGGTAGATTACAGAGTAACATGTCCTTTTCCTCCCTTTCCTCTTCACCCCAGGACCCTGCATTCCCAGTTAATCAGGGACCCCACGCCTGCAGCTGTGTACTTGGGGCTGCAGCTGTCACTGCTGTGCTCAGGGTTGAGCCCAGCTCCATTGGCACACTTCGGGCACACACTGGGGCTGCCAAAGACGGACACTCCATCGGAGTCCAAGGAGGATGGGGTGAGAGACTGCTACCTGCACAGCCAGCTCTGCCTCTGCATTCAGAAGTAGCTCCCTTTTAGGTTATATTTAGTGAGTGGAAAAAAACTGGTGATGGAGGTTTCCCAGACTGCATGCAGTTATAATGAAGTGGCTGGACTTAGAAAGTTAAACTTCATTTAAGACAGGTTTTTTATCCCTACGGGTGTTTGATCTTCCCTTCGGGGCCTGATCCAGAGTTTGTTTGCAAGGCTTCAACAGGCTACAGTGAGTTTATTGAGCCCTAATATCTGCCAGGAACTGAATATCTCTTATGAGCTCTTCAGTACATTCTGCCCCTACTTTACAAGGGATGCTCATCTCTTTCCACAGTCTGAATTGGGTACTGCAGTATTTAGATTTCTTGCTGAGCATTTCTGAAATAAGCCCTAGAGATTCTGTATTCCTGCTTGCTTTCAAATAGCTGAAGGCATCAGCTATAGAGGACACCCACTCGCTGACAGGTGACATTCCCTCTTCCTTGCTTATTCTGCCCTCTCCTTCTGGAACAGTCTTTACAGTTGCTTTTGTTTCACAGACTTGGGGCTGTTATATTATTTGCGTGCAGCTGAAAGGAGTCCGTGAACATGCTTGATCAAAGCACAGATTAAAATAAGATGGTACAGTGAGTACACATTTGCTGCCTACGTGCATTTTCCCAAAGAGTTCTCACCAAACATTCCTGTGTGCACACGCTGTACTTGGGATGCTGAGGGTGTTGAGGTCTGCAAGATGGTGTTTGGTAGCACAAGGCTGCAATAAACCAACAGGTCCCTTCGGTATTTGCGTGTTCTTTAATGAATATGCAATGAATATAAGGAAGCTAAGAAACAGACCTAACCTGGCAGAACTCACAAACCATCTTTTCTAATGCAGTTTCTAACTAATTTATACATTAATATGTTTCTTCCCGATAATGCTTGTTTTCCTGCAGAACCACTAAACCCAGTATTTAGAAGCTTCTAAATCTAATAACTGCTGCTATACCTCATATAATATTTTTCTGCAGAAATTATCAGAAAATGCTGCAGAAATAGGTCAGTCAACTAAGCTGGCCCGTAGAAGGAAAGCCTTAGCTAAAATGGCCGTGCTGGAAATGGAACCTTGAATTGCAATTGCTCCTGGCTTACAGAGCTGTCACGTTGAACTCACTAGGTTTTTGAAGCCAAGAAAGAGAAAATCCTGAATGCCCAGATAACACCCAACACGTTGCTATTGTGCAGTGATGTGGGAGAGGAAATGCAGCCAATTTTATAGGGATATAAGTTTTTGTATTTTGAAGACCCTCACTACCTTTCAGAATGACTTCAGAATCTTCCCTATAGACTTCCCCTGACAGATTGTGGTAATACCAGTTCCTCACAGCAATACTTCAGCAATTGTCTAACTCTTTAGGCTACTATCAGCCAGTATTTTAAGCAACACACCACCAAATCAGAACTGGAAAATTGCATTTTCCTCTTACAAGACTTAGATTTACAAACAAGGAAAAAAGTAATGCTCAGAAGAGGAAGGATGTAGCAAGAAAGAGGAACAAGCCTATTGTGAAATTGAAAATCACTCCTTAGAGTCAACAAAGCACATGAGGCTGAACCTTGTGTAATATCTTAAATGGTTGAAGTCCACTAGCTAGATCAGTTTTTTCTTCTGGGCTCTTTGTGCCCTCTTCAGGATTTGTAGTGAAATGAATAGACAAGCACTAGTGAGATTTATTTATACTTACTCATGTAGTTCACACAATTATACCTGCAGAGAGGCTTGTTCCCAGCAAAGCCAAAGGGATAAACAATGGGAACAGTACCAGATCAGGAAAAAAGTATTGGTGAAACTTAAAATCAACTTGTTTAGTAATAAAATACAGTTTAATATTTGAAAAACTGCTTGAAGAAAAACTGCACCTTCACAGCTGCAGTGGGCAAAAAGGCAATTAGAGCACCCAGGAGAGAGTGAAGGGAAGAAGGAAAGTTTGGGAGGCAAAAGGATAAATCATTACAGGAGCTGACAAAGCAACTTGAGAACAATGTCAGAACTCTGCTATCCTTCTAGATTCATGTGTCCCCAGGCAGAGCAGAAGTGATCTCAGAAAAGAATCCTTCAGGGTTTTTTAAATCAGAGTTCATAGCTCCACTGTCCTGAAATAGCTCATTGCTAGTATCTCAAAATATGCTTGCTCAACATGCCAGAAGGCATAATGCACATGAAAATCTCTCTGACCCAGCACTGGGCAGGCCTCTATGTTTATTGGGGTTGACACTCCTGAAACTTCTTTTGCTGGTGCTGCCAGTTTTTTGTGGGACTTCTGAATAGCAATCTCCATGTCTTCAAGCTTTGCAGCTTAAAACACAGAATGCTTTTCCTCTCACTCTCACATGTTTTTGGTACTCACTAATACACTGAAATGAGTGAGAATATAAAAAATTCAAAAACCAAGGCCATGAAAATGTTGGTTGTGTAAGGTAAATCTATTATTAGGGATTTTTTTATCTCCATTTGGCTTCCAAATCAGATTTACCAAGTTTTGTTTCAGAACTTCCTTCTACTGTGACGGGAGTCTTCAACTCTTTTTTTTTTTTTAAAAAAAAAACATGGCTGAAAATCTAATGCCATCTAAGCTGAAACAGGTGAGGCTTTAGGAAGACCCAAACACTGTGATAAGATTGATGAAAGCTGGCCATACTGACATCATGTTCAACACTCCACAAAGGTTATCTAGGGTTAATGATTGCTAACTTCTATGGATTTACAGACTGTTTGGATGACACCAATGAAGAGATTTCAAGGAGGGTCAATGTGTGCCATCAGTGCAGTTGTATGCTACACTGCTCACTAGTGCTGAGCCCAGGACGAAAGCACCAGCCCAGCACCCACCAGACCTGCTGCTGCTGTGTGCGGGGCTGGATGTGGGCAGATACAAGACTCAGCTGTTAAAGTGCCTGCAGATTTAAACTAACCTGCTCAGCAGTTGAGCAGTGGAGATGCATGCACGCAGACTATAGGCATCTCAGCTGAGAAAGGCAACTCCTCAGGTGAGCTGGCTCTGTGTCAGCAGGCTGCCAGACCACTGCCAGGCAGTTTAAACAAAACCAGGATGGGCACAAAAGCCAGAGCAAGAGTCAAGATGCATTATCCTTGAGATATTTATAGTGGCCTGAGTATGGAGCTGGCTGATGTTGTGAATATACCTGAAGACAGGAATCATCTGTAATGAACAATATGCTGTGTGAGTTGAGACTCCTAGAAGAACACTGCATGATCTTTGTAGCCAAAATGTACCATGGCATGCAGGGTGAGACATCAGCACATGTTTTGTGCATCTGGTGTTGGTGTGACAAGCTCTATTCTAGCAGGCTTACTGTGCACAAAATCAGAAAGCTCCTTAAATAAAAGCATAAGCATGCACAGCTTGAGCTTTAGAACCAAGCTCACTCCTGGCTCTACCAGTATATTTGCTCTATCAGCTAGGAAGAAGACATAAGGAGGGCAAGACCCCACACTTTCATCACTCATCTAGCCTACCTTTTAATATGTTTGAAGTAGTTGTAAGTTCAAAACACAAGCTTGTAGAGGGTCATCCTGCAGGAACACAGGCTCCTCTACCTGCTCTTTGCAGTGGGAGGAAAGCTAAACATAATCCAGCAATTAACAGAGTTAATTTAAGATCCCAAAATGGTTATTTTTACTGTTAGGATACCAAACTCTGGTAGCACAATGTACAGACCTTGTTATTTTTGCACTTGGTGAGCAATCTAGGAGAATTTTTAAAAATCCATCTAGAGATCAAAGATCTCCACTTACACACACAACTGTAGGACACAAATAACCTGTAAATAATTTACGTGAAGTGCTGTTGAAAAACACCATAACCTCACCCCAAAGGCTGTACAGAGGCTTTGAGATATTTTTTCCTGCAGAGAGGCTGGATAGGAGGAAATAACTACCCATACATACCTTGTAGCTTCAGGATCCCAAATTACGATGTCAGCATCAGAACCCACAGCAATTCTCCCCTTCTTTGGGTAAAGGTTGAAGATTTTGGCTGCATTTGTGCTGGTAACAGCTACAAATCTGTTTTCATCCATTTTTCCACTGTACTGCAGAAGAGTACACAAAAGCAAACTCATTAGTTTTTTAAACAAGGAATGAAAAAAATGTTCCTGTTGTTGAAAAGGCTAGGAGGAGTGGCAGCTTTCTGCCAACATTACATCAATATTTTTTTTAATGTCATACTGAGGAGTTTAAAAAAAAAAAAAAAACCAAACCTATTTGTCTCAGATGCACATACTGCAATATACATTCATTGAATACGATAACTTTATTTTACTTTATCCCATAGTAGAGGAAAAAAAAGACAACTTTAAAGACAAACACTCTGTAGATCCAGTTCCAGGTCAACTGAAATAAAATTTTGTAGTTGGCTTTGAATCTGTAGTCCCGCTCAGCAGTTTTGTCAGAAGACATAACATCTCTCAAGTATCTAGGTTTTAGAAAATGGTGAGACAGTATTAAGGAGAGACTAGAAGATGATAATGGAAAAGCAAGTCACAAAGTATAATATAGGAAAGGTGATTTGCAAATCTCTTCCGCAATAATATAGAGGTACAGTTCATGTCTGAGATCAAACAGTATAAAAACCCGATTTGATGATGTGCCACATCAGCAAAATGGCAAATAATAATGGATATACATGTGTCTTGGGACTGTTCACTGCTACATAACTGATTTAATCCAGCCTCTGAGACTGTTGTTTGTTCAGAAAGCCAGTTACACTGGCAGTAATACTGTGCATAGGTCAGTCTAGGAATCAGAATGTCATAAAAACATGTTTGTATGGTGGCTTGTGAGCAATCATCTGAGAAAAAAAGCATAATGAAAGTGGTGAACACTGTTCTTCTAAATAATGGTATATGGAAAGGGAGAGAAGCTTTCCAGACAAACTCTCACAGCTGTGTAATATTTTACAAGTATGGAAAGGGAGGATGTTACTGATTGAAGAACCTTTTGAAAAATTATCTTGCCCAACAGGATACACTGTTCAGAACAACACTGATGTACATATTCATGTCTCACTTCCATACTAATATACATATAACTAGATTATATTCCAGTTTACACCATAAATAGTCACACTAGAGCTATGCCACAGGTGAATGTAGGCAGAAGTCCTCTTTGTGCACACCAACTGGAGTGGAATCCCAAATACGGGTAAACAAGAGAGATTCTGAACCACATCCTTACCAAGTGTGAGAGGTAGATAATTCTACTGTGACAAATAAATATGCTGTAATGCATTATCAACAAGACTTCACTACTGGAAGAGAACTTAGTATGAATTAGAAAGTTGAAGTAGAGCCTCCAAAACTTAACAGTATTGTAATAGCCAGAGCAATTATAACACCCAGTAAGCAGCAGATCCCTCAACAGATTGCCCTACTTCCCCCTCATCAGACTAGTCCATATCCAAAAAGCTTGGCCACTGGCTTTCATATTTATATTTGTTTAGAGCCTGAAGGGCATTGTCCCAGCTGAGCAGTCTTGTGTTGGTACTGAGGATCTGAAGTCAATGGGACTTGAAGGTGTTCATCTCATCATATCACAGGACTGAGCCATACATTGGAGAAGCATTTCTTATCTCTAGCTTGTTTCCTCCAGCTGAAAACACAGATTAGAATTTGACAGGCACACACCCAGTGTGGAAGCTCCTCCAACAGCTAAGTTTGAGAGAGATCAAAGAGGAAAAAGTACAGAACTGACAAAGTTGAAACTGTGGTCACCTCTTTCCTTTTACTTTCCTTTCATCTGTTGAAAAAGATGCTGCAAGTAAATGTACTGTGCATTATTGTTAAAACAATAGCAGTCATTTGCTGCTAAATGATGAAAGTGATTCTCTAGTGCTATTTTTTTAAGCACTAAGAATCTTCTTCTATCTCCCAGGACCATTCAGTGACAGTGAATGAGGACTGTTATGGTGTTTGATCAAAGGAGTTATCCTATGATAAATACACTTGATAAAACTGGAGACTTGATAACTGCTGAGAGATTATATTTTGAACTGCTGAGAGATTATATTTTGTTGGAGAAATAAATTACCTCCATGTTCAGATATCTTGATATACTTACAACGCCTTTTTCCCATATGACTGACATCCTGTCTTCCACACCATTCACTCCATTAGGGATTTTTGTGAAGTCATCCTTCCCCAGAGCTTTCTGGCATATGTCAAAGGTGCAATTGTCAGTCCCAGTCACAGATAGGTCATCACTATGGAGAAACAAAGTTCCTTATGAATCAGAGCATGTACCAGACAGTGCCACACTGGAGAATCTGTTGTAAGGCTGGGTAGACTGAGCCATCCATCCTGCAAGGTGAAACTGGTATGCCCTGCTAGCATTTCTTCAGTCCCATCTTTTAAGAATAGCTCCACAGTTGAAGCCAGTTCCCCCGTGATGTAGTTTCCTTTTCAGAAATCCTTCAGAAGAAACCAAGCACCAAAAATAACACTTTTACTTTGGATATGTCAAAGGTGTCCCACAAATGGAAGATCGTCCCACTTTGCCCAGAGCAAGGGGCTCAATTCCATCCTCACTTAGGGAAATTTTAGATTCTGTCATTCCATACACCCTGTGAAATTACTAAGGATCTGACCAACCATCAGCCAGTGTTCAGACATACATGCACAGACTCTTCAGTCAAATTCAACATTTTTGTGGAGATAAGATTTTTTGGTAATGAAATACCAGCAAACCGCAGATTTTGTTAACTGCAGGTGTCTGAAGGATACTTCTGGTCCTACTTCCTTCTGAAGGAGATGTTATGGACAACTTATATCTACTTTCAGAAGTCATCAGGCTTAGTTTTTATGCAACACCCAAATTTCAAGTGAAAAAGAAGCTGACAAGAAAACTCAGAACCCCTAGCTGTGACCCCACTTTTTACACATTTCTCACCGACTTAGAGCCTTACTGTTCCCCTTGGTCATGTTTCAATTTTTGCTGCAGTATTAGCAAGTCAAGGGCTATTGATTAAAATCAAATCGGGACAGAAGGCCACAAGAGTTCAGAAAAACAAAATCTGAACACTTTCTGATTTCTGTAACAAGCAATGTTTTTCATCTATGGTTTCACCTTCCATTTCTCCTTTCCTGATAATGTAACATTCTGTGCTTAGAAAATCTCCAGGGCATCAACCTGTTATTATACACTCCAGACAAAAATTGATGTGTATTTGGCCATCAGCTGTCACTTCTTGTTTATCTGCTTACTTGGCCAGTAAGTTCATGAGGAAACCAGGAGTAGATGGATCTGGTCTCAGTGGAGGTCCCATGACATGTGCTGCAGCATGAGCCCAGTCTTTATTCCAGTAGTTGGTGCCATCGGTGCCAAGACTAGCAGCAATAGGCTCCCCATAAACCACCTTTCCTGTAAAATGTAAAGCAATAGTATCATCATCAAACAACATAAAAATGCATATCTTGTATTTTTGCTATTCTGGGTCTTTTTGGTGGCAATGGATTTATATTTGTATGAGTTTTTAAAATTAAATGCCAACATATGGAAGGACTTAATAAACTAAGCTATAATACAGCATTTCTGTTCTGAATATTCTGCTGGTGATCTCCCAATATATTTCCTCATAAGAACACTGCTTGAGCAAGTTTTTTAATTAAATTGTTGACAGATATATTATAATGGGTTTTACACATGTTTTACAAGGCATGTGATTGAGATTTCAAAAGGAACATAGTCCTCAGTTGCATTAATTATGTTCAAGATCCATATATTTCTTGGTAGCACCTGTTTGGTGTTCTGAAATTATTGACTATATAACAATGTAAATTAATATATACAGCATACAGACTTTGCAAGCAAGGTGGTACTTTTAGTTGTCAGACTATAATTGTTCCAGGAAGAACAATATGGCATCAGACATAAGCTAAAGAGTGTAAAAACATTTCCCAAATAAAAAACTATAAATAATTTAATATTTGAAATTATCTTCCAAATTTTAATATTTAATTCTTTGCTGCACAGTATTCTAGATTCCTCAGAAGAGGACAACAACCCAGACTGGCTGTCAGCCTTTGGAGAGAGCTAACATATTTTAGCTATTTTTCCCTCCTAGGAAACATGAGTTTGAAGCTCATCAGAATAAGACAGGAGATGAAACGAGGTGTTTCCCTTCCTGAGGAGGTGGTCCAGCCACTTTGATGTTCTTTAGGTCACAGGTGGTAACGTCCTTGACTGTGATGGTTACCAGAGAACCAGAGCAAGCTGGGACCTGGCACACCCACTCACAGGGTGCTTGGTGCAGGTTAAAGGCAGCCTCTGATGGATCCCAGCAAGAGCTTTTGCCCTCTCTGGCTCCCTATAGACAGTGGGTACCTCACTATGGGTCCCAGATTTTATTCCAGGCACAGTTTTTATTAGAACTGTCACTGCATTACCCCACCAAGGGCTCAGCTGGTAATTGCTTGGTGATATAAAACAGTGACCTTTCTCTGGATTTCTGTGTGTAAGTCAATCATACATTCACAGTACTGTTGGAAAACAACAAAGCAAATTTTGCAGATTTCTCTCTGTACATTAGATTCTGGTACTTCTGTGAGCTACCGGATTATAACTGCTACACTAGGATAGGTAGCTACAGAGGAGCTTAATTTTTTTCAAAATATGTTTCCTACTGCAGTAGTGCCACTCCTTAAATATTCTGTGATAGACTTGCAAAAATGCCTCATGCCATTTAAAACTCATAGTTCTACAGTTATTTATACAAAGTTTCAAGACTTACTCTGACACTACTGTACTGTACATTTACTCCAAGTACTACATAGGATAACTTCTTCCATGACCTAAAGATTCCCTATTAGCATTATTAATTTGCTATAACCACATCAGCATGCTCTGACATGCTGAATGTGCTTGTCTCATATTGATGTTTTGGCTCAGAGCATTCTAAGCTCCCAGTCCCATTTATTTACATATATTACAGATTTGTACTTGGGCTCAGAGGGAGACGACCACCAAATTTTTGCACTTGAAATCATGACTTAAGCATTTATTTAATGTTTTTTGCATCTTATTTTCAAAACTTAAAGCACTGAATATGAGGCCATCCATGGAAGTGATATGACCACTCGGTGAATGAGGAGGTTTGAGTTAGACTAATGTTTTCCTAATTCAGAGCTGCTGCAGGAGTCAAGGGATCTTGGCCTTCTCTAGGTAACTCAAACACAGTATTTGAGGGCAGGCCACCACAAATCTAGATATATACAGAAAAAGCCCTGCATATATAACCAATCTCCTATTTTTACCTTTTAGGCTTTTGAGATATTTTTACGAGCAAAGTCAGTAGAAAGGGGGGAAGGGGAAAGTGTGGTGTACGTCTTTCCTACCACATCTAAACAAGCTAAAGAAACTTTGAGCCAAAGTAAACCTGAACTATGAATCATTAGAACATAGCTATAAAGGATAAAAGTTAAAATGGTAGGAAAAGAGTAAATGTTTAGTTTCCATAAATAATTTTCTTATCTCAGTTTCACAACATAAAAATGAAAAGAAGTCTCCAAGCTCACAGTCATATATGCTGAGTTGATTCTAACTCATGCACCACAGCTGATGACAGTATTTCTGCAGTCAGAATTTGACCTGAGCAGCTCTCCTTGTTCCCATGAGTAGGAAGGAGTACAAGCCTTTTCCTCAGGTTATTTTGAGTCTGAATACTGCAGCTTCAGTGGACTACATCTGGACACTTCTGCTGGCTGTGCAATTTCTTGTATTTCATGTGGACCGTGACTAGCCAGATTGAAGGGTACAGTAATGTCAAGATACTGCTGTAATCCAAATAACAAGGAAATTCTGCATTAAAGCTCTTTTAGTTTGATTGGCAACAAGGAAATTCGGCAGAGGTCCTTCTAGCTCAGTTGGCTTCTGCCTATAGGTATAAAAGTAGAATAACACAGTAATAAATCAGGTCTTTCCATATGTTACGTTTTCCTTCATTCAGTAAAAACAGAAAGCAGAAAGTGTTCTGTGGTTTGGTCTTTCTGATATCTCTGAGCTGCTGGGAAATAGATGTGGATTTGGTGACTTTTCCATTAGTTGCCTAAACTGTCTGGCAAGAGCTGTTTTCACATAAATTATAACAAATAAGAACAAGAAATTGTCATTTATTTTTACCACCTATCAGAACTCAAAAAGAGCTATAATTTTGAGAAAAAACAGCTACCATTTGCAGGCTTGAAAAACTGGTTCCTGTGGTCTTATTTTAGTAAAAGTTTCAGAAGCACTTAAGGTAAGGTCATATGGGGCAAAGATACTCACTGACCATCTATGGTCTGAAAGAAGCAGAACTGCAAGCCAGGGTTTATTGAATTAGGCATAGCACTGTATCAATTAGGCTATCTACAGCTTGGACCTGAGCTGTCCTGTGTGAGACAGCTAAAAAATTGGCATTTTTAGTTGCACTCCTGTGCTCAGAATCAGCTTGTGTGTATACCCACGGCTCTGAACATGCCCTTCCTCTCACTAAGAGCAAACCTAACCCATGACTGATGGTAGGAGGTACCAACTTTATAAATCTAAGCAAGCTTCTTGTAATCTGACCAAATATATATTTTTGTTTGCACTTTTTAAAAAAGGATAAACCTTTTTAAAAAATTTACTTTTTACTAAGATCCTGATCTCCAGTTCTGATCTGTGCAGTTAAATGGGAAAAAGGACATGATCTCTAGCCTTTAGTATGCTTAGAATGAAAGCATTTTTAAGTGAGAGGCAGTATAAATTATATATCCCTAAATCCATTTTATTAGCCTTGCTTCCCCATAGGCATTACTGGCTGAAGGAATGGGCCACAGGGCCACATTAGTTTTCCCCGCTAAGTTCACATCAGATAGTCCTACCAAGGAGAGGGAGCTGCACTGCTTGACACCAGCACTCTACAGCCTTGTCTTCTCATTGTAGGGAAGATTTTACACAGTAGCAGGAAGGGGATCCTCTTTGTCTTCACACTCAAGGGAATGAGACTGGTGTGCACACAGAGATATCAGACTGCCCTTCTGTGGAAGCCGACGGTTCCTCTCCTTATTCTAGCAAGATTTAATATCATGTTTGCACAGGGATGAAGAAACAGCCCACTGAGAGAAGCAAGAATGATTCTCACAGAGAGGTGCTGGTTTTGACCCTCTCAAGTAGAGAACTGGTGAACCATTGCTTCTGGCAAACAGATTGGTAGGGCCCAAAAAAAGATCAGGATGGGGTCATGAATTAACCTGTCCCTCTTCAACACAGTCACAAGACAGAAATCTTGGATTTCCCATTGAATATTCAGCAGCATTGTAGCTGTTACTGATGTACATGAAAAACATGCTGCTACAGTCCGGAGACTTCCTCTGATGAATGGTTTTGCTGAGGATCAGAGCAGATATAGATGGTGGACTTTGGCATGGAGGGGGGAAGGAAAGACGATTGCTCATATTTCCCTAAAGTTTTTTTATTCTGATGTAAGAACTATTATCCCTGAGCCATGGCTCACTGAAGACAACAGAATTATACCTACTGTCTTCAGCAAACTGTATAAGGCCTTCTGTCTCTGGCTCTAATATTATTTTTTCACCTTATAGCTAAATGAGGGACAGAGAAGAATTGGACCCTGACTTACATTTTTGACTAGGAAAATCACCATCCCACAGAATTTGAAAAGCAATGCTTCAATTCTGCTATCACACTGTCACCCAGAAAATAGATTACGCTCAGTGAAGATCAGTTTCCCCCCTTCTGAGGTCAGGGATGGAATAGGAAGGGATATCAATCTTCCTCTGACATAGGAAGGGATGAATATGCATCCACATACTATACTTCATGCTAAGTGCTTGGAAGGGAACATGAAAAATTTCACAATTTTAAAGAGCAGGAATCTAGCATCAAGAGATGGAGAAATAGTATAGTAAAGATTAATAAACTGCATTAGAGTGAATATTTCAGATGCTTTAGATTCTTATAGTATTTAGGAGTTTACACAGTTTTCACATTAAAGTGGTTTTAACCTGTCCAAGTTGAAAATCCTTCAGCAAATTCTTTGTGTTTTATTTATGTCATTCAAACAATACTTTGAGAATTTAGTTTTTTTTTGTTTGTTTGTTTTTTGTTTTTTTTTTTTTTTTTTTTTGGTCTGGAACTCCTTGTTTTTTATTACCACTTTTAATTTAAGAATGGAAAATAACTTTTACAGAAACTAACAAAAATGAATTTATAATTGTCAGAATTTATACAGGTCAGTCTCATTAAAAACTAAGTTGTTGTAGCTATCTTTGTGGTACTCTAGCTCTCTTTTGAAATTTCTTAACCAGTCCTAAACAGTTTCCGAAACAGTATACTTCCATGAAAATATAAATTAATTATGGAGAGATATTATAAATTGCTGTGCACAAAGGCAAGAATGATCAACCCAGGAAGCTGTAAAATCCAATTTGCACTACAATAGGTGTAAGTTGTACCAATTTCTTCTTTTTACACATCAAAGAAGCATACATATATGAAGTCAGTTATGAAACTGGCACTGCAGACTATTCTTACAACACATGGCTAACAATATTTTACAGTATTTACTTTCAGCATAGAATGTTTTACTTGAATAGTGTATTATAAAACACCATCTCCTATCTTAGCTTTTTTATGTTCACAGCCAGTGTTTCATCTTTAATCTGGGCATTTAACTGTTGTTACAGCTTCTTGTAGCTAATGTTGACACCACACCTGTGAATATACAAATAACTACACTGACAGACATAATCCACATTGCCAACAGCACTGTCATCTAGTGGAGGAATCTAATATAGCACTGTACCAAAAGATGTGTTAGTAAAAAATATTCTGCTAGATTCTTTTATAAACTTAAATTACTGATAAATCTTACTAGAAGTCATCATCAATACATAATCCACATAAACATACCCATCTATATTAGCACAATGATATCATGGTGGTTTTTATTGCACTTTTGTCAAGCTCTCATGCTCTGCATTTTGATATTATTAATCTATGCCCCCTGTGTAAGCATCTAGAGTCAAGAAATGAGGAAACTGAGGTCTGTATGCAATTCATGTTAGGTTAGATAAATACAAGCCGAGATGTAAAAAGATAATGAGGACAGATATTCCCTAAAGTTTTAGGCCCTCCAAATCACGGGCTTCTGTCCTGCTCTTCCCACCCATATAATGTCTCCTCACAGTGCTGTGGTTCCACAGGCTGCTCTGAATGAATTTATAGATGAGGAGGTAAAACATCCTGAATCCCTGCAGCCTTCAGGCTGCTACTAGCATGGACAGGAGCATCAGGTTCCCTTGACTGACCAGACCTATTTATGAAACCTGCAGTGCACGACCGAAGAAACCCGTCCCTAGAGGGAATTGAGGCTTTCAGACACTGTCATCATCACCATGATTTCTAAGTGGCCAGTGAATAGGAGTCCTGGTCATGTCATGACATGGTCTGTAAAAACGTGGTGTGATCTCTGTTGTAGGATTTCTCATCTAAATAGCTGGTAAAGGTTTGCAGACTATAAATCAAGGGAGAGGAATAGCAGAGCATATAGTGTCTTGTACTGGTCACATAATTTTTAATGCAATAATGCTGTCCTGGCCGTCACTTTGACCTTGGAGGTACTGTACAAAGGAGAAAAAAGTTTGCTCTGGGGAGAAGAGAAAGTCTCAATCCCAGTTGCTGTTCTTCCATACTGCTTATCTCCTCTTGGGCCCCATAACACACACACACACAGTTTAGACATCCTATTCCAAGAAATTCACCCATGTCCTGAGGGTTATGGCACGCATGACAAGTATGACACTGATGCTATGTTTGGTTTTCCATGACCCTTTCTCCAATGACATTGCCCAAGCATAAAAGAATTAGGACTTTTACCTTCTCTTCGTGCATTACTTATCACTTTTGCTGCAGATTTACTCATTACATGAACTACAAAAAGAGGGCAGTTTACAGCATTTGCTATGGTAATTGCTCTTTGTGTAGCTTCAGCTTCCACTTCTTCAGGACGACACAGCTCATGCCCCTCAGGGCCCGTTATTCCCATTGCCAGCATCTTCTTTGCACCCTGAACACCACACAAAAACATGTCAGAGTCAGTTAAAATGCAACCATGGTCCCATGAACATGCTACCAACCAAACGGATCCTAAAGCAGCCACTGCAGCTAGTTTGAGGAAAAAACAAGGCAGTTATGATTTTTTTCAAGAGAAGTTATTGTTGTGTTATCTGAAATCCAGTATCTCTCTCAATAAACACAAGTCTCATAAAACCCGAGTGACTTCAGAGAACACACTGCCCTGGCTGGCAGGGAAAAAATCACCACTGTTGAAACCCCTACTCCTTTCTAAATATGTACTCTTAAATGATTGCAGCCAGTAACTGAGATGACAGTACTAACCCCTCACTGGAAAAAAAAAAAAAGGAAAGATCATTCCTAAGCACAAAGATACACATCCAGAGCCTCTGAATGTGGCTCCAAGGTTTTAAGAGGCATAAGATTTTGTTCCTACTATATTCCAAGAACTTATGCTTTGCTGATTTGAGATTACTTAGCAATAAATTCATTTTTGTTATGGGAGCTGAGGCAGAGTCAAAGCACTATTGACTAGAATATCTGAAGAAACTCAAAGCTACCAGTATACTTATACTCCCATTGCCTTCACACGGCACTGAGATGGCAGTAGCAAGTGTGAAGTGAGCCTAACTATGCTTAGAGGGATATTGGGACTTGTGTTCATTCAGTGAAGCTTTCTCTGTACTTCTGGATTCATTCCTGTTAGATGAGCTAACTATATTTGGAGAGATCTAGGGTCAGGCATCACATACCTGATGTCTAAATACTTGGCTGAGTGTTCTCCTTTTGACTTGGTCGATGGTCAAGCTCTGACTATTGCTTTCTTTGTCAGTCAAATATACATACAGCATTGTAAAGTTACATATTATACTGCAAGTATATCTCTTGTTATAACAGGATCATTTGCCTCCTGTCTACCTTGAACCCAGGACTCCAGGTTACAATTTCTTAGCCCTCCACAAGCATCTTTTAGGATCTTGAACAAGATGTTTGTCTTCAGTTCCCTGGAAGTAAAATAGGGTTGAAAAGCCTTCCCCTATTATACAATGATGGTACGAATACATCTGTTGAAGTGCTTAGGCAATAGGACCATTGATATTCCTGACTTTGATGGACAAAATGTCAAATGCCTACCTGTGCAATTAGCTCCCCATTCTCTGCATGGACTTGAGCAACTGCTCCAAGTTCTTTACAGCAGGAAAAGGCTGCATATAACTCCTCATCATTGACCATGTATAGATCCTTATAGGCCATAAACATCTTGAAGGAGTTGACACCTTTGTTTTGAACAAGACTTTTCATTTCTTCCTTTACCTGAAAGACAGTCATCAATTTTCAAAAACCAGTGATATTACATTTTGCCTGTTAATAATTTTGTATAAAGGAATTGTTAATATGAAGGGTGAGCCTTTACTCACCCATCAAGCATATGTTCAGTCCAGATGGCCCAAGTCACATATTTAAAGACTGACTTTTACTATTGCTCTTGTATCAAATTGATTCTCAAAGTATGTAAACCAGTACCACTGCAGTGCAGATAGTGGAGGGACAAGATAATTGCAGGAAGGGAATGCTTTTTACAAAAGATAGTGAAGCAGAATTTTATTCCAAATGAACCTCCTGATGTTGAAAATACCCAGTCCAATGTTACAATCAATGTACCCAACTTACATAGTATGGAGATTTGTGCAAAACTGATTTTCAAAATTGGATCGTATTAGGCTTCAGCTTCTGGCAAATAACAGGGTGACAGAAAAAACCTTATCTCCTATAGCTTTGTCCTGACTCTAAACAACACAGAGCCTCCTGAATTATTTTGCTGTCAAACAAAATGTCTCTAAAATTCTAGACACAAGTCTTCTCCATTTTTTTTTTTTTTTTTTTTTTGTATGCAGTCCTTGATAGGATTCCCTGCTTCTTCTAGGGTCTGTGAAGCCCAGCAAAACATTATGTCCCAGAGAAAGAAAGAAAGATGCAAATTTTAGATCAATGGTTTCTTGTACAGCTGGTTAGCTAGAACTATCCAGTACCTAACCTTGGCTCTCCCTTCCCAGTAAAAAGATAGTGACAGTAATTGATGTGTATCTATGATGCTATTACAATTTCCATGGGATTAATTAGTTTCAAAAAGTAAAACAGTATTTTTCATCTCTCTAATAACCTGGCTGGATTAGCACAGGAAAGGTGAGAGATTGATAGAAAACTCAAGGAAGTTTTCTAGACTTATCCAGAAGAGGGATGGGGGCATATCCTGAGTGGGAATTATCAAACAAATAAATACCTGACATAAGGTCCTTCTCTGGCACAAATATAGAGGCATGTAATTTATTTTCTTCTTTATTAATTACTATGTCTAAGGGGAGACATTGTAGAGAATGTAAGTTTTTAATCAGTACTTTAAATCCCGAAGAGATGATAGCTAATTAGAAGGTCATGAAATATCAGTCTTCTTTACCCAGGTCTTTTACAGCTACAAACCATCAGACCTTTCCATTTCATTCAGTCTTGCCCTTTAAAAACAGTTAACTTCTTAGCATAAACGAGAACATTTCATTGATTTACACCTCCATAGTTTTATTGGATTTTTCAGTACAATTCAACTGATCTCTACTAAGGCTGTTTCAAATGCACTTTCCTCAAGTTTCACTGGAGAATTTATTTTATGTCTTTGCTTTGAGCTAGAAGTTGCAGTCCATCTATTTAGTGCTTAGTGCACAGAATACCAAAGATGGGGTGTTTGCAGAGTGAAGGTTTTGGTTTATATATTTTAAAAGCTAAAAATAAGAGGAAGTACTCATATTTAAAAATGGAATTTACTTAATATATCTATGTACTGATGCATGTTCTCCGAGGATCCAAAGTGGCCATCCAAAGTGTGGGTGAGGTTCAGATAGATGTCAAATGCCTGAAAAGTTAATTTACTCAGTAAAGTTTTCAAGCTATCAGCAAACATTTGCATAACAAGGACTACTCTCCCATATGTAAATTCCAGAAAGGTTTTTTTAGATCATCTCCTGTCCAAGTAATTATTGGTTTCAGTTCTGCTTTACTTTATTACTGCAGTCACCCAAGAACTCTTCTTTTATAAATAAAGTTAAAAGTACCATATTTTCCATGTATATCCTTTTCATGTATATTAAAAACAAAACAAAAAAACAAACCAAACCAAACCAAACCAAACCAAACCAAAAGACCCTAAAGCTCAACAGCAGTGTAGATTATCAAGAGTTCAAGTAACAAAAGGCAAAATTTATGAAACCACCTATAGCCCCCTTTGGCCTGCCTGGTCTTGGTCTTGCACAACTACCTCCTTTAACTTTCTGCAGTATTATCTAAAGATACTGGCTATCTTCAGACTTTCTTTAGTTTTTCAAATACATGTACTTTTAGAAGGATGTGGACTATTTCAAATGTAGCTTTTATACATAAAAAATACTATTACACTGCCTGAAAGCTATATTTAACATGTGAGGGCTAATTCAAAAAAGATGTGGTACCAATTTATGGAACTGAAAATCAGCTATTGTATCTACCTTCTTGCTCCACCACGTAACTGCCACATGCAGAGCATAATCACAGCAGACTTTAGGATCTGCCCAGCTTTTCCATGTATCAAAGGCTTCAGTGAGAGAACAGCCTTTCTGAGGAATGGCAAAGTCAATGATCATAGTTGTTCCTCCTGCTATAGCAGCCTGAAAGGAAGAAAGTTAGTATTTAGCAGAGAGAATGCAAATTTCCTCCCAACCCCTCTGATTCCCTGTGCAACAATTAATCTTGAAACACTGAAAAACTGAAAGCCACTGAAGTTTCTCTGAATAAAATCTGAACTTGCAAAATTACTGTGGAGATTAATTTCACTTCCTTTGAGAATGATGTTCTCAAACAGGTATTCAGGAGAATCATGGGGCAATTCTCAGACTGAAGGTTAAGTGTTAGCACATGTACAAAATCTCATCAAAGATTTGGAGGTGAGTCTGCAGCATTCGTGCATCAGTGATTTCCCTTAGGTGGATGGGATCACCAAGAAAGAAGAGCAACAGAAGACCAGAGTCAACTTGAGAAATTCTTCCTCAGAGTCTACATAGTCAAGAAAACAAGCCTGCATGACAGGAAAGTATTAAGAAACAGATACACAATGAAAAAAAAAACAAACCAAAACCCAAACAGATTCAGCATGAAAATCCCCAGTCTAACACCAAAAGGATTTTTAAAGTGTTTTAAAATTATTTTTCTTACTGACAGGGTATCATTTAGTAAAACTGCATAGCAGGTTTTTAAATAGTATGAATTATTTACATCCTTTATACAAATATTTACAAGTAAATAAATAAACAAAAATCTTACTTTATGTATGTTACGAGGACCAAATACTGCTTTTTAAGCAATAATTTTCACTCTCCTTTATAGACAATTGAAATTTATTTTATTTTCCTTTGAAAGATCATTGTTAGTCACTCTCAGAAACCAGATCCTTGACCAACAGAAATTGATCCAATATAGAAATTCCTTCGCTGTAATTGTTGTAATCTTCCAAATTAGCCAGCGAAATCCTCTGTATTGCTCTGAACAACATTCCCTTGCATAACAGTTACAACCAATTCAGATCAAAATACTGACAGTTCAAATTCGTGATATATTACTCTTATTTCTAGATCAATCAGTGTCTCCCTTCTCTTCACTTTGCAGTCAGAAGCAAAACTGTAAATACGTCAGTATATTTTGCAAAAAAAAAGAAGATTGGAGAGTGATATAAATATTTGTGAATCTGTGATGAATTCAGAAAAACATTTTCTCCAAGAGTTGTTCAAACTCAAATTCTTTCAACAAGACTGATTGGCTTCTTATTTGTTAAACAGGATTTAGAGTTAAAGAATATTTATAAACTTCCAGGAAAAAAAAAATATGACGGGTTCCACAACTCCACTCAAAGTCGCTTTTTTCCCTTAACATCTTTTTTCCCCTCTCTGTAAAGAGAGGTATTCTGTGCCTTTATTTATTCAACTGAATAGGCAAATCTTAACTAATAATTGTAGCATATTTTGCAATAGTTGGAACACAACTCTGTTTCCTCAACTCTCTTGCCAAAATATTTGTCAGATGATGACCTTCAGTAAATAGCTCGGAACATTTTCCACACTTTGACCTGGGTTAAGAAGGTCTACAATATCTAACTTTTTTGGCATCTGATCACTAGGCTGGATCTAGAGCCTTCTTTTAGGCACCAAAGTATGCATACACAGGCTCTGTTTTGCAGCTTCCCTGTCCAATGCCTCCAAAAGTTACTCAAAAAACCCTCAAAAACTCAAAAAACTATTACTTTTTTGCAAGTTAGCACACAATTTATCTCCCCTCCTTTGGGATTTCACAGTGTAGGCACCTAAATCTGATTTAGTCGGTATCTATGGTTCTCTTTAAAGTGAACGGAGGCACTTTAAGAAAGAGATCACTTACACTGTAAGGAGGTGCCTGAAGAGAAAGCTACAGCCATTGCTGTTTCTTATACATGTTTCTCCTGTAAGACAAAATCATCTGGCTCCAAGTCACATTTGTTTGATTTCTCTTGTGGTGTCAAATTTCTAAATACATTGTTGATAATTAGTTTACAAAAATGGTCTTCACAGAGAAATAAAGTATTGTTGCAGTAAATGACAAAACATTAGTATATATTTGTGTACTGGAAATCATGTAAACTAAATATCCAGAAATCAAATTCTGTATTTCATTCAGCCAGGAAACATACTTTGTGACGTCTGTAGACAGGCAGAAAAGACATTGTAGGCTTTTTTGTTTGTTTGTTTGTTTTTGTTTTTGTTTTTTGTTGTTGTTGTTTGTTTGTTTGTTTGTTTTGTTTTGTTTTGTTTTTTTTTCCCCTCCATTTATTACAAAAAACAGTGTGAAGATCAAAAACTGCTTGTGGAAGCCATTTCAGTACCTATACTTTTTTTCCAAAAATATTTCTTATCTATGGACATCTGAAAAAAACAGCACTGTTAGGCCCATATAATAACAGATTCCCTCACTTCTATCAGATAGCTATGGAACAGACTTAGTTTGGGAAAAAAAATGTACATGATCAAATTTATAATCCCTTTCCAGCTATCAGTTCTGGAGGTGGAAATTCAATGCTGCAGCTTTCCTTTTATATCTTATCTTACGTTTGACTTGGAGAGACATATTATGTTTGACATAGCAGTCATTTTGCTATGGCAGGAAAGATCTGCTGTGATGGACAAAATAATTTTTTGTCAGAGTTTTGCAGAACAATTACAGTCTATTATAATAAGCCACTATAACTTTTGTACTCATTGAGAAGAACAATTCTAGCGCTTAAAACTATACAGTGTAATATAGTTCAATTCAAATAACAGCAGCAATACCAGCAAATCTTTCTTGAGTTGGAATAAATATTGTTATTGTAAGAAATATGCCAGTAATTTATGGATAGCATACAGGTCATTTGTAGTCCTCCCTTTAGTATCCTGGGATCAACATTAAAAAAAGCCAAATCTTTGTTAGAGTGTGGAAATGTAAAATTATTCCACTAAGATGGTCTAATTTGCACTCTCATGACATGGTGGGCAAGTAAGAAAAGAAACTTCTTGTTAAAGAATGGGGTCAATCTAAGCAAGACAGCAAACTTTAAAGGTTCTTAATAATTGTGTGGTTACTACACTGCACCATTTATTAAAAGGGGTGGAATTTAACTTATTTCAACTAATTCAAAGAGGCAAATTAGTATTTTGCATATCAGAAAAATGTACATTAGCAAAATCCATTTCTTCAAAGAGTTGCACTATTGCTTTCTGCTTTTTTGCAAACTTCAGTTCTGCTGTGGGAGGGACAGGGTATAATAGGTTCTCTGAGGATGTTGTCTAACAGACAAGCCAAGTAAGGCAATGTGATCCCTTCTGTGGGCAAAGGATTTCAGACTGCACAGCAAAGCTCTTAGAAAACTACCTTACAAATTTTAGGGAGCTCTGAATGAGTATTTTTACTGTATGGAGATGATGCAGAATACTGTTAATACTAGCAATTGATACACTGCTAATGCAGGGAATGTAATTAAATCAGCTAAAAAGCTGAAAAAAACCCCACTCCCAAGTGTGAAACTGGGAGAAATGAGATACTTTTAAAAAGTGTGTTTGAACTGGGATTTCACTGAGAGACGCAATAAGGTCCAAAGCAAATGACAGAAGAAAAGCTTGCATTCCCCCATTCTAACAGAGGAGAAAGATCAGATTACCACAGAAGTGTTCCCAACGCACTGGGAAGTTAAACTGTTGCTTTAGCTAACCTTTGCTCAGAAAAGTATGAAGCTTGTTGCATGTACCAATGCAAGTAGTGGTCTGCTTGGCAACAGACAGGGTAAATGACTGTGCTTTACACTTGCCACCTGCAGCCAGAAAAATCTGTGAAGGAACCCAAATAACATAGTGGTTGAAGGTGGACCTCTGAGTACCCCAACTACTTATTACAATGTCCCAGCCAAGGGACAGTAACAGTTACCTGTGCTTGATTCACACTCTATTCTCTCTTTTAAAAGTAATATTAAATAACTAGCAGACATCCCTTTCTGAGAAAGCCCAGATGCACACAGACACACATACGCACACCCACCTTGGTTCCTGTATAGAAGTCATCTTTTGACCTGCTACCCATAAAAGGGAACTGCATGTGTGTATGAGTATCGATGCCCCCTGGGATCACCAGCTTGTTGGTTGCATCCAGCACAATGAGTCCAGCTGTTGGCTTAGGGTTTAGGTTCGGTCCCACTTGCTGCACCACTCCATCTTCCACATACACATCAGCCACCATAGAGCAGTCGTCATTCACTACTTTTCCCCCCTTGATCAAAAGTCTCTGCTGAGCCAGGTTTTGGGGTGGCATGGTGGCCTGGAAGGAGAGAGTGAGGCCTCAGCTCAGAAAGTTGCTCTTGCCAGAGAGTATTTCACTGCCCACCCTTCTCACAGAACAGCTGTTATCTCCAAATGGCCCTAAACACTCACCACACGGTGCTCTTTGACCAGACACAAGAGGAATTTCCCCCCAGCCCCGGCAGCTCCACCCACCACCTCCAGCAGAGCACCAAAGCGCTGTGACCCGGCCGCAGGCTGGGGGCAGAGCGCTGGCATCCTGCCTGTGCTGCTCCAGACTCTGCCTGGAAAAAGTGGGGCCAGGCTTTCAGGAGGATCCAGCTGGATTCTCATGGCACTCGCTCCAGCCTGCCCTGTACACCCTGGGGTTTGAAACATGCAGGGCTGTTTTGAAAATGCGGCCATTCATCAGCTTACGATGCCCACAGGTGACCCAAGCTCTTTGCAACGGGATTTGAGGAAACTAAGGGTGAACTGAGCTCTCTACAGAAGTGGCTGGGGAGACCAAGGGTAACCAGAGGTCCCTGCAGCAGTGTTCGAGGAGCCTGTGAGTCCTGCCCGTGCAGAAGGGCTGTGAGCGTGCAGGGCCAGGGTGGTCCAAGCATCACACCCATCTCAGCTGAGCCCCCACAGGCCGCTATGGTGGGGTCTACACTGGTGCCACAGGACTGAGCCACTGCTGGAGGACACCAGCCATCAGGAACTGTTCCCAAGCTGTCTCTCAGAAGAGGATTTGGGACACAGCCCTCCCCCCCCCCCCGCTGCCCCCAGTGCCACTACTTGGACAATACACTGGCCTGAGAGGAGAAGCCCCTTGGGGATTTCTGGAGGCTGCCAAGGCCTCTCCTCACCCTGTCCTCAGGAGCCAGGGGCACATGGCCGTTTTCGAAGGACCACATGAAAATCATCCTCCGGTAGCTGTTGGCCTGCGCCATCGGCCCCACCACCCCTGCTGCCCCTGCCCGGTGCACTCCAGCCCCATGCCTCCCCCCCCCCCCCCCCCCCCCACTGTTGCCCGCACAACCGCCGGTGGCCCCGGCCCACGCAGGCAGCAACCGCCGGCAGCGCCAGGCCGTGCCCCACTCCTCGCGCCTCCCCCGCCCGAGAGGGGCCCCTTCCCGAGGGCTGGGGTGGTGAGACCCAGGGAGAAAGGGAAATTTGGGGCTTCTTCTCACGGGTTTTGTACGGGGCTGGTGTGACCCCAGCTAGGAGAGGTGGCTTGTGCGCTTCAGAATATAGACCTGGAAAAAGAGGTGGGAAAGTAAAATTAAGGTGGCTTGAAAATGAGCTAAAAGCTGGGAGAAGGGGAAAGACCAGCTTTACACCATCCCAGAGGCACCTGCTTGTTTGGACCTTTCCTGCTTCTCTCCTCCAATAACCCGAGTTTTGCATAGTCAGCAGTGACACTGCCCAAGCATGTCCCTGAATCTGCTGAGCACCAGCATCATCATCCCCTCGATACCTTCCAGTTCAGTGATGATGGCTTCAGAAGACAGAATACTGTCTCTGAGGGCCATGAAAAGGTGCACACTTATACTACCAAAAACACACTTAGACAAATGACACTAATTTTGAAAACACTCAGCTTCCCATCAGCATGTCACCTCTGTTCCTTCTCTCCCAGTGGGTAGGAGAGCAGTACCAGAAGTTTGCCTTTGTATCTGCTCATCCCAAATCATCATCTTATGCCTTACCTTTGTGCGGTGGGATAGAGACCCACTGGGATTCATCAGACCACACAGCAACAGAAAAGTTCAAAACTCATTTGGAAGAGCAGAGCAGAGAATGAGAAGAGCAAAGCGAAGTGCTTCAAGGTTCACAGTGTGCTGAATGGGCAGGAAAGGGCAACCTGCATTTAAAGTTGGTAAAAAGACAAGGGTCAGGATACTATGGTGGGAATTCAGGCAGGAACTCTGGTTCACTAATTACAGTGAATATTGATGAATTGGAAACAGTTTATTTTCAGCAATATGATTAATCAGATGAAGAGCTGTGGGGTAAAGAAGCAAGAGAGAAGTCAAACTATGGTGCTCTAAGACAAGAATTGTGAACATTAGAGTGAGGATGGAGGAGGTCCAGGTGAACGCTGAAATGGAGTGATGGGGCTGTACTTTGAATCTCTGCTGCTGCTGAGGCAGTGTCTCATTTCTCACACCATGCAGATGGGCACCCAAATCGCTAGACTGTGGGGGATTTGGGATGAGTGTGTGTCATGTGGAAAAGTTTCACTTTGTATAAATTAAGTGACCTTGGTTAAGTGAGGACAGGGGGTGGCAAAGTCAAAGGTTCATTCAATCATGTGCAGTCATGTGGGGTGCAGCAGTCAAGTTCATATGCCTGCCCTAATGGGTATTTAATGATTTCACATAGAACAGCATCAACAAATTATTCAGCATTTGTTGGCAGAGGCTTCCCCCTGAAACTCCCAGCTCAGTGCCAAAACTGACAACCTCAAATAGCCACTTTCTTCTTATTTATCGCTGGTCAGTGAATATTTAGTTACTTCTCTGAAATGAGTTTCTACGTGTCAGACCTAGATAATCACCTCCAAGCGTGCTCTTGGGCTAGTGGCAGTGGTAAACTGTTCCTGCTCAAATCCTTCCCCCAAACTGGGGAGAGGATTTGAAGGCAGGCCTGCCACATTGCAGCAGACTATGCTAACCATCAGGGTATTCAGCTCCCTTTTTTTGTGTGTTGTACAGAAAAGAGCTGACATGACTTTGACACCTAAATACATGAAGAGCAGAACAGCACCTCTGTTTCTGAACCGCATCATGCTTGACCTCAGTTTTTCCTCCTCTGATTTCTTCCTGGATAATTTAGACTTTGAGGATCCTACTCAATTGCCTAAACCTTCCTATCTGTAATTTCATACACAACTCAGAGCTGCAGGTCCCAGAAACCAGCAAGGTAATTGAGTGTTAGGTTTTAGAAATGCTTTGCCTACGAAAACTGAATTTATCCCCACGGGGAAGAGTGAGCAAACAGCTCTGTGGTGCTTAGCTGCCAGCTGGGCTTAAACCACAACTGTGCAGAGAAGTTTTCTGTTAAGAAACATTTTACTCATGCTAAAATATTACATAGTATTTCAATGATTTGAGAGACATTGCAGAAAGTCATCAACTGCAAACCTAAACTTGAATCTTATGATAATGCTTTTCTGGTCTGTAGCAAAGCAAATAATCCTAGAAATCTAAACACCGGAATGTCTTGTTTAGTGTACCTATCACAGAAGTATGATCAAAGATTTCTCTCAGTAACCTAATGATGAAGTAAACTGATTTAATTTTAAGATGAAGAACCCTGAAGAAAACCAATCCACATCTATTATTTACCAGAAGAAAGTAAACTCATCAAATTAAGGAATAGGTTGGCAAGAAATGGACAACTGAATTTTAGAACAATCAGAAGACTTTGAGGACATCTTCTAAAAGTCATTATAATGAAGACAAAATCAGTTTAAAGTCTTCAGAGACATGCACACTCACTCACCTCCCTCTGGAACCTTTAACTGCCACCTCCCAGCATAAAATGTTATTAATTTCTATCTTCTGCTGTAATTATCTCATCTTGCTCTTATCCTCTCTTTGCTTTCACATCCTTCCTACCAGATCTTATTTCTGAAAAGCCTTTTTATCACCACCCAGTCTTCAGCTTTTTCTTAACCCAAATATTCTTACTGGCATTTAGCTTCAAATAAAAGTTGGTGAAGCAGAGATGTATCTCAAAATGTAGGAAAAACAATAAAGATGTTTTATGAAGGAAACTAGAGACTGAAGATGAGCAGCGGGGAGAAAGCTCAGCTAATGAAGATATGTTATGGATAATATTTTCCTATTTTGACAACTTTCCTCCAAGGAATTAAGACTGGATCATGAACCAGATTTTCAACACAAGAAAATTAAGAGAAAGGATACCACTGACTTCCAGTAATGCTGGATAAAGCAGTTGGTTTTGGAGAATCATTGTAAAGACATGTCAGCTTGCAGTGAACTCTGGACTTGCAGAAGGGAACGAATGATTATCTTTTCCCACATTCTGGAAGTCGGAAGGACTTTGAACATTCAGTAGGCATTTCTCTGTAATTCCTATAAAGAATCCATAACGCCTGCTCACCTGAGATTTATTTTCACACCCTTTTCTGCAGTGGGAATTTAATACTCATTCAGTAAAATCAGATGGTCTACATGTAATTGCACCTGGAAAGTCTTCACAGTTGTGAGATCAATCAGGTGCCCCTTGTGAAAACTTCACAACTATTTTTCTGAAGTTTCATGAGGTGGATTTGCAGATACAAACAAGTGGTGATGTTTTAAAATTTAATCTCTAAAGACTTCTTCAGTTGTTAGTTTTTGTACTTGCTAGTTTTCCAAAACTAGCAAGTACACCCTACTGGTTTCCCAAAATAAAACAAGGATAAAAAAAGGTTATGAAAGGAATTGAACCCTGTAGTTCCATGTCATCTGTACAATTATAAACATGCTCTCCTTAGTGTACATCCAAGCTCCTAGTGCCAGTCTTTCCCCAAATACACTGGAAATGATGCTGCAGCTCATCAGCACCCAGCTTTGGGCCCCATATCTGTGACACAGAGGAAGGTAGCCAAAACTGTTACATGTGCTGAAGACCATCCTACTTTTTAAAGCAACGATAGTGACTGTTCTCTCTCCATGAGGCTAAGTGCCTCATGAACTTAATCAACACAAATGATCAACCACAGACAGCACAATCAAGGAAGAGAAAAGACCAGGAAGCCAGCAGATAAGCATCTAAGAAACCCTAATACTATGCTCTTTTCACTATTCATTTCCCACAGTGGCCTAATAAGGGTCCAATAAAATGTTCACCTGCTAAAAACGTGTGGGACCACAAAGGCAGTTCAACTCAGGTATTGAAGTTTGAGGTCGTAGGATGTTCTGGGAAAAAAAAGACTCATCAGATCTGTCAGTTGCTTCCTGGTGGATAATCTCAGCCAAAGCAAGCCAGTTCATAAGTGGGATTTTTCCAAAACACAACCACAAACCCCAGATATTAGCTTCCTTTAGAAACTGTTATTTTTACTAGTGCATTATCTAGAAAAACACTGCAAAGTATTATTTATATTGCTTTGACCAATTCTAAAACTCAACGTCTCTCTTTTGAAGGAGCCTGAAGGCATAATTGTACCTTCTGCCCAACATACCAGGCAAGAGAAAGCAAAACTGAACACCTCTGTTCCTTGCCATACCACTCCAGAAATAAGTGGTCTGTTATGACCTTCCTCCATATCCTGTATATTGCTCCTGCCTTTGTTTCTCATCTGGCATGCCAGAACTACTTCCTCTAACTGTGGCTGTCAAAGGTTCTACTTAACTGACTATAGGAAATACAACAGATTTAAACCAATAAATTTTACCAGCTGTTCTTATTCAATTTTCTACACCTGGAGAAACAGCTAAAAATTATTTTAGCATTTCTGTTGACATACTTTTAGATCCATGCCTATTTGGTTGCAAAGTTATGAAAGCAATTCTACTAATTATTCTGCCTTACCTCTGTAACACCACAACTCAACAATGCTGGGACAAAAACTTAGATTTCTGCTCTGGATTCAGATACCTGCCCCTGTTAGGCAATATCTACAACACATCCTTATCTCAGGGATCTTTTCCTCATTCCTTCAAAGAAGCTTATTCATTTGCCCTTTACATTTTGCCAAAGAAACCACTATTATTTGTTAGGAAGTACAATCTGAACCAGAAGTCCTCCTTTCTTTCTTTTATACATTCCTGATTTGACATACCCTATCCATTCTGACTTACTTTGGGGCAAGGAGTGTCTCCCTACAATTGCTTATCTCCAAAAATAAAAATAAAAAAAAGATCCTTTGTGCAGTGTAATAGATTATAATTATATTCCTTTAGAGTTTCTAATCTATTTTATAACAACTCTCCCATCATTCAAATTCAACGTACAGTCACTCATCTTTTCATTGTAATTTTTTTGCCTCCTGTGTTCTATCCCTTCCTGCACAAGCAGCATACAGGGTGGCTGTAATATGGTATTCCACATTATTCACTTTCATACTATTCGAAAGATAAGTCTTTCAGATTGCATCTTTTCTTAGTACTTTGATAATAAGATACAACTCGATCACAAGATGGAACTAATGCTGAAAGCTAAACCTGCTAGATTTCGGGGTGAGTGTGGAAACATTACAAACACTAATTTCTGCCTGGATATTCACAAAGATTAGCTACATTTTGTTAATGCCAGATTTCCCGAAATGCCCTTTCTCAAAGTGCAATTAGGAATGACTAACCCAAACCGCTGATACAGCTACTTCTCTCATTTCCTCCATCAGTGACGGAGGAAGTCTTGTCTATCCAAATTGTTAGATAATACTTCAATTTAGTAAATACTACATTCTCTTCCCCCAAGTTACTATTCACCAGACAGACCATAATGTGGTACTGGATGTGAATGGAAGCTTCAACTGGACAAATAACTTGACATGAAAGGAATGTTGTGTTATAAAGCTTCTCTATATCAATTCAAATAATTACAGGCTTTAATTTACTTTAATGAGGGAAAGCTAACTCCAAAAAAAGGGAATAGAAAGGGAAGAGTTTTAACTATCAATCTGCTTATGTCTCCATACTTTCAGTGACTTGGCAAAGGGACAAGACAGACTCCTCCCTTGTCCTTTCAGAACATACCCCATTTTGGGCAACTGAATTATAACTGATGTTCTGCAGAAGTTCAGTTACCAACTGCTTATTTTCAGAATCCCACACGTGAGGAAGCAAAGAGGTGCAGCCAAAAACAACCCCACAAACCAACAGAACGCACTCCACCAAAAGCCTCATCACAACTACAGGAAGATAAAAGCTGTTGACTTAAAACAAGTTTTACAGGAAACCGTGCAGTACTTCAGGACAACTGCAGCAGCTGAATAGCTGCAGGAGAGTGAAACAGGCCAGAGAACATTCAGTTTTCAGAAAGGAAGCAAAAACTCATCCCAACAGGAAAGGTCGTGATTAACTTTGATTTGCAATGAGTATTTAATGTAAAGACTCACTGAAAATGTCTTTGTGTCCCAAACTTGAACTGCGATTTCCCTAGACTGAATCCAAGCTTTCCCACAAGTTCGTGCTTTGACATTTGGATAGGAAGTGGAACACAAGATATTGTAACTGATTCCAGAATTCTCTCCAGGAACCTGTTTCGAAAGAAGAGTTACCAGCAATACTTGCTGACCTTGCAGTGAAAATGGACTTTACTTTGGAAACAAAGTAAGCTCTTGCAGCATCTCAGTCAGCCCTCTTAACATTTCAATGCAAATCAAATGACAAACCACAAGTGTGGTATGTGAAAAGGAACAATGACAAACTTCTTCCATGCTTAGAAAGCTTTACATGAGGAGAAAATGCACCACTCAATAACCTACATACTTCAAAGCTTTCAGATTAAAGTGACTTATTACAGAAAACAAGATAATTCCACAGTGAATCATTCTGACTTTTCTTCAAAATACGCTAGCATTTTAGCACAGCTAAATCAAGAATCTTTTAAACAAAACACTAATTCAAGCTCTCTAGAATAAAAAGAAATTAATAACTTAACAGAACTCTCAGTAAAAACAAACCAAACAACAAAGAAACCCCAAAACAATTATTAATCCATGAATCAAAAGAAAACTTGTTCAATCCCTTTAAAATTACTAAGAAAAAAAAAAAATCACTCCAACAGATTAGCCTCATACAAATATGAATTTTATTTACAATTTTCCAAATTCTCAATCAAATCCAACTTCTCAGTTAAATGTGTAGCATTTCTCCTTTAAAACAAATTAAACATTGTGTTCTTTTTACATCTGCAATATGGAGTCCGTAGGTACATGCTATTTGGGGCATCTAATGGAACAAATTTAGATCACTACGCGTGTGTGTAACACTGAAGGTATTCTGTGAAGACTTTCTTCAAAATATATCCGCCTCGGGGACAAACATTTCCATAACCACTTTCTAATGACAATTAGTGAGGAAGGTTTAAAAACCCAGTATTTTATACCAGGACATACTGTTCACATATATTTCAGGGTATGTTACCATGTTCATATTGCAAAGTTGCCTGCTCTATAAGCAATGCCACTGAAATCAGACTAAAGATTACCCACAGACTTAGATATTATTCAATGTGAATAAAAATGGCCATTGATGACTTTTACTTGAGTATGTGTAGTTATGGGCCAATCTGTACCTGATCTGGTACCAGTGTGATGTGATCTGTTCTGAAACTTGAAACCACATGGGTCATTATAATAAAATCTTTTACAACTGTATTGCACATAAGGTTTCTCAAAAGCACAAATCTACATAAACGTGTCCTGAACTCAGAATTTACCTGTTAACTCTCATGAATAAAATCAACCAAATGGTAAAATTGTTTATTTTTCTCATCCCAGTGTCTGTGAATGAAGAGAAGAGGGAGAAGATATATACAACTTTGGAATCAATTCAATTATTTGTTTCTTCTGCACGTAATTTGTACTTCAGAGATGAGGATTAAAAAAAAAAAAAAAGCCAGACAGACCTTGGATTTATCTTTAAAAGTACCTCAAAAACATAACCAAAATTCAATTTAATTTTGATACATATTAAAACATTTTAGTCAGTTCTGCCCGACAGCATAACAAGACAGAAATGCACAAGACTTTAAACATGCTTTAAAATGACATTCAACAAAGTATTTAAAATTTAATAAATAGCATACAATCACACACAAATACATTTCATACTGGATCTTTAAGCCTACTAAAAACAGACTGGCAAAGAATAAATAAAACAGTAGTTGACATTTTTGTTTTAAAAAGGTGTAGATTCTTGTTGTCACACTAGTAGCCACGTATTAACCTGCTTATCACAAAATTGGAAGTTATGAGCTTTTTTTCCCACTGATCTGTTTTGCTCCAACATGTAGCATCATAAAAAAAATACACTAAGAGGGATTTATTTATTTTTTTTAAACAACCAGTCTGCAACCAAGTAAACCAGTTTTTAAATACAACGAATAAATAGGGAATTAGTAAAGCAAATTCAATTGCAACAAAAATGCAACACCCCAAGAAAAGAGCCATGGAAATATATAGCCATTGCAATATTAGACAATAATAGTACTTAAAGTGATAGTGCTTGTGCACTAAGCTCATTAGAGACCTTAATATGATTTTAGTGCAAATCCCTTGAGTCCAAACAAGCTTTATACCCTACAGTATTAGGGAAAGATCTATTACCAGTTGGAACTTATTCTGTAGTGTATTTGTACATATTGGATATTTAAAGAACTAACACATATTGTAATATCTTCGGCCCTTTTTAACTTCAAATCGAAAAGACTAATGACTGGGGATTTTACATACTATTTGGCTGTACCATATTAGATTGCAGTTTACGGAAGTCAGTGCTATAAAAAGCTTCTGCCATCAGCTTATCTATTATATCTAAATTTCACAAATCATTGCATTTTGTACTTCTGAAAGAAAAAGAATGCTCCTGGAGAAAGTTTCTCCTCCCTTTAAATAAGTTCACATTATGATGAAATTCAAGAATATTTAGACAAAGTGTTGTATAAACTCAAAGAAAAGTACATATTTTACATTAACAATCCTTACCAGTATTTAATATATTAAGTTACAAGTATGTTGGCAATAATACAACAGAGTCAATTCCTAAAGGAAAATAATTCTGTACAAATTCACCTGTTAATATGGGGTTAAACAGGCAGCCAAATAAGTTTTGAGCAGCCATGTTTCTGGTTTGAACTACAGTACCAGGATAAACTAAATTTGAAACTAACTGGGATAACTTAAGTTTAAAGTGTAATCAGATTATACTGGATACACACATTGTGTATTCAGAGCCATTAAAACGTTCACTCTAATAGTTCCAGAATGTCATCCAGTACAAGAAATGTTTAATCAACTGCACAGGCTAAAATAGTTTCAACATATTGTTGTCCTGGATTTTTTAAAACTAAAAACTAGTTTTAACTGTGAAGTACAAAACAATGACAGATACTGCTCCAACTTGTACACAATCTTTCCTAAACAATCCGTACCTAGCAGAGTAATAATGCCTCATCGTCACTAGTTTCACTTTTCACTGTTGCTTCTAAGCAAGTGTCGGGTATCTGGGCAGTGTGTACGATGCCACAGCTCTCACAGGGGCCATCTCGACTGCATGACCTTACACCGTGATGTGTTGCACTGTAAGGCTGCCTAAGCCCTGGTCCTTGATCTGAGCTGAGATCAAGTAGAGGTCTTGAACAGTCATTCATGTCAAAGTCTGATGCTACATCAGAGACTGGAATTAACATTTCAACATCATCATCCTCTTCTCTTCCACTTACCCCATTATCAAGCTGTCTCAAAGGACTTTGGTTCTGATTCACTGAGCTTGATCTCCCTAAAGTAAAGCGTACCCAGCGTAAGCCTTGAGTCATACGACTTAGCGCGCTAGTGAGCTGGTGACGTGCGGGACTTGTGCTTGGGGGCTCTACGCTCGTCACTTCTCTTCCACTATCCGTGTTACCGCTACTGCCGCTCTGAGCAGAGGAACTCCCACAGGCTCCAACCGTCGCTTCTATTGCTGTTGCAGGTGGGACTTTCTGAGGCAAGGTGGCAGCAACACCACCAACTGCTCCTGCTGTGTCTCTTCTTTCATTATCTGTGTCCGTATCATCAGATTCAACTGAAAACAGACTTCGGTGAGTATTATTTCTTTCAGCTTCCCTACTAGTACTTTGGCTGGCAACATCATCTCCATCTGCTGAGACCAATGCCAGTGATCCAGAATGACGTGACCTTGCAAAGTTAAAAATTCGATTCCAAATGTTACTTGATCTGCCAGCAATAGGAAGTCTGATTGAGGTAAATCCAAGCTGAGATCGTACTGCCAGTCTCAGGTTTTCCAGAACTGAAGCCTAAATGAGAAGACAAGCAACAATCAAGTGTTGACATTATGTTGTCACTGTTCTAACAAAGGAAGAACAACTATTGTGCGAAATGGCACATAACCACAAAGTTAAATGTAGAGTCTCAAATATTAAAAAGTGTTGCTGCTTTAATATTAAGGATCTGGTGTACGCAGCAATAGGCTATATTAAAAACAAAGCAAGCATGAAAGATGTCTAGATTCTCTTGAGGAAAAAACATTATGAATAGGGAAATTAAGAAGAATTACATACGGAAGAAAAAGGGGAATAAAAGCAATTAAGTATATAAGGTACATTTCTGCCCAAATCAACACTGCGCAGTATCCAAACAATACTTTAATGCACAACCTACCTCTTCCCTTCCAATAGTTCACTGAATGATACTGGAATTCAGGCATATAAATACATACATTCAAAGGCTAGTGGAGACTGCTACCCATAAAAACCAGTTCTGAAGGCATGTATCAGTTTTAGGCTTATGTTCCATCTGAGAATCACTCTCATTTATTAGCTTTGACTTTGTTATTCATTCCTGATAGTTTTATATGACATTACAGCCTTGCCTTTGCCATCATCTTTTCTATGCATAGTGGGCATGATTGTACCTAAAAATATGCACAGTGGATATGAACTACCATTTTGCATTAGAAGTCTTAATTCTTCTTTCACAGATTTCGAGGTGCTAGCTTGCAATCTTAACTTATACAACATCATCAACATTAAACATACAACTAGATCTACCAATCTATTACTTTTCATGAACAAGGAATTCTATACGGTGCATCACTGGTATTCATTAACAAGAAAAAAAGCCTGCAAAGAAAACTGTGTGGTGCTACTGTATCATGATTTTGTCTAATGGCTAATCCTTAGTATAATAGTGTTGGCCTGAAAGGAATGAAAGAAAATGCTACAGAACAAGAAAACACAGATGAAAGTTAAAATATCTTTATTCTAGTCTCCTTAAAATTTAAGTGGTCTGCCTGCTATTTTGGAGTCTTACCTGATTTGGTGAACAAACAGGAAAATCTTCAACTGGTGGAATTAAGCCCTGGGCAATTAACTGTCCATAGGATGGAGGAGCTTCTCTTCTTAACAGTTCAGCCTCAACCCTTGACAAATGAGTTTCAAATGATCTTTCAAAGAGAAAAGAAAATTTGTAATACATATAAGTTATAATATGTGTGTGTGTATATATATATATATTTAAAACTACATCAGACTATTATGATCTGAAGTAATAAATTTCAGCAGATGAATTTTTATTAATTCAATGGATAAAGAATATACAGTAAGTCCTTGCAGTCATTCCTATGTGTCTGTCCAGATGAGACAAGAACAACAAAATCAACCCAACAATAAATTCCTTAATAAAAAAAAAAAGTGCATAGACTAGAATGGACCATGAGAGATGCTTGTAGTATTTTATAAAAACTGAAGAATGTGTAATATCCTGATATGATAGAGTCTACAATAGAATCAACATGCTGTTAAACACAGAATTGAGATATTTAATTACAGAAATGGAGATTTTCTACACTTTGTTTTTGATAACCACATCTCAAAGCTTAACTCTCAATAGTTAAGTGATCAGAATACTTCCGTTTCCTTTTAACTAACCTCTTTTTCCTGTCAAAGAAGGAACAATGCCTTTAGAAATCACAGGCAACAATAATTGTATGTCAATAAAAATGTTTCAAGTATAACAATAAAATATATGAAAATACTTTAAAAATTTAAGTTCTTGAGGCCAACCATTCTACCTACCTTCGCTCAAACATCCTGAGTGAGTACAATTTACAAGTACATCCCAGTGCAATGACAAGCAGCAATCCACAAATAAGACTCCCAATGACAGCTGCAGTTATTACTCTAGTGGGCACAATGACTGGGCAATTCTCTTCATCACTGCCATCGCCACAGTCATCTTGAGAATCACAAACCCAGCTCTCAAACACACAGCGGTTGTTTTTGCAATGAAAATTTCCTGGCTGACAGAAGAAACAATTTTTTTCATCTGAACCATTAGGGCAATGATTCTGGTAGTTGCAGCGATCGGAACGGGGGTAGCAAACACCATTTCGAGAGCAGGGAAACTCATCTCTTTGGCACATAGTGCAGTTGGTTTCATCCCTTCCATTTGGACAGTGCCAGTAGCCATCACAGCGTTGCTGCTCCGTGTAACAACCCCAATTTCCACCACATGGGATTTCCCAGGGCAAACAGAAGCCATCTACTTGATAGGTGGCATTGAATCCTCTTGCAGCATTCACTTTGTCAGCACAAAAATGCACTCGTATCTGTCCTGAGGATGAAACAACTGTAAGGGGAGCATGAGAGTCAAATGCTGTTAGCACACGCAACAGCCTCCGTGGATTCTCCTCTAATCCATCATATATTTTGACATAGTCTCCATAACCTGTACCATCAAGTTTAAAATCAGTGAATCGCAAAATTACTTTGCGATGATCACCAGTGTCTATCAGCCAGGTGCAGTTGCTTCCAGGTGGATAGAAGTCAGGATAGTTGGGAGAACTGAAAGTACCATAAAAGTACTTTAACCATTGCCCACATGTTGGCACATGACAGTCTACTTCATCTCCTAGGTCAAGACAATCAATGTTACCGTCACATTTTAAAGATTCTGGAAGGCAAGTGTAAAGCTTGGTGAAGCGAGAAAGACACTGGAACTGATTGTAAGCACAAGGTTGAAAGGAAGAAGCTGTCTGAGGATTAGCTTTGGCACAGATTTCTTCATCTGAGTTGTCTCCACATTCATCCATATTATTACATTTCCAACTTTCTGGAATACACTTCCCATTAGCACAATGAAACTGGTCACAATCACAATTTGGTTCATCAGATTTCCCTGAAAGAAAACAAAAGAAATTATAAAAATAGTCTCTTTTTAGACACTTTTTTATGGTTTGTGTCACATCTATTTGCTGCACCAGATAGTTCAAAATGGCAAAACTACTATTTAAAGTCTCTGTAAATCATCATAACTTTCAGTAAGTTTCAAGATAAAACAGTTTTTTCAAGTCAAAATTCTGTCAGCACATCAGCATGAGCCTCATCCTTAGCTGCTTTCAGCCAAATAACTTTAACCCAAACAAAAAATCTGGCTTCTAAGGTGCTAAAAATATGTCAGAAAAATACTGTTTCTCTCCTCTATCACTCGAAATACAGAAACATTTTGTCCCGCAGTACCAGTTACCCCCTCAATTTTTTTCTTGTAAAAGCAGCCAGACCTCTCTCCTTCTCTCCTGTCTTCGTATGTTCCTACCTTGTACCAAAGGATCTATGGCAAGAGAAAAGCTGACAGAAATTATACTTTAAAAGTTAAGGATCCACATAGTGGTCTAGAAAACATGGAAGTGTGAAGGTTTTTTGGTCTTTTTTTTTTTTTTTTTTGTAGTAAGAAAATGTGGTCTAGTGGCTACTACAACAATTGTAACATCAAAAATAATTTTTTTCAGGCCTTCATTTATTAAAGTTCCAGACATATTAAACACATTGGAAGCAAGCTGGGAAGCGATCTATTTTAGCTTTGCAACAGCTTAGCTGAGTCAAATATTGGTGTATCATTTAAAATCACTGCAGTTTCTAAAAACCATGGTACAGACTGTAAAACTGGCTATAAAACAGACTTCTGTGGTCAATCCACCAAAAAAATTTAAAAAAAATCTGCAGGTGGTCCCACACAGAAGTAATTCAGGAAATAAATTAGACTAATACATACTAAATCTAAATACCACTACACTTAGGGTTCTTAAAAACAGAAATAGGAAAAACAGCATGAGGAACTTACTGAAATGCAGACTCTCCCAGAAGAAGCAGGTTCTATCTTGTTTTACAAGAGAACAATTCAGATTGGAATGGATCTCTGGAGGTCACCTAATCAAATCATCTGCTCAAAGCAAGGCTAACTGATGTTTGATAGGGTTCTTCAGGGGGCCTTGACCAATCAAGTATTTTCAAAGTTCCAGTGCTTAACCACACAAAGCGATAGAAGTCCTCATATCTAGCCTGAATTTCCCTTGATGGAACTAATCTGCTGTGATAGGTCATATCACACCTCTGTTCTCCTTTTATGCTATTTCAGTATCTTAGAAAGCATTAAAAAATGCTCTACCTTGAAACAGTAATTAAAAAAAAAAAAAGGTGCAACCGCAGCATTTTTAAAAATTTACAAATGCTAAGGTTTTTTAAAAATGAATGCAGGAAAAATGACACCAACAAGAATGATAAATGTTATAAGCACTGCAGACAAGTGCTTAAGTCAACAAATCTGCTGACAGAGTGAAAGCAGAGTAAAATGTATGTGCTGTCAGTGATTAAGTTATTGAAAATGTTTATTTCACTTAAAACACCAAAGAACTGAGCTAGTATAATTTATATATCTAACAAAACAAAAAGATCATACATGTATATTTATGTATATATACTATACACTCATACACATCGTTTATAATATTAGTATGGCAAATATTTAGAACCCTGGCCTTGAATTTGAGACTTGTAAAACTGAACTATTAGACTTGCCTCGTCTAAGTTGAATGCCTATATTTCATAGGTGGAGGGCAACATAGGAGAACATGCATAAGAAGAGTAATTGAACTTGTTCGAGTACTAATACTCTAGCTCAGTGCTTCTACCTTGCAAAACCTGCAGAAGGCCAAGTAGAAAGCTGGAGTATGGAACTGTAAATATTAATGGCAATATTGTAACAAATCAGGTTACAATTTCAACCTAAACTCTTCTGCAGGTTTTTAAACATCCCAGAGAAGAGTTGCCAGCTTGATCCTGGTTTAACATCTTTAATCGCCAATCCTGAAGTCAATACATCACTAAAGTTTACATATGAATCAAAAATTAGATTCCTAAAAATAATGAGAGATGTAAAAAATAAGACTACCTTTGGAAACTGCATCACAAAAGACTTCAGGATATTACAAGATAGTTAGCAGGACCCATGTGCAATTGTAACCAAAGGACTAATACAATCCTTCCATGCACTTACAGTGAACACAAACCTCTGTAATTTTATTAACTCTTTTTTTTTCATTCTACTTCACCATTAGTGAATTCCGTCCCATTCCAATACCCATAATTAAAGAGGCTGATAAATTAAGAATGGTAGAGGACAGAGGAAAGACAGACAAGTGAAGTGACACAAAATTTAACTTCTAGTCAAGTACCCTTCCTAACTGTAATGTTTTGTTGTTACTGTTTTGTTTAAACTGAAATACGAATATTTACCTGGAAGATATTATTTCCTTCCAACAAGAATTAATTCAAACAATTCACATAGCCTATCTTCCGCATCAGATTTTAAACACGGGGCTCCCTAATGATTCCTTTTGTGCCTGTAATCTATATTCTTTCCATGATCTCAGCACAAGTAGGCTTAACTTGCATCCATGTAACTAAAGTACTGTTATTTTTCCCCCTTTTCTAAGACCACATGCTACCTTTGAGAGTAGCCTTAAAACTGAATTAAATAGTCTATTGAGGCACTAAATGATGCACTACTGTATGATGCTAATGAGAAGAAATCAAACAACATAGTGGCACAGTTGAATGTATAGCAAAAATGTTGTTAGTATTTCAGGAGTCCCGTTTTCACACTCAAAAGCAGAAACGATCAGATGATTATTAAAGCAGATTTGTCAACCCTTTTCCTATACACAGGTCACCTTACAACATTAGAGGACTGCTCTGATAACTGAAACACTACATTTCCACCTCAATAGTGAAATAGCTCCTAAGTATCATATGAAAGATAGGGACCAAACTCCTTTCTGCGCTTTCCACCTTGAAACTTCAGGTTTGTGAAAGTCACTGACAGGGCAGAGGAAGCCATTAGGTAGAAAGATTGCAGAATACAGAACAAGAACAAAAATAGCTTAGGCTAGAGGAGGTCAGGGCTCATTTTACTGAATCTTGGTGGAGTAGTTTTGAAGACACGTGGCAGTGGATAGGTGTAAGACAGAGTTATGAACAGAGGAGTTGTAAGTTGGCGCACAGATTTGGAGCAGGCCAGAAAGTGGATATAGGCATATACTGGAGGGAGCAAGAGAACGTGAAATCATTATGAAAACAAGGAATCCAGTATTTGGAATGATCAGGATGTAGAACACCATAATCATGCTATTACATAGAATTGCAATATCTCTTAAGGCCAGAAAAAAGTTTGGAACTAGTCTTTACCCATGACTGGCCGCCTCCTCTCTCTTGGCAACAACTACTAGAGCAAGAATTGCCCACAAAACAGTCTCAAACTACTACTACTGGTAACCAGCTTATATCACAAACTTGATTTTTCTAAAAAAAAATTCTGCAAGTACAGAACCATGTCTGTACTTCTGTACTTGGCTAGAGTAATCCATCATATTAATATGTTGAGGATTTTTTTTGTTTTGGGGATTTTTTTGTTGCTGTTTTTTGTTTGTTTGTTTTTTAATATTTAAAGATTGTATAACTTCTGGAGATGGAAAAAAATTATGTAATTTCTAGGAGAAATGTAAAAAAAATCCTTCCATTTCTTCCTTCTCTTGCCATATTTATGGTACTCGTAAGTCTACCCAACTATTTTAACAAACTAATTTTAGTCTGATGAAAGCATTTTAAATCTTAAACTATGTTAAAAAAACCTTCCAGTTGCCTAGTATTAGTAGTGAACTTTTTTCCTCCCAAAATCATTCACTCTGCTTGTTACTGTAATCACCAATTCCCACTTTGAAAATTCAAGCTGTGCATAGGATAAAAATATTTTACTCCATGTGTATTTTCCCTGATTTCAATAAGCCTTGATTTGACAAAAGAAAATACATATACTTTACCCTGCTACAAGGAAGTAGTTCTTGAAACAAAACAAAAAATGAAACCATAAAGCTGTACTAGGTATCATTTGAAACATACCAGCAAAGTAAGCTAGTCTGAAGCCTTTTCTGGAGATGCTATCATCTGAATGAAATCTGATCCAAACATGATCCTGTGAAGAGATGTATGGTGAAGGAATGGAAGAACCGCATGCTCTGTAGCCTTCGATATTCTTGTGGCTTCCAATTGTTAACCAATCTGAGCTGCATCGTCGTGATCCCTGAACATCAAAATCTTGAAAGCTGAAAGGAAAAAAAACATAAAGAAAAAGGTCAAAATTGCTACTGAACAACCAAGCTGATGAATTACTATTCATAAAAATGGAAATTAGTTGTAAGGTTTTTTTTTTTTTGTTCTGAAATAAAGCGAACAGCTTCTCTACCCATTCAAGAATAGGATTTAACCTTGTGGTGATGACATTTTTATGTTATGAGGACAGCAAGAATCTATTCTGTCAACCAAAATATTGCATCCACTACTTAAAAGAAGTTCCGTTCACTACAAAAAAAAAAAAATCACATTAAGCCTTCAACTAAACACAAACAAAAAATTCTGTTCATTAAATTGTCTTTATGACTCTCATTTAATGACTTCCATATACTACTAAGTGGTTTTATTTAACCCAAATTTCATCAGAACTTTAGTTAATGCGACAGCCAATGATATGACTTGACATTATAAATACAGCTAAATTGTTCAAAACTAAGATTTCAGATAAGATTTTCTCCCAGCTGCACTACTCGGTTACCCAACGGGTATGTCATGGAACGTTATGGTATGGCTACAGCTATACTAAGACATGCTGTCATGGTAATGAAGTGTGAAGAGGACAGAGTCTGGGCAGAGCAGGTCTGTACAGACAACAGAGCAGTAAACCAGAAATGAAATGTATGAGTGGCAGAAAGCAATGTGAGAGGGAAAAAAAAAGTTTTATTAAAATAAACACTATGAAAAAGTTTAGAAAGCACTCTAGCAGTTGAACAGTTATACCTACTTCACATTGCATCTGTGCCAGTTTAATATTTAATAGAAAAATTGTTTCAATTAAAAAGCAGTACTTTAAACGTGTAACTGATATCAAAGCAAATACTTCATAATGAAGAGCTGCTTCTTAGGTCAGCAAGTCTGTACTGGAAACTGAAGTAAATCTGCAGCTAATGCAGTTTCATGATCAGCCTATGAAGCAGTACTAATTTGTATCCTGATGCTAAAACAAGCCTAGATTTCCCTTGTGGCAGTAACGGGGAATGAACTGATGAGAACTTGAACCTACGATACAACTTTTTTCATTACTTCTTTAGAAAACTTACAAGATAGGTGAAACTCTAAGGAGCTCCCTGCATTAAAACTCAACATTTCCAAAACTGCATTCATATTTACAAGATTTACTATTTGTACCCTGCAAGTTTTAATCACCCATGAGACTTCATAGCAACAAAGCATTACAGACTTTCCCCTACACATTTTTTAATGCATAATTCTTATTTCAGAGACATTAAAAAGAAATAAAAAAATGAGCACATAGGAACTTTTTCTAGTCACTAGTTCTCCAGCTGAGAACAAATGCTACACGGCTGTGTGAGAACAAATCAGATAAAAGGAAAGGCAGAAACCAGACAAAAGAAAACCCCTGCATTTACAGGAAGGAAGTGGAAATTGGTACATACACAACTGGCAGTTAAAAATGCCTAGTCAGTACTTCTTCAATCCATGTTGTTAATACAGGAGCACTGTTACCTTATAGTAATGATCTCGCCTGGGTTTGCGTGGATGTACCAGCTACAGTTGATTCGGGCAGGATACTCAGAAGGCCACCCTGGACTTGTGATTGTCCCACTTGGTGATCGAATTTGTTCTGGAATATCTCCGCAAGCTAAAAAATACATATATTGAAAGCAATTTAATTAATTATATATTTTTTAAAGCAAATAGGACCAAAAAAAAAAAAAAAAAAAAATCTGTCAGCACTGATCAGGGAAAATATCATGCTGAGTTAGATTTAGATGATGTATCAATAAGAACAATGTCTAAAGGAGTTCGTAATAGAACATATCAGCCAAAAGATGTTTTCCAGTGTTGACAGTGCAGAAGTCTATACTAATGTCAATCAGTACTACAGATTAAAAAAGATTATTCTATAGAGACTTTGACAACTTTATTATTAAAGTGAAAGACTTCGTATTTTCTAATTTCATTTTTAGCCTTCACAAAGATTTAGCTCAATTTAACCATTCATTTACACCTTACATGGCCAAATGCATTAGAAGGTGAAAAATAAATTATAGCTAAATAATCAAGTAGCTGAAATTTCCTGTCTTGGGAAGACCCAGTGTCTGGCCAACATTCAAATATCCCCTTCCAGCCCCTGGCATGGAAATGATCTTCATATACATGATTACAAATGCTTGCAAGGCAAAGAGCACTTAATGCAGCACATTTCATTTACAAAAGTTAGGTTCACAAGAGATTATTCTTAAGAGGGACTTGTGTAACTACATTTCTGATAATAAACTACAGCCATTTGTATTCTTTATTATAGGTGTAGCTTTCTGCATTGGCCTTAACTCAGCTGCTTGTTCCCTTCACTAGAGTGTTCTCAGCTCTGCTGATTTTATTTCAAGTATTGTACTTAACTAGTTTCACAGTTTTGTTTTGCTAGGGTTTTTTTCCTCCTTAGTATCCATATATCCAACATCTGTCATATAGCATATTCACAACCTTCACATAAATAGGAAGGCCCGAATACTCTTGCTACAGAGCTTGAAATTACGAGAAAGTTTCAGAGGTCAGAAAACACATTAAAAATAATTGCCCTCTGTGCTTTCATTTATAATTTCCTCACTGCTAGTCCAAAGCTGCAAGCTCTCAAAGTTTACTGGTAACACAATCAGTTACACACAGTAGTTCAAACACAAGAACTATTACAAATGAGGAAGCATTTTCATTATTGCCTGATGATCAAAAGCTTTTAGAATTTTTAAAAATTTTTAGTATGTATTTAATTAAAATAACAAATCAGAACTGATGCGGTGAACAAACATGAAGAACTGCATTTGGAATAGTGCAAAAGTTGTAATAATGTAGTTTGTAAACAGGTTATTAATTTTCTTCTACTTTTATCCACAATCAAGCTTTTAAGATAATTTTTCAACACTACAAGGACCAGAAGTGATTGTTTAGCTCTAATACAATATAAAGTTCTTTTCTTAAATTATTGTTACTTTAAAAAATTTCGATATGGCATAACAAATACATGTTTAAAAATAGGTTTAAAAGAATTAAAAGGCAAAAATGCTGGCATATGCATGAATTTTCTGCATTAGGTTAAATACAGAAATCTAGAAATGCAACTCAGTAAACGTTTTCAAGTACAGCTGTAAGAAAACATTGCTTTAAATAGTTTTTCACATGTTTCTTATTAGAGCTTCATTCATGCTGCGCAGTTAAGTATTAACATACTTTAGGTATAGAATGCAGGATCTGTCCTAATACCCAAGGACAAAAAAGTCTCAAAATACAGGAAGCTATTATTTTATTTGAATATTCAATCAACTATTCATTGGAAACTTTCTTTTTTTAATTTTGAGCAAACCCTATAGGTGGTGCTCTAACACCGTAATATTTTGGAACGCTTCTCTGTATGAATTATCTGAATGTGCTTTACATGTGTTCACACAAGAAATGGAAGGACTGGAAAGAAAAACTGGTTATTCACAATTAAACGTTGAAATAAAATAGCAGTTTTAACAGGTTCAAAACAAACAAACATGCAAAGAAGTGGAAGAAACATTTTGTATCAAGCTTGAAGATGTCAGCGAGCAATTCCATGCACCACTTGGCTACTACTGAAACAGTGCTCAGCTTAAAGTAAGTTGCCTTCAGGTGAAACTTATACTATTACAACACTCACCTGGATTTAGTTATTTACAAACTGACATATGAAATTTTGTCACCAAGATCCTCTAAGGAAGCTTTTAAATTTGCCTGACAAAGAATAACTTTACACTAAACGATACAAAAAAAAAAAAAATCCATCCAACATATGTTTATTCGATTTTACAAAGTTCACCTCCAAAAACTTAAGCAGACTATAAATATATGCACAGCAGGTGTCTATTGAATAGAAACCCCCAAACACTGCTAGCAACTGTAAATTACTATGCAATTAGTTTTGCAATCCTATACTGCCACAGCACATCCTGACAAATATAATCTACTCAACCCAATCCCAGCAATAGTACAAGCAGTGACTCTTGTTACACAAGTCTGAATAGAAGAAACTCCACGTAGAAAGCCTGTATAACCAAGGTAGTATTTCCACAGCAACATGAAAAAATCCCGTTTTACTCAAATGCAGGTTTCTTGTATTTTGGCCTTTGTTTGCAATACCAGCCATATCCCTATATTTGCTATATTATTTGACCTAAAATGTCTTTTTCTCTGTTTCCACTAAAGCTAACACTAAAGAGCTGAGGGCAAAATATGACCATTTCCAGCACAATCCAAAATGGGAAGAGAGAAGCAGACTAAGGAGGGCATGAGGAAGCAAGAATGACCACAGGCACTAAAATACAGGGTGAACAACTCTGTACTTCCACTGTTGAAGAAAGAAAAATTAAACTGAAGAAAGCGTGCATGTGACAAAGTCAGTGTTCAAAATGTAAAAGGAAATGGACTTGAAAAGGGAATTACATCTTCCTTGACTTCAGGTTAGCTAGAAAAGCTAAATGTACTCGCATACTTGGTATACATTCATGCACTGAAATTACTTACTCAGGAGACAACAGAAATCTCCTATTTTCTTAAAAAGTGTGTTAACAGTCAAGATCAACTGTGTAGAAGCTGCAGTTCAGAAGTGCTGTCATTTTGAGAGAAATTTTATTTCTCAGAAAGATTTTTAAAATCAAGGATAACCTTCTGAAATATAACAGTTTTAAAGGGAATCTACTTTATGAAGATAATAGCAAGCCTTTTAAAATAAATACCCGACCCTCCACTTGACTGGGATGTTTCTTCTAAAACTTTTGAGAATATAATGTAACAGACATTTATTAATGTGTTTGTAAGCATGGAGAATGTGAGCAACATCAAGAAGGGCATGGGAGTCAAAAAACCCAATTCAACTGACAGCACATAAAACAGAAATGTATCAAGAGGCAAACATCTTTACACTAAGTTGTGGAGAATTTGTACTTCAAATTCCAATTGCTAGTGGCCCCGCAGGCATTTGTCATACAGGTCAGTTTTGTCTAGAGAAACTTAAAATTACAGGAAAACTGACTGGAATAATTTATTATGAGTATTAAAAATACATAAGAAAACAGCAGAACAAAAATTAGAGGAGTCACGAAAAAAAGGATGTGAGTTTGTAACCATGGTAGAAGCACAAAACAAACTGAGACAGTTGCATCACAGAGAAGCAAAGACACACAGTGATGCATGCCAAAGATGTTCTCAAATATCATGCTGGTGGCTATAAGATTTTTGGGTGGGAACAAATCTCTCCTGCACAACCATTTCCACAGAGGCGTTGTCTCTGCCTACATTTCTCTCAATTCCTCTATATATTCAGATACTCTGGTATTCTGCTCATCCATCTCCTACCCGTTCTAAACTCTTTCTTTAAAAAATCTGCCAAGAGGATAAGCTGTGCACATGGTTTTCTGGTATAGATGGATTTTCTTGTAGACTTTTTAAAAACATGTACAACAGTTTTCCTTATTCCCTTCTTCCTGAAATTTGTTCACCACCACACATTACGGAACATGACTGTAAACTATCCATGAGGTGTTGACTGGTAAACAGAAGACAGCCAATGAAAACTTCACAGTACCAAATTCAACTTGCAAGTTATAACAAGAAAATAATTGAGAAACCTATGCAGAAATTCTGTACCAAGATCTAGAGAAGTAAAGTACCTGTAGTAACAGTGAACAACATGTCAAGGAAAAAAGTCACTTCAGAAAAGCAGGGAGAGGGAGATTAGGGATTTATCTTCACAGTAATGCCAGGAGATTAGTTGAAAAGATAAAAGAATTAGCTTTCAATGTGAACCACAAGATGATAAGGTATGCATTATATTGGACATGGTAAGGACATGAATGCAGCTGGATAAATGATCTGAAGGTGTTTAAAACAGCTTAGAGTAAAAAGAGAATAATGTTGTGATAAAGTCTAAACCATGAATAGGGAGGATAATTATTGCATTTGTAACTCTCAGGAGCCACTGAAAGTCTTATTTGGAGAACTACAGGAGAAGGCAGCACAGGAATCCTTGCCTGCAGGTCAAGCTGTAAAGCTTTAATTTAAAATGCCATTTGCTCTGCAATACAGACACACACTCAATAAAAAGGAATCTTTTTTTTTTTTTTTTTTAATTGTTGTGAACAAATGTTTTCACCAGTGTAGAAGTTCTTTAAAATGGGAGGGTGAGGGGGAAGGGCAATTAGTTTTGCAGTTGTGGCAATTATGGTACAACACATCCCAAAGACAGACCTGAAAATATTTCTATATTTTTCAGATTTTAAAGGCATAAACACTTGCTCTCTAGTGATAGTTTATATGCAAGAGACAACATTCCATTATTGCTGTTGGTAGAAAAAGCATGCTCATATATTAGAGGTGTATCTGTAACTTGGCAGATATAATATACGGCAGAAGCATAAATATCAAAGACCACAAAGGTCTGTGCTATTAAAACATAATCTAGTAAGGTAGGTCATGTAGCCTTACAGCGGCAGCGTGACAGGAAACCTACCATCAAGACAATCATTTCATTTTAAATCCCTTCTCAGTAGCAACTGTCCAGGAAAATCACTTGCTTGGTTTCAACATCAAGTTACAGTTGGATTTAGAAAGATTAAAGGCCTTTAGTTCTATTTTACAGAAACCCTGCTGAAAATTATTCTGATAAATATAAAGCTGTCCAGGTATGCTTGATGAAATACACAATGTGCAAGTTCAGAAAACATGTCTGGGAGACACAGATTGTTTCAGAGTAACTAAAAAAAATCATCTAAATCCATACTCATTTTTTATACTTGGGCCATACACCTAACACTTAAGATGTACATACAAAGACCTGTAAAGAAAATGCCACTGGGCCTGTCTACATGCTTTCTTCTGGTCTTTACCACCCCCACCCCCATTATCTCAAAATTCTCCAGGAAAGAATTTTTGCTTTATCTTAACATAGAAACTTTAAGAGTATGGTATGTATTTTTCCCCAGCTGGAAAGATATTTTAGAACACATGACCACCAGAACTACTTTTCATATCTATATGATTTTTTTATTTTATTTTATTTTAATTTATTTTTAAATAGAAGTCCTCACTGGATCTTTCTTCTCAGTAGTTAAGGGTCTGTCTACCAGCTGCTGTTATCTTGCGTAGAAAGTACATTGTGTTCTCCTCTTCTTGGCACTGCCTATTCAAGCATGCTGGCCAAAGTACTGAAAGCAGAGTCAAAAATTCCATTCACCTCTTGCCCAGCAGATGCTTTTCTGCCTGTATTGTGACCTGTGGCACAACTGTTACAGTAAACAAATGGGTGAAGGGTTGTTTAAACATATCCTGAAAGCTGCATATCTAGATTTTAGTCTGTGGATCTTGTACAGTCCAGTTCCAGCAACAATTGTTCAAACAGTAGCAAGTACCTGTGCTGTTATTTATTATTTACAGTGGGCCATAAATGTACTATGTATAATACCTGCTGCATTGCTATTGTTGAAAAACAACAGCATTCTTCATGATGCAGCTCAAGAATGGATAGCAAAGATCTTCTATAATTATCCTTTTGCCAGGCTTTGAGTGGAAAACAATGAAAGGGATGAAGAAGGTAATATGGTGTAACAGAGACTCCACTGGCAGTACATTTATTCAAAAACTTAACAGTACGCACAAGAAGCAGTGCAATGTTTGAAGCAATACTGCAAGGATAAGTACAGCGAGATGTGGAGGCTGTTGTTGAAAAGGACAAGTTTGCATTTTGACTCATATTTTAGGAGAAGGGTGTGAAAATCAGTTTTATTTCCAAGGATTAGTGGCAGCTTCCCTATGGAATGAATCACGCTTGTATTCTTCTACTCACTGAAGAGCATTTATCTCCCCATTTGCACATATTATGAGTATCTGTATCATAACCAGCAGCTTAGCTGACACTGCTTAATGACTGAAGAATAAAAACGATACACTGGTATCACCCAATGCCTTAATGGACACACAGTCCCATAACTAACACAGAATAGCCCCACTGTGGCTGCTGCCCAGAAAAGGCCTAAAACAACTCAGTGGAAGAGAATGCAGTAACCTTTAAGCAACACGTGCTGCTTTCATACCCCATATTCTTCTAGCATCTCATCAGTTTCTCAGTTTCATGAGTTCTAAAATTCTTTTTTTCTTGTATTAAGGAAACTGTGCAGTCAAGTGTACAGTAGTGTCAGTTACTGCTTCAATCTAATCAGGTGAAACGCATAACTCCTGGATTTATATTATTTGATTGTAGCAGTGTCCAAAATTACATTTCAATAAATTTCATTTCACAAAAACTTTACTGTGGAAAGAAAATATCAATTCAACTTAAATCAACTTTTCTCTTAGTTCAATGTTTGTATGGAAAAATAATTAAGCAGTCCACTTAGAAAGGCATAATCTGTTCATGAGCATGCAGGTATCAATTTTATCTTATGAGAATTTTTCCATGTTACAGTTGCTTCATTCCTTATTACATGCTGCAAAAGGCAGTAATAATTTTTATAGCCAAATATCTCTTCATAAGATACCAGGTGGCTTTCAATATTTACTATTTAAGTCATGCATGAAATTTAAACATTACAAAAAATGACTTACCCGTTGACACTCCTGAAATATGCACATTTTCAGAATGTTCTGCAAGAGCACCATTTCCTAAAATTAAACATAATGAATAAGCTAATTTCCAAGATAAAATTTGTAAAAATTCTTCAGATACCCTTATACAGGACAGAAAGAACAAACCTGAAGTTATTTTAATTAATATTAAACATTAAGGGTCTTACGTTCATTTTATGATAAAACTTAGAGGAAAAACTAGAGAAAAAGTTACCATACAATGGAAATAAAAAACAAGCATCCTTAGTGTAGTAGGAACAAATACACTAGAAAGTTAAGGAACTAGAGACTAATAGTAGGAAAAAGTTGTGAGAAACTTCAGGTATTTTAGATGGTAGACTTCACATGATTTTGCATGAAATGCCATTTTCTTTCTAAGAAAGGTTTATTTCAATGCATCTTCCCCATCTCCTCCTGGATCACTATTTCTAAGTAAATGCTATGCAAATAAAGACATACGGGGGATGACATCCATCTATTTCATAATGAATTACAGCCTATAACGTTTATCCAGGAAGATGTTTCAGATATAGCCAGGAACTAGCTACCTTCAAGAGTAACTGCCCATCAACGTTCATTAAAACTAAGTCTACTTGCAGAGATGAACAATAAGACCCATGTGGTCATCAAGAGTTAGAAACAAAAAAGTTATTCTTCAGAATCTTATACTATATTGTACTCCTCCAAAGTAAAAGAAGTCTGCTAAAGTGAGTAAGTTTGCTGTCAAGTGGTAGCCCTGTTACAACTTGATCTGTCACATCAAGTATTTGTGCACATTTCTCCCACTGAACAGATCTCATTCTCCTCTCCTTTATTCAACATCTTCTCTTTTAACCTTTACAATTAATTTTTAATGAAATCATCCAGGCATTTCAGGAAAGAGCTACTTACAGGCAGTGAATCCAAAACGTAAAATACATCACTAAGCAAATTTTAAAACCACAACTCAATCTCTCAAATTTTTGTAATATTGAAGATGTGCCACGTCACACACATTTTCATATAAGTGAAATCAGTTGTTCTACCAGTATTGCCATGTAAGTGTGATATGTTTGGGCAACAAGTACCTTAAATATATGAAGAAAACTCTAATTCCTTTTGTGCCAAGCTTAAAGACTGCTAAGAGTTGACCTAGAACATATACACCTAAGCAAGCATCTCAGTGCTCCTCCACTGCAGAGGTTACAAATAAATGTTTCAGAAATTGCCCTGAGGGTTGACATCAAATGCAAAAAGACATGATTTTTTACTTCCTAAAGACACAATGCAGTTAAAAACCTGATGAACAGAATTTACAGAAAAATACAAAGTCTAATTTAAAACAAACAAACAAAAACCAAAACAAAACAAACAAAAAAACCAAACAAAAACACAACCAAACACAACACTGAATTCTTGGGCTCTTAAAAGTAACATATTTCCTCCCCATTTTTAATGTACTAATTTCACTGCATATATTTACATAACAAATTGCTTTGTCTTAAAAAAATAATCCACACTGTAACAATTCCCTTCAATGTTAAAAAGACAGAAGTATTTTAAAACAAAATCTATTTCAAATACTGTAATAGAACAACTACTTTCCAATTAGTTATATTTTACTTTTGAAAATAGTTTTAAGTTTTAAAAAGCTATTCTCCAAATAATTTCTCCGTTTTGCATATAAACTGACATGCTAAAGAGTGTTTGCCACACTGATTCCATGTCTTCAGTAACACTTAGCTCTAAATTCACAAAATAAACATCATCTTTGCACTAAAGTGATTTTACTTATATTTGATTCCACAGGACATTTCTGATTGTCTTGTTTTCTATTATTTCCATCAACATAAGGAAAACATTAACACATTTCAAGACCTCTTGTTTTAAGCTAAAAATAGCTTACTGGTATTTCATCTCTCAAATTACAGTAGGGATTATTCACTCCTTTTCTATTTTCAAAAAGGGGTTATTAGCACATACAACTATATCTGTAGTTGGTATAGAACAATGAAAATGAATAGCATGACAAAAAAGGAATTAACAAACATTTAGAAATATGAAAAAACATGAAGTAATTACACTGAAGGCAGTCAATATCTGGACACTCCATTAATGTCCCCAGAATGTGAATTACAGCTGCCTATACATAAAGACCAGGAAAACAAAAGCCCCAGAATTTTAATGAAATTGATTCTGATAAAAATACAGTAATGAAACATGAAAATACTGACAAAACACTGAAGTGATGGAAGAAAAGCAATGAGTATATTAAAAATTGACAAAAACTATAAATCAGTAATAACAAGAAGCACACTAAAATGGGAACTCATATCCAAACCTTGTACACACTGACTTAGATTTAATTGGTTAACATAAAAAGAAAACTTAAGTCAGTATCTAAAACCAGAACACTTTAATATTTTTCACTGAAATATGCTTTATGATCTAGCAATTAATCTCTTGACATAAAGTGATGTCACATTTATTACCAAACTAACTTCAGTAATTAGTCAGAAGAAGCACTTATGTGTGATGAAGCCTCAACTCAGATCCAAGTACTACAGTATCAAAAGATGTTTTTTAAAAAATTATTTCCTTCCCAATAATCCTTCATTACATGAAAGATGAACCTTAGAAACCTCTCAGATTATTACTTCCTTTTTTACTGGAAACTGCCACTGAAACAGAGTGTGTTCAGGTGCCATTTAAGCGTTACTAACTGCTGCCAGCTTTATGAAATTTTTAGGCAATGATCCTTGTACGACCTCAACAATTATATCACATGATTCCATACAAACCGAGCCCACTAGAATATCAATATATCAGATTACAGATCAGTAATTGACATTAAGATATGGGAACATAATTATCTTTTAAATTCCTGTTCATCTACCTATTTAATACAACAGAGTATATAAATAATTTTTCTTCGGTCACCAGTAAGCTTTCATATTTCTCGATGTTTTAAAGAAATATTTACTATTCATTGCCATTTGAATCTGAAGTTTTAAACTAAAACAGATGACACCTAACAAAACTTGACACAAAGTTTGTCCGCAACAGTTATAGGAGCTGGTTAAGTACGTGTGACAGCACAGCACTGGAAGTCACACACTGACAAGCTCCTGCACAAATCCATTCTGCCTGCGAGAAAACAAGTTTGTTTTTCAAAAACTGACATCTTCCATTAGTTTATTGGTTTGGTGGTTTTTTTTTTTGGTGACTTCTTAAAAAAACTCCAACACTTGTGTAACCAGGACTATACCCATCTCTCTTATATCCTTTCATAAATACTTAGGACATATGGACCACTTAAAATAAGTGACATTAAACAGAAATGTATGTCAACTTTAGTCCTGCAGCTTAACATATGGTCAGCAGCTGCATTTAAGTTAAATTCAAATGGAAAAGGCTCAAAATAAAAATAAGCATCTTCTATGTTTTTTCAAAAAAAAAAAAAATCAAAATAGAGTATTTTAGAATGTTTGGTCAACAGGATACAAAATATGTTAAGCTACTGGTAACCTATAGGTTAAACAAAAGTATGGAAAGTACTGTTGTTGGTTTTCTTTTTAAGTGCACATGACTGTTGCTACCACTGCTGGTAATATCTATAAAGACTTTGACTGCAATAAAAAAAAAAAATTAAAAAAAAAAATCAACTGATTGGTTATTGAGTGTGTTTACAGTATGGAACAACTCAAATTTCTGAGGTGCCTTTCTGTCTTGGATAACTTTAAAAATATCTTAAATGTTCAAGGTATGGTTATGGTCAAATTTGGTCACTGATTCTGATAGACTCATCCATGAAATTTTATTTTCACAGCACAAAGCCAATCCCTTTGATCTTTGTCAGTTTTTTCTATCCCGCCCAAATCCTCTGGATTGACATGCTGTCTTCTCTTAGGAGCAAGAAGAAACAGACAACAATTAATTCTACAAACACTTGATTTAATTCCTTGTGATTTGTGTCTCAGCTGACTGACCACTGAAGCAGGCAAGATGACACTAGGTTTGCCTTCAGGTTTTCCAGCAGTTGGGGCATCTCTCCCCTGTCAGTCTCTTTGAAACTACATTAAACAGTCCCCACCCCAAAAAACACAATACCCTCACAACATCACTTCCAAACATCCTGGTCCAAGGGTCATGAGCCCTACACTCCTACACAGGGTCTGGAAAAGAGAACAAAACTCTGCGGAAGGTAAAAATTATAGCCTTTGAAGGTATTAGACTCACTAACATCTACAGACTTTCATCACAGATAGGAAAATAAACACAGGCCAGGGGAGTGGGGCTGGCAACAAGGAAAACATCGCAGCAGCAAACTCTAACCAAATTGTACAGGAAAACTGTAAGGGGAAAGTGTGAATAAAACCAATGCTTTCACACTTAAAGAACACAACATGCTCTGAAAAAATAGCTGCCATGTTCTATATATTTGAAACCCAGACAGTAGCAGTGATGCTTAGACTAATGTGGATGGCTAATCACAACACAGCAGCCTTCATTTTCGGATGTTACCCCTCTACATTCCTCCTTCCCCATAGCCTATGCAGCACAGATCGCTCTCAAAATGGGATCAGTATCAGACTCAAAAGGATTAGCTGCATAGAAGTAAGCCCACAGCCCTGAAATGAGCTTGTCCTTTATATTTCACTCAAATTCATAGTTTTCAAAAGGCACAGCCAAACAGACACCCCTCCCCCCGCCATAATTAAGTGCCCTTCTTAGTCAAAATGTTCAGATTAAACAAGATAAGCTTCTGGTATTCCAGATATATGAACCTGGAGGTTTCAGACAAAGAACAAGAAGTTTATCTAAATACTGATATATTTGAGATAGAAAATAATAACTCTTAAACAAAAATCCTATTTTAATTTCAATTTGATTAAAACTAGTAATAAAACACACAGCGAAGTGATGAATATTGTAAAAGTCCACCCAAAAAGTATGGTACATGCAACTGTCCACTATGCTTGTAAAACTGAATTTTATAACTTCAGTTTGAAAGAACATCACGTATCTTGGGACTAGTTAAATCCAGATTGTGTTTTATACAGAAGTTGACTGCTGAAATGAAAAAAAAAAAAAAAAAAATCCAGTGGTAAACGCCACATTTAAGTTACCTTTATTCTTGCTGTTAGACCAAGTAGTTACTGTCCACAAAAAAAAAAATCATGCAAACTTATCTCCATTGAAGTTAAATTTTTCTATATCAAGATTAAGTCTCTGCCACTAGCTTTAACAGCCAAATTACAGCCCCTCTAATAAATAGAACTGTATAAATTAAGGAACTGCTGTAGCTGAATGGCTACAACAAGAGAGGTTTTTCTAAACTATTTTGAGTTAAAAGGTACTGTGGTGCATAATGAATGCTACATAAGCAGACCAGACAGGATATTTCTCTTCAACCACAATTATTAGGGACAAGAGATCAACAAGACTTCCAGCATATAACGTGTTTCCAAACACCCTTTTTCATGGTACGTGTTCAGCTTGCTTTAGACAATGTACTTCACAACCAAACTTCCTTTCTTCATCCTACTCCCAAAATTCCTGTCCACTCTGTATCTTACAAAGAGTAAACTTAACTTGTTTACACTGCCTCTTGACAGCTGAGGTTACCTTGCATTCTACTTCATCAAATTTTGCTTCTGACCAAGTGCCACCAAAATAAGAATCTCACACTTCCATGAACAGCCTTTCTTACATATCATCCCACTAAAAAGCCACTTAGCAGTGGTCCTAAGATGCCCTAGTCAAAAACAGCAATATCCTGCTTGATCTAGAGATATGGGAGCTGAAAACATCCATGATGCCTCTGTTATATTCCAGCATGCTTCTTAGAAGCAACCCCTTTTGCTAGCACCTTCTGTGATAGTCCCAGCCAGCGGCCATCCCACCCCGCGCTTCCTGCAGGTCCCCAAGCACAGTGGTGCAGAAACAAGCTCCACCCGACGATGCCGTGTGTCAGGCTGATCCACAGCCACACTCATCTGCTGAGTCCGTGGGCGAGCAGAGCAAAGGCCAACTGCCTACCTGTGACAACTACTGTTAATCTAAGGTTAAGATGTTAAGAGCTCAGAGCAGGGCAGGTGGGAGACCAAGAGAAAAACAAGAACTGCTGCCCTCCTCCACATAAACTAGATAATGTTTAAAGGTCCCTTCCAACTTAAACAGTTCTATGATAAAAACATGTGTTCAGTATGTAATCCAAAATACTATATTGAATTATTTACATGTAGGTCACACGTAGTTAATTGGCCAAAAAAAATTAGGTAGGATCCTCTTCAGTCTTTTGGCTCCTCATTTCCTGAACATTTTGCACCTACATTTGTCAAACTACTGTGCATTTAGAATTAAATGCATAAAATGCAGGGATTTAATGCTGTAGCAACGGCAAAGAGCTACATATCCATTGGTATATGGCCATACTGCTTCCAAATGCTCCTGTACTGCAGAGGAGCAGTACACAGTAAATTGAGATTATGCAACTGAGGAAAATAAAACTTTCTATACTCTCAAATGAACATGAGAGTAACAAAAGGGGCTAGACTTGTTTTTTCATCCTTTATAGACTAGCAAAGTCTCTTAGAATATCATTTCACCTGTACTTTCTCTTCTATCTGGGCAAAACATGTTCTCCAACTACTGCTAAACTGTATTACAGAAATTCAGACTTTGCCTTCCTCAGAAGACAGGAACAGAATTACATGTGCAACTTCAACATTACAAGAGACAAGGAACTGAAAGTAGAGCAAACAGAAAGGGGGGGGGAGGGAAAAAAAAGGTCAGTCTAAACATTTGAAACGTACTCTCCCAGAACAGTTCATGAAATAAACAGTATTATTGCTACAGGGAATGATTCAAATTAAGGTGCTGCAGAGCCCAGAGTACACAGCCCACTGAAGCCACGCAACACTGTTACTGAATATAGAGATGTAGCAAAAGCAAAGCAGCAGCATGAGTCCCAGATTCCTACCAAAACCAGTCACAGCCTTTACAGGTGACACCATTTAATTATTTCCTTCCTGCTGATGGCTTAGTTTGCAATCACTGCATCCTTTCTATTAGATATGCATGAGATCAGATTAACATGTTTGTGCACCAATATGTATTTGGATTAACTACTCAAGATACGATTCACGATCCAGTCATCTCATTTTCTTATCTTTATTGCTGTGTTTTATATAGTGCATTGCATCTTTGACAAGAAGTTTCTGTCCTACACCCAACTGCTGCTTACTTCCTTGACAAAGGTCACCACGTCCTTTTGCATAAATTCATATGTTTCATGACAAAAGGCAATTAAAAAAGCATCATGAGAAGGGACAATATTGACTTTTAGGTATTAACTGATCAATAAACTCCAGTGTAACTGAAGAATCTTTGCAAGACTTATTGACAAATTTTGTATTATTTACTTTTAAATCAATAGTTTGGTGTTAACTAGTTATCTGCAGTTCTTTTCCATATTTCCTTGGGGTTAAGTACTGGAGTCATAGGAATTTCAGGTGGCCATTTGTAAAACAGCATTAGGCTATGCAGCAAGATGTAAATTATCCTTCAGGTAAGGGAAGGATTAAATAACCATTTCTTTTGATATAAAATTACACATGCAACAGACAAACGTTGAGAGAAAGCCTTACTGCTGTGCAGACATCAGTCAGAATTACCTACTAAAGGTAAACTACGTAGACAAGAGCAACAAGATTTATTTCAAATCCCTATAACAGAAAAACATCTGCTACAAAGAAGATACTGTAAATATATCTTAAATTTCTGTGAAAGCAAATGCTCATGTGAAATGAGAAAGTGTTGTATACTCAAATACTACAATGGCATAATTAATTTCTTTAATTAAGTAAAGAATAAAAATGACTAACAGATGAAACTATACTGAAATAGTGGCTTATTTAAATGTTTATGATACAAAAGCAGGAAATAAGCACATAAAATTTCACTGTAAAAACAGATAAAGCACAGAATTTGTTTACAATACTCAATGCTGTTATTTTATGTAGTAGTATTTTTATTTTAGACCAACTGTGATGTAGTTTTATTTAGAAAACTAAGACAAGAAATAGAGAATCAATTCTGGAATGAAATTGTTTTGTATAGGTTTTAATTTTCACTTTTTACAACAATGAATATCTACAATTTTGTGCTTAGAAAATTATTTCTTAGGTATAAAACAATGGGCATGCTGCTGCCAAAAGTCTGCACAGTATACTTAAAACCTGCCGTTCAACCTCGCATTTTTGCATCATCCCCTCATTCTTATACTGTCCTTTCCTCCTTACAGAGGGACTTTAAATGACATGTAGATGCATGATACTTTTGAAAAACAGGTCTTCATCTCTCAGTGAACAAAACACAGTCACAAAGTTTCCAAATCTATATCAGAAGCCTAAACTTCCTGTGCTTTGGTTCAGACTACACACTGTGGCCTTGGAATCACCAAACTGGATTCATTTTAGATTACACACTCCCACTGGTAATGGGTACTCGGTCCTCTGGGCCACGCTAGAGTTAGTTGAAGGAAAAACGTCTGGGAATACATACAGTGTAAATGTTAGATCTTCAGCACAATTTGTTTTGCTCCACATATCTGCTCCTGCCAGGCTGTGGGACATGTCCAGGTACCCAACATCCCAAGTATGCTCTGCCCACTGCAGCTCCAGCGCTGCCGGGGAGGCTCCAGCTCAACTTCAGGCATAAGCTGCAGAGTCTCCGCAGTCATTTAGTATGAGCAACGCAAGTTCTCTTTCTGGATTCATTAAGTACCGCATACATTATTCACTAATATTACACCAATTGTGAATGCTGTTGCAACACACAAAAGAAAATTTACAAAATTCCATATAAATCATAGCAAGATGTTAGCATAATGCAAATTTGACAGAGATGCTGCCAGCCAGATGATGCTGGAGTATTGAAACAGAGCCTCCAGCACCACTGGGATACATCAAGCAACATTCGGAAGATGCCGCTGTCTATAGTGTGAGCTCTCACATTCCTGCTCTGTAAGGTGCATCTTCTCAGCCATTTTCCATTCTTTCTTGTCTCTTCAATAGGAAAGGACAGCCCTCCCTTTTGGTCAAACATACAAAGCAACCAGCACTTCTATACTTGGCTGTGTTTAATGCAGAACAAACCTTTTCTCTGGGTGTACCAGCAGGAGAGACTCTCACAAGAAAACAGGAAATGCTTTTGAAAGAGATCTTTGCACACCAAATTACCAAAATAACCTGAGGTTCCTTTATCATAGATTGCAAAAGAGAAGCCAGAGTAGTAACTATAGCAACTCTGATTTAATGCTGCAGGTGGGGAAAAAAAAAAAAAAAAAGACAAAAACAACAAAACACACACTTGGGCACAACTGCAAATCTAATAAGACAACTTTTAATTGAGTCTATTGTCATTAAAATACAATATTTTAAATTAATAATGAAACTAACTTGACTTAAGGATTTCTGTGTGAAAGTTTCAGAAAAAAAATAGTTAAAGCTTCTCAGTTGTAGTTTGAAAAGGTGGGGACAGAGAAGAACCTGGCTTTTTTTTTTCTCACTCAAAAATTCCACAAACTATTTATAGACAGCTCTAATATACTTGGCAGCAGGCAGTGGAAATTGGAAATCTAGCAGAGACGCTGGCTCAGTTTCAACAAGATTCCTGATTTTAAGCACATAAGTAGTTCTATTCATGTCAAACCCTATACTTTTGCCAGCCAGGTATAAAAGGAGTTACTTGACTGACCATCACCTGCAAATTGTACTTGTTCCAAGGTGGTAATCTAGTGCAGCATTTCAGATTAGACAGAAAGAAACATATTACTAAAACCAATTAAACAATTCAAACAGCATATACAGTCTTCTAAATTACAGCTCAATCTCAAGTAACTTTAAAAAAGTTAAGGAAATCAGAGGAAAAAGGAGTAGACCAGAAACTAGGGGTTGAAAAAATAAAAGCAAGAGACTATGCTGCCGACCCATCCTTAAATGAACCATCTCCTTTATGAGGATTAGGTGCCTATTCTTAACTGATTAAACCCTATCATGAATGTGAACCTAACAATTTTCCCTTCTATCTGAAAACATTCCACTGCCGTATTACTTACAAACTTAGAAAAAGCCAGTTTCTAGCTATTTTAAACAGCTATGTTTAAAATAATAAAACTCAATTATTTTAACAAAGGACTCTTCAGAGCCTTGGTATGTGTTCAACTGCAGTAACTATTCTTTTCTTCTGAAATTCCGTTTTAGATACTAAATGTACTTCACATTTGAGACGTGCCAGACTAGGGGAAAATTTTGATGTGTGGGCTGCACAGTGCTTATACAGCAGGGGGAAAAGCATTTCAGATTTGATTCATACTCTTCACATGCTTCATTCTTTTATCTACTACAGTTTCTTTAAATCACTGTTGCAGTAAAAAACCTGGTTTTGTTTTTGGTCCATGCAAGTTTAGATTGATTTCCATCTTAATTCCTTGTAACTACAGGAACAAATGGCAGTAGGCAACAGCCTACATACAGCTGGTGTATTATACTGAAAAAAAAAAAAAAACACAAAAAAACAAAACCAAAACACCAACCCACCAAAGAATAAACATCTACAGTCAACCAGAAGATTTCAGGCCTCTATCAGAAGTTAGATCGTAAAAGCAAGGCTTCAGGTCACATATTGCTAAGATAAAACACTGCTGGATATCCTGTTTTCTTCAAATGCTTTGATTCCATTCCATCTTGAAAGAGCTAACAGAAGACATGAAATCATTATTCATAAACTAATAACTGCAGCCATCAAAATCTATTATAAGCTTGCAGAAATTAAAATATTATCTGCTATTACCCCATGAATCCCTACCACGAACCCTCAAAACATCCAAGCTTCTAGTTCCAGATGACAGCATGACTCAGACTTCGAACTGATTTTGTTCCCAAAAAAACTTAAATAGTGTAGGAGTACTTGATATTAGGGGGTGGGGGGGAAGAATCACGAGGATTTTCAAAAAGAAGGAAAACACTGCTCCACTGCTGCATCTTTATTGTGGAACCCACATCTCATGTGACCAACAACTCAGAAGAGAAAAAGTAGTCATGTTAGAAAGAGGAAAAAAAAAAATAAAAAAAAAAAACAAAATCGTGTGACATCCAGAGAATAGTGGTTTCAAAATCCAAAAAGCTTGTTGGATTCATAAAATTACAAAATCCATTTATTTCAAGCCTTTTTTCAACAGAAGGGCTAATTCAGGCAGAAATTAAGGAGGAAATTCCATACTTCTGACCGGAACAAAAGCAGGGGATTAAAAAATCTAACCATAATTTTCAGATTTGCTAGATTCTTTCTAGAACATTGGCCTGAACAAACCAGGGAATAGTGGAGTCAAGAGTTTATACCTGCTGAGCTTCAACTGTGCCTTCATGAAGCTAACAGTAATAAATTAGAATTAACTGCAAAGCATCCCAGCTGCATTCACTGTAATGACATAACTGAATTGAATGCAAGCCATTCACTGGAACGGGTGGTGGAGCAGCAATATATTTACATGCACATTTTGCACATACATCAAATATAAAAATCATAAAAGCACAGCATGTTTATTGCATCTAGGAAAAATAATCTAATTTGAAAGATAAAACTCTGTTTTCTTCCCTTCTTGCTACTTATTACTAGAAATAAAACTTTGCTTTTGACAACCTTTTATACTCTTTAATGAGTTTTGTTTTCTTTCTGATAGAATTAAAAAGCACTGTTGAGTTCCCAAGAAAGCTTTTCTGTAATTTACAGGAAAAAAAGAGTTCACAGAAATCACAGACCTTGCAAATACTTGCACAGACTTGTTTATGCAAAGTCTGGTAACTGGAGTTTTTAGACCCCTAACACCTATTCAGACCAAAACCGAATTTACACAAAATATCATGCAGCCTGCCCAGCTCTCTTCCAGTAATACAGGACAGTCTCTGTCTCTTATTAATGCTTCACTGAACTAATTAAAGTGTAGAAGTAACCATGCACAGCATAACTCAGCACACCACCGTTTATGTGGACTGCAACAACACAGCAAAAAGCACAGCCAAAGGAGGGAAGAGCTAAGGCAATGCACTTCAGGCCTGTACCTTCAACACTTGTAAAACAATGCTTTTTGTTAATCTCATGCAAACACCCACGTGGAAAATTAATTTCATTATTTATTATGAATAATTTGATCTGCTCTAGTTAGAGCAGACAGAAGTGGAGATGTCACTGAGTTTCAAGGGAACCACAACATGTAAATGCTTCTGTTCTCACTATTAAAGACATTCAATCCACATAGCTCTTTCTCTACTGTTACTTGTCAACTTCAAAATTTTAATCACTATTATAGCAAAAGCTATTAATTAGCTACACTAATTTTTTAGATTTTCCTAAACTATGCTGTTTATTAAATATCTTTATGATTTAGGAAGAGATAAACTTGCTGTAACTTGCCAGTCATAACATACTGCATTCCTCAAAATGCACTGCGAATTGCTTCTATTTAAAAAAGACAAACATTAATAGAAGACAGAATGCCTGCAAAATATTAAATTGATTTTACTCAGATTAATAACTTCTTTAACTAAGAATCAGATCTTAAAATACCCAAGGCATACTCCTGGTATGAACATGTGTGCACACATACTTGCATGAGTATGCTCAGCACCCATGTCAGAATTCTGTGTGGCAGCCTTGCTACTTTTACATTCTTTTGTTCAAACAAATTAGTTTCATCAAAGCAAACAAATGATAAGGGAAATACCCAGTCAAATTTATAATCCAGTAAAATTTATTCTCTCTCCAGTGTTTATGCAAGACCTATGTAAGCTTCGAGAAAACTCTGCTACAGCTACTGCACAGATTCATGTTGCTGATTTTAAAACAGGAAACTTCAGGAAGCCCCATGGATGTTTTTAAAAGTTTAGAAATACTCTATATGTATTCATATAATTAAAAAACAATAGACAAACGGCTATAAATCTCTAACACCCAAACCGGTACGTATTTTCCTCTCTTTGGAAAGCAGAATTTTTCCCTTTTTTTTTTTTTCCTCATTCCCTTCCATGTTATCTGCTATTAATCCTGTGATTCTTGTCCTGCAAGAATTATGCTGTTGCTGTACATCGCATATTAGCATGAGCACACCTGTAAAAGAGTTTAACACCTTATATTTCAAACACTATGCAGTATTTTAAAAATAAATTTGCCAAAAGTTTAGTATTCTTTACTTGGCTCATGGCATCTGTAAAGCACAATAACATACTACTGCATTTTTTTCCTAACAGCACAAATAAGCTTGTATCATGATAATAGCTTTATTGTGTCAAGGACTGTACAAATAAGAAAAACAACTCTTGCTCCACAGAGCTCACTGCTTTTTGAAAACTGTATATGTTACATTTTTATTAGGTAAAGGAAAGGACAATAAAAAAGCACAATAAATAAAATAATTGGAAATCCCAGTACACTAGGTGCCAAAACATAATCAAATGGCAGTGCTTTATAGGAACCACGGCAGAGGCAAGAGGGTTTGAAGAAAGCAAATATAATGGCTTTGTGTTCTCCATGGACAAATCTACCTAGGTGGTGGGAAGCACAAACGAAAGAATGGCTAAACCTGAGTAATGTTAAGAAGTGATAAAGCTATTAGTACTAAAGAACCACTACAGATCAACAGGATAGTAAAACCAATCGAAACAGAACTTTTGACTTAAAGCTACCCTGTGCTAACAGCTTCTCATTGTGCCTCACCTTCCCTCTCTCTCCCAAATCACTCAGAACAAAGTTCAAAATTCCGAACACCAAAGGTAAAGGCTTGTCCCTTTCCCAAAATGAAAACTTTGGGAAGCATGTGGGCAAATCTGAATTACATTAACTGTGCGAGAGGTAGCTATAGAGACAGGAGGGCTTATGTGTAAACAGTTGTAAAACAGTAATTGCAATAAAAAGACAGTTAACACTGCCACCTTTATACGTGATAAGAAGGGCACATCCAACAGCCGGAATACTGCACATTTCATAGTACTGCAGGGTACTGGAGCCTCTTGCCATGGGGATTCCTCACAGTCAGAAAAGATAAACACAATCTTCTGCTATCAGGAACCAGAAACAAAGGTGTTGGACAGTACTATGATTCCACAATTGCAAAGGGAAGCAAAGAAATCCTTTCTGTAGAGTTGAATAAGTATTTCACTTAACAGTTTAGGCAGCTGCAATTCAGAGCTTTTTAGACAGCCATAGCGTATGCAACATTAGTCAAAGAGGGAAGAACAAAGTTTGTTTCAAAGCACTTAAGTGTATCATCTCCCTGCTGTCAAACTACACCCGAGACACAGAAATTACCACTGGAAAACTTTAAATGTGTTAAGGTAGACACACTGCTAATTTACTATATGGATTCTGGTTTTGGCTTTTTGCAAGGGGAGTATTTGTTACAGAAATTAAGAGATCACAATGACTTGTAGATGCCATAGTGTACAATAAAGACTGTTTGTATGACCCTAAATGCACTTTCTGTGCCTACTCTCAACAGAGCCAGTAAGAAAAAGTCTCACATTGTATGGGTGACAAAATCCCAAGTTTTATTACATTACAGTAGCTCTAAGCATGCAAGACAAGTCCTGCATCCTTCAGCTTTATCCCACTCTTTTTCGTAACAAGAAATTTGAACTACATCCTGCTTTTCTTCTCAAACATGCACACACACCCCTGTCTTGACCCTCTGTCAACCACGGAATCATCATTTCAATTGGAGCACTCTGCAAGAAATTGGGAATGTCTATAAAATTCATGATACATGCTTTATTTATTTATCTCAGGGTCAAATAAACCCGAATTTGGTGTCTCACTGTACTCTGAACCTTCATGTTTTAGATGTCAGTTCATAGCAATTCTAAAGGGCAAATAGATTTCCAAGTCAGTTGAGATAGGCACATATACAGAGGTGTGAATTGGCCCATTCACTTCTACCTAGTGTTACCATCTTAATGAAAAAGCCCTATGGAGATGAATGACAAATAAACTGTCTCCTTTTATCGAAACACAGCCATACTTGGGCTCTCAGCTTCAACAGGGTCAGCGTGAAGCTGTCGATTTCCAGCACCCCTGTTCTCTGGCTTACCCACATGCCCACCTCACCAGCAGAACTAGGAAAGGGGGTTCACACAGGCACATGCTCCCCAGCCCCTCCAGGTCCTGGGATGTTCACCAAAAAACCACAGTGAGTCTCGCACAGCAGTACATTGAGAAGCCTCACCAAACTGCCAGCTCCTGCAGGGAAGGAAAAGCATGTAGCCAGGAGTGAACACACACATATACACACACTCTGGCTAGGACAGAGTTCCTATGACAAAAGCACAAATAGGAAGAGAGGCTTAAACATAATAAGAAGAGTGAACACCTCTGAGAAGAGAATGTGATCTAACAGGTATTTCCAAAATCCTTATCACATTCACCCTGACATTCATATTTATAATTACCTTCTAGTATGATATCCCTACTCCTAGTACACCTTAACTCCACTTTTGCCTTGACACCAGCTCTTCCAGCTCTTCTCATTTATTCCTTTCTTGACCAAAAAACATTCTCACTACACATGTTTACATGAGTCATTAACTTCCTTCCTGAGAGCAGTTTTAACAACTTTTTTTTTTCTGCACTCCAGTCTCTTAAAGAATCTTCTTAAATATATGGATACTACATCAAAACGTGTTTCAACTCTCCCTCTGAGGAAATCCTTGCCAAGAATCATTCACATAAACACCGGATGACTGAAGGTCAAATTACATAACTACTGCCCACCCAGTGAACCAGATACTCCAAAAAACCCTTCAGCTGTTTAGTCTGTGCATATTTACTGTTATCTGGTGATCAGAATATCAGCTTGAGCCTAGTTTCCCATGGATCACACAGCATAAGAGCAGTTGCGCGCATCTTTACATTACTGTGGACTATTTCTACTACTTCTGGAAGAAGAGTAACAGTCCCAAAAATCCAGTTAATAAGAATTTCAAGAAAAAAAAGTATACATTTCTACTTGTGTTCCAACTTAAAGATTTCATTGCAAAATTTCTTGTTACTAAATGTAAGAAATTCCACAGAGAATACAATAATCCATGATAAAGCATATTCTACCTGTCTGCTTCTAATTAAAGGTAGCCAGTCTGAAAGAGCACACTAAATGGCAGCAGCAGATCATCACTAAACCTTTAAAGCAGTCTGCATCCACTCACTTAAGAAACAATAGCCGAAATATACAATGGATTGTGTTTATTATGAGAAGAGGATCGGCATTTTGGGGATGTGAGAAGTTAGTTGGTATTCACATTTGTAACAAAACAGACAAGGGATAGATGTTACAGTTTTAAATAAAGTAGAACAGGCACACTGCTTTCAAAGTAGCCTATTTCCAGTTCCACAATGAAAACTCAGCAATTGCATCTTTCCCAAAAGGTTGCTGTTTGCATTTAAATACTTCAGGACCACTCTTCATCCTTTGTCTTCCCTCTGAGACACAGTCTGGTCTGCCTACACTAAGAATCGAGACTTCTCTGAAGAGCAGTTCAGAACATCAGTAAGTCACATTCCTGTTGCCTCTCATCCCTTTAATAAGCCTTTCCCCACACTGACTCTGCCCAAAATTAAGCCAAACCAAGACTCACCACTTCACATTCACACAACATCAGCACAGAACCAGAAATGTGGAGTAACAAACTGTATTCATGCACAACCAAGGAGCAGCTATTTATTTTCTGTGCTTCAGTTCCTACTCTGCAAACAGCAATACTTCACAGAAATACTGTCAGTGTGAAGGGTTATTAAGGCTATCTTAATACTTAAATCTCAGATATTAAAGAGATTTCAGGCAACTACGCAAATAATATTTTAAAATAAAAATATTTACTGAAGGTTTGTTTCCAAGCATGTCACATCAGTAAAGTATGGTAAATTTAGACGCAAGTTAGGTTTATACTATTCTTTTGGTATAAGCCTATTTTTAAGAAGAAAGCTGAGTACCAGCATGTCACCACTTGATACACAGGTGTTCTTTTACAAAGAGATGGCACATATGAAATAACAGCCAACTAGGGAAAGAAACTCAAACAGCAGCTATTTCTGGGGACACTCAGGTTCAATCAGTGTATGAATGAAACAAAATGATTTTTTGAAGAAAAGGATGAAGAATGCTTTGGAAAAATAGCTATGTGAAAAAGATACTAGTTTTTATGTTAATACCATTTACCAAACTTGACAGGCAGTTGTGTTCTTTTGGATGTAACTTCTTTTCAATTTGCATGAAAAGCATTGTTACACTTGCATATTGATGAAAGCAGATTACATCCCTTACAATTCCTTACCGGCAACTCTGCCTAATGAATAATAATAAACCACAGTTTAAGGACATTGGTTTCACTGTGTGTTGGCTATTCAAAAAAAAGGAAGAGGATATCACTATAAGAGGTACAGCTCTGGGAAAGAAGTATAGAGGAAGTCTGGAATATTTCATGGTATCCGAGTTTTCCATTCCCCATCTTTTATTGATAGCATATACATATACTACTTTCTAAAAATTAGGAAGTACTTCCAAGTTGATACAGATTGCAAAAATTAAGAGCAAGACTTATTTGTGATAAAGTAGATGTGAAGACAGAACACTTGTAAATTCTTACATTGTTTATACTTCACAACTGATTATGAGCCACTTGACTCTTTACTTTGGTTTTCCTTTCTGAATTGTCTGCAGAAGTACTCAGAGGCTCAGCATTGACATTACAAGTTGTACATGGATTCAGTCATTACCAGTGTTGGGACACCAAGACAACTTGATTTCTCAAGAGATCTGTGTATTCACTCTTGAAGTATTTTAGCTGCTTCAGTCCCCAGAAGGTAACTGTTAGGTTTGCTGTGGCTAAAGTGACAGTACAGATGGGATTCCTGTTGGCCTTTGTCCACTCAAAGCAAAACAAACTGTATAGGTTTCTAATATGGACCACCTACAACAAAGATAAATGTTCCTAAATAATCCTGGGTGGGTAAAACTTTCAAATGCAGCTTTTTATTAAGATAATTTTGAATTAATAAACACACCACTGAAAGCTCCTGAGGACTAAAGTTAAATTCGTTGCTTATAATTACCAAACTGCATGTAGCAATTTTATTACATTTTTTAAAGCAGTTCATTTTGATTTTACTTTGACCTTATTGATGCCAGCAGTAAAACTTAAACTGATCACAACAAAGCACAGTGAAGTCAAGGCTGAGTGTGGATTAAAATTCCAAATGTGTAAATACATATTCAAAACTACCACAGAACTTAGTACTACTTACACAAAATCACATGAGCATTGGAAAACAGAAGATTTACCTTGATTTTGTCAACTTCCACCAACACAGAATTATGAAGTCAATTACTAACTTCACTTAGGAAGGGCTAAGGCAATGCTCAACAAAACTAATGGGAGACAAACTTAAGCACAGGGAAAGTTAGTGTAGGAAAAGTTTAGAAAGTTAGGTTAGGAAACAAAGTTGTGAATTAATGACAGAAGTTCTTAGCTTGCCCTACACAAATCCTATCTCTTGAGAAGTTTAACTGAAGAATACAGTACTTGGTAATATTTTTTTTTTAAATAATCATGGCCATGCAACAACAGGGGATGCTTCACTCTATACTGCTACAGAAAAGTTCTAAGGTTCAAGTAGTGATGGATTTCCTTTTTAAGGAATACAGTTTGAAGAGGAAAATGGATAAATTAGGCTTCAATGCACTAATTCAGCTGTAAAATAAAGGGTAAAGAATTACATATACAGGCAGACATTCCACTCTATTAAAAGCCAAACTGCTAACAAAATTCAGCACTTGCTCCTACACCTTTTATAAAGGGCGGCACTGAATTTTAAAATAGCAAAAAATGTGACATAGCATGGTGACAAGTACAAGATCAATGTCAGACATAATGCCTACATGTTTGAATTTCTAGTTATCTGCTTTTATATAATGAAGTATATAATTCATTTATGTACGTCCTTCCTGTTTAATAGCAGATTTCCAGATACAGGGAGAAAGGTAGACCTAAAACAATGAAACCCCATGAGTTGCAAAACACAAAGTTTGATTGCATGTCTAAATAAATTAAAATATCTTCAGACACTTCAAAAATACATCAAAGTACACAGGATTTCAGTACAGGCATGAAAGAATTGCTTAATAAGAATCTGATACCATGATCCTTATATTCATAGGAATAATTTATAAACTATGTTCAACAACTCACAAGTTTAAAGTTAGTTCAGACTTCCTTCCCAGAGTAACTCATCTTGAAAAAAAAAAACCCTACCTATTTTATGCGATCATTTTACTTGAATAACACATACATGCCTGAGAAACTGCGCATGCTTATTTCAAATTAGGCGCTTTGAGCACCTTATTGGCTTCAAGATGTGCAGTATGGTCAGCCAGCAGGATCTCAGATTAAAAACTGAAATTCAGTTTTATTTTGGTTATTAGTAATTTTTGAAAGCTATTGCATTTTATGCTGAATTCCTTCATGTCCAACGCTCTAAATGACTATATCCAGAGCTCAGATCTACCTCATTTGTAAAGCCACAAACTAGGGACAGCTCCAGAAAACTGGTAAAAAAGATTCAAACGTAGACTTACTTAATTCCCACATACATCTTCCTGGCCTCCATGCTTTTAATTTTAACATTTTAAGATATATGTACAGCTGAATATTTCATGATACTCATTCCAAAATGTCACTATCAAGCACTACTAGAACTTTCTATTAGTTAGGAATGCAGAAAGGGGATCTCAATTCCCCAGTCACGACCCTAACTTTTCACTCTGGGCAAATCTGACTTGCAAGGGAGTCACCCCTGGGAGATGTTACTGCATAGGTCATTTACAGCACTGCCGCTCCTCCTAATCTGCACATTTAGAGCACAGGATCTCTTATTCCATGAAAACTCCTCATGGACCCCAAAGGCACCACACACAAACTGTGTGGTTCCAATAGACAGTGGAGAAAGGAAACTGTGTTTCCTCACTAAGGCGAGAGGACAAAGGTATAGTCCTTCTCCCAAGCCTTATTCATCTACAGCATAAAGGTGAAAGGGCTGTACAGGCAGTACTGTCCCAGATTTCCACAATGGATGAAGAAAACCAGAAAACTAGTATTCTACACATAACAAGAGATTAGCAACATTATCACTCCGCTTTGGTATGTTGGATTGCCATTTACACAAGAACTGATACCCTTAAAGCTTTGTTACAGCATGCACAGATGACAGACACAACAGATAACTTGAAATCAAGGACTGGAGACAAGCTAGACAACACTTAGGCAACAAGCACTGGAAACCATGTTAGCTGGATCAGCAGCAAGTCAGGACTGTAGCAATTGGACTCTAGAAATGTACAGGTCCCAGGCACATCCAGAAGTAAAGCTGCTAAAGAGCACACAATTGCCAAATGCCAGAAAGAGCCATCAGCCAGAAAGAGGAACACACAACAGAGTCACAAAAAAGGATGTTTCAAAACACTGATGAAAGCCATACACTGAGTTACAAAAAGCTCAAAAATCTCTGTTCATCCACTTTTCTAAAGCACGGGTAAAATGCAACAATCTAATGTTTCTGTAACATCTCACTGCCTGAGAATGAGACCTCATGTGATTCCTGAGCTCCTCCTGCACTGAAATCCCTTTTTTTGCTTGCTGATAACTCAAAGGAGTAACGTTCTAGACTGATTTGATGCTCACTCTGCCACCATAACACACTTTAATTTTAAAGGGCTGGCTCCCTTCCTCCCTTCCACTTGCACAGCCACTTGAACAATAGCTGCTCTCCCAGACAGCTTGGGTTCCTTTTCCACACTGAAGAATAGTTCTGCCATCTTTAGCTCTGAACTTCCCAAAACGTCCCAATCTGTCCCTCACTCACCATCCCAGCTCCCCAGTCTTCATGAATGTCTCTAATCACAGACACTAGCTGAACTTTTAGCCATGGAACTGGTTGCTCTTTCAGTACCTTTAGATAGGAAACACGAACAATGGAAGGTGGTCTGTTGAGGGGAGCCATTTCTACTAATTACACAACCATCCAAATCCATCCCAGTCAGTACTTCCAACTGCATGTTGCTGTGATCAAGAGACACGTGACTGATGATTTTATCACTCACCTTCTGGACTCACCAATAGGCATCTCTTTCAGAATATTTAAATTGATGTTTACATCACAGAAAGGAAAAGTGTTCTGTCTCCATACTTTTAAAAAATTATCAAGTGTAGAAAAAAAATGAAAGATGTACTTGCCCAAGTCCAGTTACAAATATTTCCACACAGTTCAGACACACATTTTGAGTTAAATCCCTGTGCACTTTTCTCTGAGCACTTCTTTAGAAGAGAGCAAATGGAAAAATGTAATTGCTTAGTAGTAAGAAGAACAGACGGGAGTAAATACAACAATACTGTGAATAAAACAGCACATTAATTAGGACTCTGGAATCATTCTCTTTGGAAATGACTCTGTTGAGCTCTATGTGCAGGAAAAAAAGGAGAAGAGGGTTAAAGCCTCCACTTAAAACTATGAGATAAGAGGAACACTTACATGGATTTGTTTACTGCATGTGACCTATTCATTACCTGTCTCAGTCCCACTTGCTAGAACATCCCTAACTAAAGCTTTTACTTTTTTACTTGAGATATGCAAAATGCAATTTCATAGAATGGAAACACCTCACCAGGATATACTAATGCACTGGATTCTAATACACTTTGTAAAATGTAGAAAGAAAAGGCACCAAGCAGAGTCTTATGAAAATTCATATATGGCTAAAATCTAGAAGCCAGAGCACATGAATGTAAGTGCATGCCTTCCCTATACAACATACATCAACAAGACTTCCATTTTCTGTTCTAAACTGCTCACCTTCAGTTACTAAAAAGTTCTAAAGAAGCAGTTCTTTAAACGAGTAAGAGCACTAAATTTTTAAGAGACATCATTGACTAGAACAAACTTACAACTAGTAACAGTGTATATATCAGAGGAAAAACAAAATCCTTTTTTTTTTTTCATGAAAGAATTATTCTCACAATCTGTACTTTCAGAAGGACCTATTTGTGTCTCCCAATAGGTTCATACAAAGCTGCAGTAATAAAATCAAGTTACAGGAGCCTCTAGCAGAGTCATTTTTTCCTAACTTTTAAACAAAAGCAGTTTCATTATTGACTTCCACCACATGCCAAAGTGTACTCACACTGCTTGTTAGAGGATCCCTCTACTGTTTTCTGGCAATAACTGACTTAAAAAGTCTGCTCTGATTACCCAGTCAGTCCCAGGGGCTTCCACTTAGAGGAAACATCTCAGAAGTTAAAGGACGGGTAGTCATGAATTACTGACACACAATCAGATGGGTGAAAACATGCAGTTCACATCCCAATACATAGTGCAGGCGTACTTTCCCCTTACAGAGAAACACAACTCATTTGCTTTCATTGCTCTGTGGAAAGCTTATATAGTTCACTAAGAGTGAGCAAGTTCAGCTTTCTTGCATATCAAAAAAATGTCACAACCATATAAAAGTAGCTGGGAAAGTAATGATGAGTCACAAGATGCTTAAATGAAAAGAGAGACCATCTTATGACAACTCAAGCTACTAAACCAAATGTTTTCATGTGACTCCCCCCCCCACCCTTCAAAATCCGCTCTACTTGTAAGCTTCTTAAATTTTGGGGGTGCTCTTATTCTTGCTTCCTAACCTATTTTTGATCCGGTAGCAAAAATTCAGAGCGTCAAATAAAATAGCAGGAAAAAATAATCTAGCAGATAGCTAGTAAATATGCTTGCCTTGCTAAAAAGACATCATCAACACGTTAACAATGTAGCAAAAGTTATAGTATATCCAAATTTAAAGCATCTGTTCAGAGAAACAAGTCAGAGACACAATTTAGAATAGTGCTTTTGAAAGTATTTGCATTGCTCTGTCAATTACACTAAACTTAGTAGCTTAAACTTAGATACAAGAATCAATACTACATATTTCAATGTAACTGTAAACCTTCATGTAATAAAGTATTATTAAAGTAACAACTGCAGCAAAAAATAAAGTGTAGAAAACAAAAGAGAAATGTAGTCAGAACACAGTTCTACAGGGTGGTATCATACAGCCTGCTATAAATATTTGTCTTCTGTAAGCATTTATTTCTACCGAGGGGATAAACCCAGGAACTCAGATCTACAACCAACTTCAATGGTATCAAATGCATTGGTACCCAGTGTTTCTTACCACCATGTAAATTAAGTAGGCTGAATCTTGCCAATCAACTGACACCTCAGTAATAATCGGTACTGCAAAATGTTACAGCTAGTAATTCTGAAATGCATACAAGCAAAAAAATTCCCAGGTTGTTGACAAATCACACTCTTCCAATTAATGCCTAGCTAGATTTCTCAGCTGTTCCAGTATTTAACACCACTGTTAACTATCTGGGACAACATAAATGGAACACTGGAATTGGAAAATGCAGAGACACCTAGGAAAGCAAAACCACACTATTTATGCAGTACAAATAGCACTCATTAATTTTTTTAAAAATGTAAGGAAATTAGTAATTATACTTGACAAGTATGAAAATAATGTCTACAGCTTGGGAAACTGGGGTGTATGGCAAAACATAAATGATATGTGGAGGGATGTACCTAACATACCAAAGATACCAAGTTTAAAAATTTGAGATCCGTTGACAAACAAGACTCATAAGAGTCATAACTGCAAGTTCTAGCCAGAACAAGTATAAAACAATGTATTTAGAGCTTAGTTGAAAAGAATACCCACACAGTTTACATTTATCTAATGCCAAAACAGGTGTGACTAAAACAAAGGAGTCGAACTGATTCACCTGTAGGGCCCTTCCAACACTAACCCAGCAGGGCTGTTCCTCTCCCAGCAATGACAGAAACAGCCAAAAAGGCCATGCTAATTATATGCTTTGCTCTGATGACAGGAATGGAGTCAGATGGCTTCTGCCCTGACTCTGGCTGCAAGTACCTCTCTGCTCTTCTGGCTGACAATGTTCTCATTTAGCACACAATCACACCAACTACCTTAGATTAAATTTTCATGCTCTTTTTGCCACAAGGTTGTCTAGGATGTGGGTTTTTATTTCTCCCCTCCAGTGAGCGCTACTTTAATATTTTCCACGTGACCTCATAGATACTTTGACTACAGACCTAACTGTGGCTCTGAAGAGACAGCTGACTACATACATACTTGCACAACTTGACATATGATCACCCTATTAGACAGTACAAACTTCTATGCCATTAGAATTATGACATTTTCACTTGAAGGACTACAAAACCATTCTAATAAATTAAATGCAGCAGTTGTGCCAATAATACGATTTATAGCTTAGCAAAATATATCTGTTCAGTATATCACAAATGTATCACTAAAGAGTGACATTCAAGAGTTTAAGGTACAATAATTTATTAAGCCAAGTCATTCCTTTGGGACAGTCTGTTCTGGCTTTACAGGTCAACTTCTTTAGAAAATTAAATAAACTGGCTGGCAGACTTTATTTGCTTACATGATTCAAGCTATTCTTTCAAACGAGGTTAACAAACCTGAAGAATTATTCTTTTTCCTCATACCATCATTAGCAAACTGACATGTAAGTAAAATTTGAGTCCTGACCAGTAAACTTTTATGACAACTGTACCTGCCTTATCTTGAAACCAAATGAATAATGAATTTAATATATATACACACACATAGTCTCATTGTAATCTCAAGCAACATTTGTACCACAGAAACCTGGAATGGTTCTAGCCCAAAACTAAGTGTTTTAAAGCTTATAAGTGCAATATGTCTTCTTTAACGGGACAGAATAATGCCAATAGCACTGCAGTCTCACTAGTAACATACAACATTGTTTCAACTACAGTTTTGGGGAATAATAATTTTCTGACCTTCTCTAAAGCTTCTCAGTCATCAGTGCTTCAAGAGGTACTCACTAAAGCCAAACCCATCCTGGAGATAGAGAGAATTAAGACTGATCTCTGTCTGCTCCCACCTCTACCTTTGAACTGTATTGGTCTTGTTGTCCTACTACTGTAAAACTTTTATTTTGATACTCCTTACATTGGGTGAAGCCAGAAGCAGGGAAATTTACCTACTGTACTACTGCATTGACTACTATCAACTGTACAGAACACTATAAAAGTTTCCTGTAGTCTTCTGTTCAGTGGGACAGAAATTCAAATTAATATATCAGGGTGACAAGTAGAGTTAAGACTATAAAAAAAAATTGACTTTCCAGAAATCTGAAGCCGCCAAGTACCCATGCTTCCAGACTCCATTCCAAAGGAAGGCATGTCCCAGCTTTTGCACTGTGCCACCTCAGAGATGTTTCAAACCTCTGCTCTGGAACACCAATACCTCCCAAACTGGTCCTGAAAATGCTCCATCACAGTACCAGTAAAATATGAACCATCATCCTGCCAAGGGCTAAACAAAATTATAACATTAGGTTAACAACATTCAGTTCTCTAATCTAAGCTCATGTTTTAACAAGAAAACAAGTAAGATCACCCTCCCTGGAGGTATTTAAAAGACATGTAGATGTGCCACTTAGGGACATGGTCTAGTAGTAGACTTGGCAGTGTTAGGTTAATGGTTGGACTCAATGATCTTAAAGGTCTTTTCCAGCATAAATGATTCTATGATTCATTTAATTTTTAGTTGATCAATCATCAAACTTTGGTTTGAAAAACACTGCCCTCAAGAACAGGATCAATTTCTCAAATGACATTTTTCCCCTAAAAAAAACCCTACTTTGCATCACACGGCTCTGTTTTGAACTCAGATAACTGTTAGGGCCTTCGAGATATGCAGAAATGTCTTCTTATTTGTCCCAGTAAAAGCCATGCCAGGATTATATAGGGACACAATCAATTATTTCTTGGATATAACACTCTCAAGCCAACAGGAAGGCCAGACATATTAAAAACAAATACCATTGCCCAACACCCCACCAAGCTATAATTCTCGTCAGTCAGTGCTATTCCAATATTTCACTCATCAGTATTCCACCTTCTCAAATTTTTATAATTATAGTCATCATCAGAAGGAAGGTTTGAAAAATTCACTAACTACAGGGAAACAGAGACACATTCTCTGGAGAGCTCAATGCCCACATATCAACCTTGATGAATACAGTATTTTAATTAGTGGAAAATTCTAGATATTCTAGCTGTGCAACTGCATAGTGAAGGCAACTGAAGTGATGTACCACTACTTTTCCAAGTGTGCATCTACCTTGAGTACCACCTACTATAGTCAAAGCCTTAACATGCAATAACAATGATCTATGAGGATCAACATCACAGTACAGAGCTCTGCTGTCAGCAATACTTTGATAAAATTCATGCCAATATTAAATTACTTTAGTCTGGAAGAGCTAAAAGCAGTTGTACAGGAAGGTAAAACGCTTTAATAGGGCACAGTTTCCACTCCCACTTCCTTCTCCCAACAGAAACAAACAGGAGAAACCAAAACAACAGCTAGAGATAGGGCTACACTACACAGCGAATACTTGCTTTCATATTGGATACTCTTGCCTGGGGAGGAGAAAGTTCCTTTCCTCTGAGCAGCGAAGCTGGTCAGAACTTCAGACATTTGTAACAAAAACTGTTAGCAGGAATCAATCCTGCATGAGGATATGGCAGCACACTGATCAACATCTGAAGCAGTTTCTCCTTTCTGAAAGTGACGATAATGGATGGCGATATGCTTCTCAGCAAGACAAAAGAAACTTAAGGAGCCTTCATTTTTGGTTGAACTTTGGAAAGCCTTGATTAAACCTCTATGAAAAATGTTATTCAGCAAGAATTTTATTTGGTTGCTTTTTCTCTAACTAAAGATTGAGCTTGTGGTTTCAATTTTTATAGTAGAAATGCTGACAATGCTTCCTCAATTACAGCATCACAATCCAAATCAATCTACTGAAGTCAGGCTGATGAGGTATATCAAAATTACAATTTTGACTTTTTACTTCATTTCTGTGGCAAGTATAATGAAACAAACACAGAGATTGTTAAAAATCTCTACACAGAAATTAAATTTCTCAAGTACATTAAGTATAAAAAGACAGCTTAATATATCCAGACATAGTATTTTCCCTACCACTTCCTGCTCTACCATGAGCCAACTCCTTTCCAGTTGTGCTTTCACTTCAGATTTTGACATACCAAATTTGTAACTGTCTATATAGACATTAAAACTCTTTTCCTTGACTTTGTGTCCATTTAAAAGACTGGTCAGTACCTCACTTTGTTCATACAAGTAGGCCCCCTTAAAAACTGAAGTACACCAGTGTAACTATTCAATTACAAGTACTGGCGTAACCGTAACTGTTTGAAGAAGCCTACCTTACTCCTACTCATGTAAATATGAAATGGTAAATGTTCTTGCAAACTTATGTGGTACATCTACACTTAAGAGTTTGCACTGATCTTTGCAGCACAGGCACGTGCTGGACAAAGCCCTCTGCACAGACAAACCCGAAATGCCTTGATGTTCCAGAGTCAAGTTTGTTTTCCTAAACAGTGAAAGAGATTCCAATATAATACGCTCAATCATGTGTTTAAAGCAAAGGCATCTACTTCAGATGCTGCTAAACCAGGGCCCTTGTTGCTGTCCTCCTCGGAGCCAGGCACATGCCAAAAGCTGCTTCTCCCGTTGGACGCCCACGGACACAACCTACACTCGAGTTCGTAAACAAACACAACTCTGTGAGAAAACATCCGATGACTCTTGTTGTCAAGTATCTGCCACTTACATACTGTGAAAGCCAACATAAGCACACAGCCTAACACGTTTACACAAGTATTTTTCATTAGCAGTTCTGTTTAAAGGGGGGTTTATAACCGTAAACGAAATGCCATTTGCGCATGAACTGAAAGCAGGCTGAGCCGAAGCAAAGGTCCCTGGAAGGGCTTCAGGGCCTGCGCCGATGTGTCACAAACTCATCGCACCGCGCCAGCCCCACGGCCCTCCCACGGGCCCGTCCTGCCCCCGGACACCGTGCCGCGGCCGTCCCAGCCCGGCCGGACGTGGAACATCTCCCCAGCATCCCCCAGGATCCCCAGACTGCGATTATTCGTGACTCAGAGGATTTGGGGTTGGTTTGTTTACGCGGCCCCACGCCAACTCCGGAGTTCCCGGCAACGTACATCTGCGAGAGAGACAGCCGAGGGCAGCTGGGCCAAACAAACCCCAGCCTCAGTTTTAAGGACTTCCCTGAGGAGATTTCCGCCCACCCCACACGGGTAAGAAAACAGCCGGCGCGAGTCCTGGAGCAGCCGCGCTCGGAGGGGAGGAGGGGGCCGGGGCGGTACGGGGACACCAGCGGGGCCGCCGCGGGGAAGGCGGCGGCGGTCCCGAGAGGCGCCGGGGCCCCGGGCGGGCAGAGGGACCCCTCCGCCGGCCGGGGCCGCCGCAGGCCGGCCAGGAGAAAGGCCGCTTTGTTCCCCCTCCCCCGCGGCGGGCGGCCGCCTCCCGGCCCGGGAGACGGAGGCGGGCGGTTGGCGTCACTCCCCCGGTACCTACCGCAGCAGGAGACGACGAGGAGCAGGAGCTGCGCTGACCTCCAAGCCGGGGAGCCTTCTGCGCTCCCCCGCGGGGCCATAACACCCGCCCGCAGGGAGGCGAGGAGGAGCCGGACCTGCCACCGCCGCGCCCCCAACACGGAGCCTGAGCAGCCGCCGCAAGAGGGGCCGGGCGCGTCTCGCCCCCTCGCCCGCCGGAGCTGCTGCCTCGGGGAGCGCTAGCGGCCCGCACACCCGCGCCTCGCCCGCGGAGCCATGAGCCGCCGCGGCCTCCTTCCCCTCGCTCCGCGCCGCGCCGCTTCCTCCTCCCCGCCCGGGCTCCGCCGCGGCTGCGCACTGGCGACCGGAGCGCATGGAGCCGCTCCCGGCAGCCGCGGGCCGGGCGGGCGAGCGGGGCGGAGCAGCGGCCCCCAGACGGCGGGGGAGGGCCCGGGCCGCCCCGCCCCGGCGCGGCACCGCCCCGCCGCCGCCACCGCCTCCTCCTCCTCCCTCTCCGCCTCCTCCTCCGTCGCCGTCGGCGGGTTTAGGCCCGCCCTTGGCAGCGCTCTGCCCGCCCCGTCCCGGGTGCCGCCGCACCCGCGGGCCGGGGCCGAGGCCGCGCCCCGCGGGCAGGCCCGTCCCCCGGGCCGCGCCGCCGTGTCGCTGGCCCGGGAAGGCGTCCTGCGAGGAGAGGGGCTCCGCCGGCGGAGCGAAGGTGGCTCGTCCCTTCACTGCGGCGGCAGAGCTGCCTGGATCTCCGGCTTACGCGCAAGATAACCAGGGGGGTACTTGGGAGCCCTGGCGCGCTGCCCTGAAGGAAAACTCTGCAGGTGAAATCAAACCCAGTCGGTAAAGCACAGTGACACCCTGGCAGCTGGCGGCAGCTGCGTTTCTGACCTCCAAATCAGCATTTCACCAGTGAGACCGAAAAACTACCATCTGAGCGAAAAGCGTAACTGCTGTAGATGCGTAGCACCCGAAATTATGGAGCCCATAGAAATTCCTTGTGATGCTTTCTGTTCAATTACAATTGCCCGTTTTCCGCCCTTTAATGACACCATTTTTCTGTTGCACAGTTGCCTTATTGCCCTCAATTGTTTAACCGACTGTCAAAATTAAGTGGGATTCACAGAGCAACTTCTATATTTAGCTTGAATTTTGCAGTGCCTGTTGCAGACTGCAAGTGCTTATTGTCTCTGTTCTACTAGATCAACTATCTACTTGGGAAAGCAGAACATTACCATTCCTGAGAAAAACAAATGTTAACTTAGATTGGTAGGGGCTTTGTAGCTACAGCATGAGAACAGATGTGTTGCATCAGACCAGAGTTCCTACTCCATGAGTGGTGGGTGATTGCGGAGTGCTCTATACTATTTCTCCTCATTCCTCTATTTTTTCATAGAATCATAGAATCATATAGTTTGGAAAAGACCCTTAAGATCATCAAGTCCAACTGTAAACCTAGCACTGCCAAGTCCATCACTAAACCATGTTCCTAACCACCACAACTCCAGGGATGGTGACTCAACCACTTCCTCAGGCAGCCTGATCCAGTGCTTGACAGCCTTTTTGGTGAAGAAATTTTTCCTAATATCCAATCTAAACTTCCCCTGGTGCAAATTGATAATGTTTCCTTTCATTTGTTCTCCGATTTCTCCCACATTTATTTCCCAGTCACCATCTATGTGAGAAAGAAGAGAAGTATATTGGGGGGATGTCTTTTTTGGGAGGAAGGAAAGGTTCATTTAAGGGTGACCACTTGGATGAAGATGCAGCATTAATAATAGTGATCAAAGAAGGAAGGTAAAGCAGACAAGCATGAATGCTCTCCAATTCTCTGAGAAGTCGTGGTCCAGGAATGCCCTGTACTAGAGATGATATAATTGAGTTCAATAATCTTCAAGGGATTAGTCTTCAGTAAATGTGTCCAGTCACAATTTGAACCTATGAGGGATGTGACTGTTCACCTCTCAGAAGCCATGAGTATGCATACAAAATTAACACTTTAAGGAAGAAGAAAGCACAACTTTCATTTTTATGTTTATACAAATAAGTAAAGCATTCACATCACCTTAGCCAACAACTTTTTTGGTTTCTTTCTACTTGCAAGTCTAACAAACTTCTTCAGTGAAACCGCAGATGCCCTATTTTCCACCCAGTGTATCCCATTCCTCTTTTTGTTTTTAATTATTAACAATGGGGCACTGGAAGGATGCTCAGGAAGTCTGGTCTGTAGCTACTGAGAAAGGCATTACTGCCTTTATGAACGGACACCACACAGAGCCTATGAGCACACAGGGACTTCTAACCCTCCCACCGTAATTACAGCGGTACGTGCTGGGTGTAAGTCCTTACTGGAATCTGTTAAACTCTCTGCCATGGAGATAGGTCAACATGAAACAAATCAGCACATGATCCACAGCCTTCCTCCACTCCTCCCAAAGTTATTTTTGTCTGTCTAGTTCAACCCAGTTTCTACCACCCAGTTGTATGTTGAGAGATGTGATACAATTCTCTTTCCATAGATTTTAGTTGCATAACAAGGAAGACAACAGTAATTATTCTTTCAGATTAAATGCTATTCCAAACAACCCACATACCTCTGTTGGCAAAACTGCTTTCAATCACTTGCACAAACAAGTGGCTACCATTTACCATGTACCCAGATTGATTGTTCATGGCAGCAGAGAGCAAGGCATCAAGCCCTGGCATCACAGGCTTAATTTCAACATTGTCCTCAAAGACGCAGAGCAAAGGATGATATGCAGAAGGGTCCTGCCTCAGTACTAGATGAGCTTGGCAAGCAAAAGATGAGATACTGAAGTAATGATCTAGAGAAAAAACCTATGCAGAAGCAGTCTGCCTGCATATGAAATGAGCTGGATCTTGTAAGCCCAGGGAAGAGAATGTGTTAGTAGTCCAGATAAGACACTCAGGATGTCAAGCAACATCTTCCCATGTAGCACCCCTAGCAAGTTCACCAAATCTATGAACTTTAAAATATTTCAAAAGACTTCTTTCCTAGCAAAGTCATCTGAGTAAAAAGTCTTACTCCTTTTTTTTTGCTGCTCATTCTGCTGGCCTCTGCTGAGAGCTGTTTTTTGTAATCTCTTTGATGTTTGGGGAGAAGAATATACTTTCTCCTATGCCTGAAAAGTACATAGGAAGTCATAGACATAACTTTATATACATTAAATTCTAATCATGACTGCAGGTTTTTGTTTGGTGTTTTTTTTTTTTTTTTAACTCTTACCTGAAGATGACTAATAAAAGTTTATTAATAGGAATCAGTTTAAGCTGTCATAGAAGTCGACACCATCTTTCTTTTGTATTTGAAGGCAGGTGAAGAAAAAACATCTTGAAAGTATACACATGGTTCACCTTGAACCGTACCAGGATTGTTGTAATTCTGTCTGAAGCTCAAGGCTGGCACATGAAGCTACTGAATCAGCTTCAGCAAGAATCATCAGGCACCCACTGATGATATCACCATGTGATTTTTCCCCCCTGTAGTTTTACTTTCAACATTTTTTTTTTAAACAATTGGTTGTTTACAGTCATTTCAGCATCACTTATGCCTGCCACACATGCTTCCTTCTTGCCATCCTTCCTCTTTTTTTTTTTCTCTTCATACCTCTTCCTCATCAGTTCTCCTTTTCTTTTGTCATTTCAGACTATGCTAATAGCAAATGCCACCCACAGATTTAACAGCACTTTTATGACCCATTGTAAAAGTTCTCCCCAGTTCATTCCTTTCTCTCTATTCCTGCTCTGACTGTCTGTAAAATTGTAGGAGACAGTCTTACAGTATCTCTCTAATGCTGTCCTCAGTTGAGTGAGTGGTAGAGTTTTTGGTGGCAGGGGAGGGGGCTATCGGGGCGGCCCCCTGTGAGAAGCTTCTCGAAGCTCCCCCAGCTCCAAGTCAGCTCCACTTCTGTTTGGGAAATTGAGACAATCGGCTGTGCCTCTGCGATAATGTATTTAAGAAGGGACGTGGTGATGAGCAATGGGACTTGTGAGGAGGAGTTGCTGCAGCTGCGTGAACACCAAGGTCAGTGGAGGAACGGAGGAAGAAAGGAGGGGGGAGGTGTGCTGGAGCAGACCCCGCTGTATCCTGTGGTGAGACGGCAGGGCGGCCCCCCCTGCCACCCATGGAGATCTACAGTGGAGCAGACATTGATTTATGGCCTGTGGCTTCTGCTTGGTATAATCAAGGTGCTGTGCCCGAAGAAGGCTGGGGTCTCATGGGAAAAGGTAGCCCCGCTGCTGTAATTCAGTGCTGGGAGGATTGTAGCATGCAGGGGAGTCCCACGCAGGAGCAGCTCGGGAAGGGCTGCAGCCATGGGAGGGAATCCAGTCGGAGGGAGTTAGTGACGCATGATGGAGCAGTGTGGGGAACGCTGCAGCCCATGGGAGGAATTCATGTTGGAGAGAGTTTGTGGAGGACTGTCTTCTGTGAGAGGGGGACCACGATGGAGCAGGGGGAAGAAGTTCCAGAAACTGCCCCCACCGAAGATAAAGGAAGTGGCAGCACTGACTGCACCCCCCATTCCCTGCCCCTGCGCCGCTGGGGGAAGGAGGTAGAGATATCGGGAGCAGAGCTGATCCCGGGAAGAAGGGAGGGGTGGGGGGAAGGTGTTCTCAAGAAGTGACAGTGCTTCTCACTGTCCTACTCTGTAATGTGTTGTTAGTGTCTGTAATAAATGTATGGGTTTTGTTCTTCCCCTAATGAGTCTGCCTTTTGCTCGTGATCATAAAGGGTGTTTTTTCCCCGTCCCAGTCCTATCTCGAACCCCAAGACTGGCTCTCTGTCCCTTCTTACTGCTGGAAGAGAATGGAGAGAGCCACTGCCTGGTGGTGGGCTGCCAACCAGGCCCAAACCACGACAAATGCCAAGTCCGGGTTGGGACCTCTTGGCACCATTTTGATACACAATAAAAATGGGGACAGTTTAAGATGTTGACTAGATCTCAGCTAAATTAAGTAACAGTAGTTTTCCTTTACCAATCTCATTGTTTTCTGTCCCTTAACCTGCCTTCAGTTGAGGTCATAAAAAATGTTGCTATATTCAGTAGTGTTTAATTTTTGGTGAGACCTCTACCACACCTGAATTTATTTCACCTGTTTTTTGCAGGGAAGTCAAGTACTTTATTGTGAGACGGCATCAATGGAATTCTAAATATTCTTATTTTGTGATACTAGTTTTTTTAAAATTGATGATTTATAAACTTAAAGCATAAAAAGGTAGGTAGGAAGTAGATTTCTCTCCCAGACTTGCATTTGTTTTGCAGCACAGCATATGAAGACTGGGACAAAAATTATTTATTCCATCTCTTCTGTGATTTCTTTTTTTTTTAACAAATGGTCGTTTGCACAACAGTTGTCTAAAGGCTGCTAATAAACTAGATTTTCATTCTATGTTAATTTTAATACTAGACCACAGCTAACTCAAATATAGAGTACCCTACATAACTTCACTGCAACATGATGAAAGACAGTAGAAGATGGTGCCAGAAATGTCTGGATCAAGGCCATTGTGTTAAAAATATATACCATACATCAGAATCTGCTTGCATTGTGCTGGTATACATATTAGTATTGCTGTTGCATGCTGGAGGAAATATATCAAATGTGTTAGGTGATAATTTATTTTCCTGGTATTTATTATTGTCATGGTATGGTCTAAAGGCCAATCAAGAGTAGGGTCCCGTTATGCTAAGGACTGTGCAAACATAGGACATGCTGTACACTGTGCAGTGGAAAACAATCCAAATATAGCTCATTTAACTGCAAGTGAAGTATTTCTGTAGCCAGTGACAGTGTAGCTGGATCCTTGTAGCTTGCACTCAAACTAATTTTGTAGGGCATATTAGTTTAAGCACTGTGCTCCACTAGCTGCTTCTGGGATTCACATTAGTTCCTTCAATGACTGCTGAGCACTTGGAGTAAGTCACTGCTCTTTTTGCATGCTTTATCACCTGAGGACCTGTTTGTAGGCAGTTTGTAAGCTCTTTGCCTAGAATCTAAACAGAGTAACTGGATCCTCTGCAAGAGAAAGGGATTTGTGTACAAGCAAGTTTTAAGAATTGCCTACAATATTTGTTAACTCAGTTAAATGTAATTCATGTTTCTAATGGTAGTTATTTTTTCTTGTTAGTCATCTGAATCTGGACTGTCTCTCTTATGTGTATTGGATATTATGCTCTAAATATTATTACAACTGTTTTATCTTCAACTCACTCTTCAGATTAAATCATGAGTTGTAGTCACAGGCGCTATAGTTTCCCTGACAATAATAGCACTTCTGTCATATGCTGCATGAATTCGTATTGACTAATTTTGTAGTTTTAGATATTTCTGGCAATGTTGCCCAAGCTTGTTCATTTATTAAAGTACATTGCTGCTGCTGCAAGGACAATCAAACAGAAGGAACTTCAATTTGGAATAAGCCCTGTGACAAAGCATGACCTAATTCAGCCTACAATTACACCATGTAACAAAATGCTTAGATGAGTTCCTACAACATGGTAACACTACTGGTGTTAAAACTCTCCTTCTTTCCTTACAGTTAACTAAAGCAGCTTAACTCTTGCAGTGGTGATGTGGACCTAGGTGTCAGGCAAAGATCAACAAGTATAGTGATACCTTTGTTCCTCTACCTGTACCCTTACTAACAGCCCCAGAAGTGGCTTAAGAACCACTACATTAGTACTATTTTTCTACAGGATTTCCAGTACACTAGATAAGCATCAGTGGTTACCTAAAGTGGTTGAATAGCATCAGAAGATAGGAGAGAATCTGAGTCCATAGTCACATCACATCTCAGAAGAAAATCTAGTCTTTCACTCCAGTCATTAGAGACCTAAGGCTGCTCTTAGCAGCCATTCTCTTACCTTTGGATTTAGTTTCTCAGGAGTAATGAACAAGATCTGTCCATTGTTACCTGGAAGAAACTTCTGTCACTGAAATCTCTGTATGATTTTTACACATGTATACACATTACTATACAAAACATAATAAACCCACAAGAAAAGCCTTAGTTAAAGGCTAGTGTGCTGGGTTTCAGTGGCGGGGTTTTTGGTAGTTGGGGAGGGGGCTACAGCAGTACAACCTGTGAGAAGCTTCTCAGAAGCTCGCCCGGCTCCAAGTCAGACCCACCTGTGGCCAGGGCCGAGCCAATTAGCGATGGTGGCTGCACCTCTGCGCTAATGTATTTAAGAAGGGGAACCTGAGAGGGGGTTGGGACTTGTGAGGAGGGGTTACAAGAAGGACACCTATGCAAATGATGAGGTCAGTGGAAGGAACAAGGAGCAAGGGGGGAGGTGTGGCAGAGAAGAGAGCCCCCCTGTATCCCCTGGTGAGATGGCAGGGCTGCCCCTCCACCTGCCACCCGTGGAGGTCCACAGTGGAACAGAGGCTGACCTGAAGCCTGTGAAGGAGCCCGCACCAGGACAGGCGGCTGTGCTTAAAGGAAGCTGGGACTCTGAGGGGAGAAGAAGCCCTCACTGTTGTAGTTCAGCGCTGTGAGTTCTGCAGCGTGTGGGGGTCATCAGTGCTGGATCAGCATGGGAATGGCTCCAGCCTGTGGGAAGGACTCGAGCCGGAGAAGGTTCATGGAGGACTGTCTCACGTGAGAGGGGAGGAATGTGTGGTGTTCACCTCACCTCCCAGGCAGGAAGGAGCAGCGAGCTGACTGTAACCCCCATCCCCTGCCTCCTGCACCAATGGAGGGGGGGGAAGTTAATCAGGAGCAAATTTGAGCCCAGGAAGAAGGAATGGGTGGTGGGAGGTGTTTTCTGGATGTAGTGGCACTTCTCACTGTCCCACCTTTTCTGTTAAGTGTTGGTTTTTGTTAATGTTTGAATTAAAGTGATGTTCTTTTTTTTTTTCTTCACCTAACACATCTGTCTTTTGCCCGTGACTGTAATGGGTGAGCCATTCCTCCCTGTCTTTATCTTGACTCCTGATCCTTTTTGCTTCATCTTCTCCTTTCCTAGCACTAGAAGGGAAGGGGTGAGTGAACAGCTGCATGGTGCTCTGTTGCTCTCTGGGCTCAAACCATGACAGCTAGTCAAAACAGTTAATTTATAGGTAAAGAAATTTCTATTAAGCCTTCAAATAATTTTTAATAATTATCCAATCATAGAAAGAGGACAACTGTTCAGCTGGTTCATGGATAGAATGAATAACTAAACTATTAATGCTATTTTAATTTTAGAGCAGATGGACCTCAAGACCGAGGGGAAAAAAAAAGACAAAGAATTCTTAACAGTTTTTATTTGTCTTAGCCATACCTAATGCCATTTCATAGATGTGAGTTGCAATTTGGAGAAAACCATGGAGTGCAAACTTGTAGAGGTGACCATAAGCACTCTGTAGGATAGCTGCTAGCTTCAAAGGGAGCAACCCCTACAGGAGCTAGGTGTTCAGAGAGGGATTGCATTACTTCAGTGTTACTGTTCCTTTCCACTGTTCCATCCAGTGGAAACTATCCTTCAAAGTCATAATTTTGCTCTTAATGCATGACTAAACCAGATTTGGTAAGAGGAACTCCAGTCTTAAATCTGAAAGCAATGATATCTCTTAGGTGAAGGTTCGTATGAACTGGGTCAGATCGTCTAACTAACTGTAGTAAGACCTTAACATAGCCCACGGGTTAGCCATGGTTAGAGGAGAGGGCTTCTAAAGGCTTCTCTCGGGCTGCTAAATACAGACACAATAACTGACATCTACTGGCTTAAGCAAAAACGTTCCAAGGAATACCACACTTTTCCACCTAAACTTCATGTATACATATATATATATGTGCATTACATTAATATACAGTTATACCTTCCACTCTTATTGAGGCACCTTAATCTTAAAAGTACCTATTCCAAAGAGTATAAGAGTCATTCTAGGTCTCACCTTCCCTTGCTCCAAATCACATGGTTATTAAAAATTTGTAAGACTCTCAATAAGACTTTGCATATGACTTGACTCATAAAAATTGGCAATACAATCATATGCTCACCCATTCAAACTAAAAAAACGTGTGGCAATATGTTAAGAGTGCCAGGGATTTGCAAAGCTCTGGAAGTCTCCAAGATGAACACGAACTTTTTAGTTCTGTATTGTGTGTAAAACACACAGGCAAAATGGAACTCAAAGCAGTTAATATTATTTTTTTAGTTTGTTTCCATTTACAAAGTTATTGTATAGACCATTCTAATCTACTCTGACAAAAATGACTTTATTTGAAATCTAATATACAAACTTATCTTTATTTGTAAAAGCAAACCTATATTAAACTACACAGAAAAGAGAAGAAGTACATTTCAAGACTTTGTGCGTATTCCTGAAGATGTACATTAGTATATTGAAGAACAATGTTCAGCAATATATATTAAAATAAAATGTCCTGAATTTAATAATTTACTATTTTAATTGGACCTTGTGGTAGTGTGATATCCTGTAGTGAAGAAAGATGTCCTACAATTTTTTTTTTAGCATTTCTCCATCCTTTAATTAAAATACAAGAAGATGTGAAAGGAAGAGTAAGATGATGACATTCCCATTCTGTCACCTATTCTTCAGAGAACATACCAACAGTACATTTTACATCTAGTCATTAGAGCCACAGGAGTAAATTAAGGCCTGGGTGTCTAAACCCCGTTTGCATCTTTCAGTGCATCTGCTGTGAGCGATAGTAGGAGATCCACAGCAGAAGGGAACACCTCGTATTCCCTGTTCCCTGGTAGCCAGAGATCAGTGGGTTACAATTAGCATGATCATTTGGAGAAGTGTTTCAATATACTAAAAAATATATTTAGGACTTGAGTCAGTTGTTTTACATTTTAGTTGTCCACAGTGCCAGACAGTTTTGCACTTCATTTTTCCCTTTCAAGCCTTAGTCCTACTATCTTATGGTGTTTATTTATTGAAATGATGTTTTCCATATATTCCTGTCAGGCTTGTAGAAGACTTTGACACACTCCAAGTGAGCACTAGTACAATAACACTGAAATATTTTCATGGTAATATTCAGAGACTTCAGAGCTACAGGCTGTATTATAAACTGCAGGAATTAGCATTGTTCCTCAAAGTAAATGAAGCTCCACTAATATCAGATTTTCCTGAAATCAATCTTGGATCAAGCTCCAAATTTTCCATTTGTAAAAAGTTCAACCACTTGATGAAGTTTCACTTGTCTGCAAAGAGACAGCTGGCTTTTCTTTTCCCACTGGAAAAAAGTGATAACAGCTAATAGACAAAGGCTTTTGTTTGTTTGCTACAAAACAGCTGCTTCTAATCTACCTTGGACTCGCATTGGTATTGCAGTATCAAGGAGGATGTAAGCAAACAAACAAGAGGACAATGAGATCCTGAAGGGCAGATTTCCAGCACCAGAAAACCCACTAGTAGTGGATTCAGATGCAATCTGATGCAATAGCAATGTAGTTCACTGCAGTCATTTATTATTTTGTCCTTTAGCTCCAAATGTGCAGAACAGTTTTCTACTGAGCCTGCATAATTGCATTGCAGGAGATATCTGGGACTCCTGGAAATGCTGGCAGCTGGGATCATATTCTTCTGAACTAGCACGTGAGGCTCTTAAAATTCAGAAAGGCATTTTGTTATTTTTCAGTGTTCAAATTTTATTTGTTTATTCATGACTATCCAGACCAAAAGGGTAAAAATAAAGGCTCTGTCAGTAATAAACCCTCCATCACTATCTGCAATCCTGTCCCTGATGACTGGTCTGTGTCACAGAAACCCAGCTAGCTGACACTGCAGCACCCGTCTCTCATTTCACTCCCCTGTGTGCCCTCCTCCCCCCGCTTATTCATCACAGATCTAGAGCTGGAAGGATAAAAATTGAGGGGAAGCCAATATTTTCTCACACTTAATCTGTGTGTCCAGAGACAGTATACACTCTGGCCATGCTGTTAATCTCTAAATCCCCTAAACAGATAAAGCTTTCTAGAGAAGCTGCTGTAGACACTGAGGAGAAGATAAAACTCATTTGGTTGCTTCCTTGGAAGACTTCGACTTCCTAGCCTCAGTGTGGACATAAAGTGCAGGAACAAATCACTGTCTTGGTCTGGCAATTTCTTCCTGTAGGAGGAGATGAAACTTGCTGAAAATAGGGGCAGAAGTATAAAACTTCATTCCAACAATCTGGGACATCAAGAAACCTATCAGGACAACCTCCAACTCAGCTGCTGTTTGCAGCGAACATGCAGGCTTCTCCTGGCCAGGCTCGGTACAGACATGGCACTTGTTGCTCTAAGGATTAGTGTCCTTGATAAAGGAAAAGTCACTGAAAGCTCCTCATATCTGCAACTCTTCTATGGACTCTAAAGCTGTGCTCATTAGTTACTCAGTTCTTGCTCTTCCAACCAGTAGCACAGAGAAGTAGAACATACCATGTATTTGTTTCCTGCCTATTTGAATTACCCACTAAACAGACCCAGACTAAAGTCTCACTTTCAGTACAGACAATTCCGTACAGGATAGTCCAGCCTAGCTGTAAGATCTGCTTAGCTCTGCAGCAATTTGTGACATTTAGGCTTTGCCAGAAAAGAAAAAAACGAAGGTCAAGAATAATACAAGACTGGAGTGCTGCTGACAGGACTTCCACAGAAGCTGGCACAAACTGGCACTAAATCAGGAGATAGCTTTTTGACTCTGCTACAGTTATCTTCAGTGACCTTGAGAAAAACAGAAGCCGTTCTGACTCCAGTCCCCGATCATCTTCGTGCCTTCCTCTGGACCTATTTGAGCAAGTCCATGTCCTTCTGATGTTGGGGGCCCCAGAGCTGGACCCAGCACTGCGGGTGGGGTCTCCTGAGAGTGGATTAGAGGGGCAGAATCCCCTCCCTGGACCTGCTGGCTATGCTTCTCTTGATGCAGCCCAGGAGACAGTTGGCTTTCTGGGCTGTGAGCGCACACAGGTGGCTCATAGTCAGTTTTCCACCCACTAATACCCCCAGGTGCTTCTCTGCAGGGCTGCTCTCAATCCACTCATCACCCAGCCTGTATTTGTGCTTGGGACTGCCCCAACCCATGTGCAGGCCCTTGTTTTTGGCCTTTCTGAACTTCATGAGGTTCACACAGGCCCACTTCTCTCAAACCTGTCAAGGTCCCTCTGGATGGCATCCCTTCCCTACAGTTTTTAAAGGTATTGTCCTGGTTTGGTCTGGGATAGAGTTAATTTTCCTCCTAGTAGCTAGTATGCTGTGTGATTTAGGATGAGAATAATGTTGATAACACTGAGCACCACATGTCTGCATTTTATATAAATTAGAGCATATTAGTAGGGCAGCCAGGGAGAGGCTGCCTGAACCAGCACATGCACGGTACAGCCTGCAGCTGCAGCAGCCACAGACTAAGCGCCCTCAGATGGGCCGAGTCCAGGATGGCTCTCAGAGCCAGCAGACAAACATGTAACACAAATAGAACAAAATAGAAAATAAAAAGATCTCTGATCTCTGCCAAGCTCATCCCTCAGATGCTAGGTGGCCGTGGCACAGGATCGCCCAGCCCTAGGGAAGCCCGGCAAGGCAGGATGACAGCAGAACACATGAACAGGCAGTCAGGTGTTGAATGCTGAGCAAATGCAACTTGGAAGAGGTAGAGGGGTGGGATCTGTGTTTCTATTTTATTTTTAAGTCAGCTACTTCCAAAAGCAGTTTACCTACAAGAAAGATATAAACATCTTTATTATTTCTAAGGAAAATTCCCAGATTGCTGAATCTTTCGCAACGCACATTATTCCTGCTTGAGCTGGTTCCTAAAGGCATATTCACTAGCACAGTTCCCCAAGTTTAAAGCCTTTCCACTTGGACCACTGCTTTGGCTGGAGGAGACATGCCCTTCTCACCCTCACAGCAGTGGCACCGGGAGACCTGTGGAAAGAGGGTGGGACCGACTGTGGATGACACCGGTGTGGGCGTGAAGCTTCTCGGGACACATCCACACGCACACTTGTGACCAAAAGCGGCTTGGCAGAAAAGGCCCCGCGGGTCCTGGTGGACACCACGCTGCCCAGCAGCTAGCAAGGTGCTTTTGCCCAAAGGCGGTGGCGAGCGGTACCCTGGGCTGCACTGGGAAAGCCTTGCCAGCAGCTGGAGGGAGGTGACCCTGCCCCTCTGCCCAGCGCTGGGGAGGCCATGCCTGCAGTGCTCTGCCCGGGTCTGGGCTCCCCACTACGAGAGAGACACCGGCATACTGGGGAGAGCCCCCCCACCCGTGCCCCTCCCCCACCCGTGCCCCCCAGCACGACCGTTGGGGTCACAGTGCCATGCTGGGGTATCCCGGCGCTGGCCCGGCAACAGCCCCAGTGCCTACCGGACGTCGCCGTGCCAGCACCGAGTGCTACTGGGGTCTCGCCCAGGAGCACTCTCTGGCACTGCCACCCCCTCGGCAGCCCTACTTGCGCCGCTGGGGCACTGCCCCAAACCCCTAAGAGCAGTGGTCTGCGGGATTCTCCCGGCCTTGATGGGATGGGCCAGCTCAACTGCTGCCGCGGCCCCAGGTGAGCTCCCCCCGCGGCCAGGGGACACGCCGGCACAGCCGGGCCCCCCAGCAGCCGCCTTGCTCATGCCCGATGCCGTCTGCTCTGCAGGGAGGACCCTGAGCCCGTGCAGGAGAGTGTGCCTGTCCCGGCGGCACCGCAGCCACTGCTCCGCCACCATGTGCGGGTGGCCCAGGGCCGCACGACGAGGAAGAGGGACCTCCTCCTCTTCAGGGAAACCCTGGTCATCGCCAAGCCCGAGTAAGACTCGCAGACCCCGGCTGCCCTTTCTCCCAAGCCCTGGCCCTGGCACAGCAGGGCAGGGACACCCAAGGAGCAGCCCCAGGCCCCCGGCACCCTGGTGCTGGATGCCCCCATGGCCATGCCCGTGGCAGGAGCACGGTAGAGGGGGAGCCACGGGGCTCGGCCACCTCCAAGTCACTCCCTGCCGCTCCTCTCCGCAGACGTGGCAGCTCCCCGCGCCCGCAGCTCTGCCTGGCCCTGGGCCAGCTGCAGGTGCTGAGCGGTGGGACGGGGGCGGCTGGGGATGGCACCCGGGAGGAGGAAAGCAAGAGCACCAACTCCCTCGTCCTCGTCTGGCCCTGCGGCTGTAGTGTCGTCACTTTCCGGTGAGTCTCCGTGCCACGTCCCACAGCAGGACCCGGCAGCGCCTCGGTCCTGCCCCACAGGGCTTCCTCCTGCCTCTGTAGTCATCCCCACCGGGCAGGGCTGTGCCGGCACCCGCCTCTGCCCGCAGGCTGGGGAGCAGCAGGCACTCAGGCTCTTTCTCCTCTCTTCCTCAGCTCCCGGGAGGTGAAGGAGCTCTGGCTCAGCGCGCTCAGTGGGTAAGCCCAGCCTGGCGGTGCAGCCTGGGGGGCCCGTGCTCACATCACGGCGGGACGCTCCAGGCCTGGGAGAGCTCCCCCCGTGGCTGCAGCCAGCTCTCGAGCGGGCAGAGCTGGCGGAGCTGCTTTGCCAAGCCCTGTCCAGCCAAGCCCCCCCCAGCCCCAGGCCCACCACTGCCACCGCTCTCCGCTCCACTGCCCGGCGCTACCCGGCTGCTTTGGGGCAGCTTGGAAGTGCTCCCCACTGGGCTGGCAGGAGAGGGCAAAGGCAGCTTCGGTCTCACACAGCTCTTCCTCCGACCCTTCCCCATGCACAGGCCACCAGAAGGAGTGCAGGGAGCCCGGGTGACCCAGCTGCCCTCCATCAAGCTCCTGCTGAAGCAGCTGAGTGGCCGCAAGGCAGTAAGTGGCCCTCTCGTCTGTGCTCTGCCCCCGCATGCTGCTCCAGCTCGGCATCAACTGCATCGCTTCTCACCTTCTGCTCTTTGCATTTTTCCCCTTGCTCAGGCGACGACACTACACGCCAGCAGCCTGGAGAGGCTCGTCGAGGGCCAGGCAAAGGTTAGGCTCGGCCGGGGTGCCATCCTGGCCATCCCCACCTCTGACAGGTGGCCAGGGGCTGCTCTGGCTCAGCGGGGGCCCTTTCTGCTGCGGGGCTGCTCGGTGAGCACAGCACATTTCTTGCAGGCTGCTGCAGAACAGCAGCCACCACCCGTCCCCTCCAGCAGCGAAGGCGGACGTGGCCACTCCGCTGGTGAGTTGGGACAAGACAGGGGCAGGACGTCCCTTCTCTGCCCCCCTCGCAGGGGGGCACTCGTGCTGCTGCTGCCCTTCTCGCAGGGCACATCTATCCCCATCGCTCTGTGCAGGAGAGAGCTGAGTCCCCGGCGTCCCCCGTGCCCAAACAACGCCTCTCCCTTGCGCTCGGCAGCAGGGGGGACGGCTCTGAGGGGCTCCGGGAGCGCTCGCCCGGCCGTACTCACGCAGGGGTTTTTGCGCTCTTTCCCTTGGCACCAGGCGGGACCTGCAGGAGGAGGAGGGGGCTGACCTGGCCCTTTGCACGCCGAGGGACCTCGGCTGCTGCAGAGGCGCCCGGGCCGTCGGGCTCTGGCGCCGGGGGGGCTCTCTTTGGCCGGCCCCTGGCAGCTCTCTGCAGCCAGGACGGCACGCTGCCCCAGCCCATCCAGGTAAGCAGGGCTGGCCAGAGGGAGGGGAGGGTCCCCATCCCGCTGGCTCCTCTGGAGAGGCGGTGTCCCAAGCACAGGCACCCTGCCTGGGGCCCGGGGACAAAGCCATCTCCTCCCCCCATCCCCAGCCTCCAGCCACCCCTCCATCCCGCCCCAGTGAGAGACACGGAGCCGTCCGTCCACGCTCACTCCGGTCCCTCAGGAAGGTCCACCTGCCTCAGGGCCTGTCTCCAGCCATCAACTGTCCCCCTCTGTCCCCTCAGGACCTGCTGGCTCTCCTTCACGAGCACGGGCCATCCACGGAGGGGATCTTCCGGCTGGCGGCCGGCGAGCGCGCCTCGCGGGAGCTGCGGGAGGCCCTCGACAGCGGAGCGGAGGTCCACCTCCAAAGCCAGCCTGCGCGGCTGCTGGCCGTCATCTTGAAGGTGAACCCGGCTGACCTGCAGCCCGGCAGCTCCCGCCTCTGTCGCTGCTGACGGGCGCCTGCGAGAGCAGCAGCCGAAACCCAGCCGCCTGCTCTGCTCCCGAGCCAGAGTGCCGGGGGTGCTGCCCGTGCTCCCGGCAAGCAGCGGCCAAGGCCTCACCCGGTGCCCTTGGCATTGCAGGACTTCCTCCGCAAGATCCCCTCCAAGCTCCTCGAGGCAGAGCTCTACGAGGAGTGGGTGAGCGCCCTGCAGAAGACCAGCAGGCAGGAGAAGCTGGCGGCACTGAAGGAGTGAGTGTGGCGAGCAGCCTGCCTGCTCCGCGGGGACTGGCAGAGGCCGGGACTCGCCCGCACGGCGGCAGCCTCCTTGCAGAAGCTGTGCCTTCAGCCAGACACCTCTGGGCGCTGTGGGCTCGGGTTCTGGGGGCACGTGGCACAGCAGGGCACTTCTCTCCTTGGAGCTCTTCCCGCGGGCCCTGGGGGTGGCTGCACCAAGGGCCTCTTGCCAGCAGGGCCAGGAGGGAGGGAGGTGGCCGCATCTCAGCGGAGGCAGTCCCTCTGCTGTACAGCAGGGGTGGCCAGGGAGCCTTCCCTCGGCCTGGGGTCAGCCTGGGAGGGAGGCCTGTGCTGACAAGGTCCAGTTCAGGAACGGTGTCTTCCTGTTCCCTCAGGGTGGCCAGCAAGTTGCCCAGCGCCAACCTCCTCCTCCTCAAGAACTTGCTCATCCTGCTCCGAAACATCAGCACAAATGTGGCCACCAGCAGGATGAGTGCCGGCAACCTGGCCATCTGCGTGGGGCCAAGCCTCCTGAGCCCAGCCGAGGAGCACACGCTTCCCCTGGACGTCCTGGTGCAGGAGACGGGGAAGGTACGTGGTGTTCCCCAGCCGGCTACAGCCTTCTGGGCCCACCCGGGCTTTGCTGTTCAGAGGTACCTGGCTGCCTCCTCTCTTCAGCAAACGCTCGTGGCGGAGCTGCCGGGAAGAGCAGCCCCACAGCTGCGCACAAGCGAGGCTCGGGAGTGGGGAAGGCTGTTGCACCTCGCTGGAAACCCGTGCTGTGCTGTGTGCAGGTGACGCGGCTGGTGGAGTTCCTCATTGACCACCACGAGGAACTCTTTGGGGAGGAGGTGGCCGAGCTTGGCAGCGCATAGGCCGAGGAGCAGCCGGCACCAGCGCTGGGAGGAGGAGCAGCAGAGGTACGTCAGGGCCACACAGAGCGTGACAACAAGAGCCTCCCCCTTCAGAAGGTGGGACTGCTGCTGCAGGGTCAGGCAAGGTCACCCACAAGCCTGCAGCTCTCCAAAAGCGCCCAATAAGGCGGATGCAGGTGGCCCACTGCACTTTGTGCACTGTTCCCACCAGACCGGCCTCAGCTGGGCTCAGCAAACCCATCCAAGGGATCTGCCTTTCAGAGCTAAGGGAGAACTTGGGCAGGTGGGTCCTTGCCACCTCTTAAATTCCACCTTTCTGTTGCAGGTGGCCCCGCTCGCTCCAGAAAGAGAACACCTGAGGAGCTCATCTGCGGAGAGAAGGTAAAATGAGCTAGCTTTGATTAAGAGCAGAATTGGTACCAGTTTATCATGGCTTTACCTGCCTAACAATGCTATGGAATGGAAAGGTTGCCAGGGTCTTCTCGAGGAAGCAGAAAGCGGAAAACAACTTGGAGCGAGGAGGGTGATGGGCAACCGGGCCGGAAGAAGGCCAGGCTGTAAAGAGAGCTCTCAGCCATGGGCGAGTGAGGAAATCCAAGCAGGCAACACCAACCAGAAGCCCAGGTGTGTAACAGACCCTGCCCTCCATCCTTCAAATTTTACTGCTGCTCCGAGGGTAGGAAATATTCCCGAGGCGCACAGAGATGGCGCCAGACAGGAAGCATGCGCCTGCCCTTGGGAGAAAGTGTCTGTCAGGAGAAAAATACAACTCCAGCACTGGCAGTTTCCTTGTGGAACTTGTGGAGGGTCTGTGCAAGGCTCAACAGGCACCCCTGCAAGGTCACAAGACTCACAGTTTTGAGCTCTTTGACCTGCTACCTGCAGGAAGAGGCAAAGTCCCACGTTTCTATTCGTGCCAGCTGCCTGGTAAGGGGGCCCTGAACATCTCTGGCAACTTGCCGTGCCCCGGGCTTATTGCCTGTGCTGCGGAGGGGCCAGAGCAGCACCGGAGTTGCTGCCGCTAAGGGTTCTCTCCCCTGGGCCACGACCCGAGCCCTTTGTCCTCGGACTTCCCAAAGAACGGGGATCAAAGTCACGCCTCTTGCCGCCCTCGTGGTTCCATCAGCGCTTTCTGACTCTGCCCTCGTAGGTGCCGATTTAGTTCTGCTGCTTGGATTCCCCGCACGAGCTCTGACGCCCGGCCTTCAAGGAGCACGCTGCAGCCCCAGCACCACCTCGGTGGAGGCGAGGAGAGAGGCACCGTGCCGCCCTGCTCCATCCACCAGACTGCAGCGTCACACCGCTAAGCCGCAGCGGCCCCGCACCGCCCTCAGAGCCATCCCACCCTTCGCAGGAGGCCTTGCTGGCTCACTCACCAGCTCCGTCAGCCCATGCCCACCAGCTGGCACGTCTCCCCAGGTGGGGAGCTGGCATCTGAAATGCCGATTCCAGGGAGCATCTTGCGCATGGCGGTGCATATCGTCTGGGAGGGACACGCGCGACGTGCTGCACAGCATCTTCCATATTATAAAGCCCTCCTGGTTTTAGTTACAGCTACTCGTGCTCGGCTGAGAGGTGCCGAACCAACTTGTACCTGCTCAGTCTATGTTCAGGGTCCATGGATTAGGAAACAATGGACAGAGACACAATTATGAGTGCAAAAGGGGTTTCTGGTAGCCTGTGACACAACTCCCCTGACACTTCCGAGTGCCTGTTAAGAAGGTGGATAATGCCAGCAGAGCTGCTGCATCAGCAACAACTTTCTTGCGCCTTCTGCTGCAGATCAGCTCTCTCTGGACTGACGCAGACACACCCCTTCCTCTCCGTCATGACCAGAGCTTTGAAACTAGCTTTTCCCAAAGCTCCAACTACTTCAACAGCCTCTCTTGTTTTGATCCTCGAGCCCTGGATGATGTGTAATGGTGTTGAGCTCCTTTCCGAAGGGAAGACACAAGTGCCAGGCACAAGAGGGGAAAGAAACTGCACAGCTGATCTGCAGGTCTTGCAGGGATTGTGCAGGAGTCACCAGAGCACGGAAATTCAGGTGCAGCTCTCCCAGCTGGCATCTGAAGTGTTTCAGAGACAATGCCATCTTTTCTTCACAGGCAAAGCCTCGCTTGATACCCTCAGCAATTGCTACCCTAAGTAATTAAACTCCCAGCTGTTCGGAGCTCTGCACTATGGAAAAATCAAAGGGTTCTAGAGAGTAATCCCTAAGTCACTTCGGGGGGGAAAAAAAAAAACAAAAAACAAAAAACAAAACAAACAAATCCCTCTGTACTCAAGAGGGAGAAACATCAGATGTTGTGATGTCTTTCTTCCCATTTCCCTGCTGTTCGTTTACCCGCCTCTGTGGCTAACTGAGAACTGCAGATCAGCCTTTGGTCTGGAGCTGCTGGCCGGAGACGACGGTGCTCTGGTACACGCAGCTGCCTGCTTGCTAGAGCTTTCGACAGACTTAGAGCCTCTGCTAAAACGTGGCCATAGAAAGTTCTGCCCCGTTCTCTTTTCTGTACCACGCGTGTCCCAATGCATAGTGCAACCAAACCACTTAATAAATAAAGAACTATGTAAACAGCATTAGGAAATGACTGCAGGCATCCCAGCCGTCTGCAGACAAGGCCGCCTCAAATCCGAGTACTGACAGAGGGACGAGTTTGTAATGGGACTGCTTGGCCGATAGGTGCCTATTCCCCTTGCCTTTGCCGGAATACGGTGTACGGACTGTCTGCAGTCCTCAGCGTTTCTTCCTATGCGCTGCTTTTTACAATTTCTTACTATTTCTTTACAGAAATAAAGTTTCAAATGTCTATCTGGCCAGTCTCCGTATTTGGACGAGTCCCTTCCCTTTCCCCTTACCTCTCCCCTTCCTCCCTTCCCCTTCCCCTCCCTCTTCCCTTCCTTTTTTCTTCCTCTCCCCTTCGCTGTGTTTCACCGCTCGCACGCTCTGATATTTCACAGTCGTGGATGTGACAGAGCCCAGAACTTCAGTTAACGGCACGGTGTCCTGTGACATAAGGACACAGATCTCTTTCACCTTTCTTCTGGTTTTCAGGTCACGTCAGTCCACACTCAGCTGTGCAGCTACGGCACAGCTCTGCGTTACTCATGCTTACACCCTGGCATACCGTAAGACTTCATAAGCATATATTAGTGTGGTGGAGAAAGTCTGTGAAAGCTACTCTTCACAAAAGCAACCTTTTTTTAAGCCCAGGCCTAAATTCCACGGAAGCTAGAGCGGATTTTAAATCTAGGCTTCAGAATAAGGACGTCTGCACACATGGCCTACGTTCAGGGGAATGCAAGTGTAAGATTAAGCTATCCTGAGCTGGAGTCTCCTCTTGGAAGACTATGTAAGACACAGGCATGTCTATTCTGCTGCATTTTGACATTTCCAGAGTAAAATTTATTCCTCTTTTAAATGGAACAAATCAGCATCAAAATGATAATTTTAAAAGCCATAAATTACTTTGTCCAGACCTGATAAAATGCACGGTATTTTATTAAGGAAATTAATTTCTTTAACATGACTTTGTAACTTTGGTGACAAATGGACATAGCCAGGCCGCATCAGGAACACTAACACAGTCGAGTCTGCCCCTCTTTTGCATTTTTTCCTTTGTAAGAGGGAAAAATCCTGACCATCAGTCACCTGGTTTATAGCTTTAGCTTGATTTTTTAAATACATCTAACGTATTTCAGCTTCATCTAATTAGTAAAACTTACTGTGCCTAGGAACTCTCATTTCCTAGTCACCTGCATTTCTTACCAAAGAGAAAACCACTTCCTCTACTACAGCAACCGTATGCAACGGGCCCATCTGAGCTGTCCTTCGGAAAGGCTTCCAAATGCAACTGCCAGGCAGCACGAAAAACAATTCTTAGATGGTAGCTTTAATTGTTGTTAAACAACACTTCTCCGTCTCAGGGCACCACCACCAGGAGTGTCACAGGGAGCCTCTCAAGCCGCAGGACCCTTTGGTTGCTGCTGTAGCTGGAGGCAGGACAAATGTCAGCATGCGTTTGGGCTTGTGAAGCTCTTCAGAGGGCAAAGAGCAGCTCTGACTACCTCAGCCCAAAGGTCTCTGAGAAGCTAGAAATCCCCGTGGCTGCTTTTTGGTGGGTGCTTTGGTTTGTTGGCAATGTCAAGGGAGCAGCAGAACTTCCAAAAGTCCAAAGTCACTTGGACAGTCGGCCACCACCCCTTAAAGTAGCTCGTGTGCAAAGAACGGAGCTTGACTCTCACAGGTGTCCCGTGCAAGGGGGCTCGGCTGCTTTTCCACTGTGAGTAGCAACCCTTGACCTCTTGCAAAAGCTGCCGTCGTACTTAAACCTTGCCTTCCCCTACCTGTACCTATGTCAAATTATTGTAGGCGTTACCAAAAATACAATCATCTTCTTAGGTGGGACCTGGGAGCTTATTCAAGTCATTTCAAGGTCTTGTTTTCCTCAGAAGGGCAGCTCTCAATGACAGCACACACAGGCTATTAGGGAACAGGCATCCCGAATAGAGAGAGGCCCCCCACATCCTTTCATCTCCTCTACCTTCCCACTAGCCCTGTGCTGAGCAGTTGAGTGACGAGAAGGTCCAGACTTGTGTCTGGGTCCTGACCTTGAGGTTGCCTTGCCATTGCAGCATCAAGTGGTGACGCTTTGCTTTGAAGCACCATACTTGCCATGTGGGAAGGAGGAGGAGTCAAAAAAGCCAGCTTAAATGGAGCCCAGAAACCCCGGTAGAATGCCAGTGACAGATGCAAAGATAAAATACATGTTTGCTCCCCTAGCTCACTTTTCAGCCATCCAATACATCCTCCTCCAGTCACTCATCTTTGCAAATATCCCGTGCTTGAGCAGGAGCTTTTGCACTCCTGGAAACTTTTCCCTACCACTCCTGGTAGCTGGCTTACAGACTCTGCTGCTCACTCTTTCTCTCTCTCTCCCCACCTCCCCTCTCCTGCACCCCGCCCATTTCTTTCTAACTTGCATGAACAAATCCTTAGTGTCAACAAAGGCAGAACAGGGCACATTCCAAACAACATCCATTTAACCAAATATTTGCCAGAAAGGCATGCCATGGTGCATTTTGTCTGTTTAATTAGAAATACACGTACTCTCTGCCAAGGAGCCATTTCAAACTCTGCTGTGCAAACACGGCTGTATTTGAAACTTCAGTCACAGGAATTTGCAATATTTTGGAACTAACCTAGTGCATTGGAAGACAAGACATTTTGCCTCTTTAATTGTTATAGATCACATTACCTGGGTTGCTCCTCATGTACTCTTTATTGTGGTTAATGTACTGGCCTTGGAGTGTTTTAGCACAATTAGGAAATAATCATTTCTTCATTTGAGTATGATGATCCAGATCTCTGCTCTTTTCCTCTAAAATAGAAGAAATTATTTGCCCATCACAATGCCATACATAAAATTATTATGATGGTGAATGTGATGAATGACTCAGTCCTAAGAGGCTGATAAGGACCATTGTAATTAGGACATTCCTTCACTTCTGTCCTTCTATTTTTATCCAGGTCTTTACTCCTTATTCTGAAGTATCGTTGTTCTAGGTATCAGCCAGACAACACATAGACACAGCACTGCTGCTCAGCAAGTCAAGAAAATTGAGGGATGACCTAGAGTTAAAACCTTTTTGCTCTTTGCATCTCTCCAACAGAAAAATCTATTGGAACAGATGGTTACAATCTCACATTAGCTCCCACCAGCTGATCAGAGTTTGCGGCTGCTGCTCCATCAGGTGTGGGCACCACGAGGGTGCCAGTGGGATGGGGCATGGCAGCACCCCTGGCCGGGCATCGCTCCCTGCAAGGATGCTCCCATGGTGGAGTTTGAACTAAAAGGGTTTGGAGAAGAGGAAATCGGCTCCACAAATTTAATGCCATTCCTCTTCCCTTAAAAATCAGCAACTTCTGTAGATCCCTGCAGGATCACATGTTTGAGCCTCTAGATCCACCAGGACTCTCCCTAGGGGAGCAGCCAGCACGCATCTCCATCGGATGTTGGGGGACAGACAGTGATCTCTCGGCTTTCTCACGTGTTGTGTCACTGATCAAAAGGAGAGAACCAGTTTGCTTCTGCTGGTGAAGTGAAGAATACAACCTTGATGAGTTTGGGACTGAATGAAACTTCTATCTTAACATAACTTAATTTTTTTTTTACTTTTTTTACTTTTCAAATTTAAATGTAAGTAAAATATCTCACAATGGAATATATTTAGATTAAATCAGCAAATAGTTCATCAAAAAAAGTCTGTTCCATTTGCATTTTTTCAACAGATAAACTATTTGTCAAAAATATGTTATAGAATCATAGAATACCAGGTTGGAAGGGACCTCAATATCACCTGGTTCAACTCTTCTCGGCAAAAGCACAGTCTAGTCAAGATGGCCCAGAACCCTGTCCAGCTGAATCTTAAAAATGTCATTCAAATAGAGTGTCTTAGCTCCAGTCCTCAGCTTTAACTGTCTTGTTTGCATCGGGAAGAAAATGGGGTGACATTTCAGCCTGAATTTCTAAAAAATATTGTGGTGATTCTTTCAGGGATGATCATAGACCATAACATGCCACTGTAAATAAGTACTTTGCTATTAGTGTGCGCATTTTTTTTAACTTTCTTGGATAAAATTGCATCAACAATTTTCTGTTTAATTTTGGTTTAGGCCTGTGTTGAAAAAGATTAAATCAATTTCTCTAGAAAATACCACTTATCTGTATTCTTTGAAGTGAGTGATAAAACCAAATTAGAGCTTGGTGCAGACATGAATCTTTTTGCCATCTTAATCTTTGCACAGGACTAGAGATTGGTTTGCAAATTTTTTAATCAAGTGATGGTGAAATCTCTAGATAAATTTGAGAAGCAGAACAGACAATTCATTTTTTCCTGCTGTCTGCATTCATCCCAAGGAAGAGCTGACAAAAGTAGAGCCCGTGGAGCAGACCTGCAAGAAGTATGCAGCACAGCAGAAGATGTGCACAGCATGGCTGCTGAATCTCCTCCTCCATATTTGGCCATGCAGATGTAAAAACTATTCTGGTTTTCAGAGTTTGAGATGACAAGCTTTGGAAGTGAAATTCTACCTATTTCAGAATAATTCAGATATGATCAAAGGAAGACCTTCAAGTGATTTTTGTTTCCGAAGAAGGGATCATGGCACACTGAAATTAAATATCTGATACCCCTAGGCACAAACTGTCTCACCTGTATCTCTTACAAAAACCTTTCCAGCTGTAATTCTCATAGCAAGGAATTACGAAAGGATACTCATTTTTATATGTAAATATAATAAAGATGTAAATATTATATTTACTCATAATAAGTCTCATTTTCCAAGGTAAAGAATGAGGTAGTGCCCCTTTGCCCACCATTCTCATTTAAACTGGGAAGATTTTGATGGTGGATGTCTCACTGCATGAAAACACAGTGCCCATAGCTCAAGGATTCTGATTTCAAGAATGCTGTAATGTGTATAGTAAACTGGATTAAAGAATTGCCTCTGTAAAAGACAAGTACATTCATAAAATATATGTCTGGAAATTCAGCAGGTTTCTACTGTAACTCATTAGTAGAAAGCCTATTCATCTGCTTTATTCAAAAAAACCAAGGACAATGCAAAAGCAAAAGACGCATCCATGAAGTAAAGATTCACAGAGAGTAGAGATGCAAATATCCTGCATCAAAATAAGATTCATTTTGCTGCAGCCGTTAAGTTTCATTTCTTGGGAAATGCTCCCCATGTATAGATGTGCACCAAACACTGGGAAATCTCGAGTTAAATTTATATCTGCTAGTGCAAACTGTTTGCAAATTAGGTTTTATTGGAATTTCAAGCTCTCCTAACCCCTCTTTATTTTACTACCTCCAAGAACCTCTGCCAGCCCAAATAAGGCACATACAAACATTTTTGCTATACAAACATAATTTATATATTAAGAGAAAAAGTACTTTAAACTACAGTGCATTCAAAAGTGAATAAATTTTAGCAATGGATGCACATACAGCCTTCATTCTGTCTTTGTGCTTGCTCATTACATAGTGTTCTACAAATAATAAATGAGTATTTATTCTCCTACTGTTCTTAGGTAACTAGCAGATAATATTCCCAGTGTCAAATCGTTTATTTTTTAAACTTGTTGCTAATCTGTTCAACAGACCGCTTAGAAGCTATATGTCTGGGGTAGAAACCCCTTGACTAATAATTATAATTAAGTAATGAAGATTATGTCACTATATCTGGTGATCTGGCAGGTAAGGGAATACATGAAGAAACAGAATATATAAAGATGAGCCAGTCTAGAAGATATGCATCCTGTAATCTTCAGGGTATTCATTAATAAAATTACCGAATGACTTGTAATTATATTTTGTAAGCTAAGGGAGAGCCAGAATCATATCCAAGGAATTGGAAATGAAAAGATGGACTGATTAATTTTTTTGTTATAAATAAAGAAATACTAGTAATTATAATTTTCTAAACATATCTTGAACTACAGTAAATTAATTAAGGTAATAAATAAGAAAATCTATAAGTGGCTACACCGGTGAGGACTAATAACAACAAGTCAAATGATGCAGATGCAAAGGCATATGGCACATTAATATTTTAGTTCAGAATTTGATCAGATAGCTATTAGATACAGCTATAAAATCTTATAGGACTTTAGGAGTCATGAAGACAGGAGCAATTCCATAGTAAACAGCAACAGGAGTTTGAGATCCCTTTTGAGTGAGACCTTACAATGATAAAAAGTAAAATCCAAACTTGTTCCATATTCTCCAAATATGAAGAAAGCCTTCAGCATATATATAAAAAAAAAAATATCCAAATTTGATAGAAATTTTCAAGAAAACTTTCCAATTAGCTTGAAATAGCATTGGTGGAATTCTACATGAATTTTAAGTGAACAACGAAATACCCATGAACTGTGGGAGCAGACAATGTTTCATGCTATTTTATTCAACATACTTTTTTACACTGCATTTACTGCTGTGGTCTCTGAGTATCTTGCAGGGGTCAGGGAGATGACTGCCGTCTATCACACGTGGTCGCTCAGCTGCTCCCTTGGGGCAGAAGTGGACATGGGCTGGGTGGTGCGCTTTGCTCCACAGGTGAAGTGGAAAGATTGTGCCAGGTAATTAGTGCTTCTTTACTAAAAAATTGCAATGCATGTGGATGCAGGAGGTGAAGTATACCTAGAAACAGGCACATATGCCATGTGGTTACCATATGGATTCGGCCACTGTAAGGAGCTCTATAAGGATGCCAACGTACAGAGGCTGCCAGGAAAAAGGTCTAAGCCCATACTCATACATCTCCTCACCAGCTGGACTGTACATGTGCCTATACCAAGGTCAGAGCAGTTCTGGCAACGAGCAGCTGCAAGGAGAAGGGAATTTACAATCACATTTCACTTTCATAGCATTACACTGCCAGTCTTTCATCTGGCCAGTTATCTGACCTGTATTTCATCCTCTCTGAAGTAGCTTAACTTGTAAGAATCTTCCTCTTTGTACATTTTTAATTCCGTAGAGTAGCTTGTACTGATTATACTACAGGACCTCTGAGTTTTACCACAGGTGGAATGACTACATTTATTTAGCTTGCTCAGCAAACAGTCCTTTAAGTATAATTACTGACAAATTTAAAAAGTCAAGTTAACTGTTGCAGAAATACAAAGGGATCACACAGTGTCTTAATCAGAAGAATACTGTTTGAAACAAGACATCATCAAAGACTGGTAAATTGAAAAATGTAAAACTTCTATTAGATAACCCATTTACCATTTGATCTACCATCATAATTCTTAAAAAAAAAAAAAACAGCAACAAAAAAAAACCAAACCAAACCAAACCAAAACAAAATGCTGCTGTAGTTGCTCACTGGTGGAATACAGAAGATAGAATTTAAGCAATCAGGTGATACAAAATGATGGAAATAAAAAATGCCTGTTTCTTAATTTCAGTAGAGTCTAAAGGTAACCAAATGAAAAACTCTGAAACTACGTCTTTCTATTAAATATTCAGTTTAAATGGTGTACTTAGAGATTATGTTGCTAGCTATGGAGATCACCAAAATAACAGATCAGTCATCTTATATTTTGATAAATTTGAAGAGTACTGATGGATCTGATATAGCACTTTCTCAAATCCTGTTCTACATTGATCTGAATACAGAGAAAGCAGGTGTGATTTTTTTCCAGTGTAGCAGGCAACATTTTATAAAATAATGGAAGACTAACAAAGTCAGTCAACAAAGTTTCATTACAAATGCAAGAAAATTAAACACCATCATATTTGTTGTTACAATTATGAAAACATTCAGCTTGTGTCGTGTACTCCCTGCAGGAAAAAACAAGTTCGGTATTATGTAAACAACAACAGTGTCCTTAGCAGTAACAAAATGAAAGTTTTCAGTGTAAAGGAACTATTGAGGTTGTCTCCTCCACTCCATTCATACGCTGTATTTTAAAAGTCAGAATTTTTCATACTGGCAGCTACAGTGAAATCTCAGTTACTATATTACAATAATAAATAACTACAGTATCAGAGATATAACTTTGTTGACTACTACTAAATACTGATATTTTAGTTCAGAAATAAAAAGTCTGGTTTTCTTTGGATAGCTTTTCCAATTACAAAAATTTCTATTAATTATAAATACAGATTATGGCAACAGTCTTGGAAGTAAAATACTATCAAAATGATACCACAGCTAGGTTTTTAACTTAAATTCTTTAACTTCCTTCTATAAACAGTAATAGATTAAACACTGCCAGCTTAAAAATAATGAAAACAAATGTTTGTAAATATAGGTCATCGATATTTTTACAAAATAAGACATTTACTTAATTTCTCCTGTTGAAGTTTACCAATATTCTGATCAGCAGAAGTCTCTTTCCTTCACTAAGGAAACTCCACGTTCACACTTGCTTTAAACTTTTCAGTATTTTCTCCTAAGTAAACCAATTGTGCTTTTAAAAAATCTGGTTCTGTAAGTCTTTTGCATAAAATTAAATAGCCCCCACTGCTATTTTTTTTATCCTGGGGAATTCAGAGCTGTTAGCAGTGGTGGTCCATACCAAAAAACTGTGACTGATGTTGGGACACTCACATTTCTTCCCAAACTTGCTGTTCATATTCCTTTCTTAATCCACATGTGAAGAGGGTCTCCCTTTTCGTTTTGAGGGGATACATTGTGTAATGTGAATGTAAACATATATTAAGAAATTCAACCAACACATCAACTGGAACAGGCAGTATCATACTTTTCTTATACTTTCTGTAGGTGCTAGCCATACAATGCACAACCCCCCCACCAAATATTCGCAATATTAAAGTTATTGTATTCTAGGAAGAAGCCACTCATTCTGGTGCTCTGGGAGAAGCCAGTGCTTGTCATGAAAGCTGGACGGAGTCCACAGGCGGGCAGGGCGGCCTTTGTGCCTGCTAAATGAGGGAGTGGTTGAACCCGAAGGCCAGAAGGTAGGAGGGCAGGGGCAGAGCGTGGCTAAACCGCATGGAGCAGCAGGTGGATTTACAGCAGATACGTGCATCTGTTGATCCAAGGCAAAAGGGGAGAAGGAAGGGATGGCAGAGTCACCACCCTATGGAGCCGTGTTTGCAGCCATGCAGGGAAGGAGCACACTGAGCTCCCAAGGGAAGGACAGCTTGGAAAACCTGAGGAAGTGACTGGCTGATACTATTTAGTCTTAGTATGTCCACACAAGCAGGACGCTGTGTAGATTTCTTTGTAAATAAACTGAATTTCACTAAAGAAAGACTTTATTGTAAAACTCAATTTCCCCTACCAGCAGAGTAATTGGGCACAGCTCTGAATACTGACTAAGCACTTGGGTCAAAAAGCAACAAGATAAAGCTTTGAGCTTGGTAGAAAGGTTACTAAAAGAAATTTTTCAAGCCTATTCTGGAACATTACACAACTTATTTCTTCTTCAGCCATAACCCCAATGTTCACTGCCACCATTCTCACAGGTTCCTTTCTTACTGCCAGTATGTAAAAAGCATAAACACTAGAGATAGTCTGCCTTCCTACACCAGATTTCTTTCATGCCAAATAAATGGGTGGAATGCTATCTGTTACCAAGGTTTATATATCTTTTCATCAGCATAGAAGACATGTATCGGTCCTGACTGTTTTTAAAGGGGAGGCATTCTCCTTTGGCATAGAAAGGTGAAGAATTAGGAGAGGTTACAGCTAAGTGGTAGCTGGACTCATTATCAGCTTGCTTCCTCCACCTCTCAAACCACCCAAATTGTCCCTTCATGCCTAATCTCATTATGCAAAAGAATAACACCTGCCTTCTATTACACCCTTATACATGATTAGCCCGGGAAAATTAGAAGATGGTATGTACATATATGTGTATATGCCTTTTTGATAAAGCCCTATACTCAGAATACACTAAAGAAATATTATTATTCAATAAACTTGTGTTTCCTTATGCTTTATTCTGAGATTAAGCAGACTATCATGTAACAGTTGAAAGAGTGCAGTATCACCTAAATGCATGGGGATTTAATAGAAACAAAAGATCTCCCTCATACAGGTGAACAACAAGCAACTTCACCAACTGTAGTGAAATTACTCTCTACTGACTCAGGGCAGTTTATATTCTTAAGTGTTTTAATCTATGGATATGTCTTCAATCTTGAGACAATTGATCAATAATATAAAACTTTATTTGTACTGTGTGTTGCTCATTTGTTTACATGAAAGTACATTTCATTAATTAAATGGTTCATTTTCATTAGAAACAGTTGTATTTTGGGCACTAGGTAAATAATAGTATATGCAAACTAAATAAAAGTAACATTTTGCACTGTGAGTTATTTTCTTTTCCGTCTTGTTGGAAACATTCCCTCCTTCCCAGCTAGTAACCATAAATCTTTTTCTGTAATGCTCTGTTAGCTTTAATAAGTACAGCACAGTAGCCAGTGCTGGCTTTCACTTACTGTAGCTGAATGTTAAGCAGCATTGCAAAATGTTAAGTTGCAAGATAACTGACTAGTTTTCTTAAGACTTTTTAGGGAGATTGAGAATTAACAATGCTTCTCACCTCCCTCTTCACACTCCAATAGGAAAATGCTAATTTACTATTAACCTCGTCACAGCTGTCTCACATTCCATTTTCTCCGTTTCACAATTCAGACAGGAACATATGCGCTGGCACCATGCATCGTTGATGGAAAAGCAGTTGGGATTCTTTTCAGCAAAGATTTTGCTCACAAAACTTCATCCAAGAGAGGAATAAAACTTGCAATATTTAGGGCATAAAACCCATATATCGGAATAGCAATGCTTTCTCATATGATCTTGTTGATAATGTCCTGATGCTTTGTGGCTAAGTTCCTAACTACAGATATCTCTCACCTGACTCCTGAAAAACAAAGTATTACTTTAGTTCTCTTAAAACTGACAACAGCAATATGTACTGAGAGGGCATGTTTATACTGTTGGGCTGGATTTCTCACAGGAGTCCTATTCCACAGTCATCCATACTGCCTACGTGTTCATCTGTCTGCAAGAAAAACTTTGGAGGCAAGCAGGTAGTTTCACAGCATCCGCAGATGGTAACAGCACATGGCTGGATTCCAGTTTGCCTGCCCACTCCTCCCCCCCTCCCCCCCCCCCCCCGCCAAGCTATCCTGCCCGCTCCTTGCTCTGTGCCACCAGGCACAGGCACTGGGACAGTGCCCGATGCTGTGACATGCACTGCTGGACACAGCAGCTCTCACCTTCTCATGTCTGCTGTAACAGCAGCAAAGGTGGTGAAGATGAGCACTAGTTTCCTACAAGTGATGCTTTGGTTGTGGTGAATTTGCCCCAGGTCTGGTACACATAGATCAGGAAACCATTTCACTTTGAAAAAAAACTCCAGTGTAGAACATGCTTGTTCCCCTAAAAAAAAACCTTCTGTCTGGAGCAGCTCAGCAGATTTACCCTTGCTACCACAAGCTGGACAAGATCCTTTACAAAGTGGTCATGACCAAGCCAGATCACCCACTCTGTCAATACTAGTTTCCAAGACATGGGCGACAGATTATTTCTTCCCCGGCCCAGCCTGCAGCTATGGCAGTGACACTTTTCCTCTCCTCCAGGGCAAGTCAAAGTTAAGCTGTCCAACCCAACCAGCTCCGTGGTGTTGCCCTGGGATTGTGCTGGTGCAGGTATGCATGCTGCTGGGGCGGGGAACAAGGCTGAAGGGAGACAATGTCATCTTTAAAGAGGGGACACGCTCTGCACACCACTGTTTATGGAGGGCATACCAGCAGCCAGTGGGCAGACCTGAGTGCTTGGGGCTAGGATGGTTGTCCAAAAGACTGCTCCCTCTCTCCCAGTCTCCTCTACATATGCATCTTTGCTGTTCTTTCATCCACCCAGCAGTAAAACAGTCACAGTAAAGGGGTTATACACTCTACTAGTCACACTTGCAGTTCCTCAGACCTGTACTGCAAATCTAGTCCCCACCTACAAGCCATGTAAATAGGCAAATTTCAAGCCCTAGTAGTTTCTCACTACACAGACAGCAGAACCTGTGGTCAACAGCCTGTAATAGTTATAACCCTTCAGGCTAGACCACTTTTTGGTCCAGTGTGGGTCAATGTGGCATTAAGCAGATGTACTGTAACCATAGCACACCATGACTCCACTAATCTCAAATGCCTGTTTTACTTTCCAAGGACATATAGAGGACCCATGGGTTCTCTATGCACATAGATGTAGGTCAAGCATCTAAGACAGACAGACAGCAGGGCAGTACCATTAACATGGTGCCATCAAGAACACATCTCTCTCTGCCAGATGTCCAGGTGTTGCCACCTGGGGCCAGAGATCTTCTCCAGCCAATTCTCCTGGGACGAGGTCTGCAAAGAAATGAGCCTAGACTTGGCAATGGAATGTGAGTAGTGATCTGGCAGGAGCCTGACTTGTAGAGTCTGCCTTCTCTTTTCCATCATATTGGGAGACAGAGGGACAGAAGAAAGCGAAGATTTGCTCCTGGGAGACTTCTTTGTGGCTCCAAGTACAGGCTCAAACTGGCAAGATGAGGCCATGAAATATGGGACGTGAAAAATACAAACATCAGTGCCAAGTTTCTGTGCCTGATTTTTGCCCATTCCTGTTAAACTGCCCATAATCACAGAGGATGCGCTGCAGCATGTTCACAGCTTCTGTAGCACCTAGTCACCATGCCCATGCAGCAGCCTCTATGAGAGAGAGCACTCAAACACAGAGGATGGGGAGGAACAGAGCATCTGGGCCTTTTAAGATCTGAAAGAGTAACAGGACACACTAAGCATAAGTTCCAGAAATCATGGGCCTGATTTCCAGAGGGAATATTTTGAAAGACTTCCATGCCAAGAAGGAGAGAGAAGGATAATGAGATTTTTGCCTTTCAGATGCAGGTGCCTCAAAAAGAACTGTTAAAAAGCTCACATCCCTGTGGCTAGGGCTATTCTCCTAAGAGGGACAGATACATCTTCTCTATGATGTAAAAGACTGAGGTTTTTCTTTTGCTGCTAATTAGGCAGTTTCCCTGTTTTGCTGAATTGAAAGTGTCTGCTCTTTGGTTTTGTATGGGAGTTGGCTCCTGGCAGAGGGAGAGGACACTCTTCTCCTCTTGAGGTTTTGTGCATGCTGTGGGCTGTGTCAGATGTGGCAGAACAAGTGGTCTCACTAGTGCATTTTGGTTTCTCTATTCTAAAACTGCTAAGAGCAGATGGGTCCATCCTTGACTAGTGGCTTTAGCCAAATATTTCTTAAACTGTAAGTGCTGGCAGATCTTTAGAATACCTTAGGACTGTTCCAAATTCAAGTAAATTCAATATAAGGTGCCAAAATGAGTCAAAGTCTATATGTGCTTGTCCATTCACTGCATGAGCTAAGTTTGGCCAATAAAGTTGTAGCAATAGTAAAAAAAAAAAGATACAGGTGCTGACATTTATACGCAGAGGGGAAAACAGTCTTTATGAATCTAATGGTATGCATTGTGTTCTGCTGTCTGTGTAGTGAGAAACCAAAAAAACCCAAAACCAAACGTAATTCATAATAATGGTTGTTCCTGATGTAGAGGAGTGAGTGGTCAAGTACATGGTCTTAGCAGCAGTTGGTGGTGTCTTATCACCCAGTGGCATTTCCACCCAGGGATGGCTCTCCTGAGCTGCTGACTGTGGAAGGTAGGCAGAAGCAGGTTACAGGGTGGCGTAACCTGCATTAATTTCCTTTGACATTGAGCAAAAGGTAGGTAGGTCTAGGTGAAATGCAAGTAGGCATCATATGGCCTTACAGTCCCAGGTCTCATATGACTTGCTGTCAGCTGTGGGAGCACTAGACAGCCTTGTCATGCAGTTGCTTAACAGCCTGGTGAAGGGCCAGATAATGTGATTTGTGGTGTCTGTGGGCTGTGGATAAAGCTGGGATGCAGATGAAGCTGAGAAAGTGTGTACTAGGTAGGCCTGCAAGGCTTCAAGGTTTGTAGGACCCACAAAAGCGCTTCAGTGTGTCCAAGTTGATGTGACCAACATAGAAAGCTGAGGCACCAGAAATAAGTGCACAACAAAGATGAAAGGTAAGACTAGACAATAGTATTACCACCAAAGACATAGCCTACATGCTTGCACTTGAGTTTCAGGCTGTATATGTATCAGTCCCACTGTCTCCAAATGCAAATAGATGTTTAATTCGAGTAATGCCTGAATACAGATTCAGTAAGGCTTCTAGATTGTGGGCAAATATTAAATAGCATTCCTGGACACGTACAGACAATTGCCTCCTCTTACACATAGAAGAAATACAGGCTGAATATCTTAGCAGGCTTTAACAGCCTCGTTTATAACATCACATTTCCTCAGATACAATAGGTAATTTCACTGGGATTCAAACTTCCTGGTGCAAAGGAAACATTTAATTGCCCACGTGTATTTTAATGGTTCTGTTTTTATCTGGTAACTCCATTAATGTCAGAATACTATAAAGACATACAAAACAATTTTACAAGAAATTGTTAGCCATTAAAATGTTCAAAGACATTTACTAAAGCACAAATTGAAGTTTACAATTTTCTGAAAATCTCAAACTGTACCAGCTTACAAGACTATCTTAGTGAGCTTAAAAATACTAATTTTGTTAAAAACAATGAAACTTGATTTGATGACTTACAGGCATCTTGTGGATGCCCTAATTTTTCCTGTATTGAAGGCTGAAATCATATGTTAATCTTATTTCCCATGTTATCATCTTTATCTGATTATTATATTTAAAATGCCTATTTTAAATACTTTGGACTGCTAGATCACTGAAGCCAAACAATAGCTTTTAAACAAACAACAAAATAATTTTAAGAATGCAATGAGAAACAAATGAAATTACAGCAGGGCTTCTGCTGTGACTGTAATTCAATTTCTCACTGAGTGTGATCAGCTCTTCCTCTCCTGGCAAAGAGTGTGATGGACAGGACCTGCCATTCACTCTGAACTGATGAAGGGCTGGTGGGGCAAATTGTTTCTGGTGATGACTATTTTGGCTCACCAAAGATATTAGGACACAGTAATCTGCTAATTACAAAACTGGTGAATTGTTGCACTGGTGGTTCTTTCTCCAGCATTAGAGAGGGTATATCTGTGTCACCACTTATTGCTAATTCCCTGTATTATATAGCACATGTATTTGAAGGCAGTAAAGTCTTTACCTCAAGCTATGAAATAATTAAATGTGCAACAATTTAAATCCCTCTGTGCTGGAGGGAGATGTAAAGTCAGCGGAAGGGCCAAAGGTGGGCAAGAGGTGGCTAAGAGGTGGGCAGTCAAGCTGTCTCTCCTCAGTCTCAAAACGAATTCAGTTGTAAATCAGATGACCTTTGTGCTACTTTTCTATTTCCTTTTATTGGAGAGATTCAGAAAACCCAGTAGCCTAAAGCAAAAGTTTAGCAAGCCAGGCTGCAAGTCACTGCTTGTTTATCATGGCCATTACTCATGAAGACTTTCATCACTTTCTGAAATGGTTTTCTTGTACCCATGTGGTTTGTATTTTCCAACCACAGGAGAAAATGCAAAACTTGCCCTAAAGAGCATAAAATTCACAAACAGTACTTGAAAGGATGCAGTTTACAATAGGCTGCATCTTGGTGACTGAGCTTGACAGGAAAATTTTCTTCTTCTGTTAAAATGTAGCTTCGACTCCATAAAACACACTTCAGTGCTATAATTTTTTTGACTTCATAGAAGAAGAGAGTATTCTAAAGAGATTCCAGGCATAGAAGGCAACGTGACATAAGATGTGACAGGCATTGTACATGGAGGCCTGCCTCATAAACATGATCAATGGGATGATGCAAAAAGATGTAAGGTAAACAGAGAAATTGTTAGAAAGTTTCTAGAAACTCAGAGCAATAGGATGAAAAAGGAGGCCATCTTCAGATGGATGCAGAGGTCGCTGCATTTAGTCTGTACCAGAGAGAAGACATTTAATGCTCAAGAAGGTCAAGCTGTAGCAAAGCTACCACAGTCAGGATGGGAGATTATGAGCACCTATAAATCAGTTATGATCTAAGAGCTGCCTAATAGGATGTGAAGGGTGAAGTGAGGGCTTGATTCCAATTCAGTTGGAAAACTTTAAGATTGCAGTAATAACTCCAAAATCCACTTCAGAACTGAAGTGCAATGGAGCAATACATTATTCATTTCCTTTTTCTGTATTTCTTTTTCCCTACTGTGCTGCCAATATCTGTGAGTTCACTTTTGATTCATCCTTCTCTTCCAGCAATGATTCTTCTGTTTCCATCCTCTTGCTTCCTCCTTAATTTTCCCACGCTCTTTCCTTCCTTCTGCTTTTTTCCTAGCTTCCTGCCATTAATTCCTGCCTACTTTCCCCTATTCTCTTCCTTAGTCCCATGTCCCTTTTTACCAGGGTATTTCTAGTGATTGCTTGCAGTTAAAAACCATATGTTAGATTCACCACTGACTACTCTTGTCTTTAAACGCAACTCCTGATTTCAGCAGCCAGCAGCATTTCATTGGCATGATGCTAGCATAGCAACACAGGTGGGGAAGGGAATTAGACTCCCATATTTACAGTGGTTAAAAATTACAGAATCAGGCTCAAAAGGAGTTGAAACTGCAGTTAGCTCTGCATCACGTCCTTATACGTGTAGAGAGATGTCTCCCTTCTCAGCTACATGTCCAGCATATGGGGTCAAGGTGCAGGAGGAAAGCTGCAGCTCACAGCTTGGAGGACATGTACGGCACCAAGAGACATCTCTTAAAGAGTGCCTGACTTTGTTTACCATAATACATGGCAAGCTGCAGCACTGCAGTAGAATCAGGGAGTAAATCAGGACACCACTGACTGTGAGCAAGGCTACCAAATGTCTGGTGTTTGCCCAGACTCGTCTTCTTTTCCAGCCCTCAAAATCTTCCTGGATGAATGTCTGACACATGAAAGCCCTTTGACAACAAAATTGTTTGCCCTACTATGTTGTCACAAAATAACACTGGGCTGAGGCTTCTTAGTGGCTGTTACAGAGCAAAGAGATCGTATCCTCTGTGTTTGGCAACACAGATTCTAATCCTGGTCCTAGCGACTATCAACATTTTCCGTTGGCCAAAAGACCAGGAGTTGAATGCAGTGGTTAACAAAGAGGAAAAAAAGTAGGAACACCCCAATCTAGTATTTGGATTATACAATAGCATCCGGCAGTGCCACAACCCTGCTTCCAGTTGTATGATGAGGCTCTGGTGCAGGGACAACCCTTGAGCTCCTCCTAAACTAAATGTATATGGATAGTCAAAGACCGGTCAATCTGATCTAACATTTTTATGGATGGTCCAAGTGTTAAACCATTAAAACCACTGTGCATGCTCTGCACAGTCACAGCAGTCCTGTGAACTTGAAGGAAGGGTGAGATAGTTAGCCACCCCAAACACAGAGTCTGCCTATGACAGTGACTAGCTGTTTCTGGCACAAAGGGTCGGTCATACAGTGACGAGGGGCTGCTACACAGCTGAAGACTATGCCATGCATTGACATGGAGGGAAAACCCTTGAAAAACCTAAAATACAGCAAAAAAACATTAAGTTTTATAAATTTTTTTTTAGCTATTGGCGTATTTTTTTTTCTGGTTACATTGCAAGCTAGTTTCTTGGAATTTTTAGTACCATGACTGTAAGGCAGCTTGTGCCAATACACATGTCCTTACACAGTAAGTACTGCTGATAAATACAATTCTCACATAAATGCTTCCTCTGGAACAAAGGGTGATTTCTTCCTCTCCCTTTGTTATGATCATTTGTACTAACTGTTAACTAACTGTCTGTCTTTTAAGCAGTATGATGTCTTAGACATGACACTGTTAAATTAGGCAGCCTATTTTCAAACCCAGCTACTTAAGCTTAATTGTGTAAATAAAACTGTGATCAGTGAAACTTCTCACTGGTCCCAGTCAACTAGCATCAGTGATGATGAGAAGTATCAGTTCTCCAGAAAATTATGGCTCTATCAAAATCATCCAAATTTGTCACTAATTAAAAAATGCCAATGGTTGTTTTAATGATCTATTTTGATATCTGAATGTTAAAAGCAATGTAAATGAGACATTTGCAGAACTAATACTCAGAACCTAATGAGCACTCAACTGCTGTCCATCAGTTTATTAATAATTACCATATGCATAGAGTTAAAAATTTATCTCCAGATTTGCAGCTTTATCTTGGGTTTGGTAAACTGATTTATAAAAGGCCTATAGCATATCATCAGTGTAAAAGCCTCCTTTGCCCTGAGCTCAGTAAGATTATTTTTAAACCCCTGAGAGCTTTTGTTGGTTAGCTGTTAGAGCATGTGGGAGGACAGGACCAAGTGTACAATTTTGGAGAATACAGCTGCTATTAGTTAAGCACAGAGCATGAATTAAAGTGTCTCTACTGCTGAAAATGTTCAGATCCTTTTAAAAAAAACGCCTCCATTTTACATCAGTCAATTTAAATACATTAGTTCTGAGTTTTTATGCAATTTTTCATCACAGGAAGTCAAGATATTTTATGCTCTTTCATACAGAAAAGGCATTGGATTATGTTAAATACGTTATATATATACATTCCATATAAAATCTATCTTCAGAACACATAGAGACTGCAAAAACAGCCAAAGTTAAATGTGTCTGCACAACCTCTTGAATATTCATTACATGCAGGCTTTATGAACATATACGTTCATGCTACTCTCTATGGCACAACTTAAACCTGTCTTCACTAGAAAATCCTTCTTGTTATATAGGAACAACCATAGCAGCACACCATCCTAAAATAAGCTTTTTACATTTTTACACATCAGCCCTGCAGATTGAGCGTGCTATTGCATTCCCAGCTCTGTTGCATACTCCTTGCTGGGAGCTGTTACCATTTCTGTCTTGCATGTAGGAAAACTGGGGGATCCTTCCCTTCTCCTCTTGCTGTCGGCACGGCCAGTGGATTCAGTCCACTCAGGGCTTCTGTTTCAGTAATGACCCAGATGAGTCAGAAGTGGTGGCCTGATTATTTTCTTCTGCAAGGCTGTGGACAGGGGCAGGCAAACAATCAGGAGCTTGGGTACAACAATATTTCCAGTCAGTACAGCCCAGCTTGGACAAGGATGGGTGTCCACAGACTCGCTTACACCAGCAAAATAATATTTTTTCTGACATGGCTGCTACCAGTTCCCAGAAGAGAACTAAGGAGTGTAGCACTTGTTCATCAGCTTTATTTTTTCCCTTTTTAGACCTCTCTCGGTGGAGTCTTTGCCTGTATAAACCAAAAAATGACAGTGAAAAAGACCAAGAGATTTTAGATCTAGACTTGACATTAGACCTTTTGCCTTGAAGAGCATCCAAAATTTTGAAATTGATTACCATGTAGATCACAGGTCTGTATTTAATAATCAATCCTTCTAAGAAGCAGTGATTAAGATGTGGATCACAGGTCTATCTAGTAACTCCTTTTACATAACAGAAATCAGTTCCTGAGGCAAAGCTAACAATTTACTTATTGTACTTGCTTAACTGAAGCTCCAGCTTTGACATGGTGGGTATTCGGTCCCTTCTAGTATTGAGTTCTGGGACTGCACATGCCTCCTGTGATTACCACTGTAATTTTAAGGTCTGCATAGGCCTGCGGTGTAAGCAACATCCCAGAAACATTGAAATACCCATGTTTGAAGTTATTCCCTTAGCAAAATCCCTGGACCCTGGTTAATCTTAGAATTAAAGAGCTAGAAATCACAAACTTGGTATCATATTTTTACCCCAATAACTTGAGAGATTAGCTTTCATAACAGGTAGGCATACAACAAATTTTTCATACTTCTAATACCAATGAGCTTTACAGTCAGTAAGTTCACCTTCCACAATTCTGATTCAAATTAGGTAGTATTGTTCTGTAGTTTGATACCTACATTAAGAAGGCATGAAACTCCTTTTCTTCCTTCATAACAATTTTTTTATTCCAGATGTACATGAAAATCTTAGAATAAATCTTTATTTCTTCCCTCCTGACCTTGATTATAGGACAAAAAAAAATTATAACCAGCTACTCCTCTGTGACCCATTATAATAATTTTCATCTTGGCTAATGTTGGTTGCTCACCTTGAATATACATTTCCACTGATCTAATAGACACCATATCATTTGGGAATGAAAGATTTTCTTTAAATAAGACAAAAATAACTCATTCAGGTTTTCTACAAATTTGACTAGTGCAAGAAGAAATCCTTTTGGAAAGTAAATTATGAGAGCGCTAGCTCTCCTGCTCCATTCTGCCAACCTTTCAGTCATTTCTGTGAGACAGAGTAATTTGATCTCTACAATGTAGACATTTTTTGTCCCTTATTTGGAGTTGGCCAGCAAACTGGGTCAATTAACATAAATGGCAAAAGAGGCTGGACATCTGGGGAATGACACCAAATTAATTTTCCACAAACTTCCAAGTATCCATATGGCAAATGATTCAAAGGCCTATCTTCAAGAACCAGCTGTATAGTCCAGTTACCAGACTGGTGTTAGAAGTCCGCCTTTACAGGAAGAAATTACACCTAGAACTTTGTCAATGACTTTGTATTTTCAAAAAAAAGTAAAAATAAGAATTGTCACACTACAGCAAATTTATAAAGAATTTATCTGTGAATAAAGTACAGGATATCAACATTTAACTATATAAAGATAGTATTTAACAAGGAACTAGTTACTACAGTGTACACATCTTACCTATGCAGGCTGTATATTCAAAACAGATTAATGTTAATTAAATGGTCCATCAAGCTGGACTGTGCAAAATCAATGAACACTGACAGTAGTATAATAGAGATAAATCTAAGACACTGCCAACTATGGAAGGAAAAGTTTAGACATTACACATAAACTACAGCATCCAAATTTTGATTTGGACCTCCTCACAGATTTAGTGTTTACTTTGTATGGGTATTAGGTTCAGTTCATAGTATAGACGGAGACCAACTTTAAATGTTAGTGGCTCTCAGACTCACATGAGTACAAATGATCTCTACTGATCTCAAATATTTAGGCTGAATTTCCGCCCCCCCCCCCCCCCCCAAGTGAGATGAAGCATGACTCTTAGAAAGAGATCTAAATCTCCTGCAAAAGCTTTCTTCTGAACATTTACAGTAAAGTCAAAGTGACATTTGACTAAGCAACACCCATTACTTAGTAATTTGTTATTTCAGCTCTCTTTGCAGAATATGCAAATTTAATTAGCACAGTTTTTATAGCATGGTGTTGTTCCTGAAGAAGGGATTTTGGTCCTTCTGGAACTACCCCTCCCTGGTCTTTGTATTAATAAATACACTAAAATGTCTTCCAGTTCTGAAACAAAGCAAGGTTTTAAATCAAAATCTCATGGAGTATTAACTCCATGCTTTATGAAATGTAACTATTTCAGTTGTTTCTATTTAATATCAGTCTGACCTAGAAATCCTATCTAAAAGTCTCATCTCGTTTTCCTCAGAAGACCTACTTGATAGCAGGATGTCAAAACAAAAAGGGAACAAAGTAGAGTACATAAACTTCATCCTATCCAACATAAACTCTTCTTTCTGTAGCAACCCTGCTCTAAGCATAGCAGTGTGGCATAAACAGAGACCAGAGCATCCCTCGATCCTCTGTTGAGATAGCTACATGACAGAGTGGAGAGAAATAGATTAGTTATACTTAACATGTATTTTTAGTTACTTTTCTTTCCTTGACACTTTCTATCAAGGACTGCTGCAATGGGGCTGGAAGATTTGGAGAACTGTGGGAACATAAATATCTCACTGAAAGACTTTTCTCTTCCAGATCCTTAATTCAGGTTTAGAACTTGCCTTTTTGAATTAATGACTACCATGGGAGCATCAGGCAGAGGAAGAGAGACCTTCTCTTAAAACATTACAAGCACTAAAATGAATGATGTCTGGTTTCTACAGCTTGTAAATCACTTCTGTTTTACTTGTCTAGAAAGGTGAAAGGCCATCTGACACTTCTGTGGCCAGCTCATTTGTGTATCATCCCTCTGCTGTTGATTACCTAGTGTCAAAAATAGGATGAGCTCACCCAACATCTTTTCCTGAGGGCATGTATGGTATCTCCTTCCTTTAACCAATCATCTGTTTTCACAGAGTATAATTATCTCTGAGGGCTGATTTCCACAAGGACAATGAGCTCAGAAGTGATTAAGAAGGGAACGTACATCTGTATATGCATGCACAAAGACAGTATGATTTAATTTCTGTGATAAGCCAAAACCTAAACCGCTTCTTAGATACTGGTCCATCTATGCTGTTTCCCACAGTCAAAATTTGTGAGAAACATTAGCCAGCTATGTTCAATTGACTGCTTTGGTCACCAAAATAAAATAATAATAAAAAAAAAAAATTCAAGAAACTCAATAAAATAAAATAATAGCGTAGTACAAGAGTCAGAGGAGGATTTATGGAGGTACATTCACACACAGGAAACAAGTAGTAGCACATCCTAGACAAAAGGCTAAGAAAAGACAATTTGAGTCACTCAGTCTTATCAAATCCACCATACATGACAAGCAGTTCTCTGTCATTCACATAACAGCCTGATCCAGTTTGTGTACTCAACATTTCATGGTGCCATCACTGTCTTTCAGGAATTCCTCTTTCTTTATTTGTCTTCCAGAGCATCTTTTCTTCTTTTTGGGATTGATCAACACTCCCACGAACATTCATTCAAGTGTTTTCTAAGCTCAAATATTTTGATGTTACTTTTGTTCCATGAACAGACTAAATACCAAAACATTCTGAAAAATTGTTTGAAGTGTTTTGGAAAAAATCAGAAAAGATCTTTTTTTTCCCCAAACCAGAAAGAGACACTTCAGCCTTTTTATATCAACATAATTTTCTTGCATTAAAACCAACTGAAGAAAACTTTATTGAAAGCCACATGAAGTTGCAGCAGCCTGTGATGAAGTAACTCATGGTACTTGTCATTCCAGAGCCCTTCCTCCCACCTAAGGGTTAGGCAGCCTTTCCTGCAGTACATCATTGCCATGACAGTATGCTGTAATGCATCATGAGAGAGATGTATAGGCAATAATAAGCTCAGACCATACAGGAAAGGTGGGCCCCAACACATTTGCACAAATCTGTGAAACTATCCATAGCACTTAAAGGTTGAACTGGCTTCAGATAAAAAGTTTTAGTGCAGTTTAAAAGATTTTACCTTAGAACAGATGTATTTAAGACAAGGCCTTTTTAGGCTTTCTTCTTAAAAAAAAAAAAAAAAAAAAAAAAGAAATATTGCTATTTGTAAAGTCATCATAACAGCTTCATGGAGTTAAGTAGACTGTTCCTCTAGCATGCACAGAAATTTGAGTTCAAGAATAAAGATTTCTCAAGGACAGTCCTCACATCCACATTTCTGGAAAGAAGTTTTTTGAACAGGTTTGCCTATAAATCCTGTTCTGCCTTTGCTGCACAAGGCAGCAAGCCCTTCTGGGACAGAATTACAGAGAAACTTTTGCTTACCTGAAAGCTCACCAAAAGCCAGCACCTGATTAGTGGTGTCAAAATACTTTGCATGTGAAGCTCATTTTGATTCAACCGTTCTCAGCTGAGGTCCTCAGGTTCACATAAAAACCCTAACATAGATCTGCCCATAGCATACAAGTTTGGTAACTTGTGATGCTTCAAAAGGCCAATAACAAATCTGCCTATTTATGTTTAACTAAGGCAGTAAATGGTAACAATGGAAATTATTACTTACGGCTGTCTTGGGAAAAGTTGTAAGTTCCTGGCTCTAGTCCAGCTACTTTTTTTCTGTCTGTACAATATGGACTGATGAATGCCATTTCTGACCATTATTCAGAGACATGCTTAGAATATGTGCCTAATACAACTGCAGCTTCAAGAACACCCTGCATTGTCAGTAGACTTGAAAGGTCAGTGCCTGCCTTGGCACCTGGAATGATTTTATCTCCAAGACAGACAGTAGGCTGTCCACGTGATAGGGGGGCATGGGGTGAATGGCGAGCACTGCTGTGAGACAGAACACACACAGATCCTGTGGGGAGGGGAGCCCAGGACAGAAACTTCTCCCTTCATGGTGGAGTGTGTCCAAAGAAGAGCAAGGATGCTGGTGAAGGGTCTAGAGCACAAATCTTATGAGGAGCAGCTGAGGGAAATGGAGTGGTTTAGCCTGGAGAAAAGGAGGCTCAGGGGGAACCTGACACTTGAAACTGAAAGGAGGTTGTACCAAGGAGGGTGTCAGTCTTTTTCCCAAGTAATAGGTGATCGAACAAGAGGAAATGGCCTCAAGTTGTGCCAGGGGACGTTTAGATTGGATAGCAGGAAAAATTTCTTCACTGAAAGGGTTGTTGAGCATTGGAACAGGCTGCCCAGAGAAGTGGTTGAGTCACCATCCCTGGAGGTATTTAAAAGATGTGTAGATGTGGCACTTAGGGACATGGTGTAGTGGTGGACTTGGCAGTGTTCAGTTTATGGTTGAACTTGATGATCTTAAGGATCTTTTCCAACCTGGATGATTCTAGGAGAGCAGAAGTGACTACAGAGGGAGAAAGACTTTAGTGTCTCCTTTTTCTCAGTCACATCTGGAAAATAGATCACATGAATAAATGAAGTGTGAACTTAACCAACAGTGCTTTGCTCGGGCTGCTGAAATTGCCAGGGAACAGAGGACTATAAATCCCAGTCAAGCCAGGCTACCCCTGCAAGCCAGACAGCTCTCGTCAGAGGCCACCCATTGCCTGGACTAACATGCCAGTTTGCCTTCCTTCCTGCAGTTCTGAAATGAAGCTATTTCTGAGTCATTTACACTCACAAAATACCAAATTAAAGATCCTTTGGTTCCTAGGAATAACAGCAAGATGTAATCCTCAGGATATGAAGGTGAAACATGATCATCTATGCAATATAAGAATTGTTGGGCAAGTGGAATCTTGCCACCTAAAGAAAATTATCTTTTACTGAACTTCCTGAACCAAGAGACTGTCACACACAGGGTAAATGGTTCATGTTTCAGTCTGCTGCTGAACCACAGTGTTGGTGGAAATCCAAAGGTTAATCACAGCACTTTTAAAGAATAACTTTGTTTTACTGATTGCATAGTGTTTGGGGAACTTGATAATTATCTACCAGTATACATATTAAATCATCTACTACTTTACATACTATTGTGATAATTATAAATGTATATTGAATTATATGTTGTTTTAATTAATAAAATAATTACGATGACAGAAGCTTTACTGAAATAACTAATCCTGAATCTAGCATTGCTTTAGTATACCAGAGAGATGAAAAGTGCACAGAAGAATTCAGGCTTCTCTGTGGCTTGACTCAGTTCTTTCTTTATTGGTATAGGTAGAAGTTTATAAGCAGAAGACAAACTCTCTGAAAAATTAGGCTGTTGACACTATTTTATAACAACATGAAGTTTCATTGTCTTTATGAAACTGTTTTCCACTGCTTGCATTTTAAGTGTATTTGATAGTTCCATAAGGTTTTCCAACTTCAAATCTCAGGCTGCTTCAGAGAGTTATTAGAATCATTGTGAGGCCACACCTTGAATACTGTTTTGGGCCCCTCACTACAAGAAGGACGTAGAGGTGCTGGAGCATGTCCAAAGAAGGGCAATGAAGCTGGTGAAGGGTCTAAAGCACAAGACTTTATGAGGAGCAGCTGGGCAACTGGGGTTGTTTAGCCTGAAGAAAAGGAGTCTCAGGGGAGACCTCATCGCTCTCTAAAACCACCTGAAAGGAGGTTGTAGAGAAGTGAGTATCGGTCTCATTTCCCATGCAACAAGTGATAGGACAAGAGGAAATGGCCTCAAGTTGTGCCAGGGGACGTTTAGATTGGATAGCAGGAAAAATTTCTTCACTGAAAGGGTTGTTGAGCATTGGACCAGGCTACCCAGAGAAGTGGTTGTGCCACCATCCCTGGAGGTATTTAAAAGATGTGTAGATGTGGCACTTAGGGACATGGTTTAGCGGTGGACTTGGCACCGTGTTAGGCTAGCAGTTGGACTCGATGATCTTAAGGGTCTTTTCCAATCTAAATGATTCTATGATTCTATATTTTATTTTAAATCAAAAAACATTACAGATACATTAACTTTTATGAAGTTATATTAGTGTGGACAAACTGATTTTGGACAAAATAAAAAACATTTTTAAAATATGTCAAAGTTACTTACATTAAGAGTTTATAAATTTAGAGGGTTTGATTTCAGAGAAGACTGTGGAAAATTACTTATTATTTAATAATATAATGGAAAACATTGTAGAAAGAACAATACTCTCTTAAAAGCCTCTAACATTTCCTGGAATAAGAATCCTGCATTCTAACCTGGTCTTATTTTGTCCATCAGGTATATGCAAATGATGGAATAATGATTATATTTTGGCTTAAGCTAAAGGATGGGTGCATCAAAATGTGGAATTGTCTTTTTCTTGGACATTCTAACAACTCAAGATTTCCAAAATTTAAATAAAACCTCCAATTCCACTACCAAAATTTCTTAAAAAAAAAAAAAGAAACCTCAGTTTTTTTACCTAAAGTAAACTTATGGAAAAGTTAAAGTTAATATGCTAAAAATTAAATTGAAGCACTTCAGCCTTATTGAATTATGCTACTATGTTGCTGAAGATTGCTTCACTACTTAGATCAGAAAAGAGTTATTGGTTATTTATTGAAATGTTTTAGGAGCCAACGTATTTAATAACCCAGAAACTTGTACCCAAAGAAGAAAAGGCAAGAGATACCAGTATTTCACCAAGATGACTTGGTGGGAGCACACCACCCACCCCCCCCCCCCCTCCAGCAGGGGCTAGGGCTTTTAATATGGCTGCTGCTGGCTCTTCCACACCCTTATTTTTGTGTCTCTGGTAGCACACTGTGGTTGTTGTCATATACGCACTGTGGTTGGGTGCAGACCAGCATGCACTGCCCCCACAGCGGTGGGACCCCTGGTCGACTGACAAGGCCCTCAGCCAATGAATCGCCTTAGTTGAGAGAAACTTCTAGAGCAATGACCATACATGACCATAGTTCAGATATGACTCAGGTATAAATGGAGTCCCACTGGATGCCATTTTTGAGTCCTCCTTGGGTCAGCGGTCTGTGACACGAGGTCCTCCCCATGACAAGGGACACCTAACATGGATACTCCTTGAAGCTGAGTGCCCTCACTTTAACGGGTGAGTGAACACATGCTACAGATGCTTCCCTCCCCCTTAAACCCTAAAACCTTTTAGGTAACCCTTGTAGTAGTATTGCCCATGCTTGGTTTCATTGTTGTTCTGTAGCTAATGGTGAGCCACCTCCAGTCACATCTGAACTTTTGTGTGTGTCAACTGCATGGACTCTTGTTTCTTGTAATAAATTGTATTTTGTTGTGGTTTTATTTCTGGTGGTGGTGGTTTTGTTCTGTGACAGATGGCATCAAGAGTTTAGCTTAAGTCTAGAATAAACAGCAGCAGTTTGTCTGTCTTTGGTAATAGCGCTGCTGAGCTTTGGAAAAACCCATGTTCATCACTGTTTGACCCATACTAAAGTAAATGTAAAGTAAATTTCTAAAGTAAGAGTTTCAGTTAACTGTAATCACCTCCCAAAATGTCATCAACCTAAACCCATTCTGTGGTGATATACAAAGACACTTACCTCACACAAAATGTTTTCTTTAGAGGTAGGTTTTGTTCTCAGAAATGTTGACTTTCCTCTGGTAGGGTGTAGCTTTCTAATCTCTTTATGAACCAGTTTGAAAGTGTTAATAATGCTACATATTTTTAAGAAATAATTCCTCTTCCTAAAAGGTGAGAAGATTCAGGTGTCAGTCTTTAGGGTCCCTTGAAAACATATTATTATATTCAGGAAAAATATCCGTAATCTTGCACACAGAGAAAAAGCCTTAGAAGGGATTAGGAAATACCAGTGTTCTTTGTCAGTAAGTACATAATTCATTCAATTTAGTTACTGCTAATCTTTTTTCTTTACTTTTTTAGAACTGACCTGATGTGTCAAATTTACATACATTTCAATAGAAGCACATTTTCTAGTCATACTGAAACGATTAGCTATATAGCATGGTCCTTAAGAGTTGCAAACTGCTTTTAATCCTACAAAGTAATAGTTTACAACTATGCTAAGTGATCTTTTTATATAATTTCTAATAAGAACATTAGCACTCTTCCTACATGAAAAGTATCAATTAATCTCTTTAATATGAGAAGTTATAAAGATAACTTAGAGTTAATGTATCATTAGATCAACAGTGATGATTTCAAAAAGTTTTTATTATGTATATACTTTTTAGAAAAATCAGACTAAAATAAATTTTATCAGTGTTCTTTTGCATATGCTTATTATTATTAAACTTTTAAAATCACCTTTTCTGCAGTCACAGCAGGGGAGTGATAGTAAGCCAGTCAATCACATTGAATGAAGTGTAATCTATTATGGTCTCTGCAGCAACCACTGCACAAAATACCTACTTAAAAAATTAAAAAGAGAATAATAAAGAAAAGTCTTTCTGTTAAGCAAAGAACCACCCAAAACTAGAAGAAAGATTTGCTGGATTGCCATGATTGCCGTGTGATTAAAAGCTTAATTTTACAATTAGAAAACGTAGAGCCAGTTCTTGTATTTAGCAATTCACTTCATGCTTCTGTGCCATAACTCTGCATTTGTCAGATGAAAGGAAAGCACTTTGCTACTTAAGCAGCTAATATGTTGGAAAGGGACTGTTTCTCCCTGTGCTTCTGTACTGTTGCTACACAACAGCATCCTGGTGTGACTGGAGACTGGGCACTGTGGTACCTCACATTAAAACCCCCACAATAATATTTATACAGGCTTTAAGATTTCAAAATAGAATTGTTATGCCATAGGTAGGGGGTAGGGGTATTCCATAGCAAAATGAAAATGAACCAGCTACAGAAGCATAAGAGACTACATTTAAGGTCACAGGGTGACCTTTGTGTTGGAATTAACGCATAGGTACCATGTGGGTTTTGAAGCCACCAGAACAAGGGTTATCCTGACTACGTTTGTGTTGTCTTTTTGGACTGAGATGTGCACCTCCTAGTCACACAGCGAGGAGAAGATCAGCCGTGTAGAAGAGTGTTCAAGAGCTGGAAATCATTTTAAATCTCACAAGGCAGCAACGAACATTTTCTGTTTGGGTTTTTTCCTCCAATACGCTTTATTTCCTTGGGTGGATTTCAGGAGGGAGGAGTAAGGATGAAATACCCCATGACTACTGACCTCGTGAGAATGGGTGATGCATATTATTTCCCAATTCTGTGGGAATTCATCAAACCCTTTCTCTACCAGTTGCAAATCATTATGCATATCCTATTTTTAGTTCACATGGTATTTGTTTGTGTATCCTTTCCTGTCTCTCCTTCTTCCCACCAGACTAAGGGCAGGCACTGTGGTAAGTTAAACTCTTGTTTGATACACATTAATTTTGCTTTTGTATGTTAAGTAGCAACAAAATCTTCCACATTAAAAGACTAAAATGAACCACTGCCATAATGTTCTTTCCTATGGACAAGACTATAGAATATTATTGAATTATCAGGAACTTAGAAACATGTAGATTTATTAAAAAAATAATAAATGTGGTAGACAACCCACATCATTCATTGTTTAGTTGTCTGTCTTCACCGTTCAAACAACAACAAAGAAATGATGAAGCAAAGTAAGCCTCTGGGTTCAATTTCTTGACTGAATTTTGTCATGCATGAGCTACTGGCTACCAGTCACATCATCAACACCAAAAAACCCACATTCATCAGTTTCCCATCACAGGCTACAGTTGGGAAACAAGTCAGCCCTTAGCCTTTTCTCTGTCATGCTGAAGCAAATGGCACCCAGAAATCTCACAATGAATGACGGATTAAAGGATGGTTTCCAGATTCTCTAAGCCCTCATTTAGCGAGGGGAAGAACACAGCCCTGAGACATCTGCATGGCATTTGTGCTATGTCCTGTGCATCTGGTCCCCCAGCTCCCTTCTGACTTCTTCAACCCTCCAAACAAAACTGAGACCAACTCTGCCAAAGTCTCTTCAGCTGCACGCAAAGGACCTGCAGCTGCTCTCCCAAATTTCCCATTGCCCCTCTCATCTTCCTGCTTTGCTCATGGAGAGCCCTGGCAGCCAAGAGCATTTTTTGTGTCACATTCCCCCAGGACTACCACAGCACATCATTTTCAGACATGAACTGCATCCATCTTATAGTAGATATATAGGTAGGATACACTGAACTACAGCACACATAAAAGCAGTTAGAAGTTGTGCAGCCAAAAGTTTTTAGCTATGCAATTAGGCACCTCAAGGCTTGCACTGTGTAATTTATAGATTTCCATATCCTCTCATTCTGCCCTTTTCCAGTTAACAAATCCCAGATATGCTTGGATAAGTACTTCAAAACTGTAAATTCAAAGAACAGTTACAATAGGCACCAAATATTTACAATTGCCATGGAAAATAACTATACTCCATGCCATGATATGTCATTAAATTTTTTAGGCCTGACAGACTGAACAACCAAGGTAATTACATTCAAAATACACCTAACCTGAGTGAAGCAACTATTCTTTCCTAGACTGGAAAGCCATAACGAAGATGAGATGCAACATTGTTGGTAGTAAATTCAGTGATAATTTTAAGGCTAAATCTGCTTCTCTTTCCTATTTACGTGTTTTTCTTCCAGACGGGTCTTAAAAGCTTGGTATCATTTGCAAACTGATTACTGGCTTAACTGGCACCCAGTTACAAAGGACAGTAAAATCCTCAGATCTCTTTAAGGTATTTCAGCACTCTTTGTCTTACCAGATGATCCTGAGGTGCTGGGCCATCCCGTCCATGCCCTGGCAGGGTGCCACAGCCCTGCCAGCAGCACCCATGTGTGCTGAGTGAAGCCTTGCCACCCCTAAGACCAGGAAGAATTTGTCATTACCTTCTGAAGAGAGACGCCAAAATCCTTCCCATGGAAGACTGACAAGGAGCAAAGGAAGGCAGGGCACAGTCAGGTTTCTATTTCTGTCACCTACCTGAATCTTGCAAGAAAGCAGATTATCTTCACGCAGACATTTAAGCACTCCAGTAATTACAGAAAGTTGTTTGCACACATTTCAGCAGGACCATGTTAAGCATCTATACAACTCTTGAATACTCATTTATGCAAATGTTTTCCAAAACCGCATGATAAAATGGTATTAAATTAGCTGTTTTACAGGCCTCTCTTGATGCCAGGCCATTTATCTATTTTAAGAGGAGAATTTGAAAGTTTAAAAACTTATGGCGAATTGTTGCATATATCCTCTAGAGAACAAGGTGTTGAAGATGAGTATATTTACTTTGCCTAGCTGATGTTTGAGAAATAATTAGAAAGCAGCTTAATCTCCAAGCTGGTTCTGAACAAGTATGGATCTCTAAGGGTGTCTATGTCTGGCTTCAGATCTAGAATTTGGATTTTATACCAAGTCTGCCTCTATTAGTAACAGGTCAGAATCATGCATTGATGTGGTGGGTTGACCCTGGCTGGATTCCAGGTGCCCACCAAAGCCACTCTATCACTCCCCTCCTCAGCTGGACAGGGGACAGAAAATATAATGAAAGGCTTGTGGGTTGAGATAAGGACAGGGAGAGATCACTCACCAATTATTGTCATGGGCAAAACAGACTCAACTTGGGAAAACTAGCTTAATTTATTACTAGTCAAATCAGAGTAGGATAATGAGTAATAAACCCAAATCTTAAAAACACCTTCCCCTCACCCCTTCCTTCTTCCTGGGCTCAACTTCATTCCTGATTTCTCTACCTCTTCCCCTCCAGTGGCACAGGGAATAGGTATTGCGGTCAGTTCATCACAGGCTGTCTCTGATGCTCCTTCCTCCTCAAGGGGAGGAGGACTCGTGCTCTTCCCCTGCTCCATGGGGAGACAGTTCTCCACAAACTTCTGCAATGTGCGTCCTTCCCACAGGCTGCAGTTCTTTGTGAACTGCTCCAGTGTGGGTCCCTTACATGGGATGCAGTCATTCAGGAACAGACTGCTCCAGCGTGGATCCCCCCAGGGTCACAAGTCCTGCCAACAAACCTGTTCCAGCACAGACTACTTTCTCCATGGTCCAGAAGTCCTGCCAGAGGCCTGCTCCAGCGCAGGAGTCCCAGCCTTCTTTGGGCATCTGCCTGCTCCAGCGTGGGGTCCTCCACGGGCTGCAGGTGGAGATCTGCCCCACCGTTAACCTCCACGGGCTGCAGGTGGAGATCTGCCCCACCGTTAACCTCCACGGGCTGCAGGTGGAGATCTGCCCCACCGTTAACCTCCGTGGGTGCAGGGCACAGCCTGCCTCACCATGGTCTTCACCACGGGCTGCAGGGGAATCTCTGCTCCGGCGCCTGGAGCACCTCCTCCCCCTCCTTCTTCACTGACCTTGGGGTCTGCAGAGTTTTTTCTCTCACATATTCTCACTCCTCTTTTTGGCTGCAGTTATATTTTCCCCCCCCCTTATTAAATATGTTATCCCAGAGGCATTACCAGTGTCACTGATGGGCTCGGCCTTGGCCAGTGGTGGCTCCATCTTGGAGCTGTGTGACATTGGCCCTGTGGGACATGGGGAAGATTCTAGAAGCTTCTCACAGAAGCCACCCCCTGTAGGCCGCCCCCCACCCGCTACCAAAACCTTGCCATGCAAACACAGTAAAAGTCATTAACAAAATAAGAGTTAATTACATTTCTTCTCCACTAGACTTAACAGGTAAGTAAAAAGGTGATTGCATATGCGGTCTAACAGTCTTTATGGAAAGGTGAACTGAATGAACATGTCAAATGAGCTAAAATAAATAGATATAATGATCTAATCAGCTGTTGGTTAATTCTAATTTTCAGATCAAGCCCTGTGTTAACTATTCTGCTTGTTACATTATGCAATTCAAGGGGTAACCTACCTATCTGTTCATACTCATTGAAAGACTTGATATATATTTAAAAAAAAAAAATTAGAATACCACTAATTTTCACCCTGGAAGATAATAATTTCCAGGATTTTTTATCAACTGTAATGCTGGATATAGTCTGGATACACTGCTATTTAGTAATCCCTGATGTTCTGCTTTTCAGGCCAAAGAAGCCATGCAGAAAATTTTGTGAGGTCATCAACAGAAAATGCTGTGTTGGAGAAGGATAAAAAAGAGGTTTTAATCATGAAGTATGGAGCTGCAGTATACGGACACAACTTAAATCTCCTCAGATGCATTAGTAAAACTGAATTTTGCCACTCCAAGGATGGAAGTGCAAGGGCTTTGACCATTGGAAGGGGCAGAACCACCACGGGAAGCTGTTGAAGGTACAAAGTTTGCTGCGTTCGCTGCTGTCAGGGAGAAGGACTGGGCACTCCCATGGGGATGGGTTGCCTACACGTGCCCTCATCCTCATGTGGTAACTCTGCTTCCATCAGTAACTTTCCTGATTTTGCAACACGCAATGTAAACAGGAGGGGCATAGCCACGTAACAGCCTTCAGCAGTCTTCTATCCTAAGCAAGCACCAACTCTGCCCCTGCTCACAGCTGGTGAGTGTTTAATTATGAAGATGTCCCCATGGCAGACAAGTTCCTACTCCTAGGATCAGTGCCTGGTATCACCTTTTGAATGCATAAAGCAATATTTTTTTTAATCACTGCATACATGAGCACAATAAAAATATACAAGCATGCATATCTGATGTAGAAAGATCCTCAATTTGCTTCTCAATAAAAGACTTGTTTCAAGTACTAAGGGCAGAGACACAGTTGCTATAAATTGCTATATGGTACAGACATTCAGAATTCATTTGAAATTTACAAATCTATGACAATTTTAATTTTCAAACAAATCACACATAATAGAGAATGGTATCTGTAATTATTTGTTTTGTGGTGTACATAGATGGCTGGAGCAAGTGGGAGCTGCGTTGCACAAGACAACAGGCAGGTACCTAGCCAGCTGCAGGCACCGCGCAAATGGACAGTGTATAACAAGTGGATGAGACCAACAAAAATCAGTGCGTGATGAAGACAGGTCAAGTTGGATGATGAAGTAACATAACAGCGAGAATATGGTTTAGTATCAACTAGTCAGTTGTATATTTTATATAAAAAAGAAGCCATAGGTAGCAGCAAGCACAGTATGATTGTTACAGCTAGGAAAATAAACACATTTTAGCTGATTTTAGGGCCTCTTTAATTTCCACATTTATTATCAAATTAAATTTCCCTGAATTTGCTCACTCATAGCTATATTTGCTTTCTAAAATAGCTTCATGAGAATGTCTGGTTCTATGTTGGCAAACTGGCTACAGAACCACTCATGAACAGTGTTGGAAGTGGAGTTATACAAAGTTTGGTAACTGAGGTATTTGGGCAGCTAACCTGCTAACTTCAAAAATATAATCAAGTTCATCCTGATTATTCAGCTATCATTAATGATACTCAGATTCCCTTTCCCTTATTAAATTTCAGCTGAACAGAGATGAGAAGCAATCCCATCTGGCAGGACTTGACGAAACCCATATTACCAACAGTGAGGAACAAACAGCCAAAGCAGGGGAAGAAGCCTTGGGCTCATGTACATGCTACATGCCCTCACACAAACATTTCTAAGACTTAAAGATGTTTTGTGAATAGTTTGCAAACAGAAACAACTGCAGACTGAAAAGATTATTTATTATGAATGGCTTGATAGGATTTATTTACCACATCAGCTGGAAAATGCTTATTATTTCTAACATTTTGAATAAAATATTTATCTTTTTGAAGTAGAATCAAAGAGGAAAACGTTCAAGCTATGTAATTCTCTTCTACTCATGTTGACTGGAAACATCTCAATCTTTGCAACAGAAACAGTTATTAATTAACAACACTAATTTTCTAGACTTGTTCAGACTACACTGTTGATTAAACATCCTCAGGACCCAGTAAGAATAAAAAATGAGCGCGTTATGACTTGTCAGTTAAGCAAACATGACTTTCAGCTACCAGGAAAGTCTCTGAGCTACATGGATACTTATGGCATTCCTACAAAACACAAACCACATGGTGAATTGCCTCCACTTAAAAAAAAGGCAGCAGAATTGGATATAACTAGTCATATGCTTTTTCACTGCTTAAATTATAATTTAATAAACAAGAGGAAAAGCAGAGATATTGCAAAGCGGTCAACACACATTGTGCATACACCATTGTGCCCACACATTTATGCAAATATGATCTGCATTTGATTTCCATTAGTGGCACTTTTCCCCTACATTGTTCTAGTTAATTGCTGCATTACTTTCTAAGATAAATAAGTAGTAGGAAAGGAAAAAAAAATAGAGGAAACAAAGATGGTCTAATTAAATAAGGTATATACCTTCTGCCTTGTACTCCATTACATCACACTCCCAGAAAATATTTTTTGAAAATCCATTTGTTCCAGATAACTCCTACTCTCCAGCTAAGACAAACATAGCTTACTCTGCTTTTAAAACACTTCAGTCTTAATATTTTAACCATTTCACATTGGAACATTTGTCTGGATCCATTCATGTAGGTTAGAAATGGCAGAGATCCAAGCACAAATCCTTGCAGCACTCTGAAGAGTATTCTTGCTGGGATAAGAGACCTTTTATTTTTTTGTGCTAGCTATTTCTTAACTGAAGCCTATGCTTTTTTTCTTGGATGCTGGTCCTGCACTGTGTGCATGAAGACGAAGCCTGTAAGAGATCATTTATACTATCTGCAAACTCAGGTGCACTGGACCACAGAACGTTCCTCTGAGTCATTTCCTCTGCACTGCTCTTAGAAATGTATCTTCATGTCCTTCTTGTCTGCTTCGTTATCTTTACTACTAAAAAAGTACGGTAATTTGTTGGTCTGTAATACAGCACACATCAAGGATTTGGACTCCATTGTGTAGAAACTACACAAGGATGAAAAGAAAATCCTTGCTCTAGACAGCTTGCTTTTCTGAGAATTATGTACGTTAAGTTGAAAACCACTAATGGAATAGACCAGTATGGCATTTGCTATGTCTTCCCTTGGTTCTTACAGAAAACAAGGAATAGTCTCAGTTCACTTGCAGCCAAGCTGAAATTTGGTAGCAGGAAGTCACAATGGAGGTAATCTTGTGGTAGACTTGAAGAAGGCTGTATGAAATTCTGTGGAGAGCACAGAAAAAACAGAAGTGTATTTGCAGGAATTATATGCAATTACTGTAAATTTATGATGACAAAGGTATTACCCTTCAAATGACAACGGTTGACATAGCTTAAACACCAGATGATGAATAGTCACAAAGACGTAAGATCCATTCAAGCCCAGAGGCCCCATAAGAGTTCACCATTAAGACACGGTAACGGAAGGAGAGAGATGGTTGCCCATTTGTGTAGCTGCTTGCAACTCTACAGCCCGAGGAACTGGGTTTCCATTTGCACTTGGATCGATTAAGGAGTGCTGTGGAAAGCTCAAGCTGCTCTCTGTAGAGCCATAACACAATACATCAGGTTGTCTACCCCCACATCCTGACAGGGTCAATAGCACAATAAAATCGAGTGACAGCTCTTCTAGCTCATATCCTCTCCTCTCATTCCATCAGGCATTTGCCTTCTAGAAACCATTCACGCCCGAACACTTACTCCTTGCTGCCCAGCACTTTTGCTACTGCAGACATAAATCAGAGGCAGCTGTAGCACTCTGATCTCATGCTCCAGGGCTCCAGCAGCCCAGCCAGGACAGCAAACCAGGCAGCCTCCAGGACATCCCACCCAGCTGACTGCCAGGCTCTGTCCTCCCATCCTGCTAGTTCATCTGCTCCCCCAGCCTCTACCTCCCCCTTTTATTGCTACCACATGCAGAAAACTGTAACTGTGCAGCTGGTGTTTCCTTGGAGGTTTGTTTGGGTTTGTTTTTTTTTTTTTTTTTGTTTTTTTTTTTTTTTTTTTTTTTGTATTATGGGGCAGGTCACAGAGCATGACTATATAGAGGGCAGGAAATAGGGCACTGGCATAACCAATCCCCATGTGCAGGCAGCGTCAGAATATGGCCTAGGAGCATTCAAAGGAAAAAAGAATTAAATTGGATGAACTGCTTTTTTCTGCATGCCTCAGTAATGCCTTCCCAGGAGGCGATGGGGGCCTACTTGATCGACAGCCAGAAGCATGAGTTAATTCTACATCTCTCAACAAAAAAAACTTGGAAGATCTTATTAAAACAAGCAAACTTCAGCCTTTTTTAAAGGTCTTCATGCAAAGATTGCCTGGCACAGGCTGTGCAGTGCCTCCACAGTAACTTTATACTGACCCCCACTGTTCACATACTGTGAATACAGATGGGCCTGGGACAGCTTGGATTTCCAATACATGCAGAAAAATTAATGTACAGCACAGCTGCTTCTTCCTGAAAGTGCTGGCAATCACTCTGCAGTGGAGTTGCTCAGGATTTGTACATACACAGCACATAGGCTGGAATACCTGAAAAATTACTCTGATCAGGTTGCTGCATGCCGGGAAATCTGGGACAAACGTAAGAAAAAATTTAAAATCCATCTAGGAAAAGTTTTCAGTCAGGAGGACAATGTGTCTGAGATAATCTTAACTATGAAGTAGCTGTAGTCTAGAAGAAGACAACCTTTTAGCCTGTCCAGAGGATCTGAGGATGACAAAGCCCATTGGGAAAGGAGGGCTCCAATCTTTCCAGCTTCCAGCCTTGTCTGTGTTTCCCCATCTCACCGGGATATTCCCCGCCCTCAACTTCTCACTGGGATTCACTTGCCATTGTTCTAATTTGTCTTTCTCTCCACATCCTCATTTACTCACCTTCCTGACCTACAAAGGGCTCTGCCCATAGTGCACACAGTGCCTCCATCCCCTCCCTGTGGTCATCCGTACACACCATTTCTGTCCTTTCTGAGAATTGAACATTTTCTGAATTTTCCACTGCACACGCACTATACCTCTTTTTATACCCCCTGCCTTTCCTCTCTCACCTTCCTGAATCACTTTTCCCCCAGAATACAAGAAGCTTTATTTTTTCTCCCTTTTTTTTCTGATTATAGCTCCAACAGCCACTGGCTTGGGTTGAGTCAGGGTCGTTTTCACTTTCCTGTGGAAAGATCTACCCATCTCACATAAAAACTGGCAGGCAAAAGGTTTTTTGGCACCTCTGCCTCTTATTATAGTTTAGGTTTGCATGTGAAGCTGACACTCCCCTGTTTAGAGAACTTTCCTGTTGTCTTTTTTTCCCCATGTTTTTTTTATAAATACCATTCTTCATGTTATTCTCCCTGTAGGGCAGTGAGTGACAAGCTTTAGCTGGAGTAAGCTTCAGCCATCGAGAAACACAATCAAAACATGTTTTTAGTTCTCTGGGTTGCTGGAAAACTGCAGCAGAAAGTGACAAATCTTAAGCTATTTTTAGGAGAGCGTTTAGCCCAGAAACCTTTTACCAAAACCATACCAAGTACGCCTTGCTGTCCGAGGCACCCCACGCTACCCTGGTTCCCAGGCAGCTGTAGACTGTTTCCAGAGCTTCGACCTTTCAGCAAAAGTTGGCCAGGGCTGGCATTTTGCCCCAAGATGAGTCGTGATACCAAGGCTGGAGCAAAAGGCGGGGAGAGCCTTAAAGGTAAAGAGAAGAAGTCTTTATCTAATGGTGGAAGGTGTCGTCATATTTTTTAGTAACTAGTAGGTGCTGGGAAGGTTTTAGCACCAGGAGGAGCAGCAGGTATACCAGTCTGTAACTTCCTTTCTGAAGGCATGGATCTAAAATAAATGAAGTAAAAGGGTGGCAGTATGTGAGTCTGGCTTGTGAATATCAGATTGATCATTCCTGGAAAAAAGTTTCTTCTTTTTGGACCTAATTTCTTACAGGATCAAATCTTCCCTGTGTTTTGCAAAAGATACGTATTAGAAGAGCTGCTGTCTCTGATGTGGATTTCAGGCTTATGTTGCAGTTTGGTGTGTTCAAGGTCAGCAGTCAGGCTATGCTGGAGCCCACAGGCTCCCTACTAAAAAGAGAGACTCATGGTGCACTGCAGAGCTGTTTAACAAGGTCAGTTTGTTCAAGGTGTCCTCTTCAAAAAGATTGTTTGCAACACAAGCAATCCCAAATGTTTTCTGCAAACTGAATTTATCATAAAAGTCCATGTCTCCATGTATATTTGTTTCCAGTAGCTCAAATGTAATAAATACTAGGATGTAAAATCACAATAAAAGGGAAATTTTTTTAGTCTTCTACCAACAGAGCATGTCCACTGCTTAACTGGAAGCCCAAAGGAGGAGAATAGCTCACTGAACTTCAAATAAAACCAAACGTAGACTGAGAAGATTTGCATTGAGTAAAGAGAAATACAATGCACACATGAAAAGCAGCAACTCTATTTCCTGTTTGAAAATCTTATATATTTCTGTAATATGACTGGACTTAAAATTAGACATCTGTTTAGACAGATTACTTAGCACCTTGGCACAGATGTTCTGTGGTTTTTATTATAGTGCTTTAATTAAAGAACATTCATCAGCATTCACTCAGTGCAGTTAAGTGCCACTTTAAACAGAGCTGCACAGGGAATGAGTTCTGTTTGCCATTTCTAATAGCAGCTTTAAATCAGATGGTGATGGCAAATGATTGCCACAAAGCCAGTCACAACCTTTTTGCCACTATCAAGTGGAGAAAGAGGTTGGGAGAGGACTCGCACCCTCACATCTGTGCAGCAGATGCCGACACACCTTCCACTATCCCCGGTGTCCCTGGAGGGAGGGGAGCAGGCGCTGAATAAAGCAGGCAGGGCCTCCCCTCTTGTTCCTGCTCCGGCTCTGCCCCGCTGCCTCCTCCTGCTGCTTTCTGCTCCCTTCCCACTGGCTCCCCAGCAATATGTGTGCTCTACCAGTAAGGGGTTTTCAAAGTAAAAATGGAGGGAAGGGGAAAAGGTCATGTCAAATTTATCTTAGCTAAACAAGGTGAACGACAGAATGCTAGCCAGGAAGCGTATGGAATAGTCCTTCAAAAATATGTGCCAGGTGATGTAGTCCAGAAAATAAATTCTTAATCACTGTGAATCAAGGATAAAAGTTTACAAGTTTAATTCCACATCCCTGCAACGTATTTCTGGCAATACAGTGTATTAATCTCACAAATGTCTCGCATCAGCCTCCTGCAGGTGCAGCATGCCTTCTACCCTGGGCTCTGGCTGGCAGAGACTGGAAGAAAAGACTGCTGCGTACCACAGAAATGTGGTGGGTGGGTTTGATTTGTAGAGAGACTGTAATTTGCTTCCTATCTCTTTTTAAACCATTACATCCGTAACAATGGAAGCTGTCAGCTGAAGTGATTTTGTCAGCCAAATTTGAGACTGAACATTTTATGACCATTAAAATTTCCTGTAACTTCTCACTTGAATTTTTCCATGTCTAAGAACATGGGCTTTTTTCATTTGTCAAATTTCAAAATAAGTAGCAGCAGTGATAAGAACTTGTCACCTTAACAGAAAAAGAACTGGGGATTTGTTCCTTGGGTTATTTCTACTCTTTTAATCTAATGAATGTTTAGTGTAAAATGCACAGACAATCTATGTCATTAAGTTACACTCACCTTCTCTCTTACAGCACTCCCATTTTTTACTTTGGTTTTTGTGGGTTTGGTTTGTGTTACCCACAGAGGCTGTTCTTCAGCAGTAGGAGGAGAGTATGTTCCCCAAAGCTTAATTTCATCCCAGTGGTTACAGTACTTGTCTGGATCATGTGAAATGCACACTTGTTTAAGGCCGAGAGGGTGCTGAACCTCAAACCCCCGTAAGGCATAGTCTCACCTTCAGCAGAAAATGCCCAGTCAAGTGGGGAGTAGGCTTACGACAGCCTGAAGCTGGTGTGTCAGCATTCACTACCAATCCATATTTTAAGCAGACTTATCCACACATTTATGTTCTCCCAATGCAGTGCTCTGTTGGGAGGCAGGTAGCTCATCCACCGAGCTGGGAGAGCAGCCAGCTAACATGTATCTCAAGGTCCACCTTGTTGGATGGGATCCTCAGTGACTTTTTTTGATTAAACCGCTTAAACTCTTAGTTGGACACTTCCCTGCCATCTGCATTTTTTTTTTAAACTCTTTTTAAAGGACAGCAGGCTGTCCTCTTCCTCTGTGCTAAGCAGAGCACGTTGCAGAGGCTTGGCCAAGAAGCACAGTACTCCCCAGTTACTCTGCTGGGGCACACTAGGATAGCTCGCTTTGCGGCAACAAACACAATAACTCTTTTTAGCATTTTTAAAACAGTTTTGTGAGTCCCTTTCTGCATGTGTCCTTTCTCTTTACTCTTCTGAAGCTTTTTTCTGTCCTATTTTGTGTCAGTACAGAAATATAGTATCAGAATTCTGCTTATATTCACTTTGATTCCTGTTATATGCTGTTATAACAGAAAAACAATGAAGTAGCTATGATGGCTTAGTGTCTGTTCTGCTTTTGAAGATGTTAAGAAATCTGAGAGACCTTGTATTTTGGAATTCATTTCTCATACTTCGATCCCTACCTTGCTGTCTGTAAAAGACTTTCTGGATGAAGGGCAAAACCCTGCATGCCCTGCTTCAAATGCTGATATTTACCTTTCATAACTACACGAATCAACAAGTTGGATAAATATTTTTTCATGAGGAAGGAATGAGAGAAAAATGGAAAGAACAACATGTGACAGGTCTCAGTGAGTTCACTTAATGTATTACTGGAAGGCATTCAAATACTTCAATAAGAAAAGCAGGGCTAAGAGGAGACAAGGATGGAGGTAAGAAGCATTGAGTGTTCATGACAAAGCTTTTTTTAAACTACTAGAAAGACTGAAATGACATCTTGGTTTCCTTATATGCAGGGCAGGATATCTTGTGGGTATGGCTACTTAAAACAGAGTTTGACAGGATCCAGTCTTCAGTTAAACATCAGTGTGGCTGTAAGTTAAGATGTCGCATTGCATGAGCAGGTTACAGTTTCTTGTCAAATGTCCTGTTAAAAAACAAAGCATGTAAGAGACCATTTCCTGCCTAATGCAGCTGAGGAATCTGATCCTACAGGAAGGTGGCCATTCTGCAGAATAATTCACAGTTCAGCCATTTTTTATTTGTCATATTCCTGACTTACATCGTGCCTTAAAGCAGAGTGGTACATTGCCCTCCTTTCAGATGCTAGGCCTGCTATCCCTCCTGCCTCCCAGATGTAACCACTCCATCAGCTGCACCCCTGGATTGCATGCTGCATGCACACTGGAATGAGCTGATGCAAGCAAAATGCATTTGTTTCGGGTAAATATCCTCATACCTTTAGAAAGCTGAAGAAAAAAAATTAATTAAAACAATTTTATTTGTTTGGGGTAGGGAGCAAATAGAGATTTTCTCCCAAAATTTCATCCCAATTTTATTTTGATATTTTCAAGACAAACCAATTCTAAATTAAACAAAAATCAGAGCATTTCTCAAAATTACCTTCAGTTGAAGGCTGAAACTTGAAATATTTTATTCCATACCCATCAAACATTCTCTATCTCAGAAATGGTCTGGTGCTGGCAGTTCAGATCCAATGTACTCAGGCACACAGCGTTCTTTCCTATCACCCTCCCTCCTACACAGCCTCACTGTAACATTCCCCTGTGGTTTTACAAATGAATCTGGGTCCAGGGAAGTGACAAAACCAGCATTAATCACCTGCAGGACAGGATTCTCTCTTTTCCCTTCAGTCGCTGCCATGAGGAACAGAGACAGTTTCTTTAAAAGAGTAGATCGCTGTTTCTGCTCCCTCCAAGCTACTTTGTACATGATGATTATCCGGTCCATGTCAGAGTTTGTTTCATTTTTTTCTGCTTTCCGAATTAGTTTCAAAAGTCCTTTTAGGCCTGTATGCAAGCTAAAGGTAACTTAAGGTGACAGAATTTATAAGAGAAAGCATTAAAAATGAAATGTAAAAATCCCTCAGTAGTATTTGCAACTGGAAAAGAGGGAAGAAAAAGACAGTGGTCCCCATCAATTGGAATGAATGTAGAGCGAGGCACAGACAAAGCTGTCTGCCATCGCACTCCTAAGAAACCACGATGGTCAGTGGGATAAATGGTGACAGATACGGGGGCATGTGGGGCTTAGTTATGTAAACTTCATGGGTCAGGGAACTTACAGACTACCAAAACCAAGGGCTGATGTGCAGACTGGTGATCTCCTTTTTAACAGGCTTGGCTACAGGAGTAGACAAATAATGCAGCAGCCTGCAGTACTTTGGAGAGCTTTTTCTAGTGTGATTTATTTATTTGTTGTATTAACATAGAAACAGAAAAAGATGCCCATACATACAAACAGCAGAAAAGGACTAAGAGTCCTATCTAGCATCCAGATACTGTTAGCAACAGTAGTTTATAAACTGTAGAATTGAAGCTGTCTTCAAAGGACAATTCTGAAATACTAGATACAGGTCTTCAGCAAACTGAAAGACACAGGGATAACTTCAGAAGTAATGAATTTTCCTCAGCAGCAGCAGAAGGTATCTCAGTGTACAAAGAGCATCATGGTCAGAGCCTGACTGCTCAAAGAAACAACAGGCTCAACAAATGAAGAGTGGCTGAAAGTTACATGCAGTGACTTATACATAGTCATTTTCTAACAATTCTGTTGCCATTATGCTAAGATTCTGACCCACATTTTTATTTACTGAACAGATGTGTGTCACTGCAAAGGAATATTCTGAACATTAATAGATTTTTATATATATTCAGTTTCATAAAAGCAATTTATAATCTGTTATGGAAAAAAGGAAAATAAAAAAATGGGTTTAATTTGCCTTCTTATTAGAAAATCTAATTTTGGAGTATTGCTGCAAACAGGCATTAATGTTTACTTTAGCATAGAGTTCACTGTAGGTGTGTAAATAATAGAAAAATTGCTGCTGAGATAATTATGGTTGGAAAGTTTTCATAATGGTATGAATATAGAGCTGGTTAGATTCATACATAAGAGCATAAAATAACTTTTTTCCTTTTTTTTTTTTTTTTCAAAAAGCCATGAGTTCATGCATTCAAGGCCTATCAGCTAGCTATACGCAGGAAGAGAGGGAAGACCTTTGCTTCATCAACCTACAGCAAGTGTCTGAAAGATAAGTGTCCACAGGAGCTGTGCAAATATAAGCAGAACAGTGCCTATAGAATATGAGTTACTGACTCACGGCTCACCAGAAGGGAAGAACAGTAATGATCGGGGTGCAAGACCTATGCTCTGGACTTAATCTTGCTGCATGGCTCCTGCCCGTTCATTGCGTTATAAATACCACACCGGCTTTATGAAAATACCTAAATAACATAGCCGGTGACGCGGCGGCTGCACAGCGGCCTCTCGCGGCGCCCGCCCGCCCCGCCGCGCGCCCGCCCGGGGAGGGCGGGAAGGAGCTGAGGGCGGGAAGGAGCTGAGGGCGCCGCAGCCGCCGCCCTCAGCGCGTTTTCTGAAAGTAGGTATTAAAATCTGCTGGTGAACGATCACACACACACACACAGCCCCCCCAGTCACCGACTGTAAGCTGCCATAAACGGGCGAGCACTGCTTGCTGAGTGACGCAGCTTTTCAAATAAGCCAAAGGAATCGGATGGCGACGTGAATGCCTGCTGCCAAACTCAGCCTCTTCCCTCAGAGGCTCCTTTCAATCAGGCTTAAAAGTCTCATGATTTCGGCCCCAGGCCAGCAGCACATCCCAGTTGAACTAAGTCATGGCAGCCTGCTCCTAACTTCAGTGTTGACAATTTCCCGTACTCCAGGTGTTCCCACACGGAATTTGGCTGTGTGCAGATGCAAAGACAGGTCTTGCTGGGGAACGCTCACTATGCAAGCAGAAACAGGGAGAAAGGGAAACAGGAACTGTGTGAGAGAGACAGACTGAAGAAGCATATAGCATAGGCAACCAGCTGCTAATTTGCCAACAGTTTATCTCATGTCTCACAGTGTCCCTTCACTAGTGCCAAACAGGTAACATCCATATTCATCCGTGAATGAACAGTTAAACAATACAATATGTTCTGCCAGAAATCAAGGAAGATATGAAACTATGTTTTCTCTTGCACACTGTTTGCATTTATCTGACCAAATTCAAAGTCTCTTCTGTGGATGTGTAGATCTGTGAATCCTGTGTGTTTAACGCTTTAATCATTTACAATTTATTGAGCTATTCTGTAAGTATTATTTACACATGCTGAAGGATCCCAAGTTGCAGGAGTGCTTCTTCAGAAGTACACCTTGGAAGTGTACAGGTAACAGAGCACTTTCTGCAGCATACCAACACCGCCAATCACAATGAAAATCCATGGACTGACTAGCTCTGGATCGAGCCTTTGAGGTATATTTTACAAACACACTCATCTGGTCATCCGTATTAGCATAGCAGCCAGTTGCACTTGAGTTGGGAACAGGGTTGTATCATGCTAGAGAATGAATAACCTTTCAATAAGCATGACTGTTGTCCTTAATACTAGACAAATTGAAATCAAAGTGTGGGTAGCATGTGAGACTAACACCAGAGGTACACAGACTGTAGACTGAGAAATGAAATAGTAATAACCCCACAGTTTAACTGAACGGCCATAACAATGCTATAGCAGACCTTCACTGTCTGGATCTAGAACTAGACCACAACTAAAGTATCATCCCAGCAGACAGGGACTGACAGCTTTTGTGATGTCTCCTAAACTGTTGTGAGAGATCCTCTGTTTGTTATCACTGTCTTGGCAAACAACTTCAATGTTCCATCTCCAATGCACCCTCCTAGTTTCAAGCTTCAGGGACAGAGGGTGTGCAAAGCATGCTGCTGCCCCTAAAACATGGCTGTGAAACTTAATGGAAACTAGAAGAGTGGCCTGGGATAGGTTGATAACATGCCTTTAGTGTGCTGACATCTGATTTGTTCATCATAGGTTATCTGATAGTAAACTTTTTTTGCTCCCAATAGTTCTGCCAAGCCATTTCTGAGAATCTTATATGCTGTATAGGCTGAATCATATAGGTTGAGTAATGATACAATAAACAAAACATGATTATTTGAATGGTTTTCCATTTAATTTCCAATTTTGTTTCTACAGTAGAGGCTGAATATGCCAAACAGATCTCTGTAAATACTTTAATACTTATAAAAATCATTCAAAGAGTTTCAGCTGAACTTGTGCAGCAGTACTCTGGATATTTATTCTGCCTGAAGAATTTTTCCAGAGATTTCTTTCCTATGGCCCTCATTTTTCCTCTGGACTTTTAAAGTTAATAAGAAGCAATTTTGAATAGTTTCAGCTCATGAGTCTTGGTGTATTTATTCAACAACATAAAAGAGGTGCTCATCATCCAGTTTTGTTAGTGTCTCATAGCTCTAATCTTGACCTAGTTTGTGAATGTTTTATTTATCGACAGCATGCTATGAAAACAGCCTCATCTCAGAGGGATTCCAAACATAGGCCCAGTCCAAGAAGACATAGCTTCTCCAGGGCATCCCCACCTCCCCTATTTTTGTTTTTGCCAGCTGCTCCCTCCTTCCTAAAAGGTCTTTAAATATTCATTTTTGCTTGCCAGTATTTCTATCTTTCTTTCATCGAGGAATGTTGCCAACAACATATAGTTACAATTAGTTTCTCCTTTCTCCTATGAACTATGACTACAAATCATATACACAAATCTTGCAGCATTATTTGGAAGTGTCCATGATGATATGACTCATTTCTCAGCTGATATTGCAAATGCTTTGCAAGCTGGGGCTTTGCATTTTTCTCATCTTTCAATAAAAGTAATCAAAGAAAAGAGACAGTCTGGAGCATCAAGGAAGGAAGAACAACGGAAACACTGAAAGTTGAGCATATATTCCCAGCTTCATCAAGATCCACACATAACAATGTAAATTTGTTACATTGGGCTTCCTGGTGCTTTATGGCACTTCTAATTTAGAGAACTGACAGAAGTATTAAGTGAATGAAAAGCTGGACATGAGCCGATAATGTGCACTCACAGCCCAGAAGGCCAGTCGTGCCCTGGGCTGCATCAGAAGTGTGGCCAGCAGGTCAAAGGAGGGGATTTGCCCCTTCCACTCCACTCTTGTGAGACCCTCCCTGCAGTGCTGTGTCCAGCTCTGGGGTCCTCAGCACAAGAAAGACATGGACCTGCTCGAGCAAAAATGATCAGGGTGCTGAAGCAGCTCTCCCATGAGGACAGACAGAGAGTTGGGGTTGTTCAGACCAGAGAAGAGAAGGCTCCAGGGAGACCTGATAGCAGCCTTTCAGTGCTTAAAGAGAGCCTATAAGAAATATGCAGACAGACTTTTTAGCAGGGCCTGTTGCAACAGGACAAGGGATAATGGTTTTAAACTAAGAGGGTAGATTTAGACGAGATACAAGGAACAAATTTTTTACAATGATGATAGTGAAATACTGGAACAGGTTGCCCAGAATGGTTGTATATGCCCAATCCCTGGAAACATTCAAGGCCAGGTGTACAGGGCTCTGAGCAACCCGATCCAGTTGAAGGTGTCCCTGCTTATTGCAGAGAGTTGGACTAGATGATCTTTAAAGGTCTCTTCCAACCCAAACTACACTGTGATTCTATGATTAAACCCTTAATGTCAACATCTGAGAATGTTCTTGTTGTCATTTGAGCCTACTCAGCAGCGAAACACCCCGCAGTCGCTCACCCACACCCCCCACACACTTGGGAATGGGGAGGGAATCGGAGGGGCAAAGGGAGACTCGCGGGTTGAGATAAAAACAGTCCAACAACAGTGACAGAATAATACACTGACAGCAGTATCAGCAGGTAATGTACCATACAGCTGCTCACCACCCACCAACCAACACCCACCTGCTCCCGGCCGGCGATCCCAAACACAAAGGCCCCACAGCAACACCCCCATAAGTGAGAGCCTCTCCCAGCCCCCTCCTGCCTTTATATAGTGAGCACAATGTCACATGACATGGGATATCGGCCAATCCGGGCCCAGCCCTCCAGCTGTGCTCCCCCCCGCCCCCGCGCACAGGTGAGGGCACTGGGACCTGGGGAGCCCCTGGGGTCTCAGGGTGCTGCAGCTCCTCCCGCTGCCAGACCAACGGGAGCTCTAGTCCAGCCCAAACCAGGACAGTTCTTCAGCCAAAAGACAAAAAAAAACCCACCAAAACCAGAGCCAAAGAAAAAACCCACATACAGCCACAGAAAGGTTCTTCCCCATTTAGTTCTAAAACATAGCATGACATTTCATAGTTGCATGTAGAAAAAACTAGCCATTTATGCCTTCCACCTCTTGCTATACCTTTACAGGAAGCTTGGGTAGGTGGGCTTCCAGCAAATTCTGAAACTACTTGTACAGAAGGTGTCTGCTTTCACGATAGCCATAATACTGTTCACAATACCAGAGTAATGCTGTACTAAACAGCCATTGTCTGAGAAAACCAACATCAAATGAGAGCAAATAGACTTCCACTGCAGGAGAAGTTATTTCAAGGGCAAACGTAACAGATGTTAAATGGAGCAAATTGACCCAGGAGAAGTGAAATACTCCTGTCTGCATAGTAGCACAGGCCTCCCCCATGGGAGGCTACAAAGCCCCATAGACTCCCTGGGGAGGCTCAGGTCACCACCCTGAGATCCCAGGTCAGGCTTGACTGCTGTGGCAGCCCAGGGCTGCTTGAGCTCTAAAAAAACTCCAGAAAGGTGCTATGCCTGCTAGAAATTCCCACAAGAAAAAGGAGCCGTGGCAAGAAATGGGCAGAGCTCGATTGCAAGGGTGGAAAAAAGAAGACAACTCCTAACCTCTCTAACCAGCCATAGCTTTTTTGACTCTTGCCTCCCCATGTGGTCTCAGAGCAGGGGCTGCCTCCCTCTGCCCACAACTGATTTGCAGACTGAATTTACTTTATTATTTTCTCGTCATATGCTCAGGGTCCACCTTCTGCCTTTGTCTTTACTTCTCCCCCAGCTGTTACCTCCTCAGCATCTCATCAGCATACACTTTAAATCCCCTTTGAGACTATTCATAAAGGTGTAAAGAAACATAAATTCACAATTTTCCCCAAAAATATATTAGAGATTTGACTATTTTGCAGTGTACTAAAACTGGACTCACACAATGCGGCTTTGAAAAGGTCAAATTCTGTCAATATCCAGTTTCTAACTACATTATATTCAGCTGTGCTTATACTCTTTTTGTGTTCATTTTGTCAGGCTGTACTAACAAATGAGTTTGCTGATATTATTTATGGGATAGTAAATCTTATGTGCAACAACATAAAATTCATACTAATGAGCAGAAATCCATCACTGATCTGTATGTTCAGTCAAAACAAAAATAAATATCTGAGACTGTGAATACCAAATTCTTAATAAGTCCTGAATATACACAATTTGAAGATTAAATTATTCATAAAATTTCCACTGCCTTCAAATAATAAGTATATTTGACAAATTTGTAACTCATTTGTGCTTAATTTGTAAATGGAAAAAGGTAAAAATTGTCATATATGTGATTCTTGCAATTTATTTAAAATAATAACCTCCTAATTTTAATCAATTTAGACTCCTGAAAGTTTCTTAATGAAGCCCACTTCAATTAGTTTCAAGAAGATTTTATCACATTCCAAATTGATTTACATTGATATGATTTCCCTGCAGTCAGTGGAGCTAAACTGATTTATTCCTGATGAAGATCTAGCCTGCAATGAGGTACTAGAGATGGGTAGTGCAGGTAGTGCTCACTGCTGGCGGTACCTGTGGTGGTACCCCTGGGGCACGGGAGCTCTGGCTGGGAGAGAATTCATGCAGATATTTCCATCACAGCCTGGGCCACACACTGCTCCTCTGCACATCCGGTAAAAGAAGGGGTTGTTGAGTGTAATCCTGATATGGCACGGAGGTGGCACAAAAGAGTTCATTGCATCCATCTCTCATTTTATTTTGAGCATCTGAGAGTCACGGAATAGGAATCTGTGGATTTTTCCATGCTCCATCCCTTCAGCAGAGTGAGATCTCAAACTTTGCAGTGAAGATGTCACTCCTGTAATACACCTAACCTGTACTAACATGTAATTTCATTTTAACGGGCACTCAGCGAGGGATGCTTTATTTTTATATAAACCTTTTAACAAAATCTTTGCAATCTCAGCCAATTAATGGAATTGGAAAGGGAGAGGGAAAAGTGAACAACAGAAAGCAAAACCAGAAAGAGAAATGAGGAAATGAAATCCAGGAGGAAAATAACAGAGGAAAAGGGGACAATTAATAAATATAAGTAAGTATGAATTGAAGATGTTAATGAGTATAGTGGCACTGTGGTCATCAGCAGAGGGCTATAGCATTCAATAGAGATTGTCAGATTTTGTGATTAAAGTCTCCTAGAAAAGAGTTTGTCATTAGATTTCTGCCCTCACATCATCTTTCTTACCCTTACAGTGCTCAGCCATGCTGCCATTCAGTTCCCTGGGGGGTTTGACTCCCGGTCCTCTTCTCTTCTTTCCCCTCCAGCTACATTTCTGCTGTTTTTACCATCCTTATGGCTTGTGCAGAGGCACAGCTTGCCCAGCCAGGCCTTCTGCACCCAACGGCAGGAGTGGGCTTTCCTCTCTGTTACTCACAGATGATGCTAAAGAGAGCAGAAGGACAGCTGTAACACCCTTCCTGCTTCCCCAGTTCTGCATGAACAGTCCCCCAAAGGAGAGGGGATTCATTTCTTCCATCTCTTTTACTTACCCCTGTTGACTGCAACCTTTTCAGAGGCAAATGTGGGGAGAGCAGTTGGGTACACAGTGGTCTCCAGCCACGCCATGCTGGGAAATGATATGCATCCCTTGGGTGCATATCCAGGAGCCACTGCAGCCTGTCATGCACACTCTTTGTCTTGGAATTTATGATTAATAGTAATTTGCACTGTAAGTAATCTTGAGAGATCGAAACCTCTTTTTAACCACATGCTGTGTCCGTCCACCCCCAATCTAAATACACAAAATAAGGAGAGGGCTGGGAGGCACTGACAGCCGGGGTAGTTTGCCCAACACAGGTCAGTGGTAGTGGCAGGAGAATGCAGTTCTCCTGCCCTCCTCTGTCTATTTACTGAGATAGTCCCCCAATAAAATGAATAATTTATAGCTCTGCATATTGCTAAGCCATTACAGCTCTGGGCTTTTACTCTGGATCATAAAAGTACCTCAGAGGGTTGAATCAATTCTATTAAATGACATATCATCAGATGTCATGTGTGCCAGCGCTCTCCCCCACTCTGTGCCCCACACCCCTGCCAATGACTCACTGATTTCCAAAGTGAGAGAAAAAGAATGAGAAGGGAATAGTAACATTGCTTCTTTAGATCCCAATTACCAATGCACACCTTGGATTTGTCTTATGGATGGTGTTTGGCTTCTAGCAAAGTTAGCGAGTAATACTGCTCTATGTCAATGTGGGGGAAATCAGATTGACTGCACAGATCAATGGCTCAGACACAAAAGCCTTCTGCACGCAGGCTAAACAAAGATCTGTTAAAACAAACCATATAATCCATGTTCAGAGAGCTGAAATTCTCTGAAACAAGCTAGTATTTAAACCAGACCCTCAGTGTGAATAAATCTCAGTATCTTCAGCTGGAACTGACAGAAAAGATCTAGTGGATTTCCTAGAAAAATGACAGTATGCTATTCGGGAGCTGCCAGAGAATGAGGATGTTTCTTGTATTGATTGATGCTATAAAATACTCACCCACAACCAACTCAAGGGTACTCCTTCCAAGAACACAATGCTTGTGACTTTAGTGGAAATGAGAGATAAGGAGAAGATCCTTCAGGCAGCCTGGAAAGAGAGAAGCATTGAATTCCAAGGGCAAATGATAACAATTTCTCCAGACTTCAGCCAAAAGATACAAGAAAGAAGGAATTGGTAGAACTTTAAAAAGCCTTTGTAGATTTTAAATCCAAGGCTGTCATCTCTTCTGAAACTGGGAGTTCTACATGAAAATAAAGATTACCTCCTCTGGAATGCAGATTGAGGGAAACAGTTCGTAACAGATATTACCCTCGTTGTTGCCCCAGGGCATTCAGATGGATTAATTCGTTGCTTTTTGCTGGCAGAGCCTGGGTAGCGAGTCCCAGCGATTCATGCTCTGTGCAGAGGGACCAGTGAGAGTTACAAGCAGCCCAGCAAGTCTACTCCATCACAGGGACTGAGACAGATGGTCCAGCTGCCAAAGCTGGTGGGGCCAAGCATCTGGTAAATGTGTTGATCTAAAGCAGTTCTCAAGCAGCAGCCGCTGCTGAGGCTGAGATGAGCACAGTTTGTAGCTGCTTCCCTGGCTGGAGCCCATGGGGGAGCCAGGGCGGTATTGCCACAGCCTCTTCTTGGAAGCAAGCACCAAATGTTTTGGAAGATGAAGAAAAGCAGCCTCCCTTCTGGGCAACCTGTCAGGGATTGCTGATATCAGGGAGGGAGTCAGCGCCATGGAAGGTTACTGCTACCACTATTTCACAATGATATTTAGATTCCTCTAGAAAGGCTCTGGTCAGGCTTTTATTTTATTTCTTGGCTTTGTCAGTATCTTCTGTCTCTCCCTCTCTCTTTTGAATAAACAATGTCTGGTTTAAATATAACTATAGTTCAGCTTCTGACTATTCATAGCCAGAGATGAGTAACGATTTCCCTGGGGTACAAAGAGCACACAAGGAGCATTTACTAACCCAAAGCTGAGACGAGAGCTTTTGTGGCTGCATCCCAGCTAGTTTTAGACTGGCAGTGTGGAGGGCTGGGCATGTTTTATTTGGAGTCTGAGACAGCTTTTGTCCCCATTTTTCTGTACTTGTGTTGGTACCAAGTGAGAGGACACTGCTTAAGTGCCATGTAAATATAACCTTAATGATACCAAAGCAGAAGACGACTGGTGGGATGGGACTGAGAAAAAGATTACAGGCTTGCAAAAAGTACTACAGTTTTTTAATCTGCATGGACAGCCCCAGGAAAGGCCATGAGTCTACTATTAAATACTGCTGTTGTGCCCAAGAAAGAGAGCACCCATGATCTATGAGCCCTTATTAACCCAGATACCAAAGCCATTCCCACAAATGCAATAGGAGGCAGCACCTCAAATCTGTAGATACTTTTGACAAGTACGCTGCACCACTCTGGAGATATATTTATTTATAAGAAGAATTAATTTCTGTAGAAAACAAATACTGCTTGGGTGTGTCAAACCCAGGATGCTAGAAAACTACTGCTGACAATGCTGTCAGGAAAACTCTCCCAGTACGCCTTATGTGAAAGGCTAAGTGAGACAGCATGTTTGGTGGTCAGATACTGAGGATACTGGAGAATCAATTTATAACTGTAAACCTTGTCAGTTTTTACAGCTGAAAGCTTCTTCACCAAGAAATGCCTGCAATGTGGCCACCCTGCCAACAGCAGTGAGATCACTCTGCTTCTGCCAGCCTTTTCTTGGATAAAAACTTTGCAAATGAGGCCAGAGTTTGCCTATGCCTTTTAGTCATACAGTCTCCTCCACTCTACAGGTCCCTTCATTTCTGTGACTTTCGTTTTACCCAAAGAATTAAAGCTTGATATAGTAGATCCTGGTTTACACCTTAAGAACTGAGGAAATTTTTGCATGCTGATAAAATTTGACATGTTTTATCTGTGCCCTGCCATCAGAGTACTAATGGGAATCCAAATGTTTTTAGAACTTTTTAACTGCCACACAAACCGTCAGGAGAGATACCCTATCTTTAAATCAGAAAATAGCTTCTTTCCTGCTATCTTATCAAACAGCACCACAGTCCTACAAAATGTATCCCAGACAAACTACTAATGGCGAGATGTTTACATATTAGATGGGGAACTATGAGACCTGATTTGGGTAATCACAGGAAATGAGGGAAGCAAAGTGTGGTGGAGAAGGAGTTCCAGAACTGATCTGAAAAGGAAAGAAATCTGGATATGAAGGCTCCTTTTAAAAGCACCAGGAGCACAGATAACAAGGCTTGATGAATCTGGGTGGAAGAGATGTAGTGACCATTGAAAAAGTGATTATATTACTGGTACGTTTAAGATCATGACAAATTTGTTAATTTTATTTGTCAGTTTGCCATTTCCCCATCATTTATGTTAAACAAAATATTTAACAGTTTATGTAAGTGCAGAGAAAGAAAAGCTGAGGATTTGTGAATTAAAGGAAGCACACATGTACTGTATATATTTATATACAATACACTACCCTGAGATAGAACAATGGTAAAAGTCAACAGATGTTGTTTAAAAAAAAAAAAAAAAAGAAATTAGAAAGTTTTGGAGATATTTATGCTTCTAACAATCCAAGAATATTGGCATATAGAATATAATTATATATAAGCTTATAATTTTCTGGTTATTCTTTAAAAGGTGTAGTTGATCCTTACTTTGAGAAAGAAATAATAGTATTAATAATACCCAAAAGCATGGCTCTGATCCTCAGCCCTTGGTGTTTTAGTTATCTCTTAGAGGAAGAAAGGCACTGCTCTGCCCTATAAAGTCCATTGGCCACACTCGTCTGACTGGACTTTATTCCTCTCACCTCCTTTTGCTCTTGTGTTTTTCTCACTTCAGCTGTCAGGTATTCATCCTCTCTAATCCTCCACATCTTGCTTTGGTTTTGACATGGTGAAATCCCACCTCCATCCACCCTGTGAGTGCCAGCCATTGCTGCCCACTTTTATCTTTGGCCAGAAGCATCTTGCTCCTTTCTCCTGTGCTGCCCCCAGGATTGGGCGATGTCTGAGACAACCATCTCCTTAACATCTATCCTTAAAACCCCTTTGCTTTGGTGTCTACAAGGCAGCCTGACACTGTTGAGATGACTGGTACATGGATAACTTTGTTCATCACCTGCAATAATGGTCTTGTTCCTTCCAACCTGTCTGTATCCATCTGACTAACATGGCATGTAGAGTTCACTCGTATTAATTCTTTTGCATTTGTACAGCCCCTGGGACAAACCTCTGACCAGAGCTGGGAGGCAGCACCTCAGTAGTCTGTATATTGCAACATAAGTATATGGTCTTTTTGTGTAAGAAAGCCCACTCGTGATCTGAAAGTTTAAATATAGAAAAGACAGAGTGTTTTATCCTTGCCTTACAGAATATCCACTTGGATTTAGGAACCAGCTCAGAGAGCCTTGTTCACTCGCTGAGTTCAGCATGGCTGTAATGTGCTTAGTTACAGTCCTGCTCTTGAAAAATTGATTCCACTTTTAGAAATATTACCGATTCTAGGGGTATTCACCACTGCAAATATAAGAACTATTGCAAAAACCTGGAAACCTCGATGATCTTAAGCATTCTTTCCAACCTGAATATTTCTATGATTCTGTGAAATCATGAAAACTGTGGTTAGCTTTATAAATGTGCTCATCAAGTGTTCTAGTTCATGTGAAGCGAAGGAGCACAAGCACAGGGTATCTGCAGGCTCATTTCACACAGACTGCTCTAGTCTAGGAATATCTCAGATGAAGTTTTTTATACTTATTCAAAAAAACCCATTGGAAACAATATTAAAAAAACCCCAGCCTTTCTCAGCATCTCAGTCTTTTCTGGTTTAAGTACAACTGGTTTCCCATAATGCTCTTCCTCCTCCTGCTGAGTGGACCGTGGCCAGCACTGAAGGTACACCCAGAACTTCACACCTGAAACTGAGCCACGTAGCCATCAAGGCACCATGTGCCCTAAGACCCCTTCGTCCAGGACCATAAAGTGAAGGGGTAACAACCCTGTGAGTTCCTTGATAAACAAGCCTTTGGAAGAATCTACACACTGGTCGGCAGGTGTGGGCCAACACTTCTGGACCTATCTGAGCTGGCACCAGGCTTGAGCAGCCGAGGGGAGCGCCTCTTTCCTGCGCACAGCCCTGCTGAAGTCCTTGCTGCTGTTTCATCCCGCATTGCTAGCTAAAAGGTGCTGGCTGAGAGGGATGTGCTGCACACTGTGAAAAGATTTTTAAAATCCAATCCATTTTCTTACCTAAACTATAGGAAGCATAGAGGGGTAGAACAAGAATGATGGGAAAAGAAAGAAATCCCTCCCTTCAACTTTAAATGGTCTTTTAAAAGACTGTTTTTAGTGTGTATGATGTTTGGATTAATATTAGGGTTTATTCTTTGCCTGATTTTTGTTACTATGTCACTGTCCATTGCAGGATCAGGTGTGGGAGCATCCCGTGACCATTGCACCATGTGTCGGGCTGCTTATTTCTATGGGAGGGGAATGTGGCAGGTCCAAGTGGTAGTGACAGAACCCAGGAGCTTCTCAAGCCATGGTACCTGCTGCCATAAGCACCCAGCACTTTATGCTAATCTTTTTATGGTAAAAATTTAAACTAATATGTGAGTATGCAGTCATAAAAACAGAAAGCAATTAATAGAAACCCAAATGGACTTACAAGGCACTCTTCCTCATGATACAGAATAGTTAAACATGACTCTACATATTTGCTGGTAAAAGAGAAGATAGGCGAAAAATACATGGCATATGTTAGTCATATCACTTAGTGTACTCATTAAGGATTCTCATATGCAGTGGTGAGGAGTGAAGTATAAGGATGTGAATAGAAAAGAGTAGAATAGAATAGAAGTAAAGTCACTCATGAAGCGAAGAAAACCGGCCAGTGGCCATAAATTGAAATATGACCATGTCTAGGTCATGGTGTACCATAAAATTAAGAGACCTAAAACTTCAGAGAAAGAAATCTGTTTGTGTTTTTTTTTTTTTTTTGTTTGTTTTTTTTTTTTTTTTTTTGGGGGGGTGTGGGGGTGTTTTGTTTTTTTGTTTTTTTTTTTTTTTTTTAGTTTGAAAAATACTAGTTTTTAAAAGGTTCTGTTAATCTTCATCTGGACGCTAGATGGGGATCTTGAGTCAGCCATGCAAGAGACTCCTTCATCCTGCTTTTTCTTTATTTTAATCTGTTTTATCATAGACAAAGTACATACAGTACAAGTTTACTCTTCAGGCATTTATATTTTTACTAAGGTTTTTTTTGGGGGGTAAGGCTAATCTACAGTAAATAAATATTTACTTTTAAACATACGAGTTTAATTAAGGTTACACTGAATCTTTCAAAAGAGAAGGGAATGCATCTGGAACTGTAGAGCACATGCTCTTCTTCATCCTAATTATTTGTTTAGTTCCGATGGCACATTGCAATTGTTTTCTCACTTTTCAGTGCAGGATGCTGTTTACAGTGACAATTGTCTACTGCTGTGTAGCAGATTCTGACAGGGGGAAAGACAGCAGAGTCGCTTGCTTGCGGCAGTACTAATGACCCAAGCATTGTTATTTCCATAAATGGGATCTTTGTGTGCCAACTAAACCTGAGCACTACAACTGTGAAAGCCACTTTCCTTCAATCTTCCCCAAATCTCCGTATGACTCGTACACACGATAATAAATTAATCTCTCTTGTTAACATGTTGTTGTTTGTTTAATAAGTACCTCTTTCTTTCATGCGATGTCAAGCTCAGCCATAAAATGTGAATCATATTTTGAGCCATTGTCTTAAATGGTTCCTTTCTTGATGGATTCTTTTCACTAAACTGGGATTTGCAAACTGCTTTGCAGAGTAGCAGATACAGCACTGACCTCAAGCCTTCAGACACTACTACAGACTGGCCTTAACTAAAATGAGTTTGACTGTCTCAGCTCATTTCATAGGGACACATACACCATATAACATATAGTTCAGGATTACTGCCAGTCTCTGCCCAGAAGACACCCGGAAAGGAATTAGTGAAAGGACCGAATGACTTCTTGCTGCATCTGTAGAGACAGGGTATATCCAAGGTGAAATGGGATCATTGCTTGGGCACCAGAAAGCAGAAACAGTAAAAAAACCAACCCTGCAGTGGGGCTGTTGTTCTCAGTGTCTCATGCCATTAATGTTGGAACACTCTGTACTGAAACATGCCGGTGGAGAAATAATTTGTGCTGCAGAGAAACAAGCCAAACACCGAATCAGTTCTTTTAAAAGGATCAATTTTTAGAATGTATTATAAATAAACAATTGTTTCTTGATATGGGGAATGATTTTATTTGATGGCACACAGTGCTGCTTCTGCAGAGCAGATTGCTCTGTCAGAGCAAAGGGAAAAAATAATATATTAAAGACATGAGATGCATGAAAAATGTCATTAAATAAGTCTTTACTAGCCTTGAAATGGGGATGGTTTGCATAATTGATTAATCATAAGGGGACATTTTTGGTCACAGAAATTATCATTAGTAGAGCTCCAAAGTTAAATAATCTTTATACTAATAAAAAATGCCATTTTCGCCTCAGATCTTTCCAAGATCTCTTCTTTCTTTTAGTCTCTCTGACTTTGAGAGGCCTTAATAATTGAACGATATTTAACTAGAAGTATGGATGATGAAACCATTGTGAGCAATTTATCCCCACGGCACTCTGCAAGAGCAGCAGCATGCTTGAGCCCAATTCTGTGAGCTTGGCTGTGATGCTCCACCTGCCTGCACCAGCAGTTTGGATCTGGGCTTTTCCCTCTAAACTTCATGCAGTGGATGCTCCCTGAACTTCCTTCTTTTAAATGAAAAATATAATCATACCAAGCAGCATCTTTGTGCATCCTTTTTCATTCTGGTGTTGAGAGGCAACTCTCCTGATTGTTCCAAAAATTATTCTGACAGATAATTTCACCTCCTTGTGAAACTGTGGGCTTGACGAACATGTACACACACTTTGTGAGACAGTTTTCAGTCCTTTAGGATGAATGTTGCTGCATCTAATTCAGAGATATAATAATAAGTATTTTTTTATTGCCAAGAATTTAATTAAGGGAAACAGCTTCAGATACAGAGTTCTCAGAAGGATTTTCTTTAGCCTGCTTTCTTTAAGGCTGTTTTACATTGAATAAAACAGGGATTGCCTGGAGCAGGAATGGGTTAACCAAGGCTTGCCAGATGTCATTTTATTAATGAAAAATAAATGGAGTATGGGTCCTATCCTGGTCCCACACAATGAAGTGGTCATCTTCTCTACTTCTCATTTACTGTAAAGCCTTCAGGAAGTACAAGCAGTTGGAAATCATGTCCACGACAAAAGGAGGAATGCAGATTTTTGGCATCATACGAAAGACTTTCCTGTTTGGTATTTTGCTATGGCCAGTTTAATTTGCTTTATTTAACTGGGAAATGATCCTTAAATTGAGGCATATAATGCCTTCTTATTACAAATGTCCTTCTCAGGTGATCTCTAGTCAGGTGTTGCAGTATACTGCAGACAGGAAAACATCCAATTTTTCAATGTGAAAATAGGGAGGTATTCATATACCTTAGTAACATATTGTAATGGCTTCCAAACATGAGCATAAAATTGGGATAAAATTAATCCCAGCCTGTAAAACTTTCTGATTTGTGTCTGTGTATATATATATGCAGAACATAATATATATGTAAACACAAGCTCACTATTCACACTAGTTTATATATATACTGAACATAATTACACAGAATTGAATATTGATATATATGGGAAATACATTGTGTAAGTATTTAAAGGACAATGCAATGGACATATTTAAGAGAGAATTTCACATCTTGATTGTTGTACGAAATCAAGATTTCCTTCATGAGTAATAGTGGTCATATCTATAACTGAACTGCAATGTGAGGAACTGTTTTCTAAACCTGTAGTTATACTTAGCCAAATTCAAAGCTGAGTCTGAGGGTTTTGAAGCAAAACAGATTTTCAGTTTCTTACCAGTTGTTTTTAGCAGACTGAAACCAGAGCAATACAGAGGTTTACATCTTTTGAGATTCCATGGGGTAAATTTATATATGCCTTTGGCTGTAAAGAACACAAATGGTGATTGCTGAATACCACAACTAGTACTCGAAAAGCCTTTATCATCCTCCTCCAAATTTGCATCTATTCTTTATTAACTATTAACTATTTATTAGTTCAATTTCTCAATCTGAGTTATATGTATATTTTAATTACTTGAGACTTGTTTCATTATTTCATAGATGTATAAAAAAAGTGTATTTTAATCCTGTATATGTTTTAAAAGATCTCTTCCATAAGCAGGGATTTGTGATTTAGGCAAGATTTTTTGTGTGCGCTTTTTAAATCAAGCTTTAATGATGGCTGTATTGGAGTTCCTCTTTCTGCTTCTGTTTTGGTACTCTGATTTTCTGTATCAGTCTGCATTGGCTACTCACTATTATCAAATATTTGTATGAACAGGAACACATTACAATGCTCCAATATGCTCAACCAGTGTGACATATATTTATTTTGCATTTTGCATGTGAGGTTTTGTGGTAATTTAGTCGCTAGACCTGCAGCTGAGATTTGCTAACATGGTATGCCTGCATTAGAGGTTCAGAGACACCCCTCCCTTCTCAATCCACCTGCAAGTATTCTTTAATAACAATCCTAATAGCTCATTGAAACCTGTGATTATTTTTTTTCCCCAAATTAGTTGTTCAACAGATACATCCTTTCTTCCACTTCATCTTTTCCTTGTGTGCTCTTGTTCAATAAAGCTTTCCACCTTCTGTATTTAGGCAAGTTCTGAAAAGCATACTTTAATTTTGACAGGCTCAAGCATTTTTCTGAACTTGGTGTGAATATTCCCAGGAAGTGAATAATTACTTAATATTTACATTATGAATGCATGACAGCATGCATACTACCATGACATTTAAAAGAGTAAACACAGTAGTCATTTTTGTCCAGCCCTGGAAGAAATGGTGTTAGGGGAAATACTTCCTCTTAAAAATATGAGGTTATCATGGTCTCAACCCATATAGAGTACTAAAAATCCATTGGATAGCAATGACTTTCAATCACAAAAAAACAGGTTGCCTTCAGACTAGTGACCTAGATAAGATGGGATCTGTATTCTATTATCACTCCCTAAACTACCTAGCCATGCATGGCACTTTATCACCTTTCATATCCCAGTGTGTTATAATATGCTGCTAGATCATATAGCACAAGATACTAGCCTAACATGTTATTCCTGTATTTATTATGCTCTATATTTACTATGCCTTTATGAAAGAGATGTCTAGCCTACTGGTCTTGTTTCAAACTGTAAGAAAAATAAAAATAAAATAAACGGGACTTTCCCTGAGGCAGTACAATTAAACCCCCAAGAGAACAAAATTTCTCTTCGGAACTTGTGGAGCTCCATATAGCCAGACAGGACTTACTCCCATCTATCTCATCATGCACATTCTCTTAATGTGTATTAAATGTACACTGCTTCAGCCAGCTGCTAATTCAGGAGCCTGAGTGAATTGTCCAGGGAGGGAGCAGAGTATCTCTACCTGGAAAGACTGGTGCTGTCCACAGCCTGTTAAGTTAACCTATCAATAGAAAGCCCACGTTATTTCTGGCACAATTCTGTTCAATACAGATACTTTTCATGGAAAATCTGTTTCCAGTACTGTGCACATGCCACTATCCCCTCTCTTGTCATAGTTCAATGCTGACATAAATCTTTTTCTAATAAAATGAACTATTCAAATTTTTTCTTTACTGAATGATGTCTGAAACAGATGTATTTTAATCTGCTGGGCATAGAAAATGAAATTTACATGTCAGTGAGGTCTTTCTGGTTAATAAATGTTTTAAAAGAGAGAAAGCAGGAAGCTAAATATATGTAAAACTGCAGTGCTTTGCATAGGGTGTTTTTAGCAGAAAATACAATATTTTAATACTAAATTATACCTTATTCATGAGACAAAAAGTATACATATTTTGTAATAACAAATATTGTCCCTGTAGGGATATCATATAAAACACTGGAAAGAATTCTGATATCACCATCAATACTTTCCTTGTGCTACTCCCATTAATATTTCTTCTTTTTTTTTTTTTTTTTTTTTTTCATGTGGGAACAGCATCTGCACAAAGCATTTTGTTTATTATCTCTGTGTGTGTGTAATTTTGAACTCATTATGTTTTCCTATTATTTTAGCTGTTTACATAGCACCAATTTTAGTACATTACTGCAGCTTTCTCTTACTCTGAGAAATCCGTTTCCAAAGCCCAATGAAATCAGCGGAGGGACCCCAATAGCTGAGGTTCACTTGCCATCAGGGATGGAGGTTAAAACAGTGAAGTGTCCCCTGGAGATTTGGATGGGTTTCCAAATAATCATGAACACTTCTAAAAATAGCTGGATATATTGTTGAAATTTTAAGTTTCCTATTACAAGGGTGTTACTCATTTTGTAGCATTATTTAGTAGGCAGACAAAGAGCATACCTATTAAAAATAAAGATTTAAACCCAATTTACTTTACTCTCTGAACTGCTGCCAAATTTGATAAAGATGCAATGGCAGAGTAAGCCTAAATTGCTTGTATGGAAAGCCCACAGACAGGAAGGTTGCCTGGCTGGGCTGTACCATGTGCTCATGCCCTCAACCACGTCCTTGTCACAGACCCTTTCCCAGTCCCTAGGAGAATAAATAATAATAATAATAATAATAATAATTAATAATAGAATGAAATAATATAATGAAATAATAATAATATAATTAAATAATAATGTAAAATAATCTCCCCATGCTCAGTACCCAAGGGATTCATCCCTGGGAAATAAAGCAGTAGCTGAGATGACATGAACTGTACCTAAAGCAGGACAATGCTGTGAGAGAGTCTCTTTTCATCAGAGTCAATGGCTGGACAATGCAAGAATTCTCTCCTGAACACACCTCTTCTTCTTTAAAAAATGGGATTTCAATACCACAGTAGAAATCATTCCCCAAGTGTCTCAATAAAGAGCTCAGTTGTTATCTCATCCTGATTAAAAAGTGCTTGAGTCTGTATAAGTTTTCAGCCAGAGAAACTCAGCAGTGATGTCCAGGTTCATTTTTTAACAATTAGCAGCTCTGAGCCTCAAACTGACAGATTACCTCCGTTTGGCAGTATCACCAATAGACAGGGAGTTGTGAAATTGTAAGACATTATTGTATTGTTGGTAGCCTGAGTAAATCTAAATCTTTTCAAGCTTTGCTTCAGTGGGTTAATTCCAGGACCTGAATTACAACTGCAATTTGAATTACATTGCAAAGACTGAACTTACTCACTTTAGCAAAGTCCTTTTTCTTAAGACTTATGAATTCCAGTTATTTTGAAATCCTGAAATGTTCAAATCTTTTGATACCTTTCTTATTATTTCCAAGGAAAGACATGTAAAGGTTTTCACTGACTTTCCCTGCCAGCACCTCTTTATTTAGGTAAGTGTGTTTCTTTGACTCTACCTTTATTTTGTGGTATCTCAGCTGCTGCTACACACAGTGTACATCCACAGGGGCTTTTTATTCTCCCAGCCCTAAACCTGAGACATTAAAATAGCAGAAGAAAAAAACCTTGCCGGAATCAGAAAATAATAATAAAAAGAAGATGGACCAAAAAAATGTTCTGTGTATATTTAGGACAATTGAAGAGACTTGGCAAAAACAAAGATAATTTCAATTTGTCTCTACATATTTTATCTGGGAATTTTAAAAATCTCAACTGACTTGAACTAATTAAGTCTCAAAGCTTGATGCTGAGCTATATAAGGCAGGACAGAGGACATCACGCATTTTGTTGGGGAACGAAGTGAGATGTGATTGCATGATTTGCTGGGTACAAAACATTATTCAATATTGCATTTGTGAATAAAGATACACATTCCAGTTATACTTTAACCAGTAGGACTGATTTTTTACCAAATACAAGAACAGCAGTGACAATAGAGAAAAAAGATTCTGCAATGAAGAATCTTATAAAATAATTAATTCCAACAGTAGCATGTTGTTAAAAGAAACCTGTATCTGACAATCATACATATAAGATCTTATTTAGAGTATAAGGTCTATTATTGTGCACTGGCTTGAAACTATAGTTTTTCAGGTTATCGAGGTATTTGTTATACATTCCCCACAATATGAATACTGGCTAATTGTTACGAAAGGCAAAAAACCCATAGGTTAATAATAGCAGTTCAAAAGCTCAACATTTTTTTTTTTTTACGAGGAACAGCTAAATGAGGCTGTGGCCCTGCAGTTGTTTGAAGTAATCAAGGACCTTCAATAGATAAGTCCTTATTCAGTTTCTCACAAGTATATGGAACTGAATAATCAGTCTGGAAATTGGGTATGTACTGTTCAGATTTCAGCTCGGTTTCTGAGAGCTTCAGTTTTCTCCAATGTAGCACTAGGATTTTTAAAATCTCATCAGATAAATTCTATCTGTGGAAAGTAACACTCTGCTGTGATGATGCATAATTCTGCATCTTTGTATTTCTCATATAAATGAAACAAAAAGAAAGAGAAACAGACAAGATCTGTTGCTAGAAATGTTTAGTGTTCCACATCTACCAACTGCAATTTTCTTCTCCCAAACTGTATTTATGTTTTGCTTTATCCAGCCTTAAGGGATTGAAGTGATGGATCTTCCTACACTTCCCTTCAGAGAGTGTTGCAAAGTATAATACACACCACTGTTCAATGTTTTTTATGTGAATTCTATAAATCTGATATACAATCTCTTATTTGTAAGAACCCCTCATTATGCTGGAAAAATATATGTTATTAATACTTCCGCCCAGTTATGCTAGCCTTAATTATTCTTACTGACGTATATTTCCAATGATTTTAGAACAACTGAATGCTAAGAAAATGTGTTTGCAAAACAGAATTTTGGTCAAAATATCTGAGGAGATTATTTTTACTTATTCTGTCTGGAGAGGAATTTAAGATTTGGCTCAGGTTGAATTATGGATGTAAATACCTTATGTGACTTTTCAGCTCATGTGCTCTTGTAGTATTGGGTCTGTTTTTCTGTGCTGTTTTTAGGTTCTCAGATTTCTCTTACAGTAAATTCCTGGTCATTTTGTGATATAATACAAACAGGGGTAATAATAGAGGAAACCAAGATTCAAATTCACTAAAATTTGGATTAAGTTGTTCAGAATCCATAATGTTTCAATATCTATAACTCTACATGCACTGTGTTCCTTATTTATTTGCAAATTCACTTACTCCCCTGCTCCCTTCCTGTTATACGTGCCTTCAATCTCTCAGTGTAGTGCACTTCAGCCACTGATGTACTGCAAGAAATGCCTAATGCAGACCCTGAAGAATGTATTGGAATTGGCTCATAATTACATTTAAACACATATTATTAGATCTCCCTCTGATTACACATAAACTGTCTCCTGTAACCATTTGAATCTGTGAAGCTGGAAGGGCAAGGCTGCCACATTCACTGATTCCAGTGGGATTTAGATCTCCAAAAACCTAATGTGTCTCAGATGTGAAAGAAGGGAGGCTCTGACCAGGACTGGTGAGTAGTATCACTGACAGCCACATTATATCATAACTACCCCGAATCGGGGAATGTTCATCACACAGGACACCCTCACTGGGGGAAGTGAGAAGGAACTGGAATGTCATTCTGAGATTCAGGGTCCATGATGTTACACAAATGCTTAATGTCCATAAAATACAACCTGGAGACATCAGCGAGCTATTTTTTGATGCTTCCCTCAACACAAGCAAGGTTTTTCAGAGGTTGTTTCAGAATCTGTTTTTCTTGTTAAGGCTTTAAATCTATGGCTTCTTATTTCAATCTCACTTGTTGATATTAATCCTTTTTTTAACCTTCTGTCTGGTTCCTTTTTTTTTTTTTTTCTGCTCTTGGTTTATTTTTTTTTTTTTTTAATTATTATTTTTTTTTCCCCCCTCAATTAAAGATATTCATCAGTGCTGCATCTGAGTAAACAAGCAACCATTTCCCAGGAGAAGCCACGGATAGTTCTGCTTTCCCCCAGGCAGGGAAGGAGGAAACCTCAAAACCAGAATGAGTTAGACACCACTGGCAACACCTAGACACAACCCTTTGCTCATACATTTGCGGCATTGCATCCTGGATTTTTGAAACTTCATTTACACATAAGACTATGAGAGAATAATGTCTCTGAACTGCCAAAACCACCCTTTCTTTGGTTGGCTCCACTCAGAACAGCAGTAGGTAGATGTGTTTGGAAAAGAAAGAGAAGGGAAGTTTCTCCCAATTAGGTGGGCTTTGACTGTTGAGTTTTGTATGTGAATGTCATTAACTTCATGGCAGGTCATATGTGAGGCATGCTGTGGTGTAGCCCAGGCAAAAGAGAGACAGCATGGCTGAGAGTGATGACATCTGCCTCTGTCGTGACTTCAGAACAGAAACATGTATATGGATCCTTTTTATTTGGGAAACCAGAAGCAGAATGAATGTACCATGACCACATATCTACACATCATCTTATAAATGTGCAGGAAGATACTGTTCTAAATGGAGTGGTTGTAAGTTTTACTCGTTTGCTACTGGTCTTTCCTTTGCCAGCATTGCCTCCATGCCAGCAAGACCTCTACCTGGCAGTATTTAATTCAGGGCCAGGATCTGGAAAAACAGGAGGCCAAATGGAATGTCATTAGCTCTACATTTGCAAATTTGCCCAGTTTTGCTCAAATTACTTTCCTGCTTCCTAGTTTGTCTTCCCCTTAGCACAGAAAAAAGGGATTTAGGTTGTCAGAGCTGTACTTCAGAGGCATCCCCAGAAAAGCCTCTACAGAGGAAAAGTGAATGATCATACCCTATCAGGATCCTTTCCAACATAAGAAAGGATAAATTAATTTTTTTCAACCCTCGTCAGGTTCCACAGTCAAATAAACAGCACCTGACAGTCTCTGGAATCAAAGATAGAAAGTCACTAAGGCCTGGAATTATTATCCAGGACACTGAACATTGTCCTGTTGCCCCAGGGACATTTTCAGTCACTGAAACTGATGCCCTTCAGGTGCCACATCAAGGTCTGAAGTCTGACTGACTGGTGTCTAAAAATTAGGAGCACATGCTGCTAGACACTATTTTCTATCTATCATTTCTTCAGTAATCTTGGCCAGAAATGAGAAGTTTAGCAATCAGACAATAGTTGGCAAGAAAATTAATGTCAGGAGAGGATTTATTGAGTAAGGACCCAATAAATGTATGCTTGAATGATTCTGGCAGTATGACTTTTCTTAAGGAAAAATTACCAATAATAGATATTTTTCCCTAATTTTCACCATGGGAAACATACTTCTCATCTGTGGAGTGTTTAAGAAATTTTTCTTAAGAGTATCTAGGACTTCTAATTGAAGCAGGGCAAAACTGAGTTAACTGAATTATCTGGTATCTTTATTCCTTTTTGGTAGTTTGATAGTGACAAATCCACATCCAACATTCAAATATAATGACAGTTTATGCAGCATGAAATAGTACAAGCTAAACCAGTTGGAGGTAATCTTGGCTAATCAGATAGAATAACATCCACAGTAGTTAACTGAGTTCTTAAGATTGCTTGGTATTTGCAATGGTAAGTCCAGTCAGTACTGGATTTTCATTGGAAGAACATGGTATCCAAATGCTGTGGTCCATGCCCTGCAAACTTGCTGTTTGTTGTAAGGCCAATGTTATACGCTGTAAGAGAAAATGAATGTTAGATGTGCATAATGATAAAGAGGTCACATCCTTAATCTGATGCATCATTTGCTGATTCAGAATTATTTGCAATTTCTGGCTCAGCGAAGGACAAAAAGAACTTGTGAAGAAGGAATAGATAAAGTTTGGAAGGTTGAACTTTGCATTCATTAGACTAGATTAAAAAGAGATTTATCTTTTTTTGTCAAAACTGCGACATCGTTATGTGAGACAGCCATATGAACTATTTTCTATGGAATGTTTTGAATACATTTTATTTGAATGTGGTAACCTTAGTTAGAGATCTGCCTACAAAATATAGCACTTGATCATCATTTGGGAGAAGGAAATGCAAAGTTTTTAAGTCTAATTCCAAACATCTTAAGTCCTAAAGAATTATTGAGATATACTTTTAAAATCTGCAGTCTGAATTCATGCTGTTGTTTAGATGAGAACCAACCATAACATTTGGATACAGATCAAGCAAGAACTCTAAATCTAAACATCTTTGGGATCATGTTTTTTACCCACGTCCCTATATAACACAATCACAGGCTCAGCCCTCCTGAGTTTTAAAGGGGTGAGAAATGTGGGGAGAACAGCTAAAAATTAGCTTAAAGAAATGACACCTGTATATTACTTACTAGAAAGACTTTATCTCTGTGTCAAATTCTGTACTTTATTTGTTTCAACAGTAGAAGTTATTTCTATTTCCTTTCTTCTGCTACTCTACATTAGACATCCAAGCTTTGTTCTCTCTCATCTAAGTGAAATTGTATCTCAGGGAATGCCAATAAAGTATGTCTTCTCCAGGCAAAGAATTTTTTGTCAGAATATATATACTGGAGTTCAAAGTCAAAAGCCTCATTACTCTAATTTCTATTCTGAATTCTGAAATGCTGTTACCATTTCTTAGTTCTCAGTTTCAAAGGAAATCTTGACTTATTACTTAAGAAGTCCAGTTATTAGTCCTCAAAATAGTCTTTGCAGTGACCCACCTAGTGTCCACCAAGAAGTAATGTCTCAATGTTAGATGACCTTGCCTTTCCCTAATGTATACCAAGCACATTGAAAATGGTTCCAGCCTGCACTGTCCTGGGTATGATGGGGGCCAATAAGAACAGACTTGCCTGTATAGAAACAGTCCAAAAGAATAGACATTGAACAACGGAGCTGGAATCAAGACAACATATCACAAATTAAAACGGTGGAAGATTTCATCAGTACAGGAGTAAAACAGCCTTTTGGAGCAAAAAGAAAAGTTGTCATTTGCTCAGATAGTAGTCTACTCATAGTTTCTCCTGAAGTGCCTCTTCAGTAGCTCAAGGCTTCAATCACTGCTTTACAAAATGCATTTGAAACAATGATATTGAATATATTTTTTGTATAATATGCAATTTTTTTTAAAGCCCTCTGGGTAAAGAACAACAGTTCTTCAAGAGCTAAGGAGGACTTGATTCTCTCCCATTTTCACTTGTTGCACAGCTGTGTAACTTTGTAGATTTCATGGTTGTTCTTTTCTATTCATGTCCATGTAAGTGCTTCATCGAAAGACTACTGTATCATTGGAAAAATTTTGATTAACTTCCACAGCCTTTAGATAAGGACATAAATGAAAGATGAATTCTCTGAATCATTGTGCTTCATTATTTCTATTACAATTACGGCCTTGATCATGCTGCTTCTGACATAGGGCATAAAAAGAAGGACACATCCTCCAAACATTTATTCATATGAAAGCAATTTGCAGTAAGAGTATTTTAAAAATAATATCAGACCACAAATATTCCAGATCCACGCATTCATTCATCTATTAAATTAATTTAATTACATTCATATGGATGTGGATAAGGATTTTCCTTGGTTTTGTTCTACGCCTACTGAAACATTGGAGGGCCTTGGCTGACATTTCAAGCAAAATACCGAAGATAGGATCATCTTACTTGATGTTGTATTCTGCCAAATTGCACTTGGATTTCAGAGTAGATATTTACTTTTTACAAGACACACAGGGAATTAGAAGTATTTTCTACTTATAGAAAGTGACTACAGCTTGAAGACGTGCAAGTTGTCAATTTATCTCATGCAATGTATATTGCGGTACGTCATAAATTATACTCTTCTTGGAGGAAAGGGCCTCTTTTAATCTTAGAAAGTAATGTACAAGACTCACAGAACCTTTCAATTATATCTATTAGGGGAGCTGAGTCTACAAATCAATAATAAAATGTGGATTTCTAGCGATAGTCAAATGTAGTGGTGAAGAAGGAATTTTTTAGAATCTCCTAAGTATGTAGATACCATAAATTAAATGTCAAACAGCATAAATCCTCCCTGAGCAGGGGAACAGGGGAAAAAAAAGGTTGCATTTTAATTTTTCCTGTTGATTGTTTTGATATGTATGTATAAATGAATATGCTATAGTTTTCTAAGTATGCCATTGTAACATATGTTGAAATATTTAATTTTATACTGTGAGAAAGTTTTGGTTTTGCATTTGAACATATACTGTAAGAAGAAATTAGTTGAAAGGTAAAATCATGGCTACTTTTGCTAGCATCTATAATCAGTTTGAGATATATCTGTTGGAAGCCTGTGAAAGAAGCAGAACTCGTCTGAGGAATGTGCGCCTGCCTCTGGAGGCTCTTCCCTCAACCAGGTCTATGCTGTGCCCACTCTTTGACAACATCCTATACTGAGACTTCATTGTGTTGTCTTCTAAGAGAATATGATTTTGTTTTGTAACATACTTATTGGTACAGAACAAGCCAGAGAAACCATGGTACAATTCTTTTATAGTCAGCAACAGATGGGTATGCCCTTATGAGTTTGGCCATTGGGATTCCTGGGTTGGTGATATTTGTGGCCTGCTAGGTAAAAATCAGAAGTAAATTTGTATGAAAAAGCTAGCTGTGGCATTTAACAGTAGGTGAGCTTGTATACAGATCCTCTGAAGTTGCCAAATGGGAACACAAGTTTCTTCTGCAATGATAAATGCAGAGCGACCTCTGTTATGGCATGTCGTATCGCTGTGCAAATGTCTTGCAAGTTTTGAAGCCTTGTACTTCAGTTTTGTTAGCCTGTTGGAAGAAATCTCATTTAACTGGCATTTTTACATCTACATTAATTCTTTTAAAACACTGAAGTGAGTGTTCTACAGCTATGTAAAGAAACGCATTATCAAAGCATTAAGATATGATTAAACTGACATTTTCTTAAGAAAACGAAAGGAGCAGGAAAAAGCCATTCTAAAAGGACTGAGTGCTACATACTCCAGATATTATCTTCAGTGCTTACTCAGGGATCTTTAAAGAAGCTTATTACCAAGTACCCTAAGAAGACAAGTGTGGATGTGTACAGATCAGAGGAATGCAAGTTAATGCACCTGCCAGATTTTACTATCATACAAAGCATGTCAATCAGCACTCAGACCTTGCGTTTAAAAATGTGTTCCCTCAGATTTTTTTTCGGTGCTGTATCTCACATAGCTAGAATTTCCTAGTCAGTAGCCATCCAGTGTTGCAGATATCATAAATTATGCTGCTGAATATATATCTCACTGAAATTAATGTGAATAGTTCTTCGTTAGCCTCAGTAATGGCCTATACAAATACTAGTAAATACAGTTGCTGTGGGTACATATATTTAAGTCTTCCTTCTATTTTCGATAGGACGGAAAAATAATATTGGTAAAGTATAAAAAATAAATCTGTTCTAAATATGTTTTCTTTAAGAAATAGAAATTAAAATGCATAGTGAGTTGAACAGATCACACAGCTTATAACACATTAAAGTAACATTGTTTGAAGCACAGATACTTGATAGCTACCTACAGTTCATATCCCACAGGGACATTTCTAAAGTGATGCATCAGTTTCAGCGTGGCCTTCATTAGGAAAAATATGATCAGAAACCCCTCCTGAGAGCTGAGAGGTCACCAGCTGGAAATGCCTGTAGCAGAGGCGGGCCTGGTGTACCAGATCATCCCATGAAGGCTGCAGGCTGGGATGCTGCAACCACGAAGAAGACAAAAGTAGAAGAGAACTTTTGAGAGATAAAAAGTATTAGGGCCATCACACACTATGCTAATAAGGTCTCCTTTGTTGCCATGTACAAAATTCTGGCATTGGTATCTAAAAATAATTAATCCAAACTGGAAGAGGTGTATAAAGGGTTACCAGTAGGGTGTGGGGAAAAGAAACTCTTTCGGAAGAGAAAAAGCTTCATTTGCTTTGCCTACAGTCTTTAGAAAGATATGACTACTGCCTATAAATGGGGTCAGAGAGGAGCCATACAGTCTAGAGGCCGCTGACTGCACAAGAACAGGGAGGTTTCTAAGAGTGGATGGGTGCAAAAGCTGGTGGCAGCAGGCAGCTGGGCTCGGTCACCCAGCAGGGCCCTCAGGCTTAGGTTCCCCACCGAAACCAGGGAGGTTCTGTGGTCACCTTCACATGCCCATGCTGTCTCACTTGTAGCTCTCGCTTACAGAGACTGAAGGGTGTTTAAACTGTGCAGGAGGGCTCAGCACCTTGCAAACATGTCTCTATTCAAAGTTTTAATTGGTTTCAGGATTTAGCCCAAATAATATTTTATTGAGTGAGAACTCAATATTTACTGAGTTAGGACATCAGGTTCTGGTGTTAGATGGAAGTCACTTTATAAAGAAACTAAAGTAAACATAAAGTGACTGAAGATATTCCGGTGACACTGTTGTACTGAAAATATAGTCATATAAATAAATGGGCTTTATCAGTTTGCTGGTACCTCCAGCAATGTTGGCATTTGCATTCTGCTCTTCTACCTCTTTCAAACTTTAGTTCTATTAAAATAATGAATTCTCATACTGATATTTGCCTCTTAGCATGAGGCATTTAGAACAAGTCAACACGTTTTCAGGGACGAATTTTGGAAGTCTATTAAGATGCACAGATTTAAAAAGGAGGAATCTGTACAGATATCATATGTTAGAGATTTCTCTGTTTATCAGTCCTCCTAAAACACATCCATATATGCTGTGTTTTCCAATAGGAAAATGAAGCACAAATCCTATTGGGATCACCAGCAGGGTCTGATGTCCAAAGGCAGATATTTTATTTAAATGATCTTTTACTGCTCAGTAGGAAATACCATTTTCATTGTGTTTACAAACATGTTAGCATTCATTAAAATGTTTTTGTGCTGCCCGTAAGATATGTATTTTAAAAGGCATATTTCTGAAAAGCTTTAGAAAAGCAGAATTTTTTGAGACTGATCATTTGGCAGATGTTACTTCACATTGAAGCTCCCATTGCAGAGGACTAGAAGCCAGGTGTTCAGAACAGCTCCAACGCTAGAGAATGACTGGACCATAATATACCTCAAAGCAGTTGTTGCTTTATACCTTTGTGTCTACTTTTGATGTCAGTGTAATAGTATCTACCTGGGATATGACATCCTGCGATACAATCTAAGCCAGTAGTTTCCTCAGTCAACCACATGCTCTGCTTGTACTTACCAACATCATAACACCATCACTTCCTTTTGATTCTTGCATACATGACTTCAAATGCAAACAGCTACTGGCTAGTTTTGGCATCATCAGTTTTTGTAAAATATTCAGTAAATCCTTTGATGAGCTCTAAATATGTCATGCTGTGAAGACTGTTCATGGTCCCAAAATTTTCTATGGGGCAGAGACACACTTTGTGAAGACAGAGGAATGATTTTAAATGCTCAAAGAAGGAAACATTCCAGTCCCATATTGAGAAATTCTGGCCTATTAAAAAATTATTCTCTTCACTTTACCTGGCCTTTAATCTCTTCACTAAGTGTTCACCAGCTAGGAAGTCAGGAGTGCAGGAGAATGATGATGCTGTAATAGGTGTGGTAAAGGAAAGTGGGGAGTGAGTAGGAAGAGAGGAGTGAGGCTCGTACTGAATGTGCGGCAAAAATCCCCTAGACCATAGGTTATTCACCTTCAGTCCCTCAGAAAACATCACTGAGTACTGATCATTTGTATTGTGCTGCTGCCTGCAGGCACTAACCGCTGCTCTCAGGGAAGAGAGGACAGAGTTACATGCCACAGGGGAGTAGAGTGGACATCTTGCAGCAGCAAGGGAAAGTGCAGAACTGGGTATGGAGGAACATGAAGGCAGCTTGAGGGGGCTCACATAAAAGAAAAACAGGTTTTGGAGAAATCCAATACTTAAGAAAAAATATCTGTACAAAACCTGACTGAGAATTGCCTTTCCTGATATTTGAAATCAAATTACTCTGTTTAAACAATGGTCCAACTTTACATAACTTTAGTGGAGTGACATTTTCAGGCAAATTATACCACAAAAAAAAAGAAACTTCAAAGTAATATATGGAAACTAGGGCTAATACTACTGATGCATGTGTGCTTAAAGATGAGTTCCAAAATCAGAATGAGGTGAAGAACAGATTTCATGCATAACTAAAAGGATACTTTTTATTTGGGGATAAAATACAATATTTTATTATTTTTGCAAAACAAAGTTTTGTTTAGTTTTTTTTTTTTTTTTTTTTTTTTTTTTTTTTAAATTAGGGGACAATTTTCTAAAATTTCATTAACAGCCACCTGAATATTTATTTTTCAATAAATTGGAAATATTTTAGGTAACTTTAAAGCATATTTGTATTTTGAAATTAATAAATATGTATAAATCATTGCTTTACAAGTAAGACATTCACACTGAAAAAATCAAAGCACAATTCTTAAATATCTTTGAAGAATTTTTCATCAACTTTTTTTCATTAAATATTTTTAGTCAAATAAGAATCTGACATAGGAAAACTTTGTCATATATCTTATGAACAATTCTGTCTTAATATGAAAATTTCAAGCCTCAAAAGCTGATCCAATTTTAATATATTCTGAAGGCACTGTAGCTCTTATTTCAGGGGATTTCAGAGCCCAACTTTAGTCCCTGATAAGTCCATTTTTCAAGAAGCAGATATCCACTTCTTTGACACTACCGTAATAGTCACTGGGCATTTCTCTGTAGTAGAGAAATTTTTGGGTGGTACATGATTTCTTTCCAGATCTACCCCAAAGCAGTTTGTTGAGGCAAGGAGGCAGTGATGAGCAGGTAGTGGGGTTCTTTTTTGTTCCAAATGTGATACTCTGATATAAGTTTTCATACACAGCCCCACAAGCCAAAAGATTTTTAATACAGGCAGGAGGCTGCTTGTGTAGCACTGCTGAAATATTTTCTTAAAGAGCTGGAAAGGTCACTTGGTGTTCAGTCTTTTCAGATGCATGAAGGATTGTTAGAGTAGATATTTCTCTCAGTCTGTAATGATGTTCCTTTAATCATTCTGGCAGAAACGGTACAACTTTTTTAACAAAATTACTACCACCAGCATTCTCTCAATATGGAGAATTTCCACAGGAGTTGACAGTTTGCATGGTGCAATACAAAAAGTATTTTTTACTATCTCCTATGACTTTGCCTGAAATTAGGGGTCTTGCAGAATATTTCAATGAAGGGAAAATAATGATAGAATTTTTTTGTTTGTTTATTTGTTTGTTTTTGTTACAATCCTGCCTAATTGCAAAGACTATTAACTTCCATATACCTGTCTCATGTGGGAGGTCAGATGACATTACCAACATGATTTTTTTCTAACATTACAGCCTGGGAATGCATGAATTAGCCACCAAATTAAAATAACTTTTAATTTAATCAGAATGAGGCTGAAAAGATTTCAATACTTAATTTACTGTGAAAATTAATACTTAATTTCAATCAGTACATATTGCTCTATAGTATTGCCATTACAACATGCAATGCTTTCAATCTTATTGATACATACATTTGTAAAGACCTCTGCTCTCAGGTATAAGATGGATTTCTTAGTGCCTGTCTAAGTGTACATGTACTATTTTCTACTTGGATATTACATGTTTTGAGATTGTTCTGTTGAGTACTGAAAACGTACACCATAGCTTCTTACTTTGAGTATATAAAATTGATAGGCAAGCTTTCAAACACAATAATCCTTATGACAAATTTTCTGTATGCTTAACGAAGTTATATGAATCTTCCTTTTTTTATTATCCTTCCACATTCCTGGGCTAAAACATATGACCTTGAGATACTTTTAAGTGAAAGAGGTATTTCCAACTGTCAGAGATGCCCAGCTCTACCAAGACCTCACACCATCCAGCAATTACTCCACAGCATACTGAAAGGTTATGATTATATCCTGGAGATGATAAAGTTTTTTCAGCCATTAGGACAAATGGAGAGCTTTGTATAAAATATGTTTTTAGATCACAAATCAACTGGAAAACAGTTTGAGCAACAGGTAATACTTGACCCTCTGTTGGACAATGTTCCTTTGAATGATTTCCTCAAATCCATAATTTTTTCTACTTTCTTTAAATAATTCTATTTTTTGAAAGGGCTAATTAAGTCCATGAATAACAATGAATATTCTCAAGTAGGGAGAAAGCTTCATCACCCTTGTGCTTCATCACCCTTGTTGATTACTTCACACTAGCAAAAATGTTTGTTGTTCTTTTTTTTTTTTTTTTGAATAATATAGCCATGAGATACTGGGATTTTCCAATTTTGGGTCAGTGGTGGTATGTAGAATCAGAGACAATCACTGTTACAAGAAGACTGTGTGACTTATTACGTACTCCTTAGTGGCAAGTAATTACTCCTAAAAGTAGTTTCAGTTGGATCACCATGATTGTGGGTGTGCAGTATTCCTCAAAATAAATTTAGTCTATTCGTACAACAGAATTTGTGTGTGAGCCTGCCCAGTGAACCCATTTAACTTCTTGGAGCAATCTAAGAATGGATTATTTCACATAGATAGATTCCTCCAAAACTTTAAATTATTTTACCCGCTTACCACCAAGATCTACTCATTATTTGCTGGCAAAATTCCAGTAAAATTTTATGGAGTAAACTCTGTAATCCAACTTTAACGCAAAACTCTTATCATACCTCTAATTCTAAACTCCTTGAAGATGGGAAAAATATTTATATATGTTCCCACTGGTCCAAGATAATAAAGATTTAGCCATAATATGCTTAGATACAGCTACAAATTAAATTAGCAGCTGTATTGTTTTACTTGACCATGAAGTAAATGCTGGCATTCCTCTGTATGAGTAAAAGTTTTCTTGATCTTTGTCACATCAATTTCATCAAATTTCATTCTTAGCAAGTGGAAAAGGTCTTCTTCATTGAATTCTCTAACAGAAACCCAGAAAAGCTTGTATATTTTATACAAAATAACCATGATCCAAAGCAACTGTCCCAAAACAATTCCATTCGCACTCAAGAGAGTCAACCCATTGGAAAACATAAGTTTAATGTAAAACTTGAATAAAACTGCGATGTGGGTGACTGATAGGAAAAAATAAATAAAGGTGATTATCTTTTATTTTCTCTGTCTATACAGAACAAAAATGGATATGCTTTAGCATGTTGCATAACATTTTACAAGCCCTAACTAATCTTTGAAACAACACTGATTTATGCACACAGTAACTATTTGCATCCTCCTGCTTAGCAGAGAATTAAAAAAGAGATTAGAATCACGGTTCAGGATGAAGTTTCCTAAAGCTAAGTATTTGAGTTTGGCTTTAGGACTCTAAATAAAAATGCCCTAGTTTTTAGAGCTGCTGAGCACAAATACCACCAAATCAATCTTGAGATAGCTATAACTCTTACATGATGAGGAATCTGTCCACTCTTTGACGTACCTAACATGGGTTCAAGTGTCTGGTTGATGTGTTTAATTTTGAAAAAGTTGGTCTAAGGAGCTTGCCCCAAAACAGGCTAAGCAGTTAATCAAAGAGAGGGGGAATCCCTCCAGAGGGACAGCAAGCTCCCGCTCCCATACAGCAGGCAGAAAACTCCATGGGGCAGGGCACCAGCAAGAGCAACAACTAATAGTATTGCCCTTGCCTCTGCAATATCCACTGGGTCTTAATGGACACCTGTATGACACTATACAATAACATGCAGCAAGCCCACCTGTCATCTGGGAACTACCCCTGGCATCAGGAGGGATGATCTTCAACAGCATTTATATTGCTTTTGAGTCCCAAAGCATTATCTTTTCACAGCATCTTTCTTTGCTGTGTGGGCACACATCCCAGCTCATACTTAACACAGATGCCTCTAGGATGAACACTGCTGTGCCTTGGAGGTCTACTCAGGTTTATTTGTTCTCTTGAGTTGTACATATTTAAAGATATCCCTTTCCCCCTTGATTTTCTCTACCTAACTTCAGTCTGTTTCAGATTTGTGAGCTCTTTTCCACATGCCAGTCATGATTCCAACTGCAGTTTGAAGAAATTTATCAGACATATGCCTATGAATAAATATTCATAGGTAATGCTCCCCTTATTCAACAGACTCTTTGCTTTTGCCATATCCAGTTGTCATTCTGGTGAGGCAGAATCTAGGTAATGCATCAATATTTTGCACGTCTGACTTTTTCAGCAGAACTATAATTTACCCTCTTCAGCCATTGTCAGTGGCTACTCTAAAAATACAGGCATGTGCACGGCAACATTGTGTTTCTCCCACTTCATGGAACACTTAATTTGTTGCAAAACCTGCAAGTATATAGAGGCTAGGGTTTTATTTCCTAAATTGATCTTGTTTTACACTGCAGAATGAACTTGCTTTGCTGTGTCATTGTAAGAATATGTGCATTAATAAGCACAAAATCAGGCACAAGGATGGATCTGAACAGAAGGCATACAATTTCAACTTGATAATGATAGGGATGTTCCCACACACATCAAGCACTAAATTGGTTCCAGTGAGAGCTGGAAGGTTTTAATGCCACATAACTGTTAAGTAGAGATTGGCTTTTTTCAGCCTGTCCCAACGAGACTGTTCATTTCTGAACACTGCCATCCTCTGCTGTGATGGAATAAAGGCAAATGAAGATGGATTTTTGACATGCCAAATGTTACCAGCCCTACGTCTCAGTTACCTCTGGCAATTGGCCTCTTTTGTCTTCATCTGCAGTGGACTGCAGTAGCAACATGCTCAATATTTCCATGTCTCCTTCTACCATGAACTTCCTATTTATTTAATCATGACTGCTCCTTCCTTTGTAATCCTTGCCAAAGAGACCCAAAAGGTGAAAAAAATCTTCCCAATCTCCAGACCAGGTCATTTATCATGATCACCATGTTCAGGGAGCTCAGCTCTGCAGAGATGGGGGTCAGACCAGTGATAGAAGAAAGAAGATTCTGGATGCCCAGGTAGGAACAGAGGACAGGAGAAGGATCTATCTGCTTCTTGAGGAAGGACTTAGGAAACTTATAAACAAAATCCCGAATCTCCAAAGTCTGCATGACACAGACTAAGCACTGGTTTGGACTGTATACTGGAGCAGTCCTGCAGTTTATGTACTGTTAGGCAATACTAGAGACTGGGGATCTCTGACACCACATCTCACTGTAACTCAGGCAAAGGTATTTGGCCTGTGTTTCCTTGGGAGTGAGGGGATGATGCTGCCGCTTCATGTCACACATGTGCGATTCTCCAAATCTCAGGGGCAAAGACCATGAGCACATGTAGACAAGCGATGTTCAAAAATTGCCCAGGGTATTCCTGGGGCTGGGTGTTTTAACAAAACTGGTGCAAGCAGGGTTGTGATTCATAGCTGTCACTTGAGGGGTCCAGGAGAGGTTTCCCCAGCTTCATCTTGTTGTAATTTAATAATAAAAATAACAGCAGTTAACACTTCTCTTCTACTTACAGTCTGCAGAACACAATATAAATATTAACTAATTAGCCCATCCCAATCAGGGCAATGATTGGCACATGTTTGCCCAGAAATGTACAATGACTCTGGGATATTCACATGAGCCTGAGGGAGTTCCCAGCCCAAATCACACTGTGTGTCACGGGGAGGTGGATGCTAACTCCCTGAGGTACCCTTGAAAAACCAAGCTTTAATAGATCATGTCTACAGTCAATTTAGCATACAATTAAACACTTGCACAAAGCAAATAGCACCAGAAATGTTGAAAATGTAATCCTGCCCCCTTGTTAAAACACGCTCAGCTGTTTGGCATTATGCAGAATGACTGTCACCGCAGTGCTTTGAAGTCACTATCGCTAATGCAAACATGCGCAGGTACAAATAATTCAGCAGCAGAACACTGATGCTCCCCAAGTTTCTTACGACGTGTATGATCCTGAAATCTTCAGGAGCATGTTTTAGTCTATTTATTCTCCACACAAAAGGTACTTTACAAAATCTGCTAAATAGCTGGGTCTACTTACTGGGTCCCAGGAATATGCCCTGCATACGTCTCATCAGACACATCTGTTCCTCCGGCTCTCAGCTCCTCTGTTCTCTTTCACTAGCAGCTGGTCTCTGAATGGATGTTGGAGACTGATCTCTTTGCTTTGCTTAGGCTGTGGGATTGTTTCTCTTCTGGTCTGCAGAGATCTGTCAATATTAGCTTAAATGTAGGTTCTTTCTTCTTGTGAAAAGAAAAGATAATAATTCTTCCTCCTGATGGTGGCTTAGAGCACTTCAGATTATCCCTTGTTATTTCTTTGCAAGTAGAAATGTATATTCTCTTTTCATAAGAATTATACCAGTTAACAATTCTCTGTCCCAAACTTTGTCCCATGAAAAAATAACATCAATGGGAGTTAGCAATATCCGCCAAGGGTAGAATTAGGATTCTCACAGAAATCTTTAGGTTCAAATAAGACAATCTTCACTGGTGTAACCATAGCAGCTGTTATGTCCTACATAGTACTTCTTAAAGATATCTTGGTCAAACATAGCTTTCAAAGTAAAACATACTTTTTTTTTCTGACTCTAGGCCATGTGATTTTTCTATCTATAGCTCTCTGTTCCACTGAGCACCAATCTAGAGGATACATCAGCCTGGTTATTTATTTGTCCTGTTTCAGTCTTGTTTTCCAGATTATTTCCCAGACTCTAATTTAACAATTTAGGGAAAAAAAATCAATTATTAATGATTTGCATTGTGTGCTGTCTTTGTACAGTTATTAGTTATTTGTATAATTAGTTTTCTTTTTTCCCTCATACTCTCAGCCAACTTTAGATGCCCAATTTTCATGCCTAAATCAGGAGGCTGATTTTTCTAAACTTGCAATATAGCTAATGAATACACAGTGTCTCTTCTAGACGAAACTTTAGGCTGCCTAAATTAACCTCCTGTCTGAAACATTTGCTGAAGAAATCTTTGTTAGAACCAAAGACTTCCAGTTTAGTCACGTAAAATACTCAAAGTTTGGTGCTAGGAGAGCATCTTCCTTCTTTGCTGTTTTCTGTGCCTCTAAAGGCAGTGGGTCACGTACCCTCTTGTCTAGGCAATGTGCCCTACCTGTGCAGACAGAGAAAGCCCCTCCACATGACGTACCCTGCCATTTGAGTTTGTTTCTCATTAGGAGTTACTAAGGGGATAGAAACAACATGCTGAAGAAGGGCCAACACACCACCAGGCTCTGAGTAATGGACTTGGAGCCAGTGAGCCAGGCTAGGACCTTGCCAGGAAATCTGGTTTCCAGTATGACCAGTGGAAAGGATGTAACACATATGATTCCCTTTTTTATTATCACATTTATTAAACTTTGCTTGGTCGAATGATGAGATTTTTCAGGGTTGAAGAAGCACTTGATATACAGATGAATGTTTCTGTGGCAGTTCTGAGGGCTAATGATGAAGCATCAATCAATACATATTATTCAACAAGTGGAGGCACTGAAGTTGTTCTACAGTACTGATTTAATTTATTCTAAAAAAGACAATACATTTAATTTGGGGGAGAATTTAAGTTGTCGCATGATGCACTGCTGATGAAACTCAGTACTGAATTTTAATGCAAGTAGGTCACACTGCCAGGGAGAATGGGATAAATATCCATAAAGTAAACAGCACAAAGACTTGTCTGAAATGTCAAAAGAGCATGACTGTGAGCAATTAACAGCTTCATCCTTGATAGCTTTACATATCTTCTAGTATACAGGACCAGTTGTCCAGTGTGGGAGTAAGAAGCTGTTCACTGTGCTGCACTAACAACTACAGTAGCAATGGGGAGAAAACAGGCAGCAGGGTCAACTTTTCTTCAGAGATAGTATCATTGGAATAAATTATAAATCTTGTCAACTGGCTGAAGATTTTTTTTGTCATGAGTATTTTCTCCTTGATCTATCATTCACATTACAAAGCCCTGGCAATAGTAACAATTTCTATTTGCTTTTTTTTTTTTTAAATGGAGAATTGTTCTAATTTTAGCATGTAAAAACCCCAAATACTGTCCTTCTGCTATCATCTAAGTATTTTATATAGTAGGCTGTAGCCTGCTTCTTTGATGCAGAGTGTACAATAAGCATTAACAAATGTGTTAAATCTTTACTGCTTCTGCCAGAAAAGTGAAGACACCTTTCTGTATTTGAAATGTACCCTAAAGCACCCGATTATAAAGAATCTATAGGGACACTGTCTGCTTAGGCCATTCTGGGAGCTGAATGCCAGATAGCAATGCACAGTCCCTTCCCTCAGTGAAGATCTGTAGCAAAAAACAGATATGCACGTGTACAGTACTGTTAAAATGAATAGTTCCCAAAATGTAAGTTCATTTAATTATGGACTATATATGTCTTACAGGATCACATTCAGATACATGTGCCTTCCACAATGAAAAATGGATTTGCAATTTTCATTTTCTCTAACTATAAATATTTGTATACCACTTAATTTAAAGATTATACTGGCAGATATCATTTTCGATTAATATGCTGTATTTTACACCGTTTACATTCCATTTCAATATGCTTGCTTTCTATAAAATGTATTTCAAGTCTCCCTAAAAAAAGAGAAAATAGGCACACTTTAAGCAGTTTACAAGAGACAGATCATTATCTCCTACAAAGGAAAGGAAACAGGAAAGCTGTAAATAATAAGTTCTGAATAGGAATGACATAAACAGCCTAATCAATGTCTTCCAGAACTGGCAAGTGACACCTCTTTGTTTTTTGCAAATAAAAACCTTCTTAACATCACAATATAAACCATTATCTCTGCAGGCAAGGTATATTTAGAAATGTACAAAATGTACATTTCCTGACAGCCACTAGATCAGTAGGTGGAGATCTAAAGTCATGCAAATATTACAGTAAATGCAGGCAACCAATTTCTAATTATTCCATATCAGCAGATTTGTGAGGAATATAATTTATTAAAAAAGAACAGTTTATGATCAGCAGACCTTAGTTATGACTGTTTAGGAATTCAGTGCATTTTGATCTAATCACAAAATCAAAATATTCATGAAACACAATGATATCTCCCCAAAGCAGCCGGGCAGCCATTAATTTTGAAATTCGGGTAATTTATTAACACTTATCTGTAGCTGTAAAAGCTTACCTCTGTGTTTGTAATATGGGTAAAAGTGAAAGCAGTTTTAAAACTGATTCCTAATGATTTATAATGGTTTGCTGTAATTTGAGCCAGAAATTCAATTAAAATGTATGTCTAGTTTTGTTTCAAGATCTTTAGTTAAAAATTCTATTAAAATTCTATTTCCTTCTTGCATTAAATGTATCTGTTATCTGCATATATGAGAAATATAAGAAAATTCTATCATTTATTCCCCAGACTCCACAAATGCCTTTAAAAGCATTCATTTTTATTTCATAATTCTGCCAAGGTACTATTTAGAATTTATATACAGTAGAGGAGAAATAAGTGTGCATGCTATTTTCTTTTGAAGAAAACCAGCTTCTCTACTGAGTGCTCATGCAAATATTCAAGTGACATTTATCAGTTCATCAAAGAAAAGAAAAACAAATAACATGGAATTATCGGATGTTTTAAAAGCCTAATTACAATACCAATGGTATAGCTTCTTCCTATATATTTCCCATTATAAATCCCTCTTGTAAAGGATATGTAACTTCACTACCAAAATTTCCTTCTGAGGTAACACTTTGCATTGCTATTTATAAATATTTAGCAGTAAAAGTGGCTACTCTCTTGTTTATGTATACGGAAACAAAAAAAAAAAAAAGAGGCAACTCATTGCTGATGTTGGTGGAGTCACTCCAGGGCAAACCAGGAGTGAAAGAGTGAATATTATTCACTTTCCCCCTGTGATGGTCTTATCTCAGAATACTTCACTACTTGTAAAGTTAAAGGACAGACTTTATAGATGAGCACGTCTGTTAATGTTGATGAGAGTGATGTGGCCAGTCCTAATTCTCTGTGTTGGGAAATGATCTTTTGTAATGCAGTTAATCAGTAGTTTCTAGATAAAGAGAAAAATATTCAGGCATCCAAAGAAATGTTACCTTGTGAAATATACTTCCTATTTTCAAATTCAGTTATTTAGCATTTGCCATACTCCAGTATAATTGACATGGAGTAGTGGTGAATCAGGACCATATAACAGCAAACTAAGGATGCAGTTCAGTAGACTAAGTGGCACTAAGAAAGCACTGAGGGCTTTCTTCTTTTTTCTCTTTGATCTGGTTCAGTAGCACCTACTGACCCGGTGGAAGTGAGTTTTACAGAAGACCGGGATCCTTCGTAGTCTCTGCAGTAAGGATAAAGCTGAGAGGAAGAAGGTGTAGATCTCTCAGTGTAGGATAATTACTGCACTGGATTTACAGGAGAAATCACCCACTACATTATTTCATCAGCTTTCAGACTGAAGTGTTTCCGACTAAACAGTAAGGCAATTCTGCAAGTGAGGAGCTTCCAAAAAGAAAGCATTTCCTAAGTACAAGGAACGTTTTCTCTGGGATATATGGATTAAGGAAGAAATTTCATGATGCAGACTTTCACAAGAAGAAAAGACAAGGATTAACTTTTCTGTCTACTGTTGATCAAGTGGGAAAGTTTAAGAAGGGAGTATTCATTCATTGTGTTTTACCCAGAAACATAAAAATATGAGTGGTGAGAATAGATGGGCAAGGTTTCTGAAAATCTTCATTCCCTAGGTTATCTCACCAATATATGGAACATGCCATTGTCATATTTCTGTCCTTTCAAACCACTGCTTTCTGCCAGATGAGATGAAGAAGACTCTCCACAAGGTGTGGCTGTTACGGAAATGGCATTTTGGACACACTTGATTATGTCAGCCATTCCCTCCTGTGGAGGGCAGTGGTACTCTTAAATAGTGGCTCCAGCCTTTAATAGTGTAATTAATGATCTCGGGGTGAAGCAGCAGCCAGCATGTTAACAATATTATTGCATACTAGGCTGGCTGAGAGATACTGCAAGAAACAAGAAATGATGCAAAGGATCATAAAGATGTTAGAAATGTGGACAAGAAAATAACAAAATTACTTAATTTTTCAAACAGAATACATTATTTTCTAGTTGTTTCACACTTGTAATAACAGATCACAATGGACAGCAACAGATTTAAGGAGTGGGTGAAACTTGGAGAAACCTGCTATATCAAGAGATATTCAGGGGTGAGAGAACAAGAGATAGAGTGATAGCCTCAGAGACCTTATGGTTATAGATTAGGAGATGTAGGATTGATAGAAGAAAACAAACTGGACGATAAGTGAGATGCATATAGGCATATGGGACCTGGGATACAGAAAAGACTCCAGAAGCATTAAATGAAGAGGAAGAGTTCCTAGAGCTGAGTACGTGTATTTCAGCTGCCAGTGGGTAGGTGAACAAAGCTGTTTTACTGGGTAAAGTCAAAATACCAGTAAGTAATTTAGGGGGCCTACTGGGATGATGAAATCCAGATGTGGGTAATTTGAAGGGACTGTGAAGAAAATCTTAACTCCTAAATTTAGGGCAGTTAAAAAGTATTTACAGAGGACCTTGGCAGAACTACTTAAGATATTCAAAATCAGCTAGGATAAAACACTTATTTTATTAGCATCTAGAGGGAAAATTTGGCTCAAGGGCTTTTTTTCCACTTACTTTTACTATTCTCTTAAGAAGATTGTCTGCAGCTCATTGGTGAGGACACTGCCTCTGCCTGTGCTAGGGTCATCATCTCCCATCTTGTCTTCCCTCTTGGAGCAGCTTCATACTTGCTGCTCCATGACACCAAATCCCACTGAAACTAGCTGGAGAATCTCCACTGGGCTTCTGTTTAGAGGCAACTAGATGTTTACTTTTTCCATTTTGTAGAAGGACTGACATTTTTCACCTGAGTTAATATGGTCTTTTTCTCCTCTTTGATTGGAAGACATTTTTAAAATAGAAAAATGATATATGAAAAGTAATGAATAAATAATAATAAGTTCTGATATTCATTCCCAGACAACTGCTGCTTGTACAATAATTTCAGAACTGAAAACATTTTTACAAATACTAGATGATCATCTGAATACTTGCAAGAAATGAACATCATAAACCTATGAATAAGTGTAAGGTCAATCTGTTCATTTAGGAAAAAAGGTTAATCCCTTTTCCATTCTTTCTCAGTTCAAGAAAAAATATACAAAGTACCATCAACAAATGCTGACGATTGTACTTTACACTGAGTCAGATTCCTCTGAAGAAGGAATATGTAACCACCACATTTAATGGCATGCAGTCCATAAAAAAAGAAAAAAAAATTTAATGTCCCTGAACCATGCCAATATATTATTTAGCTCTTATAATCCTGCTGGGTGTTTCAGTTATGTAAAAAACCCAATCAAAACCAATTCCCAATCCCCTTCTTCAAAGCAGATTCTGAAAGAGCTTGCAATGTCATTTTCCAGAGGCCCATGATGTACCCCTGTGTCTCACTGGCATTAGTGGGCCAATAACAAATCCCATCCTACTTACTGAGCCTACTTCTGAGATGTTAGTGTTTTACTCTGGTGGTACCTGAAGCCTGTGGGAAGCTGGTGGAACTATTCACCTGATTAAAGTAAGTGTCTAAGTCTTTATTAACATCAGCCTAGCACATTCAGCCTTCCTTGCATGAAAACAGCCACCTGTACATAGGAAGAATCAAGTGCTCTCACCCCTGTACTGTTTGATCCCTGCTTCTCTCCACTTGATTTCATTGGGATTTGGAGCAAGCTATGAAACAAAATAAAGGAAAGAATTGATGGTGACTTTCATTCTTTTATAAACATAGATTTCATAGGAGAATAGAAGTCTAAAATATTTTGTAGGTAGTCCTTTGGTTTTCCATACCTCTGAATGAATGGTGCTGGCCTCATCTCTGAATTAGTCATAATATTTTATAAGCACACATAGCTATGCTACTCTGTGTTTACCAGCTGCAGTTACTCCTTTTTTCTTGTGTAAAACAGGGACATAGCATTACATATCAGAAAACTCCATTGTTTTCTCACAGAACTCTATCTTCTCTGTGATGTGTTAGCAGCCCTTTTGCACCAGAGAACATTTTGTATAGTATGTTTCCTAATTGCTTATGAATTTGCTGCTTTTATTGTTCTATGTCACAGCCTTAACATCCCTTTTAATGTACTTTTGTGTGCAAATTAGAATAGGAAGAGTTAAGAAGTGAGACTTTCTGTACATGGTGGCAGATGTTCAGAGCAATTCAGCATGTCAAACTGGGGTCAAATGGAAAGGGAATGTCATTACTAAATGGTAACATTTTCTGTGGATTTTAGAGAAATTCAAATCCATTTTTAATCTAAATTTATTGTATCTTTTTTTCAGGGTTAAGGGTTGGACTTCAAGTTCCTGTCAGACATTTATATATTAAAATGACTTTACATTTAATTATTTTCTAAACTAACTTTCAAAATAGTTATTCACATAATTGCCATACTAGAATGCAGTCTATTTCAATAGAATCTTTTATCCTGACTCACATATATTTTGTATGATATATTTTCCTACTTGTAAGGCATAGATTAACATATCCTCTAATTATTTTTTAAATCTCATGCCCAGGAAGTGTCTACTGTCATTCTAGAACAATCTGGGATGCAATTCTGTATCCACCTTGTATATTCTTAACAATACCTATGCGATGCCTAAATCTCACTGATTTACTCTGAGTAGTTGAGTAAGAAATTTAAGCCACAATCTCTTGCATTAAATTGGAATAACAAAAGTTAGGAAGAAGGGTTTGTATCTGTGACACTCATGACAGTGGTCAGCTGCCTTATTTTTATTTTTCCCCAGCCCTGTACTCATTGTGCAGTTAAAATTCCTATTTTCCTTTAATTCTGCAATGATGTTGGAATGAGTTTGAGATGTATTCAAAATAATAATGGCTTAGAAAATTACTTTCTTTTTTTTTAGCTATTACCACAATGTTTTGTAACACATTATCATGAAAACCAGAAAAGAAAGGACAAGGCATGATAGGTATGCTGTAACTTGTCCATAATTGTACTAATGTGTGTGGGACTCTGTGGCAGTAGATTTTCCCATATATCTTTCCCATTTTTACCCAGTTTATCTAGTCAAAGACAACTATCAGCACCAAAACTCTTCTTTATATACTGAGGAGGACTTCTGATGGCCTTTCATTTCCCTGCTTACCCAGTTTTCCTCCACTTCAGCCACATGCTCCTTGTTAACCCATGGCCAGCAAGTACTGCTGATGCTCTACGAGACTCACTAAACTGCATGTGACACAATGAGGAAAAAGGGATTGCTTTCTTTTGATACAATCTATTACATCATTACACGCCTTCTATTTTTTTTCCCAGTTTCTCCTGTTCCTGCTTTGAATTCTGATTTCTCATCAAAGCAAACCCCAGTGGAGTGCTTATTGACACCTAGGTCATGAAAAATGTGCTGGCCCAAGAAACAAGGGTTGTGAGAGAGACCTGAACTGAAAAAACCAATCTTGTCTGTGACACTCTGTCAGTGAGATTCTTCACCAGCTCACTGTGATGCCTGGAACAAAGCCCTGAATGTAGTCCAACAGAGAACCTAAATAGTTTGAAGACCCTAAGGCAGATGCATATGTATCCCCATGTATACACAGACATTTCTGGAGTTAAGTGAGGTGCATTGCTGATGCAAACTACTTTGAAATGTGTCTGAAGCTTTTTAGGAGACTTCTGTATGGACAACCCTCTATCACTCTTTATAATGTCTGTTTTCTTTTACAAGGCTTGCAATATTTAGTGTGTATAGCACGTTAGCCTTGTAAAAGTAAATATATTCATCTCGTAATTTCTCTGTGGGGCCGATATTTTACTGACAGCATTCACTCTATCCAAATTGTAGAAATTCCTTGTTCTGTTACTAGCAGAAAAAAAAGAACAAGTTCATGTTCCTGGCATGTTCAAAGAATATATTTAACAAATAATGTTTCGTGGCTTTCTTTTCCACATTACAAATAGACTTATAGTTAGAAAAATGTACCTTTTCTGGCATTCTGAGTCAGTGACCAAATATAAACAATTGTTTTCAAAATAACTGTTCCTCTGCAGAAATGATTCAAGTATATATATTATTTTGAAAATACTATGAAGGAACAAAAGATCTTTTAGTTCTCCCACTTGATGAGTGGCATTTAAAGAGTACAGAACAATGTTGACTATAAATACAAATCTGCTGATGGGGGTGCTGCTTGAAGCCAAGGTTTTTCTTATTGGATTCAGCCTGTATTTCTGCACTTCACAACAGTAGCCTAGATCCGTAGTGAGAAGTACTGCTTTGATTTTCTGTAAGAACCCCACCTGATACTCAGACTCCAATACTGTCTGCTGAGCTTTGCTACAGGTGAGAAAAGACTTAAATTTAGTCATGAAGATGGCCATGGTGTCATTCTTTAGCTGAAAATTTCTAGTGAAAAAGAAAATACAGATCAGATTTTGTACTCATCTGCACAGCTGTAAACTCGGACTGACTCCACTTAAGTGAATCCAGATGTGCATTGTGCTAATTCTGCAGTTCCCATTAATTGACACACTGTTCCCATTTATTGATTTATGGAGTGTAAGTATCAAAGACAACACTGAAAATTAAATGTTCTCAAAGAAAAAAAAATTAATTTTTCTACATTTATAAAAATTATTAAATTCTTCATACATTCAAACTGAGGATGCATTCCTCTCCCTTGCTGGCAGTTCTAACCTCATTGAATATATAGAGTTGACTCACAGAAGTAATAGGAGGCTTTGGACCTAATTCAATAGTTCCTCTCTATCAAGAAAAAGTAAGTGATTTCTTTTAATAGCACAACTAGTCACATTATGCAGGACCTTCCAAGCTTTTTAAATCATGTAGCAGGAAGGGTGTCTTTGAAACTCCCACTGTTACACTTAAGTACTGAAGCACCTCCCAGGGATCTGTGTGTTACGCTTTGAGAACACTGCTGGTAAAAGAAATGGAAATATCACAGCAAAATTCAGCTAACTCAGAATCCTCTCGCTCTAAGTTGACTATATGAGATCTAGAAGAACGAATGAGAGAGAAACCAAGGAATATCAGTTTCCATGATGAAATCAGTCTCCCTGTTATAATGTCTTCTCTCTAGCTACAAGAGAAAAAATATCCTGAAAGGGTCAGAGACTGCTGCATTGAATCTCTATCCAAAACAGCCTGTAACTCTCGATTGACTGTGAATGAAATGGGGACAAACTTTTTACCCTCAAGTTCCTTAGACTTATGCTGACTTTTAAGATTCCTATTGATTATATCAACACAAAATATGGTCATCAGTATAAGTAATGATGGTTGGAGTAACATGGTTATAATATTGTCTGTATTATGTCATTAGTATGTAGGGTTTTATTCTGATTGTTGTTGAAAAACAAAAAGGATGGAGACCTCACAACCTCTCAGAAGGTACTGGCAGGATGATCTTAGGTGCTGTCATGGTTTGAGCCTGGTCAGCAGCCAACAACCACTCAGCCACTCTCTCTCCCTTCTCTTCTGGCAATAAGAAGGGACAGAGAGCCAGGCTTGGGGTTCGAGATAGGACTGGGATGGGGAAAAAATCACCCTTTATGGGCACGAGCAAAAGGCAGACACCTTAGGGGAAGAAAAAAAAGAACATACATTTATTACAGACACTAACAACACATAACAGAGTAGGACAGTGAGAAACATTACCACATCTTGAGAACACCTTCCCCCCACCCCTCCCTTCTTCCCGGGCTCAGCTCTGCTCCCGATATCTCTACCTCCTCCCTGCAGCGTCGCAGGGGTAGGGAATGGGGGGTGCAGTCAGTGCCGTCGCTTCTTCCATCTTTGGTGGGCGCAGCTTCTGGAACTTGTTCCCCCTGCTCCATCGTGGTCCCCCTCTCACAGGAGACAGTCCTCCACAAACTTTCTCTGATGTGAGTTCCTCCCACGGGCCGCAGCGTTCCCCACACTGCTCCATCATGGGTCACTAACTTTCTCCAACTGGATTCCCTCCCACGGCTGCAGCCCTTCCCCAAGCTGCTTTGGAGTGGGACAGTTACTCAATAGTAAATTGAGGTTTTGAATTATTTGTTATATTTTGTGCAAATGTGTATCAATTCTCCTGTTTCACAATGTTATTGAAGTCCCAAACATATTTTCTAGAAAATTTCTTGTGGTTCCAATTTTTTATCCATTACATCAATAATTGCATTATAAGCATGAGTAACAAATTTAGTTATATCAAGTGCATTTAGCATAAAGTATTCTATCTCATTAGTTAAGGGTGGTGTATTCAGATCTCTATGAGTGGAAATGACCCTATGCTGTATTTGATAAAAAAACTGTATTAGGAAGAGAAAATTGGTTCTTGAAATGCTTGAAATCTTGAAAGGATTTAAAATAATATGAATCAGAAAGATCACCTATAAAATTAACACTGCTTACCTTCCAGTTCTTGAAATCTGAATTACTATAGAAAAATGGTGAAAAAAGGTTTTGCCTCAAGGATTCAGGATGCCAGGGTCTTCCACTGGACAAGAAGGATAGCCCTTCTTGGCCTACATAATTTTCTGAGGCTAAGAGATGGATTCAGTTCTATAGTGCTAAGTTTAGCCCATATTTCTCCAAGTCATGTCGCCAAAATACTCAGCTTTGGGGGGAAAATTCATGTTGCCTCCCTGCTGAGAGATTTCTGTAGGGAGTGCTGGATACTTTACATTCAAAGTGCTGAGCATAGAAGTTATGAAGCTGGGGAGAAGTGAAGGTGGCAGGCATTGCCCACAACCCTCACTCCTCTACACTGGACTTTGCTGGTGGGCCAGTGGACTGGTCTTGAGAAGAGATTTTTCTATCGAATGACAGGCACAAATACAAGCACAGCAATAAGGAATGCTTAAAATAATTTCTGAAAAAAAGTCTGCTGTTATTTCATATTGAAAAATTATGTGATTGAATGACTGCTTCATGCTCCACTAGCTTATACTAATGCCCCACTTCATAGAGCAGTCTAGAGGATGCATTTATGAACTGAAACTTCTGAAGATTCAATTTCCGTTAGAGCATTTCATCACATATACTTTTATTTTAAACTTGAAATAATGGCTTGGCAGCTATGTATTGTGAGCTTCTTTACACTTGGTTAGAGCAATTTTGACACTCAGGTGCCTTCATGCCGAGTGAAAGTCCACCACCTGCTTGACAATAAGGGACCTTGTCCTATTCATTATTGTGTTAACATAACAGTGTTTCATGAATGGCTAAGTAGCTCTCTTTTCAACAGCTTTATAGCTATGGCAGTATGACACTTATTTCCCTAACATCCACCATTTAATGAAAAGCACCGATTAGCTCTTCTCTCCCTCTCCTCAGCTAGGTGTTATGCTACCCCTCCAGCTCCACGCTGTCGTACTGTGGCAGGGGTGAACGCCACAAGGCAGTAGGAAAGCGACACTATTAGTCAGCTCTGTCTTCCCTGACCTTAGCGACCAAGGCTGGAGTTAAAAGCAGGGTAGTTGTGTATAAAGCAAAGTGTTACAGACATGTTAATAGCTTCCTCTCCCCACCCACTGTATCAGTGGAGATGCCCCATTCCCTAATGCTGCAGTGGTAACCTGCTGGCTTTTGACTTTGCTTTGTATGAAATGAAATCCCAAATTAGAGGTTAGTTTAAAGTTAATTTAGTGTCCTCACAGCAAAGTGAAAGTTCAAACAGGTTTCAAGAAAGGCTACAACTGTGCTGTTGTTGAGAGAGGTGCTCTGGAGATAAGGAAAGGGCTGCAAAGTATAAATATATCCCGTAATTGTGTTTGCGTGTGTGTGTCTATATCTCTATGTGAATGTGTATCTAAATGTGACACCCATCCAGATCTATATGCATAACAATTACTTGTTAATATGCTGTATATGGTTATATGTGATATAAATATCTCCCTTTTTATTTATTAAAGGTATTTTCTTATATTCTGTATGAAGGCTGTGGTGTCCAGCTTCCCTTGTTTTCCATCACAGACTGTAAAGTAGCCTGGGAGAAGACCAAAGTGACTTTTTCTTTCCTTTTCGATCTAAATTCAGTTCATTCTCCCAGTAGCAATCATTCTGTTCAAAAAAGTTTAGTGTGAAAAAACAGATGTTAAATGCTGCCAGTGGGAGTTTAATGGTTGCAAGATTTCCTTGTCATTTATTTACATGCAGTTTAAGTGGAGGATTCAGCATCTGGATTCTGAAGCGTGCTGGTCACTTTGTTTGGAGATGCACACACATTGTACAGTTTTGTCTTTCTTAGGCCAATGAAAGTAAAACTTAGAAAAAGGCACATTGTAGGTGTGCTTAAGAATTTCAGCTTCTCTTCTCTTTTGTCCTGAGGCTGATCCTTGACTTGTGCTGTCACATAAGCCACATCCAGGTGTTGTCACAAAAAAAAATACATGGCATGAGCAAAAATTTTGCTAGGCAGTGCACTGAAAGTGAAGCAATTGCCTGTATTATAGTGCCCAAAAGCAGGCTATGACCATGTTGATCAAGGCAAAGCAGTTCACCTACATCTGAAAGAAGAGTGAACTGTGTCAAGAACTGGTATTGATTAAGATTTGATTACAAATATATACTTTTCCTTACTTCTTTTCCTCCTTCCTACAAAACTTAATAAGCTAATGAGTCCTTAATGGTTGTTGAGAAAAGCCTGAAAATGTGAACTGGCTCCACACTGCAAGCTGAAAACCCAGAAGGCAAATGAAACAAACCTTGTAAGACACTTCAAAGACGGTTCCAGGTTTGTAGGGTCCTGACTCGTAAGTGCTGAGTACTTGGTTTCGGTGAGACATTATCAAGCATCCCTCTTTGCTGATTTACCAAAGTAGGGCTATTCCCCCTTTGAGATGCTCATGGGAGCAGTTCAGCTCTCATCACCATTAACAAATTTCATGTGACAATGCAAAAAATCGCTTATGCATACTTAGAGCAAAGCAGTACTTAGTTCACATTCTGGCTCACATCACCCTGACTTTGTTTATGCTTAGACATTTATCTGAACATGGGAAGAACAACTACGTTAGTCTCCAAGGTTCAGATGCTGCACTCTATTCCTGCAATTGGTCAAAGACTGATATTCATCTCAGTTTATGTAGTGATTGCTATCAGCTGTAAAATCACAGAATTTTATGGGTATCTAATTCATTGTAATGAAATAGGAGGCTACCAACCCAGCAGACATTGTCTTTATGTTCATTTCAGCCATTTATTGGTTCATGATTTGACAAGCAGTCATTGTTCTTCTAAGAAACAAAATATTTCCATATTTCATATTTCCAAGAGAAATATGTTCATTTCACTTAAGTGAAGAGTAAATAGGACACGTTTTTATTCATTTTATCCATGTGTGCAAACTCACATTATATATTATTTGGAGAATAAGCATAGTAGAGACATTTACTGGGGACATTTGATCTCTTTAATTTCTGGGACACCAAGGAGAGTCCACAATGCAGTCATACAAATGACTGTCAAGAAGCAGTCTATAGATATATCTCACAGTATCCTTTTGTGTGTCTGTGAAATCAATGCTTCATTGTCATGGGAATCACAGATATATAGGGCTGGAAGGTATCTACAGACATAAGCTAATTCATTCCCTATCCTCACTGTACATAAAACAAACCTGACATATCTCACTTGTTCTTAAAAACCTTCAGTGAAAGAAAATCTGCAACCTGCCTCAGTGAACTATGGCAACCCTTAACTGCCCTTTCAATTGGAAACCTTGTAGCCTGAATCTCCTTTGCTGCAAATTATATTGCTTTCTTCTTGTACAAATCCCACTCAGGCCCTGAGAATAATTGATCGCTGTACTCTTTCTAACAAGCTCTATATATTTGAAGACGTTATCACACTTCCCCTCAGTCTTCCCTTTTCCAGACTAAACAAATCCAACTCCTTTAACCTTTCCTTGTAGGTCACGTTTTCCAAACCTCTTATCATTCCTGTGGCTCTCTTCTGGATTCTCTCTATGTTGTCTGTATCTTTCCTGAAATGTGGTGACCAAAATGGTTCCATCTGAAGTCTGAGCAATACCCAAGGGGAACAGAACATCGAGAACATCACCTCCAATAGCGTATACACACTTCTGATTTTCACTTGAGCTCCAGACTTTATTGCAAGCAATAGTTTAGTTTGTGCCCCAACTATGTTTGTTTGCTTTACATTAATCTTTCCTATTTATTCTTCATTTAACAATTGCTTATATAACTTCCCTGAGTTTGATAGTCTGCATGTTTATTGAATACATTTCATAATCACTTGTAAATGCTTTCTCCAGGACTTGAAGAACAACTTGCATTTTGACCGAACTGCCAAAATGCTTTGCAGTTCTTGTCTCATTACACTAATTTCTTTTGAAATTACCCACAAATTTTAAGAATGAAAAATAGAAACGTGTCCTCCATCCCACCATTTAGGTTGTCAGTGAAAATCACACTAGAACAGAGGCACAGGGACAGAATTCTGCATGATCCTATTTGAAAAACCATCCAGTCTGACGGAGAATTAGTACTAATTATTGTGTTGGGTAATGTTTCTCAACCACTTGTTCACATGTCTTCTAATGAAATCATCCAGACCACATTTCTCTTGTTTATGGGAACAGTATGCAGAATGGTGTTGAAAGCCCTGCTGAAGTCAGGATTTATCAAATCTTCTGCCTTCTACTATGCTGTTATCCAGTCATCCTGTCAAAGAAAGAAATGAGATTGATGTGATCTCTTATTGACAAATCTATGCTGGCTGTTTCTTTTCACCTTGTTATCTTCTTGGTGCTTTCAGCTGGATTGTTTAATAATTTGTTGATGTGTCTTTCTGTCTGTCTTTAACTGGGCTATAATTCGAAGGTCCTCTTCTGCTTTTTAAAAAACAGTTACTGTATTTGCCCTTCTTAGTCCTCTGGAACCTCCCTCATACTTGACAAAATCTTGGACACAATCACTGATGGTCCATAGATTATTTCAGATAGATTGTTACAGCCTGGTGGCTGAATACCATTCGGCACTGTAAACTTGAATACATGTAACTTATGTACATAGTGGGTCTTTGACCTGATTTAATTAAGATTTTGTTTGATTTCTTAATATATTGCTGATGCTATCTTATGAATATGACATCATCATGAAAGAAACATTGTTTTTATAGGGTTTATTTTCTGCCATGTTGAAGTATATGTTTGAAAGAATATCTAAAATCTGTTTACATTTTAAAGAGGCCTTATGGTACAAGCACTAGGTTAGGAAAGCTTTGGCTCCCAGGAGTGTGTCTATACTCAAGCAAAGGTAGTGCTCTAAAACTGGAAAACTGGTCAAAAGAAATAGGATAGAGAAACTAACAGGAGGAAAGTATTGAAATTACTGAACTGTGAGGCTGAAAGACACCTCAGGAGATCATCCGGTATAATCACTTTCACAGAAGGAAGATCACAGGGGACAAGACAAACTCAAGCTGATATTTTATACTCAGCTCTTAAAACCTCTACTTAAGTAGTTTCCATCAAAGACCAGTATTTCACAATTTTGATCATTGATTTTGCTAACAATCATCTATTTTTTTTTTTCCCTGCAAATTAAGGAAATTACATCATGTTTATACACATACATTTATCTACTTTCTTCCTGGAAGGAGGATACAAAGAAGACAGAGTGAGGGTTTTTTCAGTAGTGCCCAGTGGCAGAACAAGAGGCAATGGACAAAAACTGAAACACAGAAGTGTCTGTCTGAACAGAAGGAAACACTTTTTTACTGTGAGAGTGACTGAGCACTGTTATAGGCTGCCTAGGGAGATTGTGGAGTCTCTCTCCTTAAAGATACTAAAAAATCTCTTAAATACGGTCCTGAACAACTAGGTCTAGGTGTCCCTACTTGAGCAGCTGTATTGGACTAGATGACTTCCAGAGGTCTCTTCCTACCTCAACCATTCTGCGATTCTGTGATCTCATCCTTCTTCCAGAAGTCAGGGGAAACATTTGAATATTTTAGAGTATCCTCAATTCAGGCTTTTGCAATTGAGCTTTTTCTAATCTAAATAAACCAAATTCCTTCAGTTTTTCCTTGTATCTGCTGTTAATTTCTAACTGTCCATAGATTTGCGTTACTAAGTTAGTTTGGTATCAATATTTCTCCTTTTTAGAAAGGCTTTAGACATTGTCTTACATGTCTTGTTCATAAGCAATGAAAATGTAATCACCACTGCTTACTGAAAGAGCTCATAAGAATTGATCAATTACACATTGCCAAATTGGGAGGTATTTCAAATGAAACACAGTAGGAGTCTTTGTCAGGTCTAGATTTATTAAAAAGTTCCACTCAGGAACTTCTCTAGCTCTGCCTGTCTTCACATCAGCTGAGCAAATAGTGGTATCATGCATCCCTGGGGTTTGCATTCAAGCAAGGTGAGGAGTGGAGATGCACTCTTTGATAGGTAATTCACAAAAGAGTTAAAAAAGTGAAAGGGTTTTTAAGAGCAGATGTGAAAAAAAAAGCTTTTATACAGTAAATCTGATGATATGCCTATAATTAAGTCAAATAGGTTAAAGGCTTGTTATGCTAGGATTAACATACGGTAAATACATCCATTGAATTACACTGAGATTCATGTGATGATTACGTATAAAATTCCATGTAATGAGATATATTTATCATCAAAAGGTCTTTGGCCTTTAAGAAAATGTTACAACAATTATCCTGTGAACGTGAAAAGTCAATAGAGGTATAAATGCATGTCTTCATGCCATTATTGTGACTGGATTAATTTCAACAAGACCAGACCTGCTGACATTAAGCCATCAAGAGGGAAGCCTAGTGTTACTGATACAGCCTCTCAGCATGCCCTCTCATCTCTCCTTGTCTGCTTGGAGAGCCAGAAAGAAATTTTTTCCTCAATTCCATCATTTTAGAAACACAAACATCAAAATGGAGTTTCACAATCAATATTACAAAATACACAGTCCTAAATCACTTCCAAAGTTTTTTTCTCTCAGATCTCCCAAATCTCTCAATGAAAAAAGCTGTATTTTACAGCAGCCACGAGACTTCTGTGGATATTATTATGATTTGGAGTAATATGTTACTATTAACCAGCGAGTTTAGCCTCATACTCGCTAGGGCAAATAAACTGTAGTGTAATAACAGAATAATAATTTTCTGCCATCTCTGTGAAAGTGAGATGCAAAAATGAAGATAGGGTAGGATTCGTGGGTATACATGGACAAACAGTAAAGAAATTTATCAGATAGATAAGCACACAGGCAGCAGGCCAGCCTGCCCCTCCTTCCCCCAAAACCAGAAAAAAAACACCCATAGAGAAAAGTTGTCTCTTCTTTTTCTGACCTTACGTGTCTTGTCTCAATTAGTTATTTTCTTCCTGTAATATAACACTTGAGAGAGGAATATTATTCTGTAAGTTGATCCTCTGTGTTTATTCACACCATATTTTGCATTGTGAAGTCTTTTTGTTCCAATCTCTGTTGCTTAGTATCTAGACTGATCAGTCACAGAAAGACAGTCTTTAAGTCACTGGCACCTAATAACATGTGCATTTGGTTGGTCTGCTGGACTTGAACACAAACACTGTGTTTAAGAAGACTGAAAGCGGATTTGAGGTAGATGATCTGCCTTGGATCCTGAGAGGGCTGGCGTGTCAGTTTCAAGCACAGAGCCAATCAGGTGTAATTCTGATTTATGAAGCAATTATTGTTTTAACATTTGTAACAGCAGTGCTATACTACTTGACCATATTACATCAACAGCAATATTCACCCACAAGGTGATATAATTATAAAAATCAATAATATTGTTCTTCAGTGGACTGATTAAGCAAATACACTTTATACTTCTATTTCACTTTGCAAAATGTTGAGAATTTGACAGACCTAGATGACTATTTACTCATAATTTATTTCTTTCTCTTTCTTTAGTAATATTCTACATTGATTTACCCTATTGTCTTGCAAAAGCCAGTGAAAGACAGGCAGAGGAAAATATGTAGACATATCACCATTACTTAGCATTTCACATTCTTCATTTTTCTCCCCAAACTGATTTTTACATTTAATAAGGATACCAAGCAACTAAGAATATTGTTCTTGTCTACAAATTGCAAATTAAGTTTAGCTATGAGCTCTTGTCTGGAAGTATAAAAGTTTACATTGTATTATATTTAAAGGCAGCTGTCTTTTGTGGAATTTTAAAATAGGCTAATTTTTATCAAAAGTTTTTTTTTCATGTCCTTTGATTGCTAAGCTATATAAGTTAACCAAAAGATAACTAAGCATTAACCCATGTTGCAGTTTTTATCTCCTTTGGCAATCCCATGAGACTTCAGCTAAGTACAGTAAATGGAGCATAAATCTTTAAGTTGTTTTCATTAAGTCACATATTTAGAATACATATCCCAGTTTATTTGATCAGTTGTAAAATACTAGCTGCTGCACTGAAGATTTGTGACATGGTTTGCAGCAAGTGAACAAACATTTCTGAAGAGCACTGAAAATTTTTGCTGAAATGCATGGATAAATTATAACAATTAGGGTTTGGAACATTCATTTGTGGGTTTTTTTCCTTTATGTAACTTGCAAATATATGCTTAAAGGCCAGTAATACCAACAGGCAAGCTTTGAAGATAATTCTAATATCGGCTTATTATTCTTGGTTTGCATTTCTGTTAATTTTCCCAGTTTTCCGACCTTTTGTTCTTTTTTTCTTTATTTATTTATTGGCTAGCCATAAGCCCCAAGAACAACACTAGCTGTAAAAGGGCAGGTGTTGGGAACAGCAGCTTTAGTGTGTGGCTTGGCTTACCATTGGCTCCTAAACAACTCCATTTTCAACTCAGTACTGATGTTAAAATACAATAAAGGAGTAGTTATGATAAGTATTAATGCATTAATTATGTGTGTTGGTGGGTGGTCTGAATATAAGATTTGTATTGAATAATTTATTGAAAGTTTTTGTCCTTGAAATAATGTGTTGTACTTTCATATAACTTTTTGTCTAAGACTTTAATATTGTTCTATGAGCATTAGCAAAACATGTTCTATGAGCATCAATGTTGTGTATCTCAGTATACAGCAGAAAAAGAGTTGGCTTTCCATTTACAGAAAGTGAATCTCAGGTAATAAGGAGCTATACAATTTAATCCAAGTCACAGCCAATAGCAAAGCTAAGCTTAATGCCAAAATGTATGGACTTCAGACAGAGCCTTGTACTGACATGGTCTTTCATATCCTTCTGTCTTTTGTGTCTTTTTCATTTTAAAAGAGGACAGTTTAGCTCCTTGGCTAAACAGAAGTAGTAGAAAGAGTCTGGTTTAAGCACTTTCCTTAATCACAATGATCTTAAACATTTAATCAGGCCCCTGTCCTACTAAATTTACCCACAGGGATGTTCTTTTCTTATGTGACCATCCCTCTCTGAAATCACTAAGGTGGTTCATGTAATAGTAAATTTCCTAAATGAACAAAGGAGTTTGCATTAACTTGTTAAATAAGTTTGAAATCATACTTTTAAACTTATATCTTAAGCGTCTTGAACTTCAAGCCCTCACTGCTAACGGAAGAATTATAACAATATTTACGTGAAAAGTGTTCTGAAACTACAGCCTATGTTGTAGTTTCAGTATTTCAGACCAGACGTGTAAGATGTGTGGATTTGTCGATACAAAATAGTATTATAGAAATTCACACTAGCTGCAGAACTACATGATAATTTGACAAAAATTACATATATACGAAGCTGTGTTCTCTTCTAAAACATGTAGAAAATGCCAGATGGACATTTGTCATATTTCCTTTACCAATATAATCCTGTAGCAATACTAGTAGTTTTACAAGTAATACTAGTAGTTTTAAAAATGTTCAAAGAAAGTACATAAATGTCCAGTTTTGATTTTAAAATTTTAACTCTTTATTTGACATGACTGTTCAGTTTGCAGCTCAAATGCAAGCATTCTGAAATTAAAAGAAAATACTATAAAGCTGATAACAGCCCTTTTCACCCTTTATAAGCATTGTTAAAAAACTTGATTCTTAGTAAAAGCAGATGTGGTAGTTCCAAAGTAAAAGCAGGACATCTGCATGTGTCCCAAATCTGTTTGATATAGATGGCATAGCTTCAGCTTCATTTATGATAACTGCATAAGTTTCTTTACAGCACTGGGAGGTCTGCAATTCCTTGTTTAGTTGTGCATCTTTTGGTAAAGGATTTAGCTGCTACTAACTAATATTTTGAATCCTGGTCTGGAATTCTTTGTTTTCTCAAAGACAAAGAGCTAAGTAATGCTCAGCAAATGCAAGAGTGCTGTGTTTTACACATTCTAGGGATGATCATAAAGGCTAGTTTTACTATCAGTAACACACCATTTGGGAATCAGTAACACATTGTTAAAAACTTGTGTACAACAGTCTTTTGTTGTCAGTGAAATACCCCCTTTGTGTTGATATACACTGCAGTTCTGCTTATTTTAAGCATGCTATACATTAAGTAGATATGATAGGTTGGCATTCATTGACAAATTAAGTGAGTTGATTAGCAATCTGAAATCTGCATGGACCTTCATTATGTTTGTCATGAATTGTAGGCCTAAAAAGTGCTTTTCAGATAAAAGACACAAAACATGAAAGTAAAGTAGAGGCTGATAACCCCTTCTGAAGGAAGAGCTATTAGTAAGTCTCATTGCTTAGCCATCTAGTAAACACTTCAATGACTTCTGATTACTATTAACCAGCAGAATGATGTTTTTCTCAGCAAAAACAGAATTGTCTTTCCCAAGCTGTGCATTTCAGTTCGATAGAAAGAGAGTAGCTTGGCAAGCCAACTGCACAAATGCTGGCAAAGTGTAAGAAAGTAAGAAATACAGGCAGATTTCACTCCGTTGAACTACCTGTTTTATCCAAGGCAATTAGAGGGTTCTAAATAGAAATTACAACCTTTGAAAAGTTTATTTCATCAGATCAAAAGTGGTCATCACATTTATAGAATCAGAAGTTCATTGAGCCTTCTTAAATCAGCCATCAGGTGAAAATCACATCTCTCACTTTATGCACTTGATTTAGTATTTTCTGAAATAACCATGTGTTTTTTTTTCATTTCTTAGAATATATCTAATATATAACTAGGTGATGAAGTGAGGTCCCACATAGATGGGGAGCAGGGGAAAAATTCTTTGCCAACGTTCATTCCTGGACTCCTATGGGAGCCCTGACAGCATAATTTAGGATTGCCTTAAAATGACTCTAAATTGCATTAAATTGTCTGGAGCTCCAACATGCTTCCATATAAGCAAAGTATTGCCAACACAGAAAAAATTCTACCTTTTTCTCATCTACATTTTTATGGGAGAAGCTGTGAAAGAGACAACTTATGAAGAAGACATTATATAAGTGTGAAAGTTGATGAGAAAACATAGTCAGAGTTCCTGAGAGAACGATAACAGAGATCAGAATCAATGTCCATGAACATATATAAATGCATTCTACCCCATGAGGGACAAAACTTTTAAGAAAAGGTAATATGTAGCTGGAAAAGCAGGCGTGCTTTCAAGTGCACAAACCCTTCTTTAGAGTCATTCATAAAACTTGTTTAATTTACATTTTTAGACCATCTTGGCTACAACAGCAATATGGACACCCATGTGCCAAGGCAGTTTTGAGCATTTGTTTTCAAAAGAGGCAGTTTCATCAGTGTTGTCAAAGGCAATGGTTAAAAGAAATGAAAAATCACTAGATAGGTACAGCTTGGCTCATTTCATGAGGAGATAGGACATGAACAACTGAAATTGTCTTCTAGTGCATGTAGAGTACATCAAGCCACACGAAGCCTAGGCATACTGTTACTCTTTTGCTGAGTTAGGGCCTAAGTTTGCGCCTGTCAAAATGATATTACTGATTTAATTTGGATCAAGACCACTTGATAGGGAAAATAATTCACATCATACTATGCAAAGATTTTCTCTATTGTGTTATAGTATGACTAATACTCGAGCATCTAGATATTTGGGAAATGATTTATAGCTATACACAAAACCTTTTCATGTTTACTTCAGCCATACTGCAGGAAACCACATCAATATAATAAAATATTTGTTATACAGCAAGATTTCTCCCATATTTTTTGAAGGAAACCCAAGCAAAGTCTTACAACATCTATAGCATTGTAGAAATCTTTCATAAACCTGGGAAACACTGCCACCACATAAGCATGCTGAACCATGAACTTAATTCTGCACTGCTTCCGGGTAGGCTTGAATAGTTCATCAGAAGGACAAATACATTTATTTATTTACTAGGTAATCAGATGCAGTTAACCTTTTAAGTACTTCTCTGCTGTCACAGAAGAGGTTTCTAATGAACAGTTCTATTTTGTCTTTTGTCATCACTTGCTCATATTAAGGACCATAAAGTACTTCTGTCTTGTTTAATATGTAAATTATGTCTTGCATGATCTAAGAGGCAGCTCCCAGGTCCAAGGTCCTGGGAAGAACCAGTCTGTTCTTAGGTACAGGTAAGTCAGCAGCAGAGTTTCTTCACAATGAAGGCATAATCACAAAGAAATTCACAAATAAAACCTTTTACTGTATGTTGAGGTTAAACTATTTTGCATAAGTGTGGAAATGAATTATCTATTCATTTTAGATCCATTGTGTCCTTATTCAGCATAGCCCTTAAAGAAAGGCCAAAGAAATCCTGCATAACACCAGTGGAGCTTTCAAATGCTTCAAAGAGCACGGTATCAATTGAAATATCATCAGGCGTGCTAACATGTAGCTGTCAGGTGAGCCTGATGGGCTGTTATTACCACTGTCATGACTATTATTGCTATTATAATTATTTGATCTAATTTTAGGATAAGCTAGGACCTCACTTATGTAAGCAGGATATAAACACAGAAGGTCCCTGCCACAAAGGCTTATGAAATACAAACTTAGTAAAACCTTCCCTGGTTCTGCCTCAGTTAACATATAAATCCTAGCAGCAGTCAGGTATGCAGATGAGAAAGAAAGGAGAGACTGACTCCCTGCATTAATCAGTGATGTCTAGTATATATATTTACTGTAGCTAGGATATGTTACATTTGATGCATATATATTTTTTTTTTTCTTTTTGTGACCAGACAATACAAACATAAGCAATTCCTACACATTCAAATCAACTTTATCTGGTCAGTTCTGAGCATTAGAGAAAAACTTTACATCACATCATTTTCAGCCTTTGATATCCAGCAAGGGGCCAAGCATTTTACCTTGAGCAATTTAGGTTCCCCTTTACATCCCCAGAGCCCTTCAATTTCTGGGACCTGTGGCCATAGGCTTAAAGAAACTCAGAGGCTGGATCTTAATGCTGATAGTTTTGAAAACTGAATTTGAATCTTTAAGATTTTCAGGAGAGAGTAAAGCTCCTGCAAAGGGACAGATTCTTGAAGAAAGTGAATTGCTGGCAAAAGATAAATGGAGCCCAGGAGAATAGCAGGACAAAATTTGTGTTCTGTTTCCAACTGCATCTTGATCTTTGTGGGAAGGGGATTGTTTAGTTGTGTTAAATACTGGTCAGGTTAGAAAAAAAACCTTTTTTCCCTTCTAATATGAAGGTTCACAAATCAAAACAGTTTCATATTGAAAAATCCAGAATTATTTAATTTCCATAGTACTTGAGTTTCTCTTATTGTGTAAAAGTTGTCTTGCTTTCATTTATAGTCAGATTTCTTTCTTAGCAAAAACTTTAAGATTACTAATAGCTTGTATTTGGATTTTATGTTTTGATAAAAAACTAATGCTAGTATTAAAACATGCAACATTTAAAACCAAACTAGGATTACAAACTCTTTTCACAATATTTTTAAAGGTTTCAGTGTGAGGATAATGAAATGATCTTAAATGATCTGCAGAGTCCTTTCGGAAAATAATAGCTTTTTCACATTTCTGTAATCATTTTTTTTGAGATATGGATACTGATTGTGCATGATGATTCATAGGCTCTCTTCTATATCTTAGTTTTCTTTTCCTTTTTCTCCCCTTCACATATTCTCAGCTCAGCTTAACTAGTACCATTTTGTGTCTCTCTCCGCTTTATGATATGATGAATGCAGCCATTCTTCTCTCCCCATCATTACAGCTGGTCTTTGATCCAGTACAGCTAATTTATATTTACCATCTATCATCTACCATCAAAACTTTATTGGAAAAGAGGTGCACCTGGACTGAATGAATTTCTTTTGATGGAGTTTGAGACTATTTTAGGACTTGTGATTAGGACACATTCATCCTCTTAATGGAGCACAACAGAGCCATCTTCAAATTTGTGCCAGCAAGCACTTGGTTTGTTTCAATACGTCATGGATATTTCAGAGTTCATTCAATGTTAGACTTGGCTATACTCATTTGTTAGTGATTTGATCAGAAAGGTTATCTTCCTTGCTAAATTCTGCTGTGCTTTGTACACATATAAATTGTTTTTGTATTTGTAGCACAATCTTAATCATAAGTCATTGTAAAACTATAAAGTTGTATCTACCCAACAGACTGTAGAAAAGCAGGATATATTAGATAATTCTGACCCCTGTTCTTCCATAGCTGAATTGTTACAAGTACCTGAGCCTGTTGGTTTTATCCTATTTAGATATATCTTCATTGCACATTAAGACAATGCGCAATGTGCAATTAACACTCTAAGGTTATAGATGTAAGTTAAAATAAATGCACATTCCCTATACCTGTATACAGAGATCAAAAAATCTATCGTGACTTTTCTGTAGACAATTCATTCATAAATTACGCTATTTTACCACAAATGGTGTTCTTATGCTAACAACTGAAATTCTTGCAAACAAGCAAATTAGACAGTTTCTTATATATCAAATGGTTAGATGCAACTGTGAAGTGTGGGTTACTCTATAAATTCCCCTTTATGTGATTTGAAATAGATGTTGCACTAAGGGAAACTGCTGGTAAATATCTACACACTACCAATATAATTTATTCTTAGTGATGTCAACTTTAGGTTAAGAGTCCTAAATTCAGGAGTCTACAGGCAAAAGCCCACATGGGCCCTAAGTGCCTAAGATTTCATTACAGTTAATGAGGATCTAATTAATAGAGCCTAAAGAGTGATTTAACTCATCTAAATCAGAGATCTACTGTGTGTTCAGTAAATGGAAACTTGGGGTTATTTCGGTTAATTGTTATGTTTTGTTACATTTTTCTAGGAATAAATGGAGAAGATGGGTATCCCAGCTCCTGGGAACTCATCACGCTGTCCCCAGTCAAAGGAAACAGAAGATGTCTCTTAGTAACGAGATTTGACTGGGGAAACCTGACTTGTCTGAAAGGTCTGCATCATTCTGGGAAGTCTCTTGAGTCAGGGAAGCCCCCATCTCAAAGATGGAAGGATAAAAGTCTAGAAAGTCACAATTCAAACTGAGTCCTGAAAAGCTTCCACTCTCCTGGCTGTGACAGAGATCCAAGCTTCATCACAAGCAGGTGGTGTAGGCAGCTCTAAGTTGCAGTCAGCTGGCAGGGAACCTAGAAGCTCTCCAGCCCGTGAGGCCAAGGTTGTTCAAGGCAGTACTGCCCCAGAGTCACTGAATCTGGCAGACTAGTGTGTCCTAACAGGCTGCTCCAGTCTACTGAAATTCTTTCTGTGTATTGATTAGAACTTGTAAAATTCAGCATAATTCTACAAAATATTTAGCATAAGAAAAGTATATTAAGAATTTCTTAGGTTAAGAGGCTGTAGCTGTTCCTTCTTAGAGTCTTCCAGTGCAGCATATTTGCTCTGTGTCACATGATGAAGGACTGGCAGTACAATCACACATTAAAGATGAGTTTGACCTCATGATGTATGTGAGAAAAACATCTAAACTGATCATTTGGAAGATTCTCTGAGTAGGAAAAAAAGACCTGAGGTGGAAAATTACTGCCAAACTAATATTTGTAGTTCATATTTGTTGCAGAAGGCTGAAATGAAGAGCAAACAGCTTTTTGGAGTGAAATAATAGGTTTTAAGAATCAACGACTTACACATCACCCAAGACAGTAATATAACAATGCTCTGACTTACAACAGGGTCAGCAGTGGATTTACTGTGGGTGCAGGAGAAAGTGAAAAGAAGTTTACTCCTGCCTCCCTGTTCAGATCCCATTAGCATGGCCTTCCCTAGTTGGGGAAATGATCCCATGGTGTCTCTGCAGCCTGCTGCCCACCCTGTCCCCATCACAGCTGCATCCAGTCACTAGCTCACCATGGGACTGATGATGGGTTGTTCACTGATAATGATGCACGCTTCATAACTCTCTTTTTTCAGTCCTCCCTAATAGATTGTCAGTTCCAGCAAACCGGTGCTAGGCAGTGACAGAAATGTAAGAAAAGACATTACTAACAAAATCACAGCAGGCTCTAAACACCGAGGCAGATTCAAGGCATCTATATTTTGTCATGTTAGACTATAATAATAACAGAACATCACACTTAGGTGTTGATACAATCTTTTTCTATATTTGATTTAGAATAAAACCAACAATTGTTACAATAATCAGGGTCTATTGGCCTTGGTCAAGTGAGAGGGTTGCAATAATTTATTAACTTAATCCTTTTCATGTGTTTCAATCTAGAAAATAAACACCCATTTGTAAGCATTGTATCTATCTGTTCAATTTTTACTGTAGCCAGAGCACTGGTGTTAATTAAATGCTGTGTGGGATTTTAATCCCTATCATTTGCCAGGATGTGCACAGGAAGACAGCACCTTAAACAATGCATCACATCAGAGAAATCTATTTAAACATTTGATTTATTATTCAGGGAGTGTAAAACTTCTTCTTATGGTATTGTGATACTCTGTATTCACAGTCCCTTGATAGCACAGAAGTAAAACAGTTAAAGCATTAGCAACTCCAAGTTTGCAAAAAGCCTGAGGCTAGTTTAAAAATAACAAGATTTTAAAAAGAATACATTTTCGGGTTTTTTTTCCCCATTTGTGATTTTTTGTTTTCTGAGATTTTTGGTTTCAGTTGGGTGCATTTCAAGATTTCCTTTGCCTCCGCATGGTCTGGAAGCTCCTTTTTAATGAATGTATTTCTGTTATTTTTTGACTCCAAGAGCTGAGGCTTTTAGGAGAAAAAACAAACCAAACCAAACAAAAAAATCAATAATGGAGTGTGACAGAAACCTGATTTAGTCGGGCCTTTGAGGCATCTGCCTACATTTTATACACTGCAAATGACAGCCCCACCCAAAATGACAGGTTTTATTGTAATCTAAACTAGGGCAATTAACAAATTCTTACACTGAGAAAAAGCAAAGTAATTAGGTCAGAGTGCGCAGAAGTAACAAGGAGGAAAACAAGCCCCTTCTTGCAACCATCTGAGTCCTCCCAGGTCTGTCTTTGCTTCCCCACTTGATGCAGGCCACTCAGAAACTATGATCTGGAATTGCACCAGTTTTGCACGCTCCTCTTTAATCCCCTGGGCTCTTTCTTATTCCATCACCTCAAAACCCTAGCTGTGCATTTCTCCCTTGCCCTTCCCAGCAGTCCCTCCTGAGCTGCAGTCTCCTGAATCCTCTCTGTGACTCCCTGCATTTTTCATTCCTGCCCAGACTGAATTTCAGAAGGAGCTTCTGCGAGAGCCCTCAGCTGCTGAGACAGTGAGATGTCCCCCTGCCTCCAAGACTCTCTCTTGACCCAGTTGCTCTCCTGTACCCTAGGAACTAGTAAATCTGTTGTTTTGAAAAGACTAATTTTACTACAAAAAGAAGCTGGCAATATATAACCTGCATATGTCCTTTATAACCTGCTGTACTAACCTCTGAGTTGGAAAAATGTGTGTTTCCACAGCCTTGGTTCTGATTTCAAGTATGTTACTATGTTTTGTGTGTTTATGCAAGTATGTATATCACTCTTGTGTGCTTTACATTGCTCATTTTTCACATGCATCTAACTGCATCTAGCTATATGATGTCTGTTAAACACACAAGTAGTATAGTTTAAGGCTTTGTATGCACAACAAAAATATTATCATTTTATATATATACACACACACAAACCAAAATAAAGTCATTATAGAGTTAGAATGTTATTTTATAGTCATGCTCACTCTTGCAGTAATCAAATATATTTACCAGTTTATTATGTAAGTTAAATATAAATATATTCTTCCATTGTCTTGCTCTCAGAAACCCAAACTAGATAACAATTTACTTTCTGTAACAAACACAACAATATGTGAATAATTCTCATTCACTTGATTAGATCTTATATATTGATATATAAATGGTCAATAAATGGTACTAAATGTTTACCAGATGTGCTAATAAATGATTTATCAATAGTTATGAGTTGCTGCAAAGCATGAGTAATTAGGGGTTTTATATTCACCCTCACATCTCTAATAGAGATTCTGAGAGTAGTCTAAGACATACCATACATGCTTACATTATCAATTTATTTTGTGTTTTAAAATCAAAATTCCATATGAAGTTTGATCCAAAATAATGCTTAAAGAAATTGTCTCATCCTTCTCTAAAAACACAATAATCCAAATACAAGTATAAATTTTTTATAAATCTGCTTACTGGCAGATGGGGCTGTTATATCCTGATATATTGTCTATGTAACTAGTATAGGGCCTTGGAAGTAAATCCTTGGTAAGAGTTTCAAAGTGAAGAGTATAATCCAAATATAAGCCAATAAACTTTGTAAAGAATAAGCCTTTGAAACTCAGGACAAGAAAACTCTCTCACTTCACGAGAGATGTTTTTCTTTCTATAGCTAAGCAATCACTTAGCTGATATTTGAATCTTAACTTATGTTCCCTGAAGTTGTTCTTTGATCCAATACTGCTTAGTCAAAATCCACTATTGTAAGTTTATATATGGGATAGAAAAGTGACCTCAGAATGTCACACCATGTGTTTCTCATGAGCTGTTAGCATGCTATTCCCTAGTGATTAGAAACGGCAAGATTCCCCTTGTTGAATGATACGATGATATCATGGGACTTGCATTTCTCTGGATCTTTAGCTACTTTATGAAGACAATATAGCACAGAATCTTTTTTTTTTTTTTTTTTTTTTTTTTTTTTTCAAATGAATGTAAGACTTCTGTATCATCATAATAATGGAATTTTGTGTCAGCGTGAGGACAATAGCTGATTCAAGCTGGTGTTCTGGGGCAAGAACTGGATATTTAGTTAATCAGCTGGAAATGTCTATTAACTGGAGGCTAGATAAATGATACTGCAAAGCACCTTTGAACGGGCCTGCAAACCATGAAGCAAATTTTGCTTTCATACAGTGCTGTCTATTTAAATACAGTGACGGTGTGCTCAGTAGAAGAGCGCACTCCACTCATATGCAAGCGCAGCAGTGTGCGCTGCTCATGGGCACCTGCAACCGAGGGGCAGGAGAGATCAAGAGGTAAAATGGGACTGGAAAGAAAATGAAGCAAGACTGATGGTGAGTACCAGCCAAGAAAGGATGGTTTCAGGGGTGGGAGGAATCTTCAGATAAATCCCAGCACTTCAGGCATTAAGGCTCTAGGTGAATTGGCATCCAAGAGAGGGATGAAGGTGATGGAAGGTGGGTTGCAGGTGTTCTGCTTCCTAGCTGCAGAGCAGAATTGTAGTCTCAAAGGAGGCTGCCTTTTAGCTGAAGGAAGAAAAGTGCAGTGATTATGTCTGTTCCTGTAAACTGTGGGGAATGAGATTATACGGGGGTGGAGTGGAAGGAGGAACAGAATGAAGAGATCGGTGAAAGCCTTAGGGTTCCCACACACACACCAGCTAATCTCCTGAGACCACATGTCTTGGAAGAGGAAGAGCTCATGCTAAGATGCCTGGGGCTCTTCCACCGCTGAGCTGCACACTCTTCCTGCTGTGACAATAGCTCCTTTGGAGGAAATGCTAGGGGGAAGGAGGAAAGGATGAAACTTGGAGCTTTTTTGGTTTATCACCAAATATTCACCCTGGATGTACTCCGGATGCAAGTGTCCAGTGTTAGTCTGTTAATAAGTATGAAAAAGCAGTGACTACAGTTTCAATCCACCAGAGAAAAAAACTTTTATTTTCAAGTGACTTTGTGAGTTTATTTGGAAGAGCTGTCTATTTCCTTCTTCTGCTCTGTCTTGATTCAGATAGTAAGGACTTGGTGAATATAGTTGTTTCTGAGTTTCTTACCTCTGAGCACCTCAGAAAAGTTCAGGAATGACTTTCAATCAGGCATTTTTAAATTGTTTTTAATTTATCTAAAAACAGGGTAAAGAGTTTAATTAACAGGCTCAGAGTAATAGTTATACCATTTTTCCTCTGCTATCAGCTTTCACTTTTATTTACGATGGGAGTCCCCCTTGTATCTCATTTCCCACAGGGCCCACTATCACTAATATTTCTGTGATCTGTGAATAAACCAAAATTTAAAGTTAGTACTTAGAATCAATGCAAATTAATGATTTCTTAAAAAAAATATTTCAATCAGGAAAAGCAGCTTTGTAGTTGAAAATCCCATGCTGGCCTTAGAGTGGGAGTTTTTCCAGCCTCTGCTTAAATCCAAAAAAATACTGCAATCTTCTGGCACAGGCTCACTGTAATGCTTTAAAAACAATTTAGCAACTGTCATTGCTGTAATTACAGTAACTAATTACCATCCTTAGCAAACAAATAGCTTAACATAATACGCAAGCCGAATCAATTTTGAAGAAATGCAAATTCTGAAAACGAAAAAGGGCATTTTGGCAAACCTGAAAGAGAAGCGGGAAAATAATACACTTTGTTTTATCTGCACATAATTCCCAGGGAATATCATATCATAAATATTTGCATTCAGTTCTTATCAGGACATTTGCATTTGCTTCTTATCAGTCTGCAGGCCGGACTCTGCCAGATAGAAAGTAGAGCTCCACACCATGCACATATTTCTAATGAATCACGTCTCAGGCCGAGAGAATATTTTGGCTGGAACTTTATCACTGAGATGAAGAGGTCATTTACTCTCAGAGTCAGTTCATCTTGGAATTGTCTTGAGATTTTGATGTGATTCAACCAACATTTTTTAAAATGAAAAAACAAACGAACTTTGCATTCTGTTCATTTCCGTAGCACTTATTAAGTCTGATTGTTTGAGAAGTAATTCCTTCCCCCAAAATCAAAATTGTATGTAAACAAGTTTGATTCATATTTATGTCCCACACTCCATAACAAACAATGCTGCACATTTTCCAGTTTACAAAAAAAGAATAAAGCAATAACAGACTAAAATGAAGACTAAGAATGAAACAAGCCGCACTTAACAACCATTATCTTGAAATTTAATGCCAAATCCTTTTGTAGTACTTCAGAAATATGTTTGATTAGTGGCAGTTTTCTCAGTAATGAGAGGAAATGTTTATGATGAGAAAACAGTCTCTCTAATGAGCCATCAGATCTCCTTAGCAGTTTCCTCAGAAAAATTATTTTTTCACCTTTTTGTTATAAAAAGTGCATCTAAGAAAAACAACTAGAAAATGTTATAAATCTGAAAGTTGCATACATTTTCCTGTTGCTAGCTCAGACACACAGACAAAGAGGACATACACCGAAAGCACTGAATTGACTTGATTCTACATTCTATGTTCTGCATGTGTTTGAGGAGGTTTTGTTCGGTTTTACTTGGAATACAAGTGTGAGCCCATAAATACATTCTGTGATGTCAAAAAAGTCACTCATGACCCCCTATACCTAAGTATAAAACTGATAACTATTACACACCATCTGGGAAAAGGCAGATTTGGCACATCATTTCAATGGTATAATGTTTTCAAATATTTTAATGTAACTGAGGAATTATTTTCTGTGACTTTAGTTCAGTGTCCTAATACCCCTTTTTTGGTTTTCTATTTATATATATTTATATTCTTGTAGTCTAATTCAGAATTTAAAACAACATTTCTCCACAAGTGTGTACTTTAAAGCCATGCAAATTACCACTTTCAAGTTCCTGAACAAGTGCAACTGCCAGATCCCCACCTGATGTAAGTCAGTATTGTTCAGTGCAATGTTGCTGTTTACACCAGCTGACTATGTGGCACTATTTATTTTTATATAACTTCTGGGAAGTTAAATCTTGACTAGTGATCAATCTACTAAGTGGTGTGTGATTTCCTTTATGTGTTGTAACATAGCAAACAAATTTGTCTCCTGGTCATTTGAAGCAGTACAAAACCATTTTAAAATGGATCTATTTTTGTTCTATGTAATGATCACTTAAAGTTAGTTTCACCTGATGCCCAAGTATTCCACTTTGATTTATTTGTTGAAACACATTGTGCAGTCTCTAGTTCATTATTATTCAAATGACTGATACAGCTCATTTGGATCAAGGAAAGCATTGCATCAGCAGCGTCAGAATTATCTGAAAACAGCCCCTGAAGTCATACTGCTGTTCCCAAACTTGGGATGTTTTTGATAATATAATGTGACTGTTATAGAGTGAATACTCTCCTTCCCTTTCCTGGTGCAATATTTGAATGCATTATTGCAGTGCTGTAAGCATGGGGCAGGATACTTGACTGCCATTCAGCTGTAATGAAGAAGAGTGGATATATGCAGCACATGTGCAAGAAGCATTGATGGAGATGTACAGTTATAGAAATCATCCATTCATTGTTTCTATAGAAGAGTTAGCGTCACCTAAATTTGCTCCTTGAATCACCAGAAACTGGTGGAAAAACCTCCAGCAGCAGAGACAATGACATCCTCAAGACGTCTCAGAAATCTCCTTTGGAATAAGTACATATCTGAGCTCCTGAAAATTTCCCACACACATAAAGTATGTATGAAGAGGAAAAAAAAAAGAACAATAATGTCTCTCCCTAATTATAGTTCTATGAAATTAAATGTGATTTAATTGAAAACTAAAATTTCGTATTTGCTGTAAAAATAGAACAGTTAAGCTCTTGTTTCTGTGTTGCTGAACATGTACCACTACAGTCAGTGATAATTTAGTCATTTTAGCTCATTGGGAGCAGTTTCATCCTCATCCATGGCCTTTTTCTCCTTGTCTTTTATTTTAAATTACATTCATATTAAACTAGGACTAACAGTGTATAGCAAAAGCCATTTTGAACATGCAGTTGAATTCCGTAACTCATCTGGTCTAGAAATCATCTCTATGTTTCATGTTTTATCATTTGTTTTTAGCTCTCTCTTTGAGGTGGGAAGGGCTTACAGTTAAGAGCCCATTATCAGAGTGAAGGATGCAGGAAATCCAAAATATTTATGTTTGTTCATGGCACATGGACAAGAAACAGTGCTCAGGAAAAGGGTTTTCTGATTAAGTGATTGAAAACACTCTGGTGTATGTTAATAGCTTCTTCTGTCCAACAGATAACATCATCTTTAGCCTTATCGCTGTTCTTGAACTTATTTTAAACATTCTCCTGTGCTCTTCCAATTATATACTATGCTCTTTTGGCATACCATCTCTTCACTGCAAATCATCTCATTTGTTTGCTTTCTAAATTTTTTGCCAGCAGGTTGGGTGTAAAAAGAAGCATTTAACAGATACTTGAAGTGAAAAAATACTTTCCTGAGTGAAATTAATTTACATGGAGTTAAACCATACAGTTACAGAAAAAGAAAAATTGGTTTTAAAAAGAATAACGCTTGAATTTTAATACCTTGATATCATTCTGGCTGCATGAGCACTGTGAAAAGATAAAGATGAAGGAAGATCTGATCATTATTTAAATGTATGCAGGAGACTCCCAATAAGATAAAATTAGGTAAGATCATGGTAGATCACAATTTTTGAAACACTGAATGTATCTTTGTCTTTTCAGCTGTAAGAATCTGTTCAGGATAAGACATTATGGAGGCTTTTCTGGCAATCATAGTACCACTAATAGTAACTTATAAGGCACCTTTAATTGTTCAGGATCCCAAAGATGCAAGGTTAACAAACTACGTCTGCTGCTTCATCATTAAATTATTACTGTTCCTCATAAAAAAGACATGTCTATACCAGTGGTACATTGTTATTTAGATATACACTGTCTGTATTAGTACATAACTATAGACCTGGATTTGACTTCCTAGACTGTTGTTGAGGGTGCAGCAGATGAACAAAATAAAACATGACTTCTCTGGTGAGAAAGTGGGAGAGAAAAGGCAAGGAGGAAGGGAGAGCAGAGAAGAGGGAGGACTGCCTTCCAAGACTTGATTCAAGATTTATTTCTGTATTTTGCTCAGTTTTAAATATAGAAATGGTTCTTATGCAGTGTCTAAAATTAAACTCCACCTTTCCCAAGCCAACCAGTCTACTTTCCTGGCCAGTTGGAAATGTGCTTAAATTCCTTCAGAGTGAGCTGGGCATTGAAATAAGTCTGATATTTTCTTGTTTGAGGTGTTAATCACCATGCTATTTTACAAGAGGTAGGTTGCACCAGTAGAGGCTACAGTATTTTTTAAAAGAAAAGGTGCGATGAGCTATAGGAAAGGAAGAGCACCAGGCTGTGAAGCCTGGGTGGACAAAGGCATCCTGGAGGAGCTTGGAGTGAGGGAAGGGCCAGAAGGGCATGAAGCACGTACCCTTTGTCAGCATCTCTTGTTGACTGGTTCTGCTGAGTTGTCTAAGACATCCTATTTACTGGTATTTTTCAGCTGTAAGCAGATAAAAGTTACTAGAAGGGACTTATTTTATCTTTGTGCACATGAAAAAAATCTGAGTCAAGGTCTCTATTTCACATCTCTCTATCTCTGGTCTGTAAAATGAGAATAGGAGACTTCAGATGTTTATCCTCTTGGGGGAAAAAAAAAAAGTTGATCAAAATTTGCAAGGTGGTCAGTATTAGAGCTGTATTAGTATTTCTTTATACAGAAATTAATTGAAGCTGGTCACATTTTTAAAGGAATGAAATAATTGAACGCATTTTTGACAAATATTGCTATTGCTTATTGAATTCTTTATTCAAGCATGTGTAGTATTCAAATACATAGAATTACTCTAACTCCTCATAAAACTACTTGTTGAACATGCTATTTGATGAAAAATGGTAGAATTTCTCAGATAATGTATTCCTTAAGTACTATTCACCCAGCTATAATACTGATAAGAGATTTTTACTAAAACACAAAGCACTTTAAGATCCTTTTGAATTGAAGCACCTACATAAATATTGTGTTCTATGTATAGAAGGGTATACATCAGTCTAGCTCTATTGAAATTGCAGCAGCCGTACCCATTTCTTCTGATAGGAATCCAACACAGATTATAAGCATTGCATAGTACATGTTGACTTTTATATTAATGAACGTACCACGTACTTGCCTATTTGTCTATCTTTATGTCTCTGTCTAACTTTGTATAGGATACATACGTGAAACTCTTCATGCATCGCTGAAATGCTGGCATCCATTGAGGTGAAAGGCAATTTCTGTTTAACAGGAGACAGAAACATAAAACAAATGTTTAGGACAGGAAGTGAAGGAGAACTAATCCAGCTGAAACTCCAGGGGATTCCAAGCAGACAGAATAATATTTGCAGATGTGATTAAATTCTTTGTTATGAATGATTTTTTCCCATGAATTTAGGATTTTTTTTTTCTGTATCTTGTTGTTGATGTTACTGTATCATAAACTGTATCATAAACTGAGCATAATATCAATATAGCTATATTTTAGTCACAAGTATTTGCTTTTAACCTTGTCAGAAAGTTATTACAACCACTACATTTTTGAAGCACTGGTGGGGGCCAGTCATATTTAATACTTGTTTTACATAGGGCATAACTGATCATCTAAACCTTATACTATTGCTCTGGATTCCTGATGGATGGCTGATACTTTTTAGGTCCTCCTACCCCAAAAAAGGAATACAAAGGGATGAAAGGTGAATGTCAGATCACCCTACTAGTATAAATATTCATGCTGAAATTACTCAAAGTCTTGGGAATCATGGACATTACAAATGAAGTGGCAGTTTTCATCATAGTCTAAAACAGATTTAGATATAGTGGCAGAAATAAAGAGCTGAACAATGTTAACAGCTTATTTTTTTGAAGTAGCCAGATAGCACTTCTTGTATTCATTCTTCCAACAACAACAATTGTCCAATTGTCCTGAAGGTCTCTCTTCACTCTCAGCCAGGACTATACTGCTCATAAGGCGATGCAGGTGAGCACAAGCGCCACAACAGTAGGATGCTTCAGAGCCATTAATTTAATGCTGCCTCTGTTTATCTCACAGCAGATACTTAAGGGAGTTTAATGAAGGGTCACTGGGCTACTTGACAACTTAGTTTTGGATCTCCTTGCCTGCATGGGCATGAGGCTGCCCTGGAAATCACAACTTACTGGTTGTAAATCCTGTTTGGGCCTTATTCCTTTTGGTCAGCAGTCAGTGTTGTGACACAGTAAACGTTCATCACAAATTCTCAAGTCTTTCTGCTTTGATCAAAACTCTGTGGTGCTGTGAGAAGGCGACAAGGAGGGAAGGAGGTTTTGTGTCTACAGCAGCTCAGTGGGATGGGAACACTCTTTCTGGACCCATGGCTATTGATCATTCTTACCCACTACCCCAGGAAACACTGCTCATGGGGGACAAATGCAAAGCCAAGGTCAAAGGGGCTGGAAGGAATGCAGGTGTGTGAGCTGGCAGGCTGGACATTCCCCCAGGAGTAGGTTATGTGGCTGGGGCCATCCCTCTGCCTTCTCTTGGGCCAATTCCCACCAGCCCTTCCCATCACTGCAGTCCTGCCACATACTTCTCAGTGTACAACCATGGAAAAAAGAGAGAACCAGCTTTCTGGTAGAGAAAAATCACTGCTAGTGGTGGTGATGACCATTGTGAAAAGTTTCTGGACCTGACAGGTTTTCAAACTTGTATTTAAGCACCTATTCTATACCCCATTCATGTCCTAACCTTCAATATTAATTGTTCTTTTTGATGCCGTCTAGAACAAAGAGAGGAAAAATAGGGTCTCTGCATCTGGAAAACACACCAATTGAAATATCATCATCAGTAAGTCTGCTCTACAGACACTAATTGATATTGTCTGAATAAGTGGAAGTGCCTGTCAGAGAAGCCTTTTAAACTGCGGACTTGTTTTCCTATCCAGTATACTTAAAATTGGCATGATGTTAGCTTCCCTCTTAGAAACCCTCATATTTTGATTTATGAATGTTTTCAAATTTTTAAGATTCTCAAAAACGTTGTTTCACCTGTAAGTAGAGAGATAGCTTGTTTGGCTAACTGCCTTGAATGAGTGTGTGCCAGGTAATGAATAATGCCATGTTCAATATTCTAAATTTGTGTTCCAAATTCTGAATTCCGAATGAGCTGCATGGAAGTATACTGATAAGTGACTGATTTTTACTGCAAGGATTGTCTTATTTTAAACTTTAAATTTAGTTGCCTTTCTTTACTCAAAGGATTTTTGAGTGGAATGGGATTTAAAGTGATAGTCAATAATATTCCCACATCTTTCTAAGTCTTGGAAGTTGCCAAACTGAATAAAGAGGGATAAATCAGTGCAGTATATTTCTGCAAAATAAAAGGACCAAACTCATCCCTGGGTGTATCTACCAAGAGTTAAGCCAAGAATGAATTTTGCCCAAGTATTAAAGTACCAAATCTGTTGAGATACTCTCCTGAGACCAGTCAGTCTTTATAAATAAACACTATATTTTAATTTCAGCACTCCTCTTAATTATATTATATAACAAAACTGGAAAAAAATACCAAAGTGAGGAACTCAGGGAAAGCATTTACCAGAGGTGGGCCCTGAAATACTGTACTTTTTTTCAGTCTGGAATATAAGAAAACATTGTGTTTGTTTCTTATTTACATAACCTTATGATAACTGCTGACTATTTTACAAGTATTTTTGAAAACTGAGGTTAATAAAATCAGTGTTTATAAAGAGACAAAGGAATTAAGCCTTTTATTAGAAATTTAAAATAAACATGAATTAAATTTTATTTGAATACATAACTAAGATCATCACTATGTAAAGAAATCTGAGATAAAATTAGTTCACATATTTTGTTGATGCACATGCTACAGAGATTATATATTATTCTAAGTCCTCTTTTTCTCTTTAATTAACACTTCCAGAGCATAACTAGTGTCATATTTACAGACATGGAAAACCGCTAAAATGGTGCAACTGGTAAGCAAAATATCATCAGAAGTCCATTAGAATTATCACAATATATTTTGCCCAGCGTAGTCACGTGGAACTGATAATCATTATTTAAGTTCAAGTAAGTAGCTGCCTTAACACCAATAAAATGCAAAATAAAAACCAGATTGGATATCAAGGAAGTCAGAGCATCAGGACTGCATTTAGCCAGTCAAATATATACAGTGGTGTAGCTGTGGAAATGATTGACTACATTAGCTAACACTGCATATTGTGATTGCTCTTGACTTCACTTGTACAAATCCTTCAGGTTATCCTGGTTTATTAGTAAGTTATGATTTACAGAGTTGCTACCACCTCTGTTCCTCCTGGTGTGGTTTTAGTTCATTTTATCAGGATATTCTCCATCACTAGAGTGCTCCCTGGAAAAGCGTATTTGCTGACTGTTAACATAAGAAAAATGGCCGTCATCTTGAACAACTCATAAGCCTCAATGTTTTATTGGCTGAACCCTGTGTGAATTCATTTACACCTCTGTAGTTTACATGAAGAATATTTCTACTTTAGTATGGTAGAACATGTGTTTTGCACCGTCATAAATGGCAACAAAAAGTGCAAGTTAAAAGTGAAAGAACACAATCATCACAGACAGACCAGATTTAGTTCACTGGAAAAATAGTTAATATCTGCAGAAAGCTATTACTGAAATTTTAAAAAGGAAATATGCTACAGATTTTAGGGTCATAGGTGCAGAACTATTTGAATACCATATACATCAGTCACAACAATTTCACAACAAGATGTAGAGAACAGAAGGATTTCTAAAAGTCATTTGGTCACCAATGATCCTGGCTCAAGACCAAAGTAAGAGATTAATTAGTAAAATTAGTGCCAGAATACCATAGTCTGCAGTACGAGATGTAATCCCTTTTCATAGCGCATAGTGAAACTTGTTCCCGCGCAGACAATGGATATTCTGTCATAAATCAGTATTCACTGCAAACAAATTAATTGAAATAAGGCTTAGTATTAATATCCTGTTACAAAAAGGTATGTATCTTGAAATAAATAGGACAGAATTTGGGCATGTAATTTTTTTTTTCCTCAAAGTTTATTCCAATTGAAATCTGCAAGAGATTATTGATAACATTTTATTTCTTGTTTTCTGTGTTATCTTTTCCCTAAAAAGGGATAGACTTCTGAGATTTCTTCTTCAGGGTCCCTCTTGTGTATGTTAAAGATATTTTGTATAGTGAGTTCTTCAGGTGCTTTTATCATGTTAAAAAAAAAAAAAAATCCAAAATGCTCTTTTTGAAACTTCTTATATTCTTTTCACTTCCCTAGTTGGCATATTGCTTTCTAATGGCATTTAATGTTAAAAACTTTGGCTTTCTTTTCTTATCTATTTTCTTATCTGTTTCCTTATCTGTCTCTCCTTGTTTTTCATTACCCTTATGTTATTCATCAAGATAAAGGGGAGCCCAGAACTGTCTTTCTATTTCCCAAAAGATTCTTTGTACACTCCATCTTTGTAGGAGAATTTCCTTTTTCAGTTCTTGACCTCTGAGAGGAGCTTGTGCCAAGATGGGCTCTGTACATTATCTGAATCCTGCTAAATATGTTTGAAGTTCAGACCTATGTTAATGATGTCCACAGAAGTCTTGGCATCATCTTCAAAGACATGTAGGTCCGTATTTTAGGTATTTAGGCACCTAAGCATGTTTTTATCTGTAGTTTTAGGTGCCTAAACATGGATTTATCTGCTGTATTAGCTGATTAAAAGAATGTGTTTATGTGCAGTTTTAAAAATCTGTCCATAAATTCTCAGGTAACTCAAGAAATGTTCAACCAGAAACAGAAAAGGTTCCAGAGGGGAATATATCATTGTATGATATGGGGAATTTTGTGGCTGCTTCTTCAGTGTGAATTCAGGACCAGCCTGTAAATCCAGTGATAATTCATGTGAACATTAGCATGTTTATATTGGATACTATGAAACATCCATCTAGCCCACTCTCCTGTGTCCAGTAGTTGCCAGTAGCAGATTCAAAAAAAAAAAAAAAAACCAACCAAAGAAACCCGGGGCAACAAGAGGACAGTATTTCTCCTGGCATATCTTGCCATTCTCAGCATGGATTAGGGATTTACTGAGACAGACACTGCCCATTTAACAGCTCCTTAACATGCTGTCAGCACTTAGTGGTCCCAGTACAGCACTGACCTAAGATTTTGAAAAAAAATAGCCACAGTATCTCCAGAATCTCCTTCTGAAGTGTAATAACTATCTGATATTCTATTATTGCTATTTAATTTATGTTTAGGATTATTTCCCAAATATGCCTTATTTTGGATTCATTGAAATTCAGTTGCATCAGCACAGGGATGTGTGGTTACCTTCCTGTAACCTTCATTCACTGTTGATGTATCCCTATTCTTTGTTTCCCCAACTTTATACTCAGTGATTAAGTTATCTCTCTGTTCCTATCAGTTTTCCTGGTATAGAAATCAGACTTACTGATCCATAATGCCAAGAGTCTCTTCTGGAGCCCTTTTTAGAAACTGTTGGCACGTTTGCCTCCTCTCATGCTTCCAGGACTGGGTTAGAGTTAAGCAGTGAATAGCAGATCATAGTTCAACTACATACTGAGATCTTTTAGAGCTCTTGGGTGAATACTATCTGGTCCTAGAGATTTGCTACTGTTCATTTTATCCACAGGCTCTAAACACTCTTCAATTTACACTTTTCTTTGAGACAGTTCATCAAACTTCTTCTCTTCAAAAAAAGACTCCAGTGTTGGGCTCCCTCTATGCCCCCTGAGAGTGAACATTAATGCAAGGAATTCTCTGAGATTTTTCACTACTAAAGCTTTATTTTCATCAAGATCTCCTTTTGCACCTTCATCATCTATCAGCTCTACAAATTCTCTGGCAGACTTCTGGTTTCTTGATGTGTCTGAAGATGGCTTTACTATTAGTTTTTATGCCGTTAGCAAGTTGTTCCTCAAAACCTTTTTTGGCCTGCCAATGATTTTATATTTATGGTTTGCATTTAACTTACTTGTGTTTAGACTAGAAAGAATTTGCAGACAAGCTAAATGCCAAGATTATCCATGGAAGAAGAACTGGATCAGATTAGGAGCCTACTTTTTTATCTTGACAATGGCTAACCCCACTTATTTCAGAAAAAGGGGGGGGGAAAGGTAAAAAAAATCCAACAGTGTATGTTTTCAGAGGACCTACTCTAAGACATTCCAGTTGCTGGATTATTCCCTGAAGCATAAAATTTTATATCGCTAATATTTTTAAAACCAATCCTCATGTGAGCCTCTTCCATGAAGCATAAAATTTTACATCACTAGTATTTTTTAAATCCAATCCTTGTGTGTACTTGACACCTTGCTTTACAATATCTAGCAGCAGTGAGTTCCACAAAGTGTTTATTGTAGGAGAAAAAACATCTTTTCATTAAGTTGAAATTTACCAAATTTCAATATCACTCAATCTTTTTATTTCTTTTCTACTGTGAAAAAAAATGGTTAAATAGATCAGTCAGTTCCTATTCTTCATATCATTCTTTTGTCCTGGATTGTTTTGAGGTCAAGAGCTTTGTTTTGGAATAAAATATAAGAAATTGGGTGCAGTCAATATAGAATTTACTCAGGAAGGACTTCAACAAATTTTTGGACAGAAGGCTCATAAAATGAAAGGTTCCTGTCTCTACTGGAAGGAAGTTGAGGAAGGTAATCACAATAAAATTTGAAAAGGCCAGGTAAACTCCTTGGGAAAAAATTCTGAGAAGAAAAATCAAGTTTAGAAGAGTTGGCCATACATAAGAGAGACAAGATTAAAGGCATAGCAGTAAACTATTGTGAAACATAAGCAGTGCAGGACCAACATTGCTACATCTGAAAATCTTTAATGCAATCAAAAAATGAAGAATGAAAAAAAAAAAAAAAAAAAAAAAAAAAAAAAAAAAAAAAAAAAAAGAAAAGGACACATTGGTAAAGAAGGGAAGGGAAGAGAAAGGAAGGGGAAGGGAAAACAGAATGCTTGACATAAAAATGAAAAAAAAAAAAAAAAGAAAAAGGACATAGGACACTTCAGGCTTAATTTTGTTATATTGAACTGGATTATAAACCAATAATCTGTAAGCACATAGAAGATAAACATGGCATTTTCCAGACAAAATGATCTCAAGCCTATCTATTTTATTTCTCTGCAGAGTAGTTGGAATAAACTGGAAAAGATAATGATGATTTATGTTGACATTTGTAAAGATTTCTATGCTATCATATATGATGCTCCCAAGAAAATCAAGGGAATATGAACTAGATTAAATAAGTAAATTGTAGAGGAACAACTGGTTGAAAAACAATACTCAAAGAGAATATATCAATAGCACTCTATAAAACTGGGTGTCAAATTGAACCATGTATAGCATTTTTATGACCTGGATTAAGAACTGGAAAGCACAGTTAGAAATTTGGTGAATATCAAAACTGAGCGGGAGGATTACAGACACTTTGAAGAATAAAATAAAATAAAACATTAAAATCTGCAATTAATGAGATTAAACCCAAGGGGAAAAAGTAGAAGGTGATACATACAGAAAGGAGAAATCAAATATATAAATGCAAAATAGTCAATAACTAGAAAGAATGTTGTACTGCAGAAAACATCTTCAGCACCACAGACTGAATGTGAGGCAGAAACATGCTGTTGTTTCAAAAAGAGAAAATCCTAATCCAAGATGAAAAAAAAGGATTGGATAGGAGATTTGGGAGGTAATTATTCTGGTCTATCTACTACTGGTGGAATACTTTATCCAGTTTTGGGCACCATGCTTTAAGAAAAACTGAGCTTGGAGAGAGTCCAGGAGAGAGTGACAAGAGTGATTAGAGGTTTAGAAAGCATGGTGTATGAAGAAAGGTTGAAAGAATTTGGTTTGTTTAGTCTAGGAGAAAACAGACAGAGAGAGACATGGTAGCAGACTTTCACTATGTAAAAGTTTGTTACAAAAAGACTAAAATGGCTTGTTCTTCTTGTCCATTATAGATAGGTTCAGAAATAATTGGAAATATTTTCTGTAAAGAAGGTTTGGGTTATATATTAGATATGACTTTGTAACTGAGATTCTTAAACAATGGAGCACACAAATGAAGAAATCTGTACAATCCCAGCTGATGTTTTTTCATATCAAGTAAACCAAACATCTATGTACTGTTTAGGCCTGTTAGGTCTTCCGTCAGGGCAGGGGCAGGGTTAGATGGTCTCCTCACAACCCTACTTTTCCATTATCCACAGTTCCTTATGCTGAATCTTTTGTACCTATTACCTAGAAGCAGGAATGAAATGTGAGTAAACTAGCAAAACCCACTGTCTCTTATTATTCACTGGTTTTAAGATTTGACTCTCATTTTTGCTTATTCTAGAATAGCCACACACATTTTTTTAAGAACCATTCTATAATAGTTCTATCCTTACTCTAATAATAGTAATCAGCTGTCAGTAACCCTCTTCTCTACCTTCTGTCTTTGTTTTAAAATAAGATAACCACATCTGAACACAGTGTTCCAGCAGAGGATGTACTACTTGTTTGTATAATGACCTGATATACCTTGTTAAGGTAATTGTCTATCTTATTCTTTATTCAATCTTATATATTATTTCTTTCTTTGACCATTGTTGACACCGAGCTGACTTTTCCTAGGGTCCCAATTCATGTAGACTTGCGTGGTGCTCTAAACTCCTTATCTTTGTATGTGCTGGTTATTCTGAATGATGTTGTGTTATCTGAACATTCTGTCACATTGCTGTTCATGTTTTCTGCCCATCGTTCATATATATTAAGAAACAGTCCTAGTTTACAGTCTTTATGTTATTCAATCTTAATCCACTGCCAGGATAAAACTATCCCATTTATATCCCATTAATAAGCATTTATATGTTCCACACAGCAAATGCTTATAAAGTCAATCCGTAGCCTTTATTTTGTCTTAACCCCTTATATTGAGGGGTGCATGGTGCATGGTAAAAGTAACTCCACATCTGACTTGGCCACTGTTGAATGTCTTTAGTGGAAAGGAACAGAGTCTTAGTGAGGCTATTTTAGATGTCTACTTTAGATGACACAAATCAGTTGCTTGTTACACTCCACTGAAAATGAAGAGAGTCTGGCTGGCTCAGACGTGGAATTTCAATATGTTGGCCGGGTGAATTCTTCTAAAAATGTATGCAGATCTTGGAATAATCATAGTGTTTCATTGTGACTAAGAAGTATGTTTGGGAAAATATTAACTTCTAAGACTTCAGAGGCTGAAATTATTACATCTAGTAACTACTTCAGCCTGAGCACACATTATTCAGTATCACAGAATATCAAATAAATATGAGAAACTTATTTGTGGTGGAATCCACAAAAGGACTACAAAATCATTGCCTCTTTACATGTGTGACATAGCATGGACTTCCTCAGTATATGGCACACAAGGGGGTTGAATTGTCAAACCCAGAAAGCCATCAGTAGTGGAGTGTGCTCAGGGATCATCAGTTCTGTGTGAACTCTCAGATGCTGTTCATCATGAAGAGAAGATGAAACAGACAAAATGAAACTATCATCTTCTGCATAGGAGTGCTTGAGTACCAGAAGGGCATTGTGAGATTCTCAGCTGACACACTACATTAAAAAAGGCTTGATGACCATTTTCTAAGTCCAGAAAGATTATTCTTAATCAGAAGACAGTGGATGCTACACATAGCAGGAGACCTCGCTGAAGGGTGAAAACAGAGGTGGCCTATACTGAACACTCTCTGTGAGGACACTGGATTCTTTACAAATTGAGCACAAAACCCCAACAACAACAGCAAAATCTGGGAAACAAGACTCTGTAGATGAGGTCTAATGGAAGAGAAATATCACAGAATCATAAAATCATAGAATAGCCCAAGTTGGAAGGGACCTTGAAAGATCATCTGGTCCAACCTTTTGTGGGAAGGGAAAGCTAGATGAGGTGATATTTCCTTTACAAATGAGACAGGTTGTCTATCATTATGCCTGGGCAGATTTGCTGTGACATGTCAACAGCTTGGATGAGGCATGTGCTGTTGGCTGAGATAGGTAAAGGCCTACAAAAATCTCCTAACTATCCCAACCCATCTAGATTCAACTTCTCCATGTACGACTGCATGAGGAGGTCAAGCAAAGATACTACATGAGTAGATTGACAATATATGTCATATCACTTGAAAAAGTCCTTTAGTACCATCATGACCAACCTTGTTTCTGGACGCCCTTACCGCTGCCAGCACTGATAGTAATCTCACAAGTAAAAAGAAAGAGATAATTCTCCTTCTGGGCTTGCTCATGCCCTGAAAGTCAGTAATAAAAGTGACCAAACTGAAGCTATGCTTCAACCATGGTATAGAAGGTTTCTAGGCAACTTCTTATAGAGCAGTAAAGCTTTGTCTATGTTATTCACTTGAAAAGAGTCAACCACCTGAGACAGCTACAGGCAGAGATGTCACATTTTGGAAAATAAAACCAATGAAAGCCTACAACCTAAGATCACAGAGTTAGTATTGGTTGGAATGACTGGGTTTAGTTAGCCTAGATGTTTGTGGTCACCAAGCCTATAGGGATTATTGCACTGTTTTATGTTTAAAACTAAAACCCCAGGTTTTTCTCTGCATAATTATCACTGGCTGCAGAATCATCTCCTTGATGTTGAATCAAAAAACTTTACACAATAAAAACAGCTACCATATGTTCATCACTGTGATCTTTTAAAACATGCACCAGGTACGAGCTGATAAAAATACTCTTTTTTGAATCTTCAGGGAGCCTGAAATTTTATCTGTAACAGGTTTGGTTTATCTGGAACCAAACTGGTTCATTCAGTTGGATTGTCCATTGTACAACTTAAAGAAGTGCCACTACTGTTAACTCTTTAAGTGCTGATCAAGTGGAAGGATATTTCTGTGACTGGTTCACAACCCCAGCCTTCTACCAATTTTTATTTGTGTCTTTGTTTGTTCCTTAACATTCTCAAAATCCCATCTTTCATCTTTCCCTATCTCTGCCCAAGGCAACTTCCACAATACAGTTCTGTGCAGACTTCCCAAAATCTGTAGCACACTGAAGATGTCTGGTTAGAGTCAGATAAATGAGATGTCCCAACAGCAAATGAAGAAAACAGTAAGACATTTAAAATTTCATTTACATTTTAAAAAGTTTCTGTCTGTTTCCCTTAATTGGCCAAACTGTAACCATCATAACTGGTGAGCAGTAGCTCAGGCTGAAACAAGTGGAATCACTGAAACCAATGAGGAGGGATGTGGCTCTGCCATGGGTAAAGGTGTCACTGTCTGGTCCAGGCAATGCTGCCTAAATTAGAACTGGTTAGACACACACAGGGGTCTGTCATTGTATATCTCAGTGGCTGTTCAATGATTGTAACTACAAACCCCATCTTGGGTTGGGATTTATCTGTGGTAGATGTTACCATAGTGTCCTGGGTTGAGTGAATGGTGGGGCTTTTTTGGTGGCAGGGGAGGGGGCTGAAGGGGGAGCCCCCTGTGAGAAGCTTCTCAAAGCTCCCCCAGCTCCACGTCAGCTCCACCTCTGTTTGGAAAACTGAGCCAATCAGCTGCGCCTCTGCGATAACGTATTTAAGAAGGGACGTGGTGACGGGCAGTCGGACTTGTGAGGAGGAGTTGCTGCAGCTGCATGAACACCAAGGTCAGTGGAGGAACGGAGGAAGAAAGGAGGGGGAAGGTGTGCCGGAGCAGAGACCCCCCTGTATCCTGTGGTGAGAAGGCAGGGCGGCCCCCCCTGCCACCCATGAAGATCTACGGTGGAGCAGACATTGATTTATGGCCTGTGTTTGTTTTCACCTGGCTGAGCAAAGTGCTGTGCCTGAAGAAGGCCGGGGTCTTGTGTGAAAAAGTAGACCCTGCTGCTGCAACTCAGTGCTGGGAGGATTGCAGCATGCGGGGGTGTCCCACACCAGAGCAGCTCGGGAAGGGCTGCAGCCGTGGGAGAGAGACTCCTGTGGAGAACTGTATTCTGGGAGAAGGGGACCACGATGGAGCAGGGGGAATAAGTTCCAGAAGCTCCCCCCACTGAAGATGGAAGAAGTGGCAGCACTGACTGCACCCCCCATTCCCTGCCCCTGTGCCACTGGGGGGAGGAGGTAGAGATATCGGGAGCAGAGCTGAGCCCAGGAAGAAGGGAGGGGTGGGGGGAAGGTGTTCTCAAGATGTGGCAATGCTTCTCACTGTCCTACTCTGTTATGTGTTGTTAGTGTCTGTAATAAAAGTATGGGTTTTGTTCTTCCCCTAACGAGTCTGCCTTTTGCTCATGACCATCTGTGGTGGTTGGCTGTTAACCCATCTCAAACCACTGCACATAGTAAGGACAGGCCTTTAGTATAAACTACAGTATAATGCAAAGATAACCAAGCCAGCCTGGCTGCCAGAAGCAGTACAGGTATGTTAGCATATAGGCTCATGGTATGATAGGCACTAGTCATCCTTCCTGTTTAAAGCTGGCTCAGGTATCTCTTTAATGTACTGCTGTCTGCAGTGTGACATACCCTTAAAACAGTTTTTATTCCAGGAAAAGATTAGTATTATTAGCATGGTCACACAAACACTGTGGTAGAATAAGGAACTGACTCCTTAACTCTCAAGCTCTGGTGTTTAATTAAACTACCAGGCTGCTGTGTGCTCTTTGGGGAGCCTGGCAATGATGATGCACCCAGTACCAATTTGGCAGCCTACATCCAGGCTGCTTCCTGGTGTCTGGGCACAGACAGGGCACCTTCCCTGCCCAGCGCCGAGACCCCACCCTGAAAAGACACAGTCAGAATTCCTAGTCTCAATTCCAGGGCTCTGTACCTGGACTCTAGGCACCACAAGAGTGATTTCCAACCCTGGGTTAAAGGACTCTTACATCCAAAGAGACAGGGACCTTGATGTCAGCTAGTTGAACCGAAATCAGTCATGACACAAGCCATGCTAATGTAAAAACAAGTGAAGTATTTATGTATAAGATCTGAATGTAAGAAATGTTCATAAAACAGGTGTAGAGAAAAGAAAGGAACTATGCTTATTTTAAAGGCTTTTTTCATAGTCTGTTGACAAGTTGACAAGTAGTTTCTCGGCTTATTTTACCACATGGCTGTGAACTAGAACTTGTAAGAACTTTTTGTCCTTAATTTTGTAGTCACAGAACAAATTCTTTGTTTGCAGGAAGACACTTGCTTTAAAACCTAATTCCTATACCTTTGGTTCATTCACTGAGGAAATTCCCTTCCTTCAGGAGCAATTATATGAAAACTGAAGCAGAATGTCCTTGACAAAAGAGGTTTCCACTGCCATGTTTGTCCTTTACATTTCATATGAATCAAGAAATGTAACAATTGTACCTTATACAGGCAAATTAGTGTAGTAAATTCCACACCACCTCTGGTTTAAGACCAAATAAAGTAATGAACAAATTATTTCAGGTGAAAAAGAGTTAGGAAGTGTAACCTGCTCATCAAGGGGTACGTTGCAACAAACTGTCTTTCTTTGGACGCTATTAGAAAAGTTATATTCTGAAATTATTTCATATTTGCCTGCTATGTCTGCTATCACAAGGTTCTGTGAGAAACAGGAAATCTTTGAAGTAAGTTATTGACCTAATTTTCTGGAAAGTGCATGGATACACACCTAATTCCCTGGGAAAACATTAATTCCTTCAGAGTTCTTAATTTCCATACCTACAGTTCTGTATGGCTTCCTTCATTAATGTACTATTGAATAACAGGATAGTAATGTTGTTTGACATGTGCATTGATCCAGAATAGTTTTGAGACTATGAACCAAATCAAACTCCTGAAGTATCTATTGGACTAAGTATTTGATGGGAAATATTCTGAAATTCTGTAGAATCAGAAGGATTTCCACGTCTGAATATTTTCAACATGAGAGTTATTAGACTATAATTCCAAAGCAACATACACACAAAGACATTGTAAATCATTCCTTTTTCTTTAGACTCCACAAGGAGCATGCCAAAGCTCTTGCCTCATTTATGTTGAGATGAAAAACAATTAACAAACTGATGAGAAAGAACTTCTATATAAAAAAAAAAAAAGTATATATTAACATTGTGCCCTATAGCCAGTAGATTTTATAAATAGACAAAGAGATGATAATTAAAAACAAAGAAGATTTTTCACTAGAGTTGAACTTGTTTCTGACTTATGCCGCTTGGCTGAGAAATCCCCTCAACCCTGTCACTGTCCTTGCTGTGTTCACACACTGCAGAAATCACAGCGAACATGCTGCCAAAGCAGATTGTGGTGGTTTCTTTCCTCATCAAACTATAAAACTGTTGCATTTATCTGTACAAAAATGTTAGAGCTACTTTCAGTCTCCTGAAGAAACAGCACATTCCTCCAGTTTCCTTTGAGTATCATTATGCCAGAACATAGTAATGTCTGACTTAGTCAAATTGGCAGCCCCTGGGCCAGAGTAGAAATACAACTAATCAGGCTTTAAAAAACACAAGGTATGATATTGAATAGATCTCCCAGCATACCTGTGGGTTAAACAACAAGGCAGATAGTGGTTTGCTCTGAGGAAATGGCTAATGAGACAAGCAGCCCCTGCAAGATTTGTAGGCAGTTAAGCCATTTTATTTTAGACACCAACCTAAAATTGTTGCAGTTTGTGTCACTAGAGCACTTGGGAACACTGACATTCTAATAAACTCTTCCATTTCTGCTTTTTCTGGGGGTTATTAGATCTCTTGTGTGACATGCTTATATCTAAAAAGTCTTTAACACCAAGTTATAATTTATTGCAAAGAAGACTGTGGTTAGTACATGGGAATGTAACTCAAGAAATCTGCGTCCAGTTGCCAGTGCTGCACAGCTCTCCTGCTGCCCAGAGAGTCCAGAGCATGCATGGCTCCTTGCCAAGTCCAGTGCTTACCGGGACAGTCCAGCTAGCAGCTGGTCTTTCTGGTGTGCAGTGAGTGAAAAATAACAGACTGAGTCATCTGTTTGACACTTTGAGAGCTTGTCTTACAAGACGGGCAGACGTATCTCCAGCCTGTTGCAATAAATATTGGCTGATGGCTGATTGATTAGCAATCTGGTAGCAATTTCTAATGATCTTTCTACCCTCCAGCATTTTTGAGAAGGTCTCTAAATGTAGCTTTGCATTTTTCCCATCGTGGCTTACAGATGACTTTCCGTGAGTTAAGTAACAGAGCCCAATATTTCTACCTTCTGGTGGAAGTCCCATGCCAAATTTCATCCACTGCAACACTGAGAAATTTTGATGGTATATTCTGTGCCTTTGCAGGAGATGGAAAAAAATTGCTTGCCTCTTCTCTAGTTTCTGCAGGGTGATTGATAGCCTGATTAAACCAAGCTGACTCCATTTGGTTACAGAACTGAGGTTTTGTTACTGTGAAAAAAAAAATCCTGTTACAGTGCTTTGCAGTTTAAAAAAAAAAAAATCACGTGGATTTAGACAGAAATATCTGCCTCCATGGAGACAGAGCAATGTTCAGAGAGGATAAATGTTAGTTCTCAGTTTGAATATCACTTGCTACTTCCAGAAGTTCACGAGAGTAAGGTCCTCACAACACAGAGAACTGCATCTACATCCCTTGTGGTGAAAGCAACGGCAATACAGTTTTGGGAACTAAGATCTATTTCTGGTAGATATGAAACAAATCTGTAACTATTTTCAGTGAGGCTACATGCTAGATCTGTGCTTATAAAAGGCCTATTGAAATGTATAATAACTGCATATTTGAATAATGAAGTGATTACCTTTTGTTAGTGAGTTCACAATTTGAGGAGGTGGGTCCATATTTCAAGGGAATTTTCATAGGGACTGGGTTAATCAAAAGAAATAATTATAGCTAAGCAAACAATAAATACCACTTTATTTGAGATTTGGACATTAGTAATCATGGAGTGCAGATGGCAGATCTCCGGGTGAATTAAAAAGGTACTTTTGCTACATTTCTAGAACCTGTTCACATTTTCAGCATTTAATTTCCTCATGTACAACCAAAGAATTGGGGAATGCCTTTATATTTCCTCACAGGTTTCTATTTTATTGTCATAAGTTTTCCATTTCTTTTTGCCATTTACTTTGTGCATCCCAAGATTTATTGTAAAAGCATTTTCACAAACAGCATTGGTTTTTACTTGTTAGCAAAAATCTTTACTGAAGATTGCACATAAAGTATGCATTTGTTATTACCTAAGTGAATTGTATGAGTTTTATATCACTTCAGCAATTCTACCAAGCTGATGAGTGTAATGTAAATAACCCAGCAATTGTTTTTGTATTGTGCCAGTGGATAAGGACACTGCCCTAACCACTGCATTCTGATTTAACAAAGGTTATTTTTTTTTTAATAAGGCATACTAATCCTACTGTATTGGTAGCTCTGTCCCTTTTTTGAGTTGAGCTCTGCTATCCCACAAATTGGATGGAAATCTCATTAGTGGAGCTATAATGAGCTGGCAATGAAACCCCTTCAAGCTTGCGTGCTTACAGCCATTTGCTTGTTTGTCTTACTCTTCATCATGAGCCTGAAATTGCCCATTAAGATTGCAGTGAAGAGCAAGTCTGACTGAAGCTGTGATGCTGATGGAGCCACCAAACAGGCAGAAATCTGTCAAAATCAAAGGGGGCCATAGGGTATTACTTACAGGGAGACTGCACCTGTGTACATGTACATATGCTTGTTCATCCTGAGGTCAAACTACAGGGATGGGAAGAAGACAAATTTAAAAATAAGGATAGAATAGAGGGATTGAATTAGGAGAGGAAAGGGAGCAAGGACAGTGTTTTATCAGAACTTTTAAGTGTGATCCAGCAGCATATTACTGTACCTGAAATTAATAAAATGTCAATGAAAGGAACTTCTAGCGAGCTCTTGATGTAAAGTGCCATGAATGCCAGCATTAATGTCAGAATAGGGAGAGTCCCAAGATGGTTATGCAGATCCTTTGAATCAAAACTGTCTAAGTCTGACTTCATCACAGAAGAAGTGGAAACCCTGGTGAAACCATGTCCACTCAAATGGCAGGTGCTTCTGTTGCCTTCAAGAGAGACAATATTTTTTAAATTCCATATGCAGTATATTGAATACTTCAGAAAAACTGAAGTCCTGTTGTGATCACACACTATGATGAAGAGTCTCAGTTCATCATCTACAGAGAGAGACTAGATGACAAGCATAAGCTTTGAGAAAGATACAGTAGAATATTAAAATTGAATAGCTGAGTTTGTTACTGGCCTCATAGCCATCTACCCAAATTTCTGAAAAATATTTCTGCCCTCGAGGAAGAAACATCTCGTCTACAAATTATTCAGCTCCTGAATCACTGCAGCTTTCAAATCTGTATAGGACATGGTGGTTCAGGAGTAAATTCATGTGTGGATCAGGTGTTCCTGACCTGTGTTGGCTATTCATGTCACAGATGCAAAGTAGACTTTCCTTCTGCTGTCCAGTTCTTCAACATCGTTCCTTTTGTATCAGAACCCTCAAGGTAGATATCAGTTTTCAGACAACTGAAGTCAGATAACATCATTCTCCCACTTAGAAATCTACCATGCTAAATCTAAAGTACTGTTTATCTTGTGTGAAATCTGTTAGATAGAAAGAGAATTAGTGTACAGGAATATAATGAAAATGCACTACAGACCTTGTAGGCTCATTATAATTTAGTGAGTTTTGCAAATGAGTAAAAAAAGCAAAACCAAAAAAGACAATTTGAAGCCCAAGATGTTGTATTCAAGATGTGGGTATTTTTCTCAGTTATCTTTAATTATTTATTATAATATCGAATGGAATGTGTTCAGTAAAAATAATGAAGTCTTAATAAAAGGAAACTTTACTGCAACACTTCACTTTTAAATCTTTCTTAAATTGAAAAAGATGATAGAATGTTTGTTAATTACAGGTCATACATATCAGTGATTATAAATTAACTGCTTTCTTTTCTGCAAGTTTTGTTAATCATTAAATAGTGATTCAGCGAGTGTTGAATCCATATTGATTCCCCACAGATGGACCAAATCAAGAAGTCTGCAACTTCTACAATATTGTGTTACTTTACTGTGTTATGTGTCTCAAAGTAAACTCAGACTCAGCTACTTTATGCCATACTGTGCTCTCAGACAGTCGGTGTGTATGTGCATCAACAGATGTGTATGGCTTTAACTCTACCTGTATTAGCTAAACAGCATGTATGAAGGCACAGAACCACAACCAACTGTATAATTTTGTTCCAGTTGAAATAATTTCTTCTCAAGTTATATAAGAGACAGGACCATCTGATACTGATCCTGGAGAAGAGGAATGAGAATGTGATCAAATACATTGTACTGTTGAGATCACTGCTGATGTTAACAAAATTCACTCTGGTAATGATGTAGACTACACACACTAGCACTTGAAACAGTTGTAGAAGACTTATACTGAACACTATGATACAAAACTGGAAAAATCAGGAACACAACAGAGATCACATATGATCTCTTGGGCTGTGCTCCACACTAACATTGCTGCATCTCAGCTCTGTGAGGCAGATCCTGTCTGTTTGTGCAAATCCAAACTAACTGCTGAAGTCAATCCTGTTTTTCTGTCTATAAAGAAACATATAGTCCACCATGTGAAATGATGATGATAATGATTGATTTTCATTGATAGCTATATATTGTTTTTTTACTAGAAATGCAATACATGGATCAATGTATGCCCAGTGGGCAAATGAGTTTCACCATTGTGACAGCAACACAACACGAGTCAATCACAAAGGGATGTTGGTAAAGGCAACATCTTGATAATGGGACTATCTTTTTTATTGACCATTTACAGACATTTCCATACACTTTTTTCTTTTAGACAGCGGATATATTTTTTTTTTTTTTTAATGTGAACTGTGCTAAGGAGCTCCAAAGTCAGAGATTTATTTGTTTTGTTTGAGTAGCTAATAGAGTAACTCATCCCATTTTGCCCTGGGTTACTCCACCATCTTCTGCATATTTTGTCCACATCATGTAATGATAACTATTCTTGGACTATGTGAAGTTGCATTCAGCCTCACACAACATCCTTAACACACAGACAGTGGGTCAGGGCAGTAGATTTTGCCAACTGAGAACAGATATCAATTTTAATGATTTTTTGTGGAAGTAAGAAGGTGTCACCTTTGAACAATGTGCCGCAGACCTTTCAATCAGCATTGGTTTTATGTGGATATTTTATCCTTGTGATATTCTTTTGTTTATCCTCTATTTTCTTGGAACAATTAAGTTTCCATTTTTTTTTTTTTTTGTGTGTGTGGTTGTTTTCTTTATTTTGGTATCACATTCTAATGGATTGGTGTCATTATTTATTAATTGGCTATGTTTTTTCTCCAGCTAAAAAACAGATCTTTAGGGTCAGAGTGTAGTTAAAATGTGAAAGATGTCAGGGAAAGAAACAGGCAGGTTCCCAGAGACTCTAGCTGCTGATGGAAATGTTCAGATCATTGTTCAAGTCGTTGAGAGGTTGTCTAGGAGTTATAGACTGAGTCACAGAAGTTGCAAAAATCTGTACTCCTCTGATCATTCTCCTTCCTGTCCTTTTCAGTGCTCTCCTGAAGGCTTATATTCAAAGTGGTTGTGCTGAAATATTGGAATTGTATTTCCCTTTCTGTATTGTGTTAAGCTTGTGGGCAGACAGTATTGATAATGGTGATGATGATCTTGAAGTCTCCGGAATCCATTTTTCTGTCTTTTACTGATCTATCCAGATACAAGATCCCAAAGGTTCTTCCCTTTTTCTTTCATCTGCAAGTAGATCAGGCTTCTGATCTCATTGTTTGTGATGTCTAGAAGGGGAATATTGGCCACACAGATCATAGTGAAGGGCAATGTTGATGCTATCTGTGGTTTACACATTGTGCCAAATGTATTATGGCATTATGTTTTATAGCCTTTCACGTGTGTTATCCCTCCTCCCTTTGTGTGTGAAGAGGCAGTATGCAACTGCAGCCAGGACTGCATTGAATGATTTTAGCTAAGCTATCTTATTCCAAAGAGTCTTTATTGACATTTTAACGTCTCTTCACCTATTTCCTGTATCAGGGCCTCCTGCCTCTAAAACTGTTTTTCTTCCCACGATTGGATTTCTTTCCTGTGATTTTCACAATTACTCCTTTACCCAATAACTTTAAAGATTGCCTGAGAAATAACTCTCTAAACACAAGTTTTTCAGCCCTCTTCCAGCTTTGCTCCTAAGTATGTTTAATATCTCAGCATCTGGTTTTGGATGTAATGCTTTTTATAGAGTAAGTCACTTTTTTGGTTCCAACTGCCTTGGTTTTGTTAAAGTAATTCCTTGCAATATATAGTCAGGATAAGGCATGGAATTATTTGAAGAAGAGAGGCTGTTTCTTCTAATTTGGCATTTAAGAAGGCAGTTTTCTTTGAGGGATAACAGTTGAATGTCTTCCTCTGGTGTTAAATGTAAATCATTTCTTGCAACTTGTCTAAGCTGCATGATTTTTGGAAAGATTTAATGATCTTCATAAGGTTAGGATAATTTTACCTGACCTAGTAATCATCTGAGTTTATTTATATATGGGGTGATTATTAGTAATGTTTTGCAAGTGGCATTGAATTTCTATTCAAATTTTCCTTTGAAAGCTGAATAATGGCAAGTTGTAAATTATGAAATTGGGGTGATAACAAGTCCCTCAGAAAACATCCCCTGGGGTTATGGATCAGGTATAAATTGCAACCTTGGAAGGCAAGATCTGTCTTCAAGATGTTTTTATTTAAATTTGCAAGAATTATGTTATTGTAGTGCTATACATACTTAATGCTTTCTTTATTCATGTATGAAGGACAAAATCAAAGTCTCATAGTCTTTGCATATTTTTCTGAGATTTTCTGGCTTTGGCAGTCATCATAACCAACAGGTCAATCAGAAATCGATCCCCAAAAGTACTAGTACTTCTGCATCCTTTCCATTCCCATGTGAAATTTGCATTGGTAACCACACTGTAGTAGATTTGTTCTGATACTATCAATGTTAGCAGTTTGCACATGGTTGAGAGACACGTGATTATTTAGGAGTTGGGAACTGCTTGATGGCTGGTGCCTTTGTTTTCTATAATTAACACAACTCTGACATGCATCTTAATGATTTCTCCTGAGACAACTGTCTGGAGTTTTGTGCTAAAAAATACAAAATACTTGGGTGCAAAAATACAAAATACCGAAGCCAAAAACTATGGATAACATCTGGTCCTGCCATTTTTTTTTCTAAAGAGATCTCTTGACCATTTCCACTGATAATTTTAGTTTTCTTTGTTGTTAAACCTCTGTTCCAGCATCTTTAATCCATCTGGTATTGCCTTGCTGTTTAATAAATTTGTTTGAGATTTTGTTGCACAACTTCATGGACTCTGGAAAGTTTATAGAGATTCCTCCTAATAGAGTCTTTTGTTTGAAGTTGAATGACTTTACTGTCTGCATCCGTCCTTTGTGATATTTTATCATTTCATATCTTTTAGCCTGCAGATAAGGAGGGCATGGGTCACTTGCTCACTCTTGGATAAATGATAAATATTAATAATAATCTGTGTATAATGAATTTGGATAAAGATAAAAAGAGAATATCTTTTCTGGCTTGGCAACACTAAAAGATAGGTTTTGGGCCACTGAAGATTTTTTTATGCACTTGAAAAGTAAAAAATTACTTGTTTCCCAAGACTGTGATTCACCTTGCTCACTAGAAATGCGGGAGGGGTTTAGTGGTTTTCCTCTTCCTACAAATGTTACCTTCATCTTAGCTGAATTTATCTCTGTACAATTTTCTTTTGGGTTGGTTTTATTTTGGGTTTGGTTTTTTTTTTTTTTTTTTTTGGTCATTCTTCTTCAGGTACTCTGCTGGATAAATACTAATATCTGGATTCTTTTTGTTGAAGAAGAGATGTTCTTGGGTATAATCCACAGGCTGGAAGTTTGGCCATCTTACCAGTTTTACACAGGAATTGAGTAAGAAAGGTTAAAAGATTAAAACCTCAAGAATGAATAACAATTACCTATTGTTATCTCTGGAGTCTTACAGAGAATCCAGAGTAAAGTCAGTATAGCATTCATTTATTCACAGAGAGAGAAGCATCAGAACTTTGTGATCCATGGTAGCAAAAGCAATTAATAAAAAAGACAATATTAACATCTGCTTTGATCAGTAATGTTTGTGACACCTCGATCATGACTATAAGATTAGTTATCATTACAGCTAGAGACATCTTTTCCTCATTTCAATAGTCTGCCTGGAAAGATCTGAAATACGGATAAAAAGAAATCATATGCCAAAGGAATGGGATCATCATTACTTTTCAAAATGAGCATGGCCAAGTACCAAAGGTAAAAGCTGTAGTGATTATTTTATGAATTTATTTTAATTGGCAATAAATTAAATTTATTTCCCCCAATTCCAGTCCCATTTTGCCCGTGACAATAAATGGTAAGTGTCTTTATTTCAGCCCACAAGGCTTCTCAGCCTGTTTTCTCTCCTACTCCACTGTGGTTTGACAGCCAAAGTTAACTCACCACATTTCATCACGGACTGGTTTATTGTCCTGTTTACCAAGGCTCATGCCATAGGTTCATCTTTCCATTCTTGTTTGGTGAGTGTGATTTGAGGAGAAACCACTGATTTTGTCCAAGGGTGACATTACAGAAAGGTCTCAGAGCATGCAGGCTGGATTCCCTTTGGAGGAAACTAACAAGAAGAAGCTCTAAAAGGGCTATTCCTGGTATGGTCCAGCCACTGAAGTGTGTTCTGGCCACAGGAAAGGCTGGAATTAAGTCACTGTGAAACATTCAATGGACACTGCGTCTGAAAAAAAGCTTCTGTTATACAGATCCATTCCCGTAGTGATACTTGCTAATGTTGAAAAAGCAAATGGCCTCACTGAAGATGACTTTCATTAATGGACTAATTAAGTAAAAGACAAGATGAATTTGCTTTGGTGTTTCATAATTTCTGGCTGTATCTACAGTGCTGTAGGAACGGTTACTGACCTACAGACCAAATGGAACAAAATATCTCTCACACTCATCTAGGCCAGCTGGCCCCCAGACATGATATGCCACATAGCCCAGATATTTTCAGACCATAGACACCTCTCTGAAATATATTTTAAAATATAATTTTATTTTCAGTTTGAAGTGACTAAGATGTGTCCCTTCTGTCATGGCCTATGACATGGTGTTTATAGCAGCATGCTGAGGATATGTTGCATACTGTGGGCAGTGGCAAGACATGAAGCAGGCAGGGTACCTGTAGGTGTAAAGTTTGCAGATGCAGACTTGAACTTCAGTACAGTCTCCATTCATCTTAGAGCAAACAACACAAAAGACCACATATGAGTTTCACCTCAAAAGGAAATAATTGGGAGAATAATGCTTAGAAGCACATCAGAGTATGTGTAGTTTGGACAACCGGTGAAGCAGAACCTGAGAGAAATAAACAGATGAGCTGAGAGAGTAGATGCACCTTCTTCTGAACAGTAGACCACTGCCCAGGAAGAGAGTATGTAGTTTCTACCTAGATATCAAAGGTAGGTAAGTAGCATATACATTTTAGTTTTAGGTAGTTCTGCAAGGAGCAAGGAGTTGGACTTGATGGTCCTTATTCCATAGATTCATACTGAGATTAAATTCTGTATAGTTATTACATGTATGGTGTTCTCCCTTGATGTAACTAAGTGCTTATCACGGAGGGAATTACAAAGAAGTATCACTATCCGTCCTTTCAAGCCTGGTTCATTTTACTCCCTGTTAAGTAAAGCAGTCTAAATTTTCAATGTTCCCTTCAAGAACAACCTTGGTCTATAAGTAGACAAAGACAGTCAGAGTAAACAGACAGATCTAATGTCACCTTCTGGAATTCCTCAGCTAGGCAGGATTTAAACAGGAATTAAAGTATAGGAGAAGGAAGATGTCTCCAAAACTCTGTGTACCGTAACTCTTGCCAAGACCAATTTTTAAGACTTTTACTGATGACATTCAAGTTCAGACTCAGCGAAGTGTCTCTGAACTTCCCATTAAACATGGGCCCTTGGTCTTCATCTTTTTCTGTTAATTAGTCTTAGTCTCTGAAGAATTATGATGTCTTGTGATGCCAGCACAGCTCTGAAAGGTCTAAGTTTGTCAGTTAGTATCGCTATCTCCTGTTTGCAGGGTTTTATCAAGCCTCCAACACACTCATCTCAGGGAAGGATAGCATCCTTCATCAGGATGTTCTGGAATTCATGTCCCTCGGTGTCCTGCTATTTGGTTATTTTTAAAGTGTTTGAATGAAAAGAATTAATCACTCACACTTTTACAAGTTTATAAAAAATATTGCTCCTTTACCAGGAATATTATTAAGTATTACGTCACAAGTGGTACGAGTGACTCCAGGAACAAAACTTCAGATTCAGGATAGGATTGCCAAGGTGCATGAATCGTTTACTTACTTAAGTTCAGAGCAAATGCACAAAGCAAATCCCAGAGAATTAATCATTTTAATAGAAAGTATATGAAGTGCAGCGGTTGGCAGCTGGGGTTTTTTGTTTGTATTAGTTGGTTTTATACAGGATTTTATTTTTTTGGGCAGGAGGCAGTGAGGATTTATGGATGTTTCAATTTGCAGTGGAAGTCTTGAAAGAAAATCTTTGTTCTTATTATTCCTGAAGTTTATTTCAATTTAGAGTTATTTACTTCAGCATAATGGGCTGATGTTTTCATACTTTCATTATTTAGGTTACAAATAATGTTTGCTGTATATGCTGTGAGGGCTTATATTTAGTTTTAGACAAATGCACCAGCCTTGGAGAACTGAACTTGCTCAATACACAGAACAATTTACTGAAAGAACCACCAGTGAAACCCTAGTGGTTTGGCTATGGTTCTTCAGGTCTAAATTGCAAGTTACCCTAATTTTCAGTTGAACTCATACAAAAAATAATTTTTTCAAGGTCAGAATTTGACCATATTATAGGAAAGATGTTTATTATTATTGTTGTACATTTGGAACACTAGTATCAGGTTCACTTTTATTTGATTGTACAAAGTGAGGAAAATTCAGGTCATTATATGGATAAAATCAGCCCCAAAGGCATTTCTAGCATTAGCAGTAAAGACAAAGATACTTTGAAAGCCAACGCCACCAATTATTGAGCAATATAAAAAGAAAAGTTTTTTCAGGGCACATTCATAAGGAGAGTGGAAATGAGCTGTAATATAAAATGGACTGTAATCTGGGATGATAATCTACCATGTACATAGCATCTCCTTTGCTGTTTTTTCTGCACTGACAGTCCAGGAGTATGTTAAATCCTGGCAGATAGGAATGGCGAGAGGAGGAGGAAGAGGCAGGCCAGATGTTGTCTTAAAGCAGCAGGAATGATTTAATTATTGACTGTTGAACACAATAAAATAGTAAAGCAAGAATATTTGCACTTTTGGCTGAATATTTTTATTGGGTTTTGCTGATAAATAGAAAGCAAAAGGACATATAATAGGGAATTAAAGAAAAAAAAAAAAACAATATAGACTCTTATATCTTAAAATAAGAGGTTGAATTCTAAGTACAGAATCGGGTTATATACAAAAAATTGAGTATCATAAGACTGAAGGACTACCAAACTGTGTAAAATCCAGAATTACAACACTGACATTTGTGTAGTTACATGAATAGTTGAAAATTTTATCAGGTTTTAGGGTCTATTTTTGTTTCATTCAGTTTACTGCTCTCCTAAGAAATGATACATTCTCTGGTGGCATAAGCGAGTGAAGATGAAGGAACTGTTCCATTTATGTCAGTAGAAAGTTTGTGCCATTGCATTTCATGTAACATGATTTTATTCTTGGAACTGATTTCTGTAAATCATATATTTTGCTCTTTGAGCTTGATGATTACACTCTGTAGCTGATTAACCGAAGGTTGTTTTAAAAATTTGCATTTTCTGGAGCATAAAATCTGTGAAAATTTTGCCCAATATATATGTCAATTTGTGTTACTTCTACAAAGCTAAAATGTATCTATCTTTCCAAATCATATTATTTGAGTGTATTGAATGTACCAAAGTGATAAAAAAGATCAGGAAGCAAAAACTGATCATTGCCAATGAGCAGTAAGTGCTTAGAGAGGCATTGAAGTATGGTATTTCTAGACAAAACGGGTAATATTTTCTGTGTCTTCTCACAGTTTGTCTTCATGCTTTAACACATTGCATGTTATAATGTAATCTATGAGATAGAAACAATACCAGGACTTCTAATTAAATTAAAAGTAATTACCTGTTGTGTAGATATGGCTTTCAATTGAGCAGCTGCAAGTTGATATTTTGTCATCCTCAGTTTATCTTTATGCACATACGTGATTCTTTGTATCAGTTATTAATGACGTTTTCTCAGTAGTCATGAAGTGTTGTGGAAAACAGAAGAGGAAAAAGATGAATGAAAAAAAGCGTTATAGGAAATGCAGACAGTGAATGAGTACATTTGCTACTGTATGTCTTTAGCTGGGATGCTGGTTCCTTGTTCACAAATTTTCTGTTATATCTCAGAGAAGGATGAATGAAATATCAGATCAAAATATCAGATCATGCCTTTTTTTTTTTTTTTTCCCCTCGTGTTTTTGGAGGCTAGCAGCAAATTTTAAAAACAGAGAATCTGGCATATTAAGCACAAGAACTTAGTTCTTTATATTTATTAAGGCCTTCTATCCTGCTATGGCAATGTCAAAATATCCTACAATGAATGTAAATAGAATGTATTTGTTTAATATATAGATATAATGCTTTAACACACCTTTAAAGAGCTTTTACATGAGGAGACGGAGAGGAGAGGAGAGGAGAGGAGAGGAGAGGAGAGGAGAGGAGAGGAGAGGAGAGGAGAGGAGAGGAGAGGAGAGGAGAGGAGAGGAGAGGAGAGGAGAGGAGAGGAGAGGAGAGGAGAGGAGAGGAGAGGAGAGGAGAGGAGAGGAGAGGAGAGGAGAGGAGAGGAGAGGAGAGGAGAGGAGAGGAGAGGAGAGGAGAGGAGAGGAGAGGAGAGGACCCAAAAGCAGGGGTTTTTAACAATGTAATAGATTTTCTGTTTTTAGAAGAAAAAGTTTCTGGCTTTTAAGCAGACTTTTATGTGACAGCGAAAGAAATATTCATTATAGAAAAATATCGCACTAGAGTATTATTCAGACTGATTTAGTGTCTTTTCCAGCTGCATGGTCCTCCTATAACAATGGGATACAATATTATGCAGCTGCTTAAGAGTGTGTGCAGGGCGATGTCCATTTGAGTGACTGTTATCTTGCTGGCATAAGCCTGCTACCAAACAGGAGCAATTATTCCCAATGCAGCCAAATTAAATTTTCATAACTACGAAGCTGCATTTTACCTTGAGGCACTACCTGATGCCCATTTCTTCATTCCTCATTCCTTAATCCTCTATATTAAATCTAAACAAATCAATGTTTACTAACATTAATATTTTAACATACAGTACTTGCTCTGCCTTCTGACATCTCATGCCTTTATTAGTAGTGTGGTGGAGGCTTTCTGCAGTGAACAGGAAAAGTCCCTTTTTTTGTTTTCCATTCTTGTTAACTGGTTTATTTCTTCATCTGCAAATGTGCACATATAGGCATTTATTTTTCTGCCACTTAAGTCATCAAAAATTCCTAAGTAATAAGAGAAAACAAATCATCATTTCACCACTGAACAATGATCATATTATGAAAAGACTAAGGGAGCATTAAAAAAAAAAACCTGCTTCAATTCCTGCATTAACCAAGTGAACCAAATGGGTTCACTTCCCTTTAAAGAGCCATCAGTCACTTAGTCCCCAGAATTACCAGTACAGGCCCATACATCTTTAACAAAACACCCCTCTGCCTAGAGGCTGAAGGTGAGGACCTCACAAAACATCAAGAGTGAAGCACCTCTGCTGCTTGTGAAGCTGCTTCCCAGATACAGTAAACCTGCAACTTTCCTCACAGCTGCAGCACCCTGATTCCCACACTGCAGTTCTTTCATATTCCTATTAGATGCCTGACAAATACCTAATTATAGTATTTGATTGGCTATTCAGTTCCTGGAACTACTGTTCATCTGTATGTGATACAAAGCAAATTAATGGACAGGAACACAAATCAATTAAAAAAATAATTAAAATGGTATTCTATTTCCTTTCCTCCTTCCCTTACTCCCATCCTTCCCACTCATTTTGTGATTTTTCTGTCTATATCTGTACCATAAGTCCCCTGGCATTATTTCTCTGTCCCCAGTGAAGTTTGAAACTCCTTTCAATTTAGTATCAGCAAATGTAATTACAGGCTAGTTACTTTCACTTCCAACTCATTAATGAAAATGTTAAATAAGACTGGACCTAAAATACCTTCCTAGAAATCCACCAGATAGTGCTTTCAATTTCTATAACATGGTCAGTCTCTCTTTTCCCAGAAAGACTTTTCAGAAAATACCAACATCACCTCTTTACTTAGTTGGTGGGAGTTCCTGGGTAGTCATCCAGTCTCCTCCAGGACTAGGTATAATCTCTCCCATCCCCTTGAGTTTCTTGCCAGCACATAAACTAGCAAAGCAAGGCTTGAAAACTGAGCAAGGCTTGAAAACACATCTACTGTTAGTTTAAGGGTTTACACCCTCTACTGAAGATGAGGAGATGGGGATAGAAAGAAAATCACCTTTATTTAAGGCTTTATAACACTAGCACAGTTTTACCTATGGCTAGGACTAAAAACTTGAAAGTAGAATTCAGTAGGCTGTGTCCAACAGCCATGGGAGAAAAAAAGGCAGATAGTATGGAAGCTGATAATTACCAAACTAACATCAGCAGACACATTTGCTCTGCCTTTTTATTAGAAAAAGTTAAATCCTGATATATAGTTCATTCATTGTGTTTTCTGGCACACACTGGATGTTTGTATGCCTGCTGGGCTGGAATCCCGATGCTGGAAAAAAATAAAATAAAGCATGCTGCAATTTCTAGCTGGCTACTGGGCTCTTCTCTGCACTTAGCTTCAAAGATTTTTTAAAATATATTTTTCTGCACCACAGCTCAGAGTTGCTAAATCCAGAAATTGAAACATTCTGGGAACCAAATCATTTGGGGGCAAATCAAAGCTCTTGGACTGTTGCCCTAGGATTTGAAGATAACAGTTAATAGTAAAAAATGTTCAATATTTTTAAGGAAATCCCAATTATAGAAGGCTGCACCATTCAAATCATTGATTCAGGAGTAGAATGAATGCTGCATGTCTAACAGAGGAGGAAAAACATGCCTGTTTTGTCAAGGCAAGAATTAGTGATGACAAAAGGAAACCCCTTATATTTTACATCTTTTATGCATCTATATTTACATGTTGGTAACAGTTGCTTGTGAATACAAAAATGAAGCTTATTTAGGCATTCAGGTCAGTGTCTATAATACGTCTGACAACAACTACAGATCCTTATCCAAGTTATGTAATTTATTTTTAAAGTATTAGTGGTGTTTTCCCAATGGAAAGAATAAAGATTAGGGGCAGGAAGAGTTTAAATCATGATGTTAAGTCTCCTTTCCCTGCTCCACTGGAATTCCCTAATACTTGAATTGTGTAATGATATTTTAAAGCATAGCTTAGTTTATGCATAAGTTTGCAGAGGTTGTAGTTATATTGTCACTATCATCTGACATAAATGTGTGCCTGGTGTGAAAGGGATGCACAAGACACAATGACTCGGAGCTAATGAGGTTAGTTTTCAGGTTAGTTCCCAACAGTAGCCAGCTCTCTGAAAAGCTCTGCGAATGCTAGTGCCAGCACAGTGAAGTTAGCAAAAATGAGTAGCTGAGGATGGAGGGAAGGACCTTAATGGAAATGTGAATTTACATCAGACTATAATGACTATAAAACTATGGTCAGAGATAAGCAAAACTGACAAAAATAGACCTTTAAAACATTTCCATATGCTCCCAATCCCAAAGCTACAGCAACCTCAGGATTTACAAAGATAGCAATTGTGTAGCCTGAAGGCCCTGTCTTTTTAGGCAGATTACTAGTGATCCACAGGGAATGGTCTGTAGTCAAGGTCAATAGAAACATTGGGCAAAGCTGACCAGAGAGCCTGACAAATTGGAAAAGCATAAGGCTGCAAAGCACCCTGAGGGTTCTGCCAACTAGAGCCTCTCTATCATGATCATTTGTATAGTAGAAGCCATGTACAGCAAATTCCTCAAAATATTTTTATAATGTGACAATTCAGACTTAATTCATTATAATATATGAAAAATTATACTATAGTCAGTCCAGGAGCACCTGGGTTTAGAGATCATGTGCTTTTGAACATTAGGAGTGCTGTATAACAGGCACCCATGCAGTAAGGATGCAGAAACAATGATGATGTACAGATATGCTTGAAGTGTGCATATCAAACAATAGCAGCATGATGTTTTGCATATGGGACTTAAAGATGTTAAATTTTGTCCTGGCTTGAGTGAGTGGTGGAGTTTTTTGGTGGCAGGGGAGGGGGCTATCGGGGCGGCCCCCTGTGAGAAGCTTCTCGAAGCTCCCCCAGCTCCAAGTCAGCTCCACTTCTGTTTGGGAAATTGAGCCAATCAGCTGCGCCTCTGCGATAACATATTTAAGAAGGGACGTGGTGACGGGCAGTCGGACTTGTGAGGAGGAGCTGCTGCAGCTGCATGAACACCAAGGTCAGTGGAGGAACGGAGGAAGAAAGGAGGGGGGAGGTGTGCTGGAGCAGAGACCCCCCTGTATCCTGTGGTGAGACGGCAGGGCGGCCCCCCCCTGCCACCCATGAAGATCTGCGGTGGAGCAGACATTGATTTACAGCCTGTTGTTCCTGCTCGGATTATCAAGGTTCTGTGCCCGAAGAAGGCCGGGGTCTCATGGAAAAAGGTAGCCCCGCTGCTGTAATTCAGTGCTGGGAGGATTGCAGCATGCGGGGGAGTCCCACACCGGAGCAGCTCAGGAAGGGCTGCAGCCGTGGGAGAGAATCCAGTCGGAGGAAGTTAGTGACCCATGACGGAGCAGTGTGGGGAACGCTGCGGCCCATGGGAGGAATTCAAGTCAGAGAAAGTTTTTGGAGGACTGTCTCCTGTGAGAGGGGGACCACGATGGAGCAGGGGGTAACAAGTTTTGGACACTCCCCTCACCGAAGATGAAGGAAGTGGCAGCACTGACTGCACCCCCCATTCCCTGCCCCTGCGCCACTGGGGGAGGAGGTAGAGATATCGGGAGCAGAGCTGAGCCCGGGAAGAAGGGAGGGGTGGGGGGAAGGTGTTCTCAAGATGTGGCAATGCTTCTCACTGTCCTACTCTGTTATGTGTTGTTAGTGTCTGTAATAAATGTATGGTTTTTTTTCTTCCCCTAACGAGTCTGCCTTTTGCTCATGATCATAAAAGGGGGATTTTCCCCCATCCCAGTCCTATCTTGAACCCCAAGCCTGGCTCTCTGTCCCTTCTCATTGCCGGAGGGGAAGGGAGAGAGAGGTGCTGCATTGTGGTTGGCTGTCAATCAGGCCTAAACCACGACAAATTTAGAAGAGCAGCACGTCTTCACAGTAACTGACTATATGCATTATAAAGCAAAAGAAAATACTTCCACCCATCTGACTTCTTAATACTTATATTTAAATGGTAAATCTGTCTATTTTTTCCAACATCTTTATTAAATGCATTATTCACCTCATCTGTGATTTGTTAGCTTCAAATACATACTCATACTCAGTTATCTAATGTTAGGCACGTGACTACAGTGTCTAAATTAGGGGTAGAGATGCCCTTGACACTCCATGAAGTCAGAGAAGAGGGTGAGATGTTTCCAGAGGGTGATTTAGGACTTTGGTGCCTCCATTTCTCCAGTGACTACAGAGACCTTAGATTGATTATAATTTCAGCAGCTTTAGTGAAACTCATGGGAGTTGACATGAACCCTAGTAACAAGGATGGACGTCAGTCACATTTGTCTCTCTGTAGACCTCACAGAGTGTCCAATGACAATGGTCAAAACCTGCACCAGAGTCCTCATTCTAGAGTTTGTTTCATTACTTTCCTAGTATCACCTTTCCATAGAAAGTTTTTTTATTCATCCCAGCAGGAGATAGAGTTTGCAAAATACTTTCTCAATGAAGATGTAGCCCACAGCACAACTTTTCTGCACATCCTGGTAATTGCCTGGAAATTATTTGTGTCTTATTGTTCTTTTCCCTTGAAAAGTAAAGGCCAAGGAGAGATCTCTTCCTTCTCTACAGATGCATCTGAGACAGCATCAGACGAATTAACCACATAATTTGAATCAGATAAACAATACTTTGGCAGTGCTGTGCCTGTCTAAATGGCAGATTGACCGGGCAATTAACTTGGGAAGGCACGTGCCACGACACAGCCAGAGCCAACCAGGGATGGCAGCTGCCCTGCATGGGGATCCCAACTCAGCACTTCAGGGCACTGTTTAGACAAAGCTGTTGCTGCTGACAGCTAATGGAGAGTCTCTTCACACTCAGGAAATAAGGTTAGTTAGTGCATTCATTGCTCTGGCTTTGTTGTTTGCTTGCCAAGCAAAACAAGAGCTACAGCTACAGAATGTTTGCAGCAGCAGGATAGGAAAATCTCCTTTCCCAGAATTTTTTTTTTCATTTCCCAGCATGTTGACATGGCTCACTTCCTCTTCAGAAAAGTAATATCTTGGAAGTATGACCCAGTTATTATGAAATAACAAGTAATGGATTACAGGTTCACAGTTTAGATTGTTAAAAACCTTCCTGACAAGATATTTTTGTTTCAGAAAGCAAAAGATTTTACTGATGACAGAACATTCCACAGAAAATTACTGTGTTTGGTGGATTTTCCATTGGGGGTAGAATATTCTATTCTGGTAAACAGTAGACTTCACATACTACCACAGTGTATTTCTGTGTCTTCTGTGTCTTTACCATGATTCAGCTGAACTAGGTTTAATCCTCTGCAGTGTATCATGGTATCCTGCAGTCCGGGTGGATGTAATATATAAAAAGAACTTTAATGGGTTATTTTTTCTGGAATTTACTTCCATACCAAACCATCTCTCTTGCACCATGCTATATTAAGTGCTGTGTTCGATTTTGTTTAATTGTCAGTAGCAGCTCTGCATTTTCTAAATGTTTCAAAGATGGTTAGGACATTTGTTTTTTAAAAACAGTAAGACATGCATGTGAAGACAGATTTTTTAAAAGTGTTTACTGGCTTGACTCAGCTCTCTTTGATAAGGATAATACTAAGGCGGTTCCAAACATTTTTCACAGTCCCAAATATTATGTAGTGAACCTAAGATGCACAGCAATACTCATGTTTCCCACTCAGTATTACCTACTTTTGTTTCTTCTCACATTAATTTGCCTTTGGGAGACTGATCATGGTTTATTTTTTGTCAGTTTGCTGTTGTCTTCAGTGCTGAAAGATCTGCTAGTGCTGCAAGACTATGACTTTAAGCATTAGAGATATTGTCCTTCTGGTGATAAGCTTGCTGTAAGTTGTGCCCTTTACTCGTGTTTTTCCTAGATGAGTTATGCTGGTAAAATTCTCTTCTGATATCCGAAAGTCATTGCAGTACCCCCTCCACTGTTTAATTTGATCCATGTTTTTAGAATATCTTCCCTGTCTTGTGAAAACCCTAAACCTATGTTTTGTGAATCAGAAATTATTTCAAGAATACTAGTTTTGCATATTAGTTTAAGAAACAGTAAAAAACATGATTTCATAATATCCTGAACTCAGTCTTTTCAGAATCACATCTGTATATAGTCTTGATGTTTTCTACCTAAAAAGCAAAAGTATTCCCTGGGAAATCATTTCAGAAGTTTAAATCATATGCAAGAAAACTTAAACTGGACATTCAAGACTGGTATCTGGAGTTATAAGTATTTCTTTCGGGATTCCTGACACCTATTTAGTACACTGCACTCCTAAACATTCTAAATTACATCAGCTAATAAGTGCCCCAGGTGTGAACAGTACTTCAATTCTGATTCCAGAAAAACTATCTGGTGTTTATTCTATTTAGCATTTCAACTTGAACTGTTTCTAGATGTGTCAACTTTAGTAGTTCCAGCATCATAATTCTAGTTCATAATGTGCTCAGAGAGAGACCTGTTCAGTATTTGCAAAAAAGAGTGTGCACATGAAGATTAAAATGTGCATGATTTTTCTTATCACAAAACATCATGATTACTCTTCCCTTGAGAGAAAGAAATGATATACAAATAAATATTTTAACCTCTCTGACCAGATTGCTGATGAGACCTCCCTCGCACTCTAGCACTTTCTTTATCACATTTATGATATATTCAGAAGCAAAGACCAAGTGTTATTAGTAGAAAAGGAAATTTTTTTATACTTTTTGTAATTTAAAGTGTTAATATTTAATTGTGACCTTTGTAGAAATGCTAAGGTTAAAATGTAAAAGTTAATAAAACTTCTATTTGAAATAACAGCAGATGGCCATGTAGTGAATACAAGCTTAAAATCACTCTTGGGGCTCTATTATGTTCACAAACTGCCTCAGCTATCAATTACTGTGTATGTTGCTGATGAGAGAAAAAATGAACTCCTGTTTCATGTAGTGCACCTCAGCTGAGTATCATCTGACTTGAAGGGCTATAGAAGGCTCTGATTCCTAAACAAATCCCCTGTAGAGGTGCCTGGCATACTCAGTTAAAAGGTATTCTTTCAAGATTACTGTGGCTTTTTTTCCCATGAAAATTTCCATGAGTACAATATAGATTAAAAAGTCTCATGATAGTAAAAGAAATATTTTAATTCCATGGAGTATTGCTTCTGAAAACATGAGAGGGCTGAGCCATCTCATCTTGTGTAGAAATGGAGATGAGATATGTGAAAGCGAATATTCAGTGAAAGAGAAAGAAACTCATGCCTGATGCCTTGGAACTTGGACAGTGAGTCCAGTTTCCGAGAAGCTGGAAAGGCAAAAGCAGTATATAGCAGAAGGGAAATTAGCTGGATGAAAACTGTAGAGAAGATGTAAGCAGACCCAGTAAAAGAAGCAGGTGATACAGCTGAGATATGCAGAAAGCAGACACTCCCTTCTATTTTTGTATCTTCTTTTTGAATAGCTTAATCCTTACTGACTCTGGCTGAATTTTTACTAGCCTCTTTAACCTAATATGCCCCACAGAGGAGGACTCTTTTTTTTTCTGTTTGGCAAAGGCAGACAACGCAGGTGGCAAATTGCTATTCTTTGTTTCATTTCCTTCTTTTTCTGCTGGCAGGTATTTCAAACCCTTATTATGTTTTCCTTTTTTATTTCCAAGACTATGCTATGTTCTTCAGGGCAAAAGATAGGAATGAAAAGAACTATCAAAATAGGCCTTTCTAATAATATTTTTGTCTTTTTTTTTTTTTTTTTCCCCTTGCTGATTCTCCAGTAAATGTCTAACGAGATCATCAAAAAGATGGTATGGTGCTTACTTGTATCAAGTTTAAATACAATTGCCTCAATTTTACCATACACTGGAAAGACACATGCAGGAAACAATGTACAGGAAAAGTGATGTTTACCCACAGTGACTGATCCAAAGACTTTAGGGAGTTCCTCAAGTTCATACTTAAAGAAACATAACAGTGGATATTTTTACAAAGGTAAAAACATAAACCCAGACATAATGGTTTAACAGTTCAGAGAAAGGGGCTTGTTCTGACAGTGGCATATGGTGTAAACATGGAAGAGGATGTCAGCAGAGGGTATACGCACATGCGAGGTCTGCTGTATGTCATCTCAGCCTGCAGCATATGGTGAGGAACTGGTGGCCTGAGCTGTAAGATCTTGGTGGCTGATTTTTGTAAAGGTAAAATTTTCTGCTTTGGTTTCTTTCTGTGTCAGGGGAACTTCTTTGTCTTTATTGTTTCTTCTGTCAAAAGTTCCTAACAAAAAAAAAAAACAGATAGTAAGGTGTAAACAAGGGGCATACCTTAGGAAAGAAAAGGGGACAAGGCAGGAAGCAGATCATCAGCTAAACATGAAATACTCTCTGCACACAGACCCATGGGTCAGTCTTAGTCACCCAGCTGATCCTAAAATGTCCCAGAAGAGACCTTTAGATCCATTCTTAGCTGCCAGCTAATCTGGATGGCATCAACGCCTTTGGTTCTGGTTGTAATGTGATGTAGATAATCAAAAGGTAAGTTTCTTGCAGGTGTCACAGAATAATTAACAATGCATCTGGGGTGCATAGCATGTAGTGACACTCCAAAGAGCTCAAGGAAGGGATATTGCAGTAAAACAGCAAGTAAAGGAGGTTTGCTAAAGCTATAAAAATTAATCACCAGTACTTTTTCCAATATTTCAGGACCAAACAACCTTTCTCATCATCTGAAGGACCAATACCTGACCAGAATGTACAGGGAACACTCATAGAAAACTTGGCTGCAGCAGGAAAGCTGAAGAAATTGTTTGCATTTATGTTCACTGTGGAGGAGGTAAAGAGGCTCCAACGATAGAACCTTCATGGGGAACATCTTAGAGAGTCTGACTGAAACCAAAGTCCCAGAAAAAGAGATTTTAGAATGTGTGCATATTCTGAATAATAACAAATCTTCAGATGGGGATTGCATGTGTGCAGGTGCACATTATGATTAAACTGTGCCATGAAATTCTTGATCTTCTGTTTGCAGAGTATGACGTATCACTTAGAGCTCTTCCACGCCTCTGGAAAAGAAGGTTGAAAATATGATACCAATTTTTAAAACAGGCTCCTGAATACTCTGCAAGTCTGTTGTCCAGGCTGGGAAGCTTTGTAGAAATTATCATAAAAGAAATTAATCAGACAACAATTTGACAAATATAGACAGAAGTGTTAATTTGGCTTTTCTACAGGGAACCCATGTCTCACATGTCTATTATGTAATCTATTCAAGAGAATCATTGAGCATGTGCACAAGGATGAGCCAACAGATACAGTCTTCTGAGATTTCCAAAGGGTCTTCACCAATATTTCTTGTAAAAACTTATTTGTGATCAGTTTAGCAAGAACAGATAAATATCTCCCACAGATAAATGCCTTCTTAAAAGATAGTAAATGACATTTAGGAGTAAATGGTCATCAGAGGAGGAAAATAATGTACCCTACAGAGACCTATGCTAAGGTTTGTCCTATTCAGCATATTCACACAGGATCTAGAAAAGGTGGTAGAGACTGATAAAGCTTGATGATGTTAAATTATTCAGTGTAGTAAAAATGAAAGCTGGCTCTGAAGAGCTGTGGAAGGATCTCACAGTATTGAGTAATTGGGCAGTAAAATGGGAGATGAAATTCAGTGCTAATAAATGCAGAGTAATGCAGTTGAAGAAAAACAAGTCTAATTTTACAAACATAGTATTGGGCTCTGAGTTGTTACCACACAGTAAAGAAACCCCAAAGTCATAATAGGTAATTCTAAGAAAACATTAGGCTAACGCACAGTAGCTGTTAAAAGCAAACAAACAAACAAAACCAAAATAGAAAACTGGGAATTATTAGGAAAAGACCAGGACACAAACAAAATGTATAATTCTGCCATTAAGTAAATCCAAGTATCCTCTGTGTATCTCAATAAGGATAGAGAGATTTAACTGCATTTGATGTTCTCCTTTTATCTATGTATATCTGAACACATATCCTCTATAGCACTGGCTGGACCTTAGAGATTCAGAAGTGGGTGCATTTATAGTATTTATTTTTGAATTTTTTTCACTTTTCAGGACTGCTTATATGTACATATGTATACCTTCAGAGCAGTCTTGGTGTGAATGTAAAAACCTAGTTCAATGAAAGCCGTGCTGAGATAAGCATCAATGAGCAGACTCACCAGGATACATGAACTGTGCATGGATGGATTTGAGAAAAGATTTCAGCTGCTGATGATTGAGTGGATTTCAAAGGAAACATTGAAATGAGTCTACATGACTACAAGATCAGGTGAAGACGGGATACAAAATGAGATGTTTTATGTGCTGAAACAGCAGCAGAAGTCAATAGAAGCAGCTTGTCTGGTTGTTTGGATGCTGATTTGAGAAGTGTGTTGACAGAGATGGCTTTCAAACAGTCTTTGAAGGGGAGGTGATGGTTTTAGTTGAAGGCAGGATTGCCTGAGGGGAAAAAGAAAAATCATAAAAAACCCTCTGAAATGGTTCACTCAAGCCCAATTATGTATTAGAACAGTGTCCAGATGTTGTTCCTTCTGAACAGAAAACTAGGTTAATATTTTAAAATAACCACAGTGTGGGCAATGGATGGGCTCTGGAGGTCCAGGTGGATATTTTGCTTCTTCACCCAGAGAAGGCTGTTTCTAGAGCCAGGAGAGTTCCACTGGGAAAAGAATTAGTAGAAACATCCTCTGGGGAGATGTGTAACAAGCATGAGAGAAAAATCAACCCAGCCCTTATTCTTTACATAGGTTTTGCTCTCAGATGAAAAGAAAATGCTGAGTATGATGAGAAATGGAAAAGTTGTGGACAATAACGAGTGATTATACTGAGTCCAGGGGCTGGAAGTCCAGCTGTTTTGTCTTTCATTTTCTTTTAAAAAGTATAGCTGTCAAACAACTTCCCTGTGGTTTTTGTTTTTGTTTTTTTTTTTTAAACAAAAAAAAAAAGAAATCCATGTGCAAGAATACAAAGGTTCAAAACCAAACAAACTCTGAGTGACAAAAGGAAAACTAAAATAGTTGCATAGGAGGAAGGGGTCTGTGGTGTGTGAATGGAAGCTTGTTTGGTCACCCAAGCTGCCAGAATTTCAGTAGAAAACTGAGGAGGATGACTATATCATCAAAGGAAAAGAGGGTCTGGTGAGGAACTGGAAACCTGTCTCATCTTCTTCCTGCCTTGCTGAGGACCTTCTATCCCATATCCTTTTCCCTTCTATCCCATATCCTCAGGTATTTCTCATTCCTACTCTTCTTACCACTTGTCTTCATGGATCACTCTCCTTTCTTGTCTCAGCACTTTCCTTTGCCTAGGTCCTGCTCTCCTATAACTCATTTCTTTCTGAAACATGTTTCTTTCCTTTTCTTTTAGATCTCCCTTCTGTCTTACTTTGTTTCCACAGTTATTCTTTACCATGAGACAGGCACAGTAGAAGGGGCACCTAGCCGGGTAACATAACATAACAGAAAAGTGCAGACTGGACAAGTTCTTTGGAAACAAAGATTTCCAAAAGCCGAATTTGTTTACTGAGAAACCCAGTATAGGATGCAGATTCAAATCATTCCCATGACTGTTCAAATGAAGGCCTTTGCCCTCAGAGCCACTGTTACTTTTTCTTCAGACGTCAGGATGGGTTTGGCCGCCCTGCCTTTTCCTCCAGCAATGAACGAGCAGTGACACTCTGGTGCAGGGTTTCTTACCACAGCTATAAGCAGGTTGAGACAACAGCCTTTATTTTGTAAAAAATAAACTGTAGAATCAGCAATACACATGCATTCAATAACTGTCGTGCTTAGACACATTAAGGCTTTGCAAAAAACCTGTTTTGATGACGGCTCCTGTTCACTTACTGTTTCTTCAGAAAAAAAAAAGTGGGCCAGTTTTTCCTTTTCAGATAGTCTCTGATTTTTATGATCCCCTAATTACAGTATGTACAAAAGAATTTCACATATGTTTACAAAACAAACACTTACGGTACTTGTGTAATTACAAAGTCTGCCATTAAATTAGTGTTTCATGTGTTTGTGTTTTAATTATTAACTGTGGCAGAATATAGCTAAAGCAGAAAACATGTAATTTCTATGATAATAACTGAACACGATTAGCTGGATATCTTTCTATAAACAAAATGTGTTTTTCATTTGCATTCTTCCCTTGTCTTAGTTGCATTTAGGGCAATGCAAAAGAGTCTGGCATGCTCCCTCTTCACTGTAGGTGAATTGATGGTATTTTACTTTTCGGAATCTATTGTGCTAAAAGTGTTTATTTACAAGGTAACTTGATGTGGCATGATGTAAAGATTTTTGCATAGATCTTGCCTCCTACTCATCTGCACATAATTGTCTGTATAGCAGTTTCTTTATCCTTATTCTGATCTACAAATGGCCCATATGTCTACTACTAATACTTGTGTTCCTTTCCTGACATTCAGTTATGTGCTCATGGGTCTCTACATGTTTCCTCTCCTCACCTGTGTTGTCCTAATAATTTCAAAATACACTTCATTATTGATCCTGCCTCTACTGCTGTCTATATTTCTTCCCATTTTTTTTTCTCAGATTTTCACCTGTTTGTATAATTTCTCTTTTATTATTGCTAGTGAATTCTGTGATATAAAATAACTTTTCAGTGAAAAACTGTCTTAAATTGTTAAACTTTTTTTAAACATTTAATATAGATTGCTAAAATTAAGATATTCTAAAGACAGGCAACTAGTGCTTCTGGAAAATCTAATTTCTAATCACATTTACATTCCTAATCAGTACGAAAATGAGGGGACTTTCATTCTTTATTGAGTGTCAGTCTAGCCATCAAGAATTTCTCCACTGAGGACAACAAAAAGCAATCATTTCTTCATTCACCTGAAAGACACAGGGAAAAGTCTAGGTTACTCTTCCTAGTCATGGTGAAATATGGTAGGCTGGCTGTAACTCCTCAGTCTTACGTGCAGGAGTCTAACAACTGGGACACTGGATTTCACTTAAGCCAGGTAATAATTTTACTTCTTTAGCCTCACAAAAAATTGCATGCATGTTACTTATAGAGTTCCCCACAGGGTTTCACTCACAGATCAGAGGGGAACATATCCATAAAGCCAGGAAGCTGCTTCCATGGTCTGCGAGCTGGGTGTGACAGCTGACAAATCTTGAAAATTTTCTGACAGCTTATCTAGTTACATGAGTTTCTCAGATTACAGTTGCTCCGTACAGCCCAGTACAGCACTGCTCTTGCAGCTTCTAGAGATAGACAAGTCTCAATTTCCATATAGCTTTATTCCCTTACTCTGAGCATCAAGACTTGATACCTGCTTTGGAAAAGCTGCCTTGACGGACTATTCAAAAAGCCCATAAGCACAACCTCCTGATCACAGGGAGAGGGCTCTCAGTTCACCTTGAGTGGCACATCTTAGACAGCCCTTTGAAGGCTCACTCCATTACCTACCCAACACTAACTACAGTCCTCTGAGATGTGTTATCCTCATGTACTCTATAACCTGCCCTTTTTCCCTGCTGTTAAAGATTCCTACAACCTGGATTATGTATAAGCAAAAGGACTAAAGGACATGTAGAACCTTTTTAGCCTCAGTGCCATCAGGGCAAGAATCCGATGGAAAGAAGAGGAGAGAGTGGGCTCTGACAGACAGCACAAGCCAGAATGCCATGATGCTGAATTCACAGGGCACATGTAGACCAACTGCCTAATTGGTGTGGCAACAAACATACTGCAGGTCACAACTACTCTTTCTTAGAGGGACAGAACTACAGTTTTCTTCACCCTAACTCATTATTTTCTTTAAAAGATACCACATACTAGGATTTAATTAGGTCAGCTTTTAATTTTATCCAGATTCATGGAAAGAAAAAAAAAAAAAAAAAAAGAAAAGTTTGGGTGTGGAAACATCACTTGGTCCTTGCACAATACATACATTCATTTCAATAGGACTGTATGTGCAACAAAGATGCCCAGAATTTCACAATTCAGTTCCTACTGAAAGATCGGATAAAACTGAGCCTTCACATAGGCAGACATAATTTCTTCATTGGACTCTCACCCACTTCTAACATGACTGAATTTGATCCAAATTGCTTAACGCTATTTTCCTTAAATATTCATTTTTCAGAGAAAGGGTTTATATAACCTGTCGCCTTATATTATAGCTGATGTAAAAAGTTTGTGACTGCAACCCTAAATGTTTTATCACCTGTCAGAAATTTCAATGATAATAAAAAGTAACATCCTTTAAATTAATTAGTGATGATTAAGACTTCAAGCCCACAGGCCACTTCATTATGCAAAAATTATAAGTTAGTTATTTAAATTACCATTAAACTGATTCTTATGTTAATTGATATCTCACTTATAACCCCTGTTTTTAATTTCTATAGGATATTATTAAGGTTTAATATAAGTAACTAAAATGTTTTAAGCAATCATTCAAATAAAGATAATATACTGAAAAAATGATAAATATTTTTCTCTGCTTCCAATTTATTTTAAAAATAGAAACTACTTTAATAAAATATATCAAACATCACTTATACAACCCTATTAGTATGCAAATTGTTGTGATTTTTCTCCTCGATCCTGCCATTCAGCATAAGCAGAAAGTTTCTTCTTCTACACATGCGCAGCAGAGATTTTCTGAGATATGCAGTGATTTGCACACAGCATTGGAAAGCAGAACTCAGGTCATGGAATACAATCAAACCAGTAATGCAGGATGCTAATAGCGGAGATGGGCACTCAAATTCATTTAAGTCACATGTTAATGGTTAGACAGGATACACATCTTCGATTTTCAAGGGCTGTTTGCCTTGCCTATGGCAAAGGACCAAAATTATTGGAAAATGTGTAATTTGTTCCTTAAGTTAGGGTCTGCCAACACAATAGTAGAACAGACTCGTTTGTTTCTCCAAACTGTTTCACTTTCTCAGTATTATATTAAACCATGTTTAAGTCTTAGGTGAACTCAGTTTAGTGACCTTGCCCTCTTGGTTTCCAATATTTATAATGAATTCTCATCTGCCAGTAAGTTTCTGTCCCTGATTAATAGGTTTCTGAATAATGTAATACATATAATAAATAGAGATACAGGGTTATATCCTAGCCATGTCATTGGCAATGGCTGTGCTGTCAGTGATTCTACGTGAGACAGTATTTCTTTCTTTGTCCTTTCCAGAGAGTTCAGAGTCCTTATGATGATCAGTACAGGCTAGATCTAAGAAGAGATAAAACAACATCCTTTATGTCCCAAATAACCTCAAAGTTCTTGTCGATATCACCATTACCTTCTAACCTCATTCATGCTTTCAGGGATGCAAAAGATGCTTTTAGTGTTGTGCTATTAAAAATACTACTCTGGTGGGCTGTGGTGCAACTCTCAATATACCAGGCACTTGCAATCGAAAAACCATCACAATGAAAAAAGGTCCCAAAACCCCCAGCTGCCAGCTGGGGCCCTGGGACATCTTGGTCCCAGAGCCAAATGTTTTGCACCACAGAGGTGGTTGATCCCCTCTGAATGAAGCCAGTCCTGTGAGAGCAAAGCACTTGGCCAGGTATCTGGGACTCCATCATGTAGTATACAGAAATAACCATATGTTTAAATACCTTAGCTAAAACAAGAAGTACAGCTTTGATACTAGCCTATGTTTTAAACTCTTGATTCTTCATCTGTCAATATCATACATAGATAATTAAAGCTTCTAAATACACCCGAGATGATAAAAATACTAAACATATCTAAACTCGAGATTTTCAACTTGACTTACAGATACACTTTATCTCTCACACTATAGCTGTGAGAAATTAGTTCCCAAAGACTGCTGAATCCAGAATCTCCTGAAGCACGACTGGATAATGCAATCCATGCCAATGGGTGACAATATCTTTCAGATGACAACACCCTATCTGGATTATTTATTCTTGACAGACATCTTTTATTAATGGAACTTCCACCTGACGTTGATGTAACAGAAGAAAACCAAAATAATATTTTCCTCTAAACTGCTAAATAGTGGTCTTCAGGCACAAAGCAAATAGTGCTTCAGATGGTATCAAGGGTCAGATATTTAACAGTTTAGCAACACCTCTCAGATTTACCATTAGTCTGTTAGTGACAGAGAAAAAAATCTTAAATTAACCTTACCAAAGTATCTGTTTTAACTAGATTGCCTTAGATCACGTTGAACTGTTGTGTGTTAATGGCTTTTTCTTGAGGAATGAAATGTGAATAAATGAATTAATACTACAGTAAGTAACAAGGGTTATTGGAAGAACAGATCTATAAAGGGTCAGTAAAGTAACATTTTAACAGACAAGAATCAGACTCCATCACATTAGTGGAATAATCCCTGAAAATATGTTCATATTTTACCTTTATTTTTCTTTATTGTATATTAGTTGTTATTTGTTATTTTTACATTCATAGTCTAAGTATACACTGTAAATTATAGCAGCACCCAGTGGTGTCACAACAATTAGATTGTGTAATTAATTGATTATGAACTTTCATTTCTGAGTTTTAAAGCTCAATTGTAAAAAACCCATACTGTAGTCTGAAACTTGGTACCCAGAGCTTCCAGGATTTAGCTTGGGAGTGATGTGAGGCTTTAAAATAAATTTTCAGTGACAGTGGTTCAGCTCTTTGGGGTTTTCCTATTGAGGTTTTTTTTTAGTATTTTTGTAACTTGAAAAGTGTTGTAGTGTAAGTGGGAAAATTTGGCAAGGAATTAGTTCATAATATGGTTTAATTACTTTTGGCATCATATGTATATATTTTAAATAGCCAAGATTTTTGAGTTTGAAAAAGTTGCTCAACATAGGTGTATTCATGTGAATTCTTTTTTAGCATAATCTGTCATAAAACAGTTATTCTATAAAAATACACTTTCAAGTACCTATTGCTTAAATGTGCTCAAAACTTTCTAAATGCATTCCTGTATTTTCTTCACTGGAAATGAAATATCTATCAGATTTCGCAGATGTAGCAACTGCAAGTCAATCTACAATCTATGGCCTTGGACAACAGAGTGCATGCATTTAAACTGGAAAACTGTAATAACTGCTACAAAGTTTAACTGAAAATAAGGTGGAACAGCCAAATCCTTTTTTTTTTTTTTGTCCCTTGGAAGTCACATATATGCTTCTTTGGATCATTGGGGTGGTGTTGATATTTCAGAAGAAGCCTTGTTAGATTTGAATAGAATCAGAATTTCCCAGGTTGGAAAGGAACTCAGAAGATCATCTGGTCTAATCTAAATGAAATTGTCTAGCACCCTGTCCAGTTGCATCTTGAAAACCTCCGGTGATGGGGACTCTACCATGTCCCTGGGGAGGTTGCTCCAGTGAATGACTGCTCTTACTGTAAAAAATTTATTTCTTATGCAAAGATGAAACCTCTCCCCTGTTGCCCCTTGTCTTTTCCAGTAGCTCATTGTGAACAGAGAGCCTCTGACCTCTTTGTAGTTGCCCTTTAAGTACTGGAATACTGTGATGAGGTCCTGTCCTGAGGCTTCTCCTCTCCAGGGAGAAAAGACCAAATTCCTCTAGTCTTTCCTCATAGTGCAGGTTCTCCAGCCCTTTGATCTTTGTGGTCTTCCTTTGAACCCTCTGCACTCTGTCTGCATTTTTCTTGAATTACCAGGACCAGAACTGGACACAGTACTCCACGCGCAGTCTGATAAGTGCTGAGTAGAGTGGGATGATCATGTCTCTGTCTCTGCTAGTAATGACCCTGTGGATACAGGACAGGATTCAATTTGCCTTTGTTGCTGCAGCAGTACACTGCCTGACTCATGTTCATCTTGTTATCTACAAGGACCCCCAGGTCCCTTTCAGCAAGGCAGCTCCCCAGTCACACAGACCCTAGCTTGGAGGAATTTGCTCTTGTCTTTTTTAAACTTTATTCTCGTTCTTGCTAGCCCAACCTCCCAGCCTTTCCAGGTGTCTCTGTAAGATGGCTTTTCCTTCTGACATGTTCATCTCACCACCCAATTTGGGGTCACCAGCAAAATTGATGAGGGTGTTTTCAATCCTGTCATCCAGATCATTTATGAAAATGTTGAGCAGCATGGGGCCCAGTATTGATCCCTGGAGGACCCCCACTTGTGGCAGGGTGCTAGCCTAGGTAAAAACCCATTGATTACCATCCTCTGAATGTGATCTGCTAAGTCAATTTCCTACCCATTTCGCAGACCAGCCATCCAGTTTGTATCTTACTGGTTTGTCCAGGAGAAGGCTCTGTGAAACAGTATTAACTGCTTTGCTGAAGTCCAGAGAAACTCCAAGTGAAATTGCAAGAACCACTACTAAGATCTTGTTGCCATGAGAGGAGACACAGCTCCTAGAAAATGTTTTCTTCAATACTGAGACAGAATAAGAAGGACATGTTGTTTAAGGGTCCTTCTCCTCCACCCCACTCCCCCCCTCCCTCATCTGTGCTACTGAATGTAGATCTATACATAAAGGGATAAAAACTCTGCAGTCTTTCCAAAGTCTGATCTTGCTCACATGTCTGAATTAGTGATCCATACCCCTGAGGTCAACATAGGCAGCTGAGGATATTCTACATTAGATGCTTTCAAAATATTATTCCTCTTACCTTTATACTGTTCAGTATGGGGTATGTTTTTTTGCTCTGTCTGGTTAGTCACTCATGGGGCTACGTAGTTACTATTAGACAAAGTTCATCTTAGAAAGTTCTCTACTGAGGCTATTTAGTCTGTGGTGGAAAAGATTTCCTCATGAATCCACATTGGATATGGTTTTAGGGGAAGGTGCCTGTTAAAGAAATAGTGGGATAGGGTTGAATTTCTGATATCTAATAAGCAAATGTGTCCAGTAGCTTCAGTGGTGTGGAGTTAGTGGCAGCCCTCTTCAGTTGAGAATGATTTACAAATGACTTCATGGTGCAGATAATAGTTCCCAAATAAATTGAGTTGTGCCTTAATTAAACATCATCCTTTGCTTTTTTTTCCCATTTACCTGAAACAGCCATAGCTAGGATTAACTGTTTTGTGAGAACATAAAATAAGCAGTCTCTAGAATTGCAGACCCTAAAGCTTTTTAGGGATTTAAAGATTATAACCAACACTTTGACCTGGCAGTAGATGGATAGCCAGAGAAAAGCATGGACTATGAGTACGGTGTACCATTTTGATAAAATGAACCATAACATTCAATGCCAGATAAAGCTTCCATGGACATTGGCCTCAATGTTATGCTGTGTGTTAGCTCCACTTTTCGAAGACATTTATGCTGTAACATTTCCTCAGCATCTGATATCTGGGGAATTTAGTTAAATAACCCAACTTCAGCTACCATCTCTGTGCAGATGAATCATATACATGTATCTCTAATGCTCTGTCCTGAAATAGATCTTTGTGTTGAAAAGCTAAACCTTTATATCTCTTCATGGACTGCAGATTTCAACTCAAGTGCAGCATGACTAAGAAAAAGCTCTTTCCCTTCTTCCCCAGTTTTTTCTCTGTTGCTGTGAGCTGCAGCATTCTGCCTTCAACTTGCACCACTAACATGGACAAAATCTTTGCCTCAGATTTTTAGTTTTCATGTTCAAGCCGTGGATCAGCTTTACATATTATGGCATAGTATCTCTAAAAAACAACAGATGGTGCAGGGAAGGTCAAGGAAATAATGAAATAATACTGGTTTTGTAACAACTATTTTGTAGATCCTTGCAGGAGTGGCAGGTTTTCAAGAGAATCCTCTGCATATGAATCTTCAGTGACTCTCTACCCTTTGTAACCTCAAAAAAAGCCCTACATGTACAAGACCCAGCTGGTGGTGTCTCCACTCAGCCCTGATTCAATATTTAAAGTCTAATATTGACTCCCAGTAGGCCAACTTTCAATTTTTTATGCTTCCTTCTATGCTGCCCTCATGATTAAGAAAAGATGTCACTGAATGACTCTCAAGTTACACATCTTCTTTTTGTCTCCCAAATGTTGTCTTTGTGACACAGCTTTCCTTTTGCTCTGTTTTGTGCTGTGCCAAGTACAATGCAGTCCTGGTCCAAAGCTAGAACTGCCAGCTGCTACATTAATATTGTACTCAGCATCGATGTCTCTTAACAACACCTGAAATCTCCTTTCATGGCTCTGACAAAGCATGCAGGATTCAAGAAGTGTAAAGATGAGGGAGGACCACTCTGCCCCTCACAGTGGAGTCAGGCCAGGGAAGCTGAGGATTTGGGCCCTTCCAAAACTGCATGTCAGAAAACAAGCGATGATTTGTGCCCCTGAAGACAATTGTGCTGAGGTTAAAAGAGAATAGCTGAAGTCTTTTACTGGATCATTATTTCCAACAACACCTCCCTTCTCCCTATTCCCCAAATAAATTTTGATTTACATTTTCCAGTATTTGATGAAAGACTGAAAACTCTTAATATTTTTCACTTATTTTTGTGTTGTTGTTGTTGGTTTTTTTCCATTAAAGGATTTTTAGGGGTATGAAAAATACTTTTAAAATATTTAATTTAATCTTTTACTCTGAATCTAACAGCAAAGGTGACGTGGTAAACTAGGAACTGCATGGAGCTGCTCTGTGTACCATGGAAAAGGTGCCTATTCGGGGTAAGCGATGGAAGCCTTTGAACTCCAAGTCTATTGGGGATGCCCTAGTTCAATCAGGAATTAATTCAGAGAAGTCCTGTGGCCTGCATTATGCAGGAGGTCAGACTAGAGGGTCACAATCATCTCTTCCAGCATAATAATCCATGAATCTGTAAGAGCTACCATCTTTTACGGTTCATTCCTTCTAAATGCCAATGTTTATTTGTAGATGTAACATTCTTTGGTATAACATATATAGCTGGTAGAGTAAGTTAATGATAACACTTTTGATCAAATGATTTAATTTTATTTTTCATAAAAAATCAGAAAATGAGTCATAGATAAGGCGATGAAAACTTATTTCAGATGTCATCCTAAAAGAAACTCTAACTTATTTCTCTTTCACTGGATCTTTTTCCTAAGCTAGAAGATTATTTTTTTTTTTTTTTTTTTTTTTTTTTTAATATTTTAACTGAGTCTAGGAGAAGTTCTTGAGCTTTTGCATAGGGTCAGACTACAATAACTTTGATTTCAATATCAGCAGAACTTTAAATACATCTGTCACAGAGCTCTATTTTTTTGGCAGTTATAGGCCACCTTTATTCTGTGTAATGATGAAGGTTTGACTTTGTTTGATTTTTCTTTTTTAGCCAAATGAACAGTGCATCTTTCTTTAATTGTGATCCTCATCAACCATTTGGCCCAGTAATAGTATGCAAATTGAACTGTTCAAAAATTAATGCTAACATTTATTAAATAATGCATCATACAATAAGTTAATTTGAAATTCTAAGTTGAACTCTCCACTCATAAGAGAGGGATTTTTTTTTTCTTGTGTCATCTTCATAAAATATCTTTATAGTCTTTCTAAATACCTTGAATGTGGTTCTTAGGTTTTGACAAATTGATCTCTACTGAGGCTATTGATAAGGAGACATTCTCTCTGTTCAAGAGTTTTGAGATCTTCTATTCCTTGATATCTTATATTTCCACATAATTATTAACATTTTCTTAGTCTGAACATCCTGGAGAAAAGTATAAATTAAATGCAACCATTTGGTAAAGCTGTAAAAGCTCAGAACACATATAGTGACATCATCTCCAAACATGCAGTAATTTTGCACCATCACAAACAACATCTGCCTGGCCACTAGTTTACCCAGACATAGTATCACAGTCAAGGACACATTGCAATGTGTGGAAGGGTGAACACCTAGATAATTTATATATATATAAATATATTATATATATATGTGTGTGTGTGTATATATATATATATGTATAAGAGCCTGGCTTTTTTTACAGTTATGATTTTAGGGAAATTGGAATTGGGTTCTAAAAATAGACCACAATTTATACTATACATATCTTTATTTAGTTTGACAAAAGCAAGTACAGATTTCCACATTTGCCTGTGTTTAATCATTCTGAATGACCTTTTGAATATGTTTTTTTCTGAGTCCTGCTTTGGAATTTTCTTTTTCTCATATGTTTAATTTGTGCATCCGTCTGTCACTTTTCACATTCATTCGCTGGCTGTGACACAGGGAGGTGCTGAAACAGAGGCTGGTAAAAAAACTGAGTGGAAATAAATACAGAAAAAGGTAGTAAGAATTGTTCAGCAGGAGAGGATCTTTACAAACACAAATCAAGCAAGGTAACAAACCCATGCCTAGCCTGGTGATCAACAAAGAGCCGAGCAAGCGAGCAGGTGAGCGCAAGCTCTGCTTCCCCATCTCTGCAGCGGTCCTCAGCCCCCTCCCGCAATACCTGCTTGCTCCCCGGAGCCAAGCAGCATTGCTTAACCTCTTGTGCTCCTGCACAGTGCCACACAGCATGGGGAGAGCAACTGAGTTGTCAGTTCTTTGGGGGGAAAAGCCTCAAAAAAAAAAAAAAAATCCCTTTGATATAGTATTGCCAGTCATGTGTGTGAAGGTGCATTCTCGGTGGAGTCATGAGCTTAGGTTATTTTTTGCTTCCTGCATCTTAAGAATGTCTTTACGTTTGTGTTTCAGAGGAAGGTGGCCCTTTAGGTCAGGCTGTCTTTACACAATGGTTTTCCAGTTGTCTATGATTTCCCGGAGTGTCAAATTTGCCAGTCAGACAACTAGGAGCAGCAGTGTATGCAGGTAATTGCCTTAACTGGGGGCAGAATAACAGTGTGTAAGGTGGTGGTTACTTAAAGAACAAAAAGATTCACCCTTAAATACATAGCAACGCAAACCACTTCCAGCCTGGTTTCCCCCCACTTCCCCCATTATGACCTAGCCAGGCTGAGATAACAGTGCAGCTAACGTGGAGGTGTGAGCTGAAGTTTTGCTTCTGACTTGTGCTGAAGACTGGGTCCGTTCAGCACATCAGGAAGCAGGTACTGGCTGTTTGGGCTGCAGCTGGATATGCCATTAGCCATCTCACTCCCTTGCATTCCACTGTTTTCAGAAACAGAGGAGCCTTACCCTCTTTTTAGCCTGATGCACTTCCTGGGTGGGAAAGTCTTTCATCTTTTTTGTTTCTTTTGACTAGAAATCACTTTAACAGTCCAAAAGTCCACTACTTTATCAGTGGAAAAATGTGATCTATTTGAGTATGATGGGCTCCTACGTGAACACAAACGATTTGGCAAATTTTGAAAAGAGAACATGTGGCCTGAATAATCAACAAGAGGAATTCACAAAGGTTTGGCTTGGCTTGCTTATTTTTTTTCTCTGATTTGTCTGTTCTTATAACTGCCACCTGTTCTTTTGTTTTCCTGTAGATCTGCAGTTTTTTAAAACTAGAAGAGACATAATGATAATTTAACTTGACTTTCTGCATAAAATAGAAGCTATAATTTCATCCACTGCTTCCAATGCTTTTGCGATAAAGCACAGCCTTTACAAAGACATCAAGTATAGCATTCCAGGGGATGTCTATCACCTCCCTAGGTAAAAATTCTTATAGTTAATTATTTCCAGTGTTTAGAACATTATATCAATTCCACCTGGAATTTGTCTGGCTTTGCCTGCCATACATTGAATTTGTCCAGACTGAAGGTGGAAAGAGCCCTCTGAAAGCTGAAATCTTCTGCCTCAGCACTTACTTCTAGGCTCTGATCAAGCTGCTTCTATAATGTTCTCTTTGACAAGCTAAAGAAATAAAGATTTATACTTCTCTACCATTAAGGTGAGATCTACATTGTCAGTCATTCCTGTGGCCCTTTACCAAACTCCTTGCAACTTGTCAGGGTTCCAGTAATAGTCACATTAAGCCTATACCACCTTAATTCTAAGAATATTCACATATATAGGTAGACAAAGAAGTGATCTGGGCACATATTATCAATCTTGTGCTGGAGTAAGAAAAGTGGTTCAGCTTCAGCTTCAAATTCAGTGATGACAAAGACTTCTAAAAATCCTAAAGGGAATAAATAAAATCTGCTTCCCATAGGAAGGGAACAGTTTTCAAAGATAACAGCCAAGATAATGCAGAATGGAGATCTTTGAACTTTCTTGGGCATACTGCTACGTGAAATCATACAGGTCATGGCAGTTCTTTGGAGATTTGTTTTGAGATTCATTTTCATTTCTAATCCAGTGCATGAGAGAGAGGAGGTCAAATGGACTGAAACAAACCCATGTTTCTATGAAACCATCTGCTGTGAAACTCCACCTGCTACCGAGGAAGGAATATCTTTGATTTTAATCACTTTTAATCAAGTCACTTAGTCAAACCTCTCTGTCATCAAAATGAATTCTGCTGAGGGAGTGTGTGAGCACACCGCACCACAAAGAAAAGTGGCAATGTAATTGGAAAATACTTCCTATCATTTTGGCAGAATTGTAGGCTGCCTTGACTTACAGTAGTATAGACCTATTAAATTTTGCACAGTGTAAACATCCATGGTGTACATTGTGATCATTATATTTCATTCTCTACTTGGTGATAGTAAACAATGTATACTATCAGACTTAAACCTCTAGTAGTGAAAGACTCAAAGGGAAGATCTACTCTCCAACCCACACATGCAACATATATTCACACACAATTTTAACCCACATATTATCCAATTAATTTACTGACTTCACCTAATATTTTCTGAGTAGCAAAGAGGGGCAGTTTTGGGAGCTGGAACTCCTTTCCCTTGATTCAGGGAGATAGCACATAGCTTGCTAAGTGAGTGATTTAGGAATCTTCTTTCCTTTTTCTTCCCCACAGAAACTGTATGTAAATTGCAACTTCCACTACAAGTCCCGCTTGCATTAGATTTCCACTCTGTGCAGCAAATCATAACACACTACATATGGAATCCATTTATTTCTCCACCTTCATTCACTCAGGTATTTTGGTTTTAAATGTTGGACATGTGCTGTGCTATCATTTTCTGTAGTACAGCAGTAAATTCTTTCTATCATACTGAGAGGTAAGCATGTTCTATGTTTGTTTCTTATTTTATAAGTTTTAATAAAAACATAATTAAAAATGTTTCTCGGGCTACAATAGGTGTAGTACACACTTTCTGTTTCTATAGCATACAGTATATAATGAATAATGTGATTACTCTAGAAATAATATGTCTCCTCAATATGAATGTAAATTATGTCCATGCAATAGTTTTCTATATCTATCTTTTATTATGTGGCACAATTTGTTTTATTTTCCTCAGGGCACAGCTTGAGCTCAGTTGCCACCTCTGATTTTTGTGTGGATAATAAAATATTTATAGTATTCAAAATTAGGTGCTGAGAGAGTGATTAGTGCAGTACAAAAGAGCAACTGAATAGATAAGGGCATGACATTTTGCACATGCATTACCACATACTGAATTTAGGCACACAAAATCCCAATTTGTGTGTAAGTACATGCCCATGATTCCAATTCAGCAATGATTTCCTTCTTACCTGTGGCATTCCTCCTGCAATTTTACCTGGCCACTGCATTATTCAGTTTGGAAGAGATTTGGCCACTGCAGCTCTGCTGTTCAGGGTGCAGGTAGGGCCCTGTTCAGGAAGACTAGGATTTTAATAAATCTCCATTCAAATTACAATGTGATTGCCTTGATTCAGTTGACCTCCCTGGGTAAAACAGCATTCCTTGCAATTTTCTGTGTGCTTCCTTCTTAGGTGGATGATACCTTAAAAGCCAAAGTACTCTTTTCCATACACAGATCCCTGAGGAGCCTGTGACACTCCAAAAGTGCTTCTGCCCAGGTTCCTTTGCTGAAATACCTTCTTCCCTTGCCACATCCTATATTTCAATCCTACTTCTAGTGGCTGCCTTTAACTATAGACCATTTCTGTGTCATTGCATTTACAGATATATGTTTTGGAGACAATTCGGGTCAGAAGTACTATGTTAAAGTAAAGAAACCTTTAAAGCCAGTCATCCTTATCAATGAAATTTTAGGATGTGATCCTACTTTCCATGCCTGATTCCTTCTAGACATAGTATTAGATTCAGTTTTTGACTGCTTGCCTTGCTTGATTCAGATCTGTCTATTTTAAAAGGCCTATAAAAGCAGACATTACTTTACAAAATCAGTCATATCAGAAAAGTGTAAGCTTCTTCAGTCCCCAAAGATATTAGATGCAGGCTTATTTCCACCAGGAAGTACCCCATTTTACATTATGATTGATCACAGTAAGCAACTTATCTTCCTGCACAGAACCCTTAGGAATATAACCAGATTCTAGGATAATTCATTAATCCGTTTAGTATTTTTTTTCTATTAGAAAGACAACTTCTTAATGTTATGTCCTTGAAATTATTTTTTTTCTTTGTCAACAAGTTGCTTTTGTGACAAACTGTGTCTTAATAATTACAAAGAAATTACACTTGACCCTACCACACTGTGAGTTTTTCAAAGTAGTAGGTAATTCAGCCAAAAAATTGATGACGTGATACTGACCTAAAGGACTTGTACATGTCTCCAGCTATTGCTGTGCTTGATTCCTCTGCTAGTATCCTTCTTTTCACAGTGCTTAAATTCATTGTTTCATCCCTCCCCAGAAGTAATGCCGCCATTCCTGTGGCATATACATGCCATAGAGTAAACTAGCTGTTAGCAACATGACTATCTGAAGCCAGATTTATTTTCCTAACCAAGTTGAGAAGATTTGGAATGGTGAAGCAGCATTGATCAGATAGTGTTTTTTACCATTGAATATCTAATTTAATATTAGTTAAACTTGATGAACAATTCAAGAGTTTAGGGTCACATTATTAACAGAAAAACATCAATCCTTTGGATAATTCAATTAAAAAACATCAATAAAAATCTAATTTCAAAAGTCGCTAGTATACCAATATACCATATCCGACAGACAGAAACTGCTCAGCCACCATTGAATCATTGCCTGTTTTAATAAGTATTCAGAAATTATACTGAGACTTCAAAAGAAATTGTAAGGAATTGTTAGCAGGTTTATTAATGTTTTATGTTTTATTAAAAGTTTGGGTGTACATTTCACAATGAGCAACATCAAAAATCAGAATTTCTGCCTGTAATTTTGCTTCCTCCTGTCTTTCTGCCTTTGGGATTCGCTCTTTTCCTTTCATCAGCTGCCATTTTCAGCAGCATGCAGTAATTTCATGGCTCATTGCAAGCGCTGAAAACCTTTGAAACCACAAATGCTAACCTACCTGGCCTGCAGCCATTTAGGAAGAGATTAATTTAGCAAACAGAAGCAAAACACTTTCTACTTCTAGCCTGTGCATAATTTCACTTCTATCTATATTTATTTTACAGTGAGCAGCGTAATGACAATTTCAGTAATTGCAACTCTGTAAAAATTTGCCTACCTAGCTTATCTCACTATCACAAGACTGTGAGTCAGTCAGATTAGAAAAAGTACAGCATGTGAAACTGCATTGGTTGCCTTCCAAAAAATATATGCCTTATATAAAACTTAAGTGATGCTTTGCACTTATTTGTATACTTATCTACAGGACAATGGATTCTCCATGATGTTTGCTTGAGATGTGTGTGCCTTTTTAATGCACTGTGATTTATGGGTGCTTTTCCCATACAAAAAGATCAGCAATGCTAGTAGGCTGCAAGTGCCAGCCCATTTCTGCAGACTTAGTTACAAATGGCTGTTATGGTGCTGTCAAGCGATTTGAACAGAACTGAAAGTCCATCTGGGGCAAATCTAAGCTATCATGCTTGGAACAAATTCAAATTCAAAATTAGCCTACAAACTGCTAGCTGAAAAAAAGTTCAAAATGTTTTATTGTTTCTAATTTAACTCAAAGATTGAGTTCGGTAAGTAAACACACAAACTTGTCTTCTAATCGAGTTTTTTATTTCATTTGACCAGCGTATGCAGAACAAGATGCATAATGCCAAGCTTATAAATGTTTATTTATACAGTAAAACAGGAACAGCTTGATTTCCCTGTTTCCCTGTGATTTCTCTCAGTGCTGAGTATCCCACTTCTTACTGAGTTTGTTGACCACCAAGGTTTCTATGTTTAGCCTCTGACAAAGGTAAAGGTTACAATAAGTGAACCCAAAGTCTTTGTTGTCATGTGCTATGTGAAGAAAGGGATCAACAAAGAGCTATTGTAGTGGCATTTTCAGATACACAGGAGGAAAAAGATTTCTCTACAACACCCACATCTGCCTTGATAGCCAGCATGATGGCCTCAGGTACAGGGAATCCCTAAGGTATCTCACAGCTCCTGACTTCTATATTGGTATCCTGGCACTGGTAGCAGGGCAATCTGGTGCTGCTTTCTGGCAGTCATTGCTCTGGGTCCAGGCTGGTTGGAAGGGATTTTAGCGACCTTGAGTGACCTTGTGGATGGCAGTCACTGGGTAATGATTTCAACTGCAGGATTATGCAATGGTACTTCCCGCCATGAGGGGCTGCAAGAAGATTGCTGCCAACAGCATGGAGGGAGATGGAGTCAAAGGCAGAGAGGGGGTCCTCAGCAGTGGAGATGAAATGGTTTAAAGTGCACAGCTTTCCAACTTTTTACATGAGAGTAGCAGAAGAGCAATTGAATATCACTGTTAGCCTGCTTCACTGTGATTCAGATACTTTTATATCAGCAAAAGGGAAGTGTACAGCATTAAACTTGTTTATGCAGTGTTTTTATAATAGCTAATTCATTTAAGCATACAGATACACAGACGGCAGTGGGATGACTGGCCAACCCACACAGATGTACACCTCCAATCTGGCATCCCATAACATTCATAAAATATGTCAACACAGGCTGGATTCCTTCCATAGTTTATGTTAAACTATTGGTGTTCATACCATACAAGCAAAATATTTCATGTTGTTAAAATTTGTATCTCTAGTAAATAAATATAAAAACTAAACACATTCCCTCTAAATGCACAAGCTGTGTGCAGCAGCGTTGAAGCAATATGTACTGTTTGTACTTCTAGTAACATTGGAGAAATTAACATTTGTAGAGCTGTTTATCATTCAGGCAAGTGACAATATGGAGGTTCCTGTGTTTTATTAGTATTCTGCTTTTATCTGTGATGTCCCTCATGTGGTGCCCTCTCTAGTTATTAGGTTCCTGATACATGGGAATACACGTCAGAGCAAGCAGTGAGGAAAAGGATCAGGTGAAGCACATGGCAATGTGTGAGGAGTCCCACAGCTTAGGCATGCCCCCCATGTTGCCACCCTGTAGCCTTGCATTGCCTCTTTCACTCACCCCCAAGCCCCCAGTTACAGGCACAGGCAGTTGGCAAAAAACAGCTTTGTTTGGCATGGAGTGTCCAAGAGCGGTGGGAAGGCAGCCGCTCTGCTGAATGTGAGTAAGTGCAGATGCTCCAGTGCAGGATAAAGGCCAAGAATGAGTCTAGTGTTCAGGGTGTAGGAATAAAAGCTCAATCATATTTTCAGACCAGAATTCACCTAGAACCCTGAATGTAAGGTATGTTCACAAACGGAGTCCTCATGAGCCACTGAGCACTTGAGCAGTCTTTGCACAGTGCTGTTATGGTGCTGGTTCCCCTGGATAAGACAGCAGGGTTATTCCACCTCCCCTCAGCAGTTATCCCACCCCGACTTTGCAGAAGACCATGATGGTCTGGGCAGCTGCAGTCAGCCAAGCTACTCAGCTTCTCTTTGCCTAGGACAGAAGATATTTCCCTTTCTGAAAAGAAGAAGCAAGAACGGTTGCTGCAGTGTAATAATCAGTAGCTTTTGCTGGGGGTCTTTGACTCCTTGGTGCTTGCCCAGGTTGGGTTTTTGACTTGTTCAGATGAGCTCTTTTCCAGACATGATGATCTGAACTCCCATAAGCATTGCTGCCTAAAATGTTGCAGCTTCATACATATCTGATATTTACATATTGTTATTCAATGATGAAATACTATTTTTATATTTGGATTGTTAAATTATGTCATTAATAAATTATGTCACTAATATCTAACCATTCAAAGTAAAATAGATTAGTGTAGTGCTGTGAAACTCTATAGTATGTTAACACTATAGTAAAATAGATCAGTTGTCATTATGTTTAATGAATAACATTACATTAACATACATCTCTGCATTCTAGTAATTCCAGATCTGTGACACAGACCAATCAAGGAAATGCATGGTAAACAAGCTATAATTTTGCTCTGTCTGCACAACATAAAATACTTAGTGAAATTAGTGAGTGTTCTATGTGGAGGCACTGTGGCATTAAGCAGATATTCAGGTGTATCCTCACCTTTCCTTGATTAACAAACATCCCCATCAAGATAAAGGAATAGTGTGGAAGGAAGAAAGCAATACTTGATCATTAATACACAAATGCAAAAATACACTGCTGTTAGACAAACAGAAGTCAGTAAAAGCACATGTTGTTTGGAGAGGATTGAATTATCTTCAAGCACTACCATCTAATTAAATATGTATATATTTCTAGGACCTGAGCTCTGGAAAGCATTCCTATTCAAGAGAGTGCTTAAGCATATGCTTAACTGTAGAATGGGGGCTTGGAGGAGGTATTAGTATGTGTAGTCAAAAAGTACATTTAGCAGATGAGCAAAAGAACTTGTTTCCCAATCAAGACTGATGACAGTTTGCTATAGGTAAATCAATTGCCTGGTTTCATTACTTCATTTGAAGTTGGGGTTTTTTTCTGTTAGATGGTGCAAAACATTGCTATAAACAAGTAAATTGTTCTTTTTGATTAACAGATGGCTTGTGATGAGCCAAAAAACTTATTATTTTTTAAATTAAAGGAAGAGTGTTCCTTGTTCAAACCTTCTATGTTCATCCAAGAGAAAATTTATTAAAATGAAATTATAAACTTATGAAAAATAGGATTTATAATGGAAACACTGATACAGCCATAACATAACCATGCGAACCATTCTGCTATTATTTACTATGGTAACATTATAAAAAACTACACTGTTTGGGCCATTATCCTTACAGTTTTCTTTTCAGTACAAATCATTATATTTATTATCTGTCTTCTTGTATAGAGGGTCACAGAAAAGGCCAATCAAAAGCAGAAAAAGCCTGCTTTTCAAAAGGAAATTGGACTTATTTCTAATTCTTTTTCTTTATCAAATACAAGGAGTGCAGACTTTTTTTGTGAAAAATTGTTTCATGTAAGATAAAAGTGCAGATTATTGGTGAGAAAATGACACACTTTCCCCTACATCTTGAAGATTCTTGGGAGATATTGCCAGTTTTCCTAAGAGATTTTTACCTTACTCACAAATGGATTTCCTTACAGACTTCAAGCAGCAGGTGCTGGGGCTCTGAGTATTTATTTGGGAATACACTATGTAATAAATATAAACTATAAATAACTAAAAATAAATATACTATAAATAATTCAGCTTTTGTGACTCTTATAGATGTCTTTGCAATGTAGTATCTTAGAATGAATATTGTACAGAGTATCAGACAAAATGGATGTTTTTAGAAATACTCATTTCTAATTTACAGGATGAAGAAAAACAAAACTGAATTTGTGTTTGTTTCTTTCATCACTTCTTGCTTTCTCTGTGTCTGGAAAAAACATGAATCCATTGTTATTCCTCCCTCTTTGAAAATTGTCATAAGCATACCTGTATTTCTATGTATTATCAGACGTATTGACAGTAGTCTAGTAGACAGACCACAGTATATAGACACAGAGCCCCAGTATCTGGTTTACACAATTGCCTTTATAATTATAACTAATAAATATGTGCCAGTTTTTTAACTCTTTCAAGCTGTAAAAGGGATTTGATAAAAGTTTCCTCTCTCCTTTGGGTTGGAAAAGATGTGATAGATGTTCATAAAACCTTCAATGTAAAATATGAAAAATAGCCTTGAAATTATATTTAGGAAGTGCTCTATGACTGTTGACTCATCACTAATCTGAGATGAAACTTCAAGGTATGTAGAACCTCTTTTTTTTTTTCTGAAACACACATTTGACTTAGACATCAGTGTAATATAGCACAATATGATCATTCCATATTTAAAATAACTTTTTACTGTGATCTGTTTATCTGTGGTAAGATACTATGCATTAAAATCATGGCTTGGAACTGTAGAACGTCAATACCAATGTTTTAATACTATTATCTGTATGACAACCATGCTTAATTCAGTAAACATTCCTGACATTGTAAATACGGCCAGTATAGTTGTTAATACAAAGTAGGCAAATTGATTGACAAATATGTTTAGAGACACAGGTCTCTCAGAGACTATGGATCAGTTGTTTACTGATAACTGGCAGGATGCTCTGACTCGATTGCTAACAGTTAAGCTAAAGAAAAAAAGCCACTTTATGAATGCTGCTTGATGAAAAAATGTTCCTGTTTTTTTTTTTTTTTCAGACTATGCTGCCAATTTAGGAGTATCAGCTCTGCACAAGAAAGCTGTGTCACAACTGGAAAATGATAATGCTGTTAACACACAACAGTGTTTCTAAAGTTGCCACACCCATAAGTGCTTCACAGTATTTGATGACTGCTTACAACAATTAAAAATCACTTTATTTATTAGGAAAGTAGACCTTGAACATAAGAGTTAACCCAAATGGATTTTATTTTAAACTACTTATTGTTATCTCAGAGTATGTCAATATTGCGTGGTTCTAAAGAATGGCTAGGAAATGTTTATCAGTAGACAATGAAGGCAAATAGATTGTTTATGACAGTATAGGGAATACATTTCTTGGCAAGATTTTGAAGTGCAGTCAGGAGGGTCATTCTTGTGGCTGCTTTTGTTGACATTCATCATAACTGAACATCTAGATTGTAAAATATGTAGTGTTTTTGCACCAAGTGATTCTCTAGGTACAGTATATTGTGTTTGTATTGGACATTGATGGCACAGTCACAAAAGATAGGATGTTCAAATACTGCATATACCACTGCTGCTTCTATTTTAAATATTTCTTGAATCGTTCATTGCAATTTACAAATCACTATTAAATTTTTTGAGTATACTTGGATATACTTATTCATCATCCGTGATCTCCCCTTATTTTTGACACAAGACTAGAATCGCATTTTGAAAACAAATAAATCAAAGATATATTTTTATTTTTAAATACCATGCACCATAAATTAATATTTATATTTCAGTTTGAGTGTACTTGCATATACTTGGACAGTTTTTGCTAAACTATTCTCTTAATGCATTAATTTTACCACATCACAAATGCAATGCCAGGCAAGGTAAAATCATGTAATGAATATGATCAAGGAATATTGCTGTTGTGAGGATTACAGGAATATAGTTAGTTTCATAAAAATATTGCATTTCTTATCACCCCATTTTGCATGTTAATGTCTCGTTAGTAGGATAGGGAATTCCAGTTTTTACAAGTTCTATAAAAACTGCTGAACAATAGGCAATGAAAGGAAGCCTGGAGAAGCAAAACCCTCATCACCACCCAGACCTTTTATACTGTTATTTCAACAATGCACTGGAATCTTTACAACTAGTCACCAAAAATAATAGTCTCAATGTGTGTAATCATTGCAGATAGTACAGCACATTTTATTTATTACTGAAGTTATTAATGGTATTGTATTTTTAAGACTTATGAATGACATTTCCTTTATTTACTACAGCTTACATGGCTGTTCCACTCTACCCTGAGCTTGCCCTAAGTAACCTGTTCATGATATCTTTTTTCATTGTAAGTAGTCACTCCTACTTCTGTTTCAGAATAGGTTGGCTTTGTTCAACTGCTCAGCTGCCGAGCCCTGCATCATGCAGTGGTAGCACAGACCCACACAGCCTCCCACCATGCCTTGTCCTGCTGCAAAACGAATGTGCGCAGACATGTAACCATATGCAAGACTTGGTCCAGTTAGTGCACATGTATTTTATTGTTCCTTGCATAGGTTTATCACTAGATGAAACTGGATATAAAAGAAGGGCTGTTCTGGTTTGGCATCATCTCATGCCTACTTCACACTCACCAGTGTGAGTTCACAGCTGGTTCAGAACAAAACAAATTCAGGCATTATCAGCACAGATACATTTTTACAGAACAAAGTATTGTCAGCATGCCACGCTCTCCATGTTTGATTAATGTGCACATTCAATACAAATCAGGATGGACCTTCCAAAGAGCTCAATTCATGTAATTGAGGCCAAATTTTAGGAAATGCTGATTGGTGAGGTGATTTTGAAAATGTGGCACTTTACACAGAGATCTGTGTCTTGCTGCATTAATGTCGTACAGGGTGTCAGAGATCTTTTTGTGCAGATCTGTTGTCTGAAGGTGCAGTCTTAAGAAGTGCACAGGTGAGGAGGGCATCATCACTCACCCATATGTGTTTTAATAACAAAAATGAATTATTTAAATATCACAGCAGCCCTGTGAAGCAGATAGCCAGTAATGCACTCATCTGAAAGACTGGAAAACTTGAAGAACCCAGTTGTGATAGAAAAAGAGTAAATATCTTTGATTCCTGATTTGCAGTCCAAAATGCAGAGGGGATATATGAGCTGATCCACTCAAATACTTAAGTGACATTAATGGAGTCCAAGAAAGTGCAACTCATAGCATACGTAACCAGAAGAAGGAAGCTGTAGGTTCATGATAGGACAGGGAAACTATGTTAACAGAACAGATACATAAGGGAACTGTAAATTACAAAACCAGAGGCTTGTTTCATATGCACTTCTCTTTTTGGCTTTGCGGTCTAGCCACAACACCATGCTCCTTTTTTCCATGTATTTGAAGTATTAGCCTTTTAACCAAATTTGCATAAATTAAAAAGTCAGAAGTATAAAAAAGATAAATAGAAAAGTAAATTTTTAGGTGAAAATTTTGGGAACTGGAATCCAATCAAAATATTTATGTATAAAATGCTAAACTAAAAATTGATGATAAAATTAGTGTATGAGTTCAAAGTAGTCTTTGAACAGTAGACAGAGTCTGTCTGGATTTCCTAACTATAATATTATATTCAGCTACAATGCAGAGGAACAAATACATCTTTAAATGAGTCTAAGTGTAAATACACCCTCACTTCAATTTGGCTAAATCAGAGAAGAAGGTGGCTTTGTTCTACTGAATTTCAAAGGGCATTAACGATGCTCGCAGTTACATGTATATGAAAACCCCACCCTCTTCACTGTTCTCAACATTGAAATCCATTATATTCACTAAAAGAACTTGGCATTAAAATATCTGAAGATTAAAAGTATTTGGAGATGCTTAAATCATCAACCTTTACTGATATGCACTTCAAGAGAAATCACCTAACATTTAGATCAGATACCTACCATCCAATCTGAAAGAAAATTAAAATTGTTCCTGCTCTCCTTTGTAAGTTTGCCAGAGTCTCACATGGTATGGCGCATCATGTTGGCATACAGCATGATGCTGCATAAACAACAGGACTGTATTGTACATCATCAGAAATATGTGAAAATTCATTTGGATCTGCCACCAGCTATCAATTTCAACAAGGAATGTATCTGCTCTGGTTTAATTAGAGAGGATGAAAGCAGGGCATACAGGTCAACCGCCCCAGTGCTTGCACACCACTGGAAACTGCTCTGTGTCAGCCTGCTAAAGTAGTCAGGACAGGTTAAAACCAGACGTTTTCTCCATAAAACATTGCACTTACCACTTCAGTGACATTAGCCATATCAGATACACCACCAGTAGTCACAGGTTGCAGATATGGAGTGACCTAAAAAAAAATAATTCACATTTTGTTTTCTAAATCAGCCAGAGGAATACATTCATCTTTCCCCTTAGCCAGTCTCAGAGATGGCATTTGGCTAAATTTGGTTGGGTACCTCTTGGTTCAGAGAAAAAGAGAGCAAGTTCATACCTCTGGGAACAGTTCTTCTTTGGCTGTGAAACTGGTATCATTCCATTTTGCATCTAACATATGGGCTTCTTTGTTTGATTTTTATGTATTTCTGTGGGGTAAATATATATATAAATATGTTTTATGCACACACTGTTATAGCAATCATCATTATAATACTTTTCCTACAGAATTACCCTGTAACTGTCATTCAAAAAACCCCCAATTTTCTTTCCTCTCCTTGATTCACTCTTTTTATCTTAAGTCTGCATTTTGAGGGTGTTACATTTATCATTAATTTTTAAAACTGCAAGGAAAACAGATTTTTGAAAATCCTTTACATTTTCTTATGTCCTTAGCTTCATACTGCTTGCAGTACAGTTGCATTTTACAAAGTAATTACATTACTACCAGCCCACACAGATAGTTTGTGACCTGTTCTTTTACTAGTCTAAAGGTGACTTTCGTTTTCATGTTGACTTTACTCTGTGCCCATTTGGAGGTTCATTCAGTGAAATAAAATTGCCTTGCAATTATTTCTACTTAGAGAAATATGACAGCTAGAATTTTTATGTTAATTAATCTTTGTTTTTTTTTATTATTGTGTGGCTGCCTATCATAAATTTCCTTGCAATCCAGTTTTAATGCATTCTATAAATTATTGTGGTTTCTCCCAGGCCCATCATGCCTTGCAAATAGTTAAGTTTGCATGGATTTCTGTTGTTTGCCCTAATACCATCATATGTGTAATTCAGCGGGAGTGGTTTGCGTGTCTGAAAATGTACGTGTTTAGGAATGATACTTGTCAGGAATGAGCCCTTGGTCAGACTTGCTATAAGTATGAATGTGTGTAAAAAAATTAAAGTATATTAAAAAAAGATAAAAAGTAATATCAAACCCAGTGCATACTGGACTGAAGGGAACAAACAAGGCATTACGTTTCTTCTTGTTTTGCTGGCTCAGTGAAATTAGGAAGCCACTGTTTCCTCACCTGCATGCCCAGTTAAGGGCCATCTGTTTCCTGTTTAAATGTAGTATCTTACATGGTTTTTCCAAAACTCCTCTTGCATTAATCAACACAATCCCAATAAATAGAAGCACCAAATCTTGCTTAACTTTCTTACTCAAGGAAAGCATTTTGGTAGCTGCAATTTGAACACAGTCTAGCTTTACTGCAGTGCTTTGTTTTCACTAACAGTCACTTTTGTTCTCTGCACTTTTTAAATATCTCATTTAGTTCTATGCTGATTTTTCAAGCTTTCTCCAACAGCCTAAAGTCCTTTTTGTTACTGTGGATTAAACCAATAATTTGTTGATTTTGTCACTAATGCTTTTAATCTGGCTCTGGTGTCATGTGTTATATTTTACCATCCTCATGAATGTTATTATAAATTTAACACTGAGTTAAAGATAATAAGGTCAAATGTATCCTTGATGTTATACTTTGCCTTTGATGAAGGTAACAAATAATGAACGTGTCCTGGTCTCGTTATTATCATGGTTTAGATTTACAGGAAATCATTGGTGGATGGATACTCCTGGTAGGGAGAATCAATGAGCCAAATTGGTTACTTGGATTGAGGTAAGATTTACACAGAGAAATAATACCTTTTATTATATTAAATAATTACAGTATTAAGATGCTACCACAATGAATGCAGACACTATAAATATCAGGTGTCATGTTTAGAAGATATTCTTTAATAAAGTACCATTATCATTGATATCAGGATACTTTTTTCATTTAATTTTAAATAAGAAATGTAGATTAATGAGTATATGTAAAAAGTAAGGAACAAAAGTAGCTTATAAAAATGACTGATTGAAGTATTTAATTTCATACGTATACACACATATATACAGAGAAAGGATCTGCAAGAACTTCATTAAGATTTTCAAAATCAGCCACTCAAATTCTAGAAAAGTTGGCTTGGGCAACATTGATTTGGTCCATTTTTGCATTCATTCTGGTACAGCTCTTAACTGCATTGCTAGCGTCTAGATACAAACAAGGCCCTACCTCATCTACTGTACCTGATGGACAACCCCCACTTAACAAGCTGTTGTTCTGTATTTTGTTGTCTCCTCATTGCTCAGTGTGTGCTGTGAGGCTATATTTATAACACACTTTTCTTACCTTCCCTGAAGGCAGAGTCAGTTATTTTTGGGCTTGTCTCTGGTGCTCACTGATGGCAGGATAGCTGTAACGGCAGTGGGGAGAGATGTGCAGCTCCTGCAGTGGCATAACATGGAAATATAACACCCGCAAGTGCATGCCATGCAGTGCCTCTTACAAATCCTGCCCTGCCAGCAGAGCATCTGAGTGCTTTGACTATTTATTTTTCTCAAAAAGTGGGCATTGTTCTCAATAAATCTCATCAAGTAGGTAGTTATGGTGCTATTATTATTTCCAGGCTAACATTGAAATAAATTCTGATGAAAACAGAAATCTTGCTCTAATTTTGGATTCTCAACTAGATATATCTAGGATCTGATTTCTTTTTTGAGTCCTTGGGAAGACTCTGCATCATCCCTGTACACATACAAAACCCCTTTCATTTCTGTCAGACATAAATGTTTACCACTTCTGCAAATCAAACATCCCACTTTGAAATCAAGAGCCAGGAAATAAATAAAATATCATTATTGACATCTTGTGGAAAGTCTGGTTTAAGTGACTGCCCAACATCACTCAATAATCCTGCCACTTTATGCAATTTATTTTGCTGGAGTCTAACTCTTTACTCAGTATTCTTAATGTCATTTCATGTCCATTCTGCACACAGACATCTGACCTTTCTGACCCCATTCCCAGTATGGTGAGTCACTTGGTGCCACTGTTTCATCCTGAGGTCTGTGCTCAAGTCCCTGTCATTCCCTGTTTCAGCTGATCACGTCAAAGGTCGGTTGCAGCTACTTGTGATCTCCCTGACGTATTCCCTGGAGCCCACATTCCACAGAGCAGCAGCGCATGCAGCTCACAGCAAGAAGCGGGACAAATTTAGTAGGAGCAGAGTTGCTTTTTGCAGTCCCAGTGCAGACCTGGGACCAGCAAAGTTACGCTGGATTCACATTTGTAGGAAGAAGACTTATTCCCACATCAGTTCTTCCCTCCTATCCCTGGTGACTGTGGGACCCCAGTAGAGGATCAGCCCATGGTGGAAAACAGAGAGGTTAAAGCCTGTTTTCCCATCACCACCACCTACACTGGCATATATTACCACTTAAGTGGGTTGACTTTCAACAACAAATCAAAGTGGGATGACAGGCAGCCCCACACAGCCTGGCTTTATCTCGCCTGTAGGCTAGATACAAAAACCACTTAGTCCAAGGCATGGTCCATGACTCAGTGCAAAGAGAAGGTGAAATTCTTCACAGCAGTGATACCAGCATTTTTGAGTATGAGGAAAACTGCATAGCAACCCTCACCTTGCTCTCAAACAAGGCTCAAATATCTTGGCTGAAATTTTCTCCAAAAATCCAGCCTAGGGCAGACACAAGGCATAGAACATTATTTTATCCCAAACAGATGAAATTTGGCTAAGCTTTAAGTAACTGAAATCAGAAGAGTGTCTGGCAACCTTAAATGAGAGGCCGTGTTTTCAGTCCCACTTATAATGTGCTGAAAATCCAGTGTGAATGCAAAACGAAAGCTATTAAAATGAGCTGAACAACCAGAACTTTTAGCATCTTGGTCAAAAGAAGAGAAGTGCGTGGCTCAGGACAAGGAAGCTTGTGAGTCAAATAAGTAAAGGTTAATAAACAGAGACGGGCATAAAGAGTTAAAGCTTATACAGCTGTTTCATCCTGTGTGTATTGAACTGAGATAAAATTAGATGACTTATGTGACTTACTTTTCTATAGAATAGCGTGATTTTATAAGTTTATAAAAGCAACAAAGAATGTAAAGCAGGTTATGTAAAGGCCAAAAGAAAAAAACAAAACATCAAAAACATTTCTGAAAGGAATAATGTTGCTGACAGAGACAGTTTTATGAGAGAAGAAACACGAGGCTCAATTTACAAGGGCGACTTAAGGATCTCAGTGCCTCTGCAGGCACCTAAGTCCAAGATTTAGATGTCACTGGTATCTAACGACATTGTATCACCTTGTTTAATTCTGTGTCTGCCTCATCTTCCCTAATGCCTTGAGAAAGCAAGAAACTCCTAAATCCAGAGAGGTTGGAGCATCGAGGCTCACTACTCATGTCTTTAGCAGTCATAGGTTAGTCATCCTCTGCTTATCACACCACAGGGGCCGGATCTTGCAGTCTCAGGTAACACAGAATAAGAGAAGAGAGTGACTGCATCCACATTTTTACCTAAGACGTCAGTGTTGGGTTGTTTTTTTTTAAGTTGGACTGTGAAAGGTCCAGCTTTAAACTCCCCTTCCTGTTGGGCCCTTAAATCACATCTTTTGGTTCCCCTGAGAATGCCCTTGGCTGAAAGGTGACCTGGAGTGGGACCTCCTCTGACTATCATGTGAATCTATATGACATAATGCAATATTTATTTGGGTCAGTGAATGGATAAATGCAAGAAAATGACTCTGTAATGTGATTTTTTTTTTTTTTTAAGACACTTGAATTAGATTAATATAAATAAAACTCTCTCCTTAACAGGTCAGGATTCTGCTTTCATGAATGTGATTCTTCATACCCATCCCTTTCCATTCACTCTGTAGGGGACCCCTGAGAACTGACCGAATCAGGACTGGGAACTCCATTAGATGGCAGGATGCTTTAACATGACAAAGTTCAACACAGCATCAAATAAATCTCTTTGCTCACTTCCCCCTTGAGATGACTTCCTTCCTTGTTTCCTGTAGCTGGATACATGCTATGCAGGAGAGGGTGCATAAATCCTTCTCTCTACCTGCTGTTACGTTTAATTAAAATTAACCTTTTAATAGTATATCTGAATCCTTCACTTCACTCTGTCTGTCTTTGCTGTAGTCTTCTGAAGATGGACTGGTAAAGCTGCAATGGACCATATTATCTAACACAGTAAATATGTAACCTTCTTACCATAATGAGTCTTTCTCTATGAGCCTCATATTAAGACCAAACATGACGCCACAGACACTGGAAATTAAAATGGAAAACATTATTTGAGTAACATTCCAACAACTTCTGCTCTTGCTAAAAGGGACATTTTCTAGAAAAAACAGCTCAAACAATGTCAGCCCCTGAACTGTTTCCTGTGTTGTGTTTTGGACCTGGAGCAGCCTCCCTCCTCATTCAGGCAAAAGACCCTAACTCTTCTCTTTAATTTCTTCCTAAAGAATTAGGGGAAGTTTGCTAACATACATCAATGTATAGTTACTTGTCTTGCTTCTTCACCTTATAGCCCTTCCATTTAATTCACATTAACAAATGCAGAATAAATCAGAAGGATGTAGAAAAATAAGTGAACTCCAATGCAGGGAGTCTCTGCTTTTATGTGCATGGTGTTCCTCATCCAACTATAGCTTATACAATAGCAGGTATAGTATAGTAGTCCCTGTGTTTTCACCTTTATAACTTCACAGCGGCCAAAGCACTGAAAAATACATCCACCAGCCTAATGTTAGCTGCTTTGTTCTTCCCTCTAGTATTCTTCTTTCATCCCTTCTTTCTCTTTTGACCTCCCCTTTCCCATTTCCAGTTCTTTGTCCCCCTTTCCAGTACTATAATGCCTTTCCCTTCTTACTAAACTTCAGTTCTCCTTACAGTCACTGAAGAATTTGCTTATTTTTTCCTTCTTTTGTCATACTGAGGTTTTCTCTTTATATCATTACCTCTCCTCCTTTTGTTGATGCATTATTTTCTCTGGTCACTCAAATTCTTCACTTCTTTCTCCCTGTAGAGAGTCTCTTTCTCTTTTTGTCTGCCTTCCACCTTTCCTTCAATTTTTCCTTCTTTCCCTTTAAACACTTTTTCTTTGTCTTATTACTATCCCAGAATATTTCCTTTCTGACTTCAATGGAGAAAGTTTTATTCATTGTCCAGCTTTTCTGCAGGCTCATTTCTCTTTCTCCCTTTTTGACGTCCAAGTACCTAGAAGCCACAAATATCTATTTAGTAACTAACCTAGGTTGACCAGATACTGTTGATCAGACATAGATGATATTAAAGCATAAATGAAGAGGACAGCTGGACTGATGAGGACCATACAGGTTGCCAACACAGGACTGCCTGAGAATAAAATAAGTTTGCCAGTTTTGAGAGTCTCAGCAACTCTTCAGTGCTGTCTGCAGTTTAAAGGGGTGACCTGAGGAGTTGTGAAGAGAGGGACATTGAAAAGGCAGGGAAGATGAACTAGGGGAATATTAATTTTATATTACATTTCTTTATGCCTTTCAGGTCATTAACATTTTGGGTCTGTCGAAGCAGCTTGAGAGAGCCATTCATATTTATTGTTAGAAACTTCTCTAAGTTGTGTTATGCAGAGCATTGTTGGCTTTGCTAGGGTTATTTCTAACATGGGAGCAAAGTTAATTCCTCCCAGAACAAAGCTATTATCATAATCTCCTAGCATATGTCTACCATAGCTATGTTTTTTCTCTGGACTTCTTCCAGCAGGTAATTTTGGGAGACTATTTAAAACAGTCTTTTTTCTCTACTACATTAATGGGGGCTTGGGGATTTTTATTACTATTACCCCCTTTTTAACTTTTAAACTGTTATTTTAAAAACTGAGGGCTGGGTTTTTCATTGTTCCAATTCGTCTTTCAGAGTGCAAAATGAAGGTCTGGCACTCCAGGGTGTATGTTAGCTACAGGATAATGTTTGTGGCAGAGAAGTATACAAGGCAAAGAAATGGCTTTTGTGGGTGATTAAATGCTGAAGTGAAGCTGAGGTGTTTGATAACCACAGAAGCTATTTATTGTGTGTATACTCCAGTGCCATGAACATTATTTCTATTATACAACAAGACAAAGGAAGATTCAACAAACCATAACGGGAGAAGGATGAAGGGGTTTTTTGGTTGTTGCTTTTTTGCTTGATGGAAGTTAGAAAGTTCTGTTCCATTTTCTGACTTTCCTAACATTTCCTTTGGGGAGGGGGAGATTAAGGCCAAAAGAGATTGGCCTGCAAAGAGTAGTAGTAGTGACTAAGTTCTGAATAAATACTGGGAGTCATCATAACTTATTATCAAGCAGCAGTGGTCACTGTTTTGCTGGGGCTTAGAGAAAGACCATGCTAATAGTATTCATAAAAAGCATTTCGTTAGGTTGTGACAAATAAGCTTAGGAAAAGAATCAAGTATTATCAGGTTTAGAAAAAACAACAATGAGATATATTAAGAAGATAATGGTAATATATATCTTCTACATGTTTTAGTAATTCTCAAAGGAGCAGTTTGAGTTCAGAAAATATTGCGACAACAAGCTCACAAATACTACGTAAATTCTCAACGGCCATTCTGTTTTGCTAGTTCTTTGTTTGCTGCTATTTCTGTGAAGTATTTTGTTTTTTTAGGATAGGCTTCAGTGCTAGGCACTGAGCTCCATCCAGACCTATGTCTGCTGTCAAAGGGAACGGAAAAATACAATGGGCTTTGAATAAAAAAGACCCATCATATGGGAAAACACACCTGTTTCTCACTGTCATTACTTAATAGGTGTCATTTCCTCTTTAAATCACTTGAGTTGTTAAAAAGAACAGAAACAAAATGGTGTGCCTAAAATGGCCAACAGCCCAGAAGAAACCCCAAGCAGAGGAAATTGATCACAACCAACCCCATCGCTGGTCTCTATTTGTAGGTATTGATCATTATACAATTATGAGCAGAGAATATATTTGTGAAGTGCAAACTCTGTTTGCAAATGACTTGCCATAGATAAACAAAGCCCATTTTGTCAAATCATGACAAATAATTTAACCATCTGTAGTCACAACAGCCCTGTGAGTAGCAGCTATTTTTACACCACTTCAGAGGCAGGGAATTCAGAGACAGAGAAAAATTTCTTGCATCAATGGCAAAACATGAATTAGCTTAAAGCATAAAAAACAACTGTTAATCATGCTATGATTTTATTGTTGTGTTTGCACATCTTCTAACAGGAAATAATACAAATTCTGTGGGAATTTTTATTACTTTAATGAATTAACATTGAATGAATGTTAATGTTAACAACATTCATTGCCTGCCCATAGACATTCCTTCAGACCAGGCTGTTTCTAAAAGGTTTTTTAAGTCATTAAAATATTATCTGAGCATATTGTAGAGTACTTACAGCTTTGAAAGGTGCTGGACAGTCATCACAAACTCACCTAGCAGTGAGTGAGATTAAGAGGGCTTGCACCTGCCAGCCACAAAACAGCAGCAGCGCACGGCCCTGCTGCCCCCTTCAAGGTCCCTCCCCGCCTCCGCTGTGCGGGACAATGGCTGAGGCAGGCTCCAGAGTCCTCTGTCCCCTCCCGCTCACATGAAAAAAATATGTCCTCACTATCAACCTGTGAGTTGCTACCAGTCGATCTTCCTCTGCTTTGCACATCATCATATGTGGCTTAACAGATCAGTGCCCTCTCCTGCAATACCCCAGCATCCTACTGAGCCCATCTTCTCATTTGGATGATTGATTACTCTAAATACCCTTGAAATGCATACCATTTTTGTTCAAAAAGAAGGTATTTTCTCATTATTATTTCTGTCCATGTTTTATATTATTTTCAGCATCTAGACATTTTATATACTAATTTTTAAACAACAGCCGTTGTTGAGTTGTATACAAAAAATTAAAAAAGAACTAATGGAAGTTTATTTTAATGCTTAATACAGTCACACAAAACAACAGTATAGACCCAATGATTCTTGCTGTTGTTTTTCAGGTACAGATTTCCATATGAATTATAGGATAATATTTCTGCTCTTGAGTCGAATGTGAATATTGCTTTCTTTGTGGTATTCAGTGCTAATGTGCATATTTAAATGACAAATAAAGTTCTACTTATTATAAATTATCTTGAATGACTATAGCATGTGAAAAAAAGACTTACATTCAGATGTATCATTTAGAAGAGGGTTTCCATTCTCCTATGATGTGACCTAATTTCAAAAAAATTGAGACTGGGAGTTGTGCTCTCCTTGTTTTACACAGCAGATGTTAATGCCGTTATCTACTTAATTTGAAAGCTGCACTGATTTCTACTCTGTTTCTTCCTTTGAGTGTCATTGCTATATAAAAAAACTATCAAGTGTAGCAAAAGTCATTTGAAGTTACACCCAAAATTATGGCCTGGCCTTACAAATAATAACCTATTTTTTTAAAATCATATGAATGTGGATGGCTGTAACATGACTATTGGGTAAGGCTGAGTTGAATAATAGAATAACAGAACTGGGATTGTTGTCAGAAAAGAAAACATCATAAATGCATTAATGATGGCCATATTATCTCCTGGCGTACACACTTTCTTGAAGGCAAACTGAGTTGGGTCAAAATAGCACTGGCCTATATTTTCTTATATTATTTTACTCTAGTAGTTTCAAGATCAAGCCTGCTCAGTTTATAGGTTTGCTTGCCACAAGTTTTAGAGGTTTAACTGTATTAATCTTGGCTAAATTATCTCCAGACAAAGATTTTGGAACAGAACCTGGTTAGCAATCAATGAAACATGCGGTAGGATGCAACACAGCTTGTCTCACAGCTGCAACACCCACAGTTAAGAAGCACGTCAAAATAATTTCATCAACAGTCATTTGTTTTGATAAAGTTATGAGAAGATGAAAGTGCTAAGAAATGCCTTCTACTGTTGCTGTTCTGATCACTATGCAATTTAAAAAGTATACGTAGTTTATGATCCATCAGTATCTGCTTTTCAAACTTAAAAAAATCTGCACTGGTGTTACTTTAGTTCTCAGCACTTTTAATCTCATAAACCTAAAATTCTACTTCCTAAATTCTTCTTAAAATACAATGTATTGCAAAATGTACTAATGTTTCTTTTTTATATTTGATTTCGACAGTCTAAAAATTCAGTTGCTCATCATATGAATCACAAAGTCATACTTCTTTGGTCTGGTCTTGCCAAGTATCAGAGCCATCTAGTATTGAGCTTGATCAGTGTTAAGATAAGAGACCTCTAAGAGAAATATGGGATGTGAACTGAGTTGGTATTGATAATTCAGTAGATTTCCTCTAATGGCTACAGATTCACTGGATCAGACTGCGAATAGAGGGCTGAGTTTTCATTTGAAAATTCTTAGGTACATGATTAAAAATAAATTCCCTACACTTGTGTTGGTAGAATCTTCTCTAAGTCACTACATAAAAGTGCCATAACTGTACGAACAAGAAAAAAAACGTGATAGACCATTAAGCATGTAACAATAGAGGCTGCAAATTATAATTTGGACAATTGATAAAAACTCCTTCAGCAATATGATCTTGAAGACATTGGTTACTGGATTAATTTATGGGCCATGTCATCTGGATGCTGAAGGATTTATAAGCAATAATATTTCGGGAGAGAATTACAACGGGCTATGCAATGTATCTAAGAGTTTACAAATATTGGAAAAGAAGGAAAGCATGTCCGCTAAAGTTTATCTGAGATTATTTTTGCCATGTAAATAGAATTCACAGTGATGTAAGAGTTGAAAGTAAAAAATCAATTGTTATCTGTAATAATTTCTAATACATGAAAATTGCTTTAAGTTTCTTACAGAATGATGTGCTGGGATTTCATAGAATTGTTTATACTGTAATTTGACAGTTACATAAATGCCAGCTAAATTTAAATAGGGGTGCTAGTTGACATTAGGGTAGGAGGAGATCATGTTGTGTTTTAATGCACTTGGGTTATGTGGTAAATAAGGGCTAAACCTATTTAACTCTACAGCAAAACACATCCGTTTATTTCCCATTTCCCATTATCATCATATTACTCAATGCCTACTACATCTTCTCACTCTCTGCCTTGTTATGCCAAATTATTTTCAGTGTAATAAAGATCAAACTTTACTTCTGTCATAAAGATCAAGAATACCTTAGATCTGCAAATAACATTTTTTCTTGTACTTGTTCTTAGTTTTGGGATACATATGAGTAACCTAACATGGAAAACACTTTCCAAGAATATAGCTATCATAAAAAAAATCCTACTAAACAAAATAAATTGATACCTAAGTAATGCAGAGTTGAGGTTGCTCTTAAAACAAACCCAGACATTTGAAAATATTATAATGAGAAAAGCTTCTAATTATAATGACAATTATTTTTGTTATTATTTTCTCTTTCTTGAGAAAACCTTATAATAAAAGTCTTTAAAAAATGAGATTGAGAGAATCTTTCCCAGGAACAGCAAACCATAGAGTATCTTTACTTAATGGAAAATAGCACAGCCTGTCTCTCAGCTGTGCAGTCACAGTCCTGAATCCAGACATTCTGGCAACCATACAGTACACAAGCAAACATAAACTTTGTAAACACACGATTAGGCAGGACTCTTCTGCAGGGTCCCATGTTTAGGATGGTCATAAGATCCTCAAACAAAGAATTAATGCATTTGTATATACAATCCCCTTAGTGACAGATTATGAAATTGTCAGATAAACCCTCCAGAAAAGATTCATGTGGTGATGAAATACTATGCACAGTATTAGAAATATGTACTAATCCCATTCTTAGTAAACATTCCAATATATCATTTTCAAATTGCACCATACTTAGTCTCAATAATAAATGTCTACTGGTTCACACAACAGACTTCCCTCTGTCTCGCAGATGAAAATGAAGAAAAGGTATGGAAAATCCTAGTGGCATTGTCTCTGTATTAGCACATTACCTTTGTGAAGTTAAAGACCAGAAATTTAAAGAACACAGAAAAGAGAATTTAGAGATTAAGTCTAGAGTTTCAAAGAAAGCTTAAAAAATAATGTTAATTTTAAATTAAATATTTCATTGTTTCTTAAATTTATTTTGTTTTAAAGTAGGATTTAATTTCAAATTTTAATTATATTTAGATCAATATAAAATGTATATGATTGAAACAAAATCAGAACAAAATGCTTTAAGTGTAGGTTAAAGAAAAAATTAATTTCACCTGGAATTAATTTTAAAAATGGATGAAATGAGAAAAAAAAAAAATCAGGTTGACCCAAAATGAATTTTAATTATCTTTAATTACAGCAAATAACTGGAAAAAAAAAAATTAAAAATCACTTACTTGTACTGTCCTAGAAAATGACAAAAAATTATGATGAATGCTGTTTTGTTAGTAAAGTTAATCTTATTTTGAGGGAGAAGTTAAAAAACACTTAAGTAAATTCCTGTATTGTTTAAAATAAACCAGTTAAACTGACTGTTTATGCTACATATAAAATTTTACTGGAGGTGTTTTTTTTTCCTCTCATGACATTGCAAAACAACAGATGTTCAAGCAAGCAATACTCGAAGATTCATCTGAGACAAATAATGAAATCTCTAGTCCTTTGTGATGAGATATCACTTGTTAGTGATGCAATTATTTAAAATGAATTATAGGAAGAAAAGAAACATCATGTCACTTGATAGCATGTGTCAGTGTGGGGAATTATGGAACAGGAGAGCTCTCTCTTAGTCTAGTCTTAATATGTCACTTGCTTAGTTCGGAAGCTTAGTGTGCCAAGCATTTACTGCGATTACATGAAGAATTGTTGCACCCTTGGCAAGTACCATGTAGAGCTCAGTAAACAGATGTTACTTACTTTGAAGTCAAAATACATTTGGTGTCACTTTATTCCTATTCAGATATCTTGAAATAGAATGATAGTCACAGTCCTGAAAGGAGTATCCTGGGTCACTTACTCCAATTCACTCTGATCAGGGATGATCCGATTGTATAATTCCTTTTATTTCAGCCTTTACCAGATTCATTGCATTAAGCAGATACAGCATAAAGGATCATCATGTTTATCATACATTGTCAGGGTCAATCACCTTTATGTAAATGTCTGTAATATACTCACAGGGAAAAAAACAAATGGCTGTGATTGAAGTTTCAGGCAGAAACAAATTTATATGAAGTTCAGTGTTCCCAGGGGCACGAATGGTAGCATATGCTCAAGGGAAAAGCAGGAAAATTATAATTTCATGTAGTCTACACTGTTACACAGAAAACCAAATCTGTCGCTTTTCTTTACCCAAGCCCTTAAGACAGTTGCTGAAATATTATAGGCTAGACCTGTTTGGAGGGTGAAGTCAATGACGGAGTTAGATTTGGTTTTAACACTGTTCTATACATTTCTTGAAAAGAAACTTTAAATCCTTGAGCACAAAAAGGGGAAGCAATTTCTGAGGTCTCTCTGCTCAAAACCCCTCTTATCTTGTCTTTCCCTCATGGCCATGCTTCAGGTGACTTCCGTATTTCTATCGGTGTCCTTCCCTCCTCTCTGCCTGCACGCTCCCAGCAGCAGCAGCTCCCCGATGGGCCCTGCTGCCACCCCGGGCTCACAGCCCTCTAGGCTTGCACACATCCCCCTGGTACATCACTCACTTCCTTCTGCCATTGCATGTGACCTGTGGATTTGACAGTTGTCTATTTGCTGTTCTTAAGAAGGGCTCAGGAGACCAACTGACCCAGCTTAATTAGTTTATTGATTAGTACTACAAAGTCCATAACCAATTAGTGAGAGTAAAGTTATTAATGTTCAATTCTGCAGTAGTCTACTGTGGGGATGCAGCCATGAAGCAGAACAAAGCAAACACGACATAGAGCTCATCATACCCCCATGTGTATCCCACTTGTTCACCATACCAAAGGAGAAAAGCCTCCATTGTGTGCACTTCTCTTCCCATTTTCCCTAACATGGGGAGGAGGATACAGTTTTCTGATTTTATTCTGTTCTGCTACTATTAGAAAAATAATGACGGATCCAGCCACTGGTAGAAGGACTTCAGTACTTTAACTTAAAAAAATGACTGCTGTGGAATGGAGTGTAGCATGAATGCAAAACATTTTGAGATTATAAAACAGAATAACAAGACTTTAGATAACAGGGCAATAGATCCTATTCAATATCTTTCTCAATGAGATATAGTTATATCCATCATAAAAATAGGTTTGCTATACTGTGAAATTCATAGTTATGTGCTAACATTTTAGTGGGAAATTAAGGATGGTATTTTAGAATTAGTAGTTGAAGTTAAAGGAGAGATTGCAGACTATAGCCAGGATGCAGTGATCAGTGTTTATGTTCTGATAGCAAGTGAGTTATTCTTTCCTCATATACAGAGAAACAAGCTCTATACTGTAAATGTTATATTGCTAATATATGTTTTGAGCTGTTGTGTTTGGGCTATTAGGCACATCTTCATAAGGGAAATTTTTATTCCTCTAATAGTTGAAAGTGTTACTGTGTTGTATAATTAAAGGGCTATGTTAAACAGGAGAAACCAGCATGGCTGCTTCTAACAAAACCCAGATGGAGCAAGAGAAACTCATCTGCATTGGAACATGTGGGACAAATCATGACTGATTCTGGTCAGGACCCATAAGGTACATCATTAAATATTATCATGAGTTTACAATGGTAAAGAGATTTTCTGTTCTGTTTCCAGGAGCCAGTTTATCCCCTCTCCTTGCTAGAGCTCTGGTCTCAAGACTTTTTTGAGCACTAACTTTTATTAGGGTTACACTGTGACATGCAGTTTAGGAAAATAGACTATTTTCTACTCCAATTTTGTAAATTTATTATGATTTGATTATGAATGTTTTGACAATAGTATCATATTTTACAACATACCTCATTGTGCTTAATTGGTAAGCAAATCTACTGTGGCATTATATTAGCAAGGACTTTGTCCTTGCCAAGGAAAAAGAAGATGGGGTATTGTGTTTGAAATGGCTTCAACAACTTTCTTTGAGCTGAAAACAGATACAGTGAAATTAGTTTGTTGAAAATAAGTTAGTTATCCTGTTTCATCATATAAATTTGATTCAAAGAGGAAAGGCAGTGTGATGGTTCATTACTGCAGCATTTCTTGCATGAGTTCATTGATGCCTTGCTCTCATATCGTGAACCAGAGCCTCAGCCCAAGACTCTAATTCATGATGACACTGCAGTGCAGTTCATTTCTGAATGTATGTTGTAATACTGTGGTAATGGTTTGTTCTTTCACATGATAGAGTGGCTGTGCTCTGGAGGAGGATATAAAAACATGAGCATAAGTGGCCTATATTACTTCTAGCTTGGATTATTCAGTGACATACAGGGAGCATGAAAAAGCTTGTACATTTTGCTGTCTTTTTCCAGGAAATGGGTTTGCATCTTGTGCAAAATTCCCAAGGAATCATTAAACAGAGGAGGATGAAATAGTAAACTTTTATAAAGGAATAAATAGCAAAACCACTTGTGGAAATCAGAAGTTTGATCCTTTGCAAACAGAACTCAATTTGTCAGTGGTATTGATGCTCCTCTTCAGTCTTTGCAACTGCTTGTTGGAATGGAAATTTATTATAAAAGTAGGAGAGCTGCTTTTTTTTTTTTTCTTCTTTTCTGAGGTCTTCCTAGAAATTTGCAGGTGATGAGAGAAACCTTCATTCTAATAAAAGAATAGGCTTGCTTACTGATTGGAGAAAATTACATGAAGTTTTTTAATCAAAGTCTCTATGGTCTGCTGTCTGATTTTCTAGGCCAGATGTCAAATGTTTTTCACTGATGTCGATGTTGAAGTAATCACTAAGCCAATTCCAAGAATGAGTAAGTGAGACTGTAATAACATTTCATTTCAGTATTACATAAGCTTTTTTCCCCAGCTATGAACAAAGTAACAGGACCCCTCTGATTCAATATAATTACACAAACTATTACTTTGAAATTTGTGAGACAGTTTTATGTGTGGTCAATTGCTCTATACATATATATGGGAGGTTTCAGTGCAAAATGCAAAAACACATTTACAAAGTTTTATATTTTTAAACATTTACATTTAATTTAAAACATAATTACATTTTTAGTATTTAATCTATTTTATGAAGTTTATCTTTGCTACTACAGTATTAACCAGTAATTTGAAAAGTCAAGAATTTGCTAGAAAAAAGACTTTGGTTTGCAGTTTGAAAATGGGAAGAGAAAGCACTAGCTGGCTCAATGGATGATGTACCTCAGTGAGTGAATTTCAGCTGATAATTGTGGGAGTGTGGCATCAGATAAAACATTTTGCAGTTTTTATGTAGAATATAATCAAAATTGCTCATAGTCACTTAGAGAATTAGTCTAGTAGAAATAGTACTGAACTCAAAAACCCCTTGTTTTCTATTGTTGTCTCAACAGGAATATGGTGATATAATGGACCAAACAAGTATTTGTTTCACAGGTAAATATAGAATCAAGCAAATCTAATATGAAACTAAATGCAGGACACAGAGTAATCTTACTCTATGGGTAAATTACACATGAATATTGATACAAACCTACTCAGGTGGCAGATTCAGACCGTTAGTAGTCAGAAACTGGTAAGGTGTTAACATTGTCTTTTTCACAATTCAGATCTTTAGAGAAAAGACTTTTCATTAAAAAGCTTCTGTTTTTTCCACTGCATACTTGGTCATCAGCTATCCAATCTATTATTCCTTCATTGGTGAAGCCCTGGCCTGTTTTTTAGACAAAATTACATATTCCTTCGTGAGCTTTGCTATAGTTCTTAGTACTACAGTTCATAACCAGTGATGACACTGTGATGCTTTCACACTGCTCTTCTGAGAAGAAGTATTATTTATGATCATTTTGTAGATAGGGAAAGGAGGCATGGAAAGATTGATACAAGTGTGTGTTACTGTTTTCTGGTACCCACCTAGGACTGTTTTTCAGCATCCTTCACCTCAGAGCACACTTCTTTCAAAGCTCAGCTTGCTCTGATGTTACGTGCAGTTGTGATGCTATTTGCACCATCTGTAATTTCTATACATACTATCTGTGTATGAAGTATGTGTACACAGATAGTATATGTAGAAACAGAGGCCTCGGAGGACACGTGGAGTGCTGCTCCTCTTGCTGTGCGTGCAAGGCAGACTGGGCTCCTAAGCCCGCAGCCCAAGCGTCACTGCTGGCTCCATCTGTGAAACTGCTCCTCTCAAGGGCCTGGGACCTGATCCAAATGAAGCTGATTCTTATAAGCAAGACAGAAGGATTTATTTTAAGGATGGGGGCAAAAGATCTTCTAAGGAAAGATCACTAGAACAATTCAATGGGGCTTAGGGTCCTTGAAGAGACACCATGTGCTTTTCCCCTCTGCTCATTCTCAGAGGCAGTGGAATCCCTGTTGGTTGAAATTTCCCAAAATTACTCAGCCTGAGAAAAATACACAATAAAACTTTCATTTCAAAACCAAAGGTTAAAGTCTGAAAAATGTCAGCAAGTGAAAACAGAATCTTAAAATGGGAAGCTTCAGACAACATTCAACACAAGCTGTTCTACCAGTCCTACCTCCGATAACAGCAGAATATAAGCAAGTTGGAGAAATACTTCTGTAGCACAAATGTTCTAAAAATGTAAGAGCTTTCAGCTTAGTCATAGTGATCCCCAGGGACAGTTCTCTATCCTGTTGAGATCCTGGCTTCAGTACTTCAGAGGACAGTGAATGCAGGATTGAACATAGAGTATATATAAGTAGATTAGTTAGAAAAGTTAACATTTAATTTATGGGCCAGTCTCAAACACAACCTTCTGTTATAGACCTATGTTATACAAACTGTCCCATAAACTGGGCAGCTTTGAGATTAAGAAAGAGGTTGAGGAGCTCCAGGGTTCAGTGGTACCTTTCTGCTTTATTGGGCAAAACCATTTTAATGTACTTAGCTACCTACAGAGAAAAGACCAAAAAATATGCAGTGATTGCTATAGCCCACTGCAACTTTGATAATGTAATGTTGAATTAAATGCAGAACTTGGAGAGACAGATGACTGGATACTATTACGTAAAACAACAGTCTCCCAGGACTGCTTCATGCACACAGTTTGCACGTGCAGATCAGTCTTTGCACACTGAGGTGTTGGCATACAGACATCATATCTGCTTGCTTACAGCTTGGCCCCTAATTGAAAAATATAGTAATTAAGACTACTCTTTCACACGGGAACAAATGGGAAAATGAGCATCACAACTGAAACTTTTGAGGACACTAAGGATACCTTCCAGGATCTGGGTCTGATTCCACTCATGTGTACTGCATGATAAAGAATCTGTTCTCTTTCATGTTAATAAAATATGGCACATTGTATTGTCTAGCATTGTCAAGGACAAGCTAAGCCTAAACCTCTTGAAAATCATATCTAGCATATATCTTTCAATTATGTGAAAACATCCTCCCAGTAAAAAATAATTTTCATTATTTATCAATTCTTCAATAATTTTATTGCTTCTTTACCTGTTTGTTGAAAATAGATTATTTTCCTTTAATCTGTGTTTGAAATTCTTCACACAATTTTTTTTGTGAATTTTTGTTTCTCTGTGATTTCTTATTTCTCGTTTTCTTAGCTATGATAGGTCACTGGAGACTCATATAATTGTTTCTTACTCTCTGGTTGGATGTGTGAAATTGTAGATACAGAGCTTCTGATGTGAAAGCTCCTGGAAAATAAATACCTGCAATTGTTGAGTGTGCAACATTAAAATATGTTTTATGAGATGTTCATGGTAATAAAAAGACACTTCAAGAAAGTTTACGGGAAGAAAAATCCTGGTATGAAAACATCCCCAAATCATTTTTTATTTTGTGTATTTATGGAAATAGTATTTGCTGTAGTGGGCTAGAACTTACATGAACAATATTTTGCCCTACTCTTCAGGGAACCAGAGAAATAACACCTAAATAAATCCTTCCATAGATGTATTTTTGTTAAAATACTACTCTTTCAATACTTTGAAGACAGTAATTGGTCAAAACCTGATTATCATGACACAGTCAAGCATGTCAAAGCACACACCAGTGAAGGCAAGCTGGACATTTAAAATAGCGCCAATAAAAAGGTAGGCACATTGTTGTATTTAATATCTCCAAAATATGGCTTTCAAAGTCCTACACATACTTTTCGAAGAAGAACATTTTTGCCTCATTCTTGGTAAGGAAGATCGTAAATATGGCTCCAAACTTATCCTTAATAAGGCTTCCCATAGCCAGAAAAATAAAGCTATTATTGGGAGACCACCAAAAGGAGGAAGATGACAAGACAGGTAGCTCACTCTCTGCATTCTGGCTCCAATCATTAGGATGCTTCTCCCATCTACTCCCCTGCTTTCTCCACTCTCCTATCTGTAGCAACAACATAAACAGCAGGACCCTGTCTCTTCTGTATGTGGACAATGACAACTTTCCCAAACGAGGCTGCAGAACTTCCTAACTTCCTGTGAACAGAGCAAGAGCATGAGTTTAGTAACTATATTGATGGAAGTTTGAAAAGGCAAAAGCTTACTGAAGGAACTTGAGACTGAGGAGGAGGAGTAGTTTCCATTGGGAAAGCATGGGCAGAGATAAGATTGACTGTTACCAGCAGGGCTTGGGACAGGATATAAAGGGAAGAGTCCAAATCCAGCCTGTCAGCAAGCAAAGCTGAAGTGCCTCGATCATAGAACATAAAGTCAGGATTTCAGCAATTGAAGGGGTTTGTTTTTTTTTTTTTTTCCTAATTTTTGCTCTCCCCTTGAAGAGTTAATTTGTCAAAAATGTGTTCACACAGCCTTACATACCAGACAAGAAGGAAATTCCTGGCTGAACACCTCTCTTGCAGCCGCAAAGGACCAAGTGGCTGTGGCTACCTCCTCAGCTGCAGAAAGCCAGCAGTTCAATTCTGAGGCAGAGCAGACAATCAAATTCCTCCTGGATCTCAGGAAAACTCATGAATCACTGGTCCATTGCCCATTCTGGGATGGATGAAGTGCTGTCTGGCTTGTCTGTTTGAGGGGGCTTGGATGTAAAACAGGAATGTTCCTAAATGTCAAGACTTTTGTGGATGGGAAAACTGTGCTCAGCCCAACTGATGCCAGAATGTGGGTGGGAGAAAGGAATCTGTTTAAATAAAAGCTGTGCTTCTGAGAGATAGAACAAGGAGTTTGATTTCAGTGAGATACAAGCAAGAGAGCAGTGAAAAAAATAGATGAAGATCAAGGTGTTAGAACAAAGGAAGAAAGTGGCTTCTTGTAGTATTTTATTGAAACTGAAGGGAAGGTCAAAATGGAAGATGCACACTCATAAAGGTATATTCTATATATTAGAAACGTTAAGTGTGAATTACAGTCAGAGCAATAACCAAGAAGAGGGCCAAAGGAGAAATGGCATCCTACAGAAGCATATACAAGCTATCAGTTTGAAAGTGGAAAGCTAACAAGTCCTTGTTAATGAAATAAGGTGGAGAAAATAAGGTATTAGCTTTTGAAAAGGGCTCCTAGGACAAAGTTAGGAACAGTCTCTCTCTGTACTTTGGATTGAGCAATAACATTTGTCTGCTGGACTGACCCACACGTAGAGTTGAGCTTTGCTATTTCCTTTTATTTGGACTGATGATATTGCTGATGTGTCTTCCCCTTGAGTGTATTTTCCAGAGTGACTCCTCCCCAGGTCCTGAAATACAGGCTTTTCTATTGCCAGCAATGAAGTCATGACTTACTGTCTTTGGCGGCTGGACAACACATTCTTACCGGGACAGCCCTAAAGCTGTGCTGCCATCATCCTCCAGGCCACTCTTGGTGACTTGTTTAACCATGCCTACACCATGGACACAGCTGTCAGGTGTTTACTAGCTGCTTTTGTGGGCTCTTTATGTGCCGCTGCGTTACGGAAGGCTGGCTCATCTCACAGAGCACGCATCCCATCAGAAAGGCACTTTTGCTTACACTAGCTGCAAAACTCATTTTACACAGTGTGTTTTAGTCCATCACAGCGGTATTGTGTACTTTGCATTAAGTAACGGACATGCTATTCTGGTTTCTTTGAAGATGTTTTGGAGGATGGACTAGCAGTGCAATCCTGATCGTAGGCCCACCTTTTCCTCAGTCTAAGTAATCAAAGCAATTCCACTAATCCCTTCACAGAGATGAGAGTGGTTTAGCTGTGTTTATGACAATGGGCTGCTGTTTTTCAACTTGGGCTTTATTCACAAAATGGTCTCTAAGGCAAGAGGACACTTTGGGGATGCAGCCTTGAAAATCTGGCACCCCAGTGAATTTGATATCTCTGCACTGCCCTGCAATACGGTTTTATTAACAGCTGAATCTTAGGTCATAACCAAGAACCACAAAGACTCTGCAGGTGACTCACTTCACTTTAGTGCCTCATGCTTTGAAGCAAAGACTCTTTGATTTAGGATTTGGGTTTTCTTATGGGCTTTTCCAGGAATGATTGAAAAGGTGGCTGCAAACCACAAACATCTTGCTTTTAGGAATGTTATAGGGAAGATATTATACTTCTATAATATCTTCTTGACTCCTGGGATAAAAAATAGTTAGACTGCCAGCATGAATGGTGGATTTTAAATTAAATGCTCAGCTGATAGCTCTGAAAATGTCTACCACTATATTAAAAATTAGTTACTCCTTCAAACCACCAAATATGATGCACACAGTACTGGGAGGAGAAAAAGGATCTCTTTGTGGTTTTTGGACTGTTCAAACTTTAGTTTGAAAACTGGCTTGACCTGTATTTGAGAGTTGAACAGCGCAGCAGAATTCATTTTCTCCCTTTATATTCCCTTAATCACGGTCCAGGACATGTTCCAGTATTGATAACAACTGCAAACCCCAAAAGATGGCCTTTACAAGAGAGTGCAGGATAAACAGCCCTGCAGCCAATTGCTCCTAACTTTCAGCTAAGTAGGCAGAATAGTGAAGATGGCTTCACTCCAAAATTATCACAACAGAGACCACACAGATGAGGGAGATAGAAGTTTTCTCAGTAAGCCCCTAACAATGCACACCATTTTGCTCCGAAATGCTGGGATCCAGAGGTAAGCCACCTGTGTTCTCATGACATCACCGAAATAAAGGCCAGGGGCTGATTACTTGATGGGTGCTCTTTTATTATCATATATCAGGTGTCACCTGCAATTTCATGTCTCAGGCAGTACGAGAGAATCCATCTGTCATCTACTGGTGAATCTCAGTGAAATTTCTTTTCTTTTGAAACTGAGACTATTAGAGTGGTGAAGCAGATATAAGACAGCCCAGATGTTAAAAATTGATTCAGAAATCCTTAAGGAATAAAAAAAAAGGCTTTTGTTGGAAATAAACTGATTTTTAAATTTTAGTGCTGCCACATTTACCTTCATGAACAGGGACTGTATTTCACTAAATATGATGCAGCTAAACAATAGACATGCCTGGATGTATTCTGCTCATCACACAAGTTCTCCCAAGAGTCTAAATAATTTGTAACCCTTTTAACATTAATAGCTACATGTGCCAGTGTAAAACTGTCAGGTGTAGATAAAAAAAGCTCACTTAATGTAGTATGCTTTGAAATTCCAGCTCTTCTTCTGCGTTGGAAGACTTCACATTGTTGGCACTAAAATTCCAGTGCAGCTTTGTGGAACACAAGTCTCCTGTACGTGTTTTCTCATGGATGCAGCCAGCTCCAAGCCTCTGCGCCTGGCCTATCCTATGAGCCACTGCATCTCTTATCATACCTTTGTCGTGTTCCCAGGAAATTAGAAGGAAAGCATACCTCATCTGCGCAATGCTACATCCTGTAAATGAGGGAAAAGTTATGATCAGCATTTCTCCCACTGCAGAACACCTCTAGGGCTTGAAAGAATAAGTCCTAGGCTGATAAGGGGCCATTTCTGCCACATTTTTCTCCTATTCTGTAGTGGCAGGAGTAATATTAAGACAAGTAATAGTACTTGAGAGAAGTAGTAAGTAGAAGTAATAGTACTTAATGAGACAAATATTAAATGAATGCTTTCAGCATGATACTTAGTGATTGGATACTACTTGACATAAATAAGAATGAATGTAGTAGATTTAAGCCCAAATACTCTTGGGGTGTTATATTTACTGCAGTATACTGCATGAGGGAATTTCCTGGTAGTATTATGATTTCTATTATAAATCACAACAATTGAGAATTGTTGGGAAACTTTATGTTGTTATCCAAGATGCTGATTTGCTTATACTAATAAAAGGCAGGAAACTATTGTTGGATTCTGTGGCTGAAAAAAGACTATTTAATTTCATTATTTCAAAAGACAATTTAACAATAATCTCAGACCTTCAGGAAACATTCTCTTCCTTAATTTCAGTTATGAAATAACTTTTTGTTAAAGAATTTAACTTTTGTGCTGGTTATGTATGCACAGAGTACTCGAAGACAGGATTAATGAAAGACATTAAAATAAATCAGGGTTCAAACCTCGTTTATGGCTAAATTTAGTCTCACCTTAAGAGATGAAAAAGGGAAAGCTGAAGATGAGCTGATTATTATGTCAACCAGTTTCTGCAGCCAGAAGAAAAATCAAGCTGGAACTTTTAACACTAAAGACAAAAAGAAACAATAAAAGAATAAGGAGTCATAATTTCCCACAATTCATTTTCCACTCATTTTCATATCAACTTTTCTTATGGAATGTTTGAATATTATTGTATAAATTGTGTACATGGTGCATACTGTGTACATTTTTTTACCTGACGAACATTTCCAGCCTGACATCTCACTACCTTTATGAACTGCAACCATCCAGTGCACCAGACTAATCCATATAGCAAACGTGTACGCTGCACCACAGGTTGCAACTGTTTATCCTAGCTCCTCCAGGGGGAAGTGATACTTATGACTTGGACTTTTTATTCAACCAGAAGAGTCAGGAGTCTCTCGTAATGCCCTGGCCAGTTAGATTGTCTGCTAAATCACTCAAACCCTTCAATAACATGTTGGGAAAAAGTTTGGACTGCTTGGCTCTGATTCACAAAAGCTCTCTACACCCAACCAAAACATTCTCTTAGAAATCAGAACAAATCAATAAAATTAATATTAGTATAATATTATTGTCCAACAGTTCTGAATGAACTCAAATATGAAATTTATTAGTATTATCATATTATTAAATAGTTATTGTATAGATCCTGCCATTCATATCAGAGGAAAAAAGTTATTAAGAGTGATGCAGTCCTGGTAGATTGCAAACTAGTAGTTGTCTTCCATATTGAGCAAGTTCATGGAAAGCCATAGTAAAGAATGGTCACATATTATTATTAGGCTATTCTTAAAATTAAGACACTTCTATATTAAGATGCCATTAAGACTATTATAATTGTTAGTTATAATTAGAAAATTTTAATATGAAATTTGCAGAGAGAAGTCATGTCTCACTAATCTATAAGAAAGTTCTTTAGCAGAGTCAGTGAACAAATAGATGAAAGTGACCAAACTCTCTTAGTATACCTGGAACTCTACAAAGTTTTTTAAAAAAAATCTTCCAACAAAGTATCTTAAAAATCTGGGCTCTCAGAGGTTCCAATTCATGACAAAGTAGTGGAAGTGAATAGTTAATTCTTACAGGGCAAATGATTTAACAGAGGAGTTCCTTACAGACCTGGGCAGAGACCGTTATTTAACATATTTATCACTAAAGTGGAAGAGGGTTTGGTATTGAACACATGGTACAAAATTATTCAGGTCAGTTAAAATGAAAACTGACTCAGATGATGTGTAGAGGATGTCACAACACTGTGACTGGGAAAAAAATGGCAGATGAAATTCATACTGATGAACACAAGGTTATGTAAATAAGAAAAACCATCTCTGACTATATCTAGAAAGTGATAGGCTATAAACCAGCCATTAGCATTCAGGAAAAAGATCCTAGTGTTAAAACAATTATATGAAAACATGATCTTTACCCTTAGCAACAATAAAAAAAAAAAAAAAACAAAAAACAACAAATGTTAAAAATTATTAGGGAAGTAATAATGATCAAAGCAGAAAATAACATGCCATTACATAGACACACAGCACTCTTGCATCTTAAAAAGTGAGTGCATTTCTAGTAGTCCAATTTGAAAAATTAGAACTAGAAAAAGTAGAGAGAAGTGGAAAAAAAGTACAAACCAGATTTTTATGAGAAAAGAGTAAATAGAAAATTACTTATCAGCTTGGAAAAGGAATGATTGTAGGGAAACATTAATGAATTTCCATAAAATCATGAAAGGTATGTAGAAAGTGAATGGGGAATGTTTATTCACTATTGTTGTAGCATGAGAACCTTTATCAATTTAAATTCATGCAAATTTTTACACAGAAGGAAGTTCTCCACACAGTTCACACAGTCAGCCATGCAGTCTGCGTGAGCCCAGGATTCTGTGGAAGCCCAATATATTAGTGTGTTATAAAAGCAATTAGGCACACCTGTTGAAGAGAGCATTCTTCTAGAATTGTTAAGCACAAGGAATGAGATTCACCTTCCAGCTAAGAAAGTCATTATGCCTTACATTGCTGGATGTAGGTTATAGCAAGGGAAGATTTGTTTTCACAGTGGACTCCTTTCAGAAATGGACCCCTTTTTTAAGCATCCACTACCAGCAATGATAATCAAACTAGGATTGTGCTAGATGTTTTTCTTCTGAGAAAAATATTGCTGATGTTCTGAATTTCTAACGTTTTATTGTTTCTGATAAAAATGAGTGGTTCATCACATTTATAAAAAAGAAATCAGAATATGATGAATATGAATTAGTCCAAAAATGGTGGATTTGCATGTGTGCAATTTCATTGGCTTCACTGTTAGCAATCCTGATTCCTCCCAATTATGACCAATGCCACTTTTATACACAGGCATTTGAAACAGCTTTTTTTTTCATGGTTCTGCCTAGAATTAGTGTGACACAGACCAGCTTCAACTCCCTACTGAGCAGAGAAGTTGATGAGACAAGTAATTTTAATGTTGCCTCTGTTTCAGCTGTGGATCTAACTAGGCAAACAGGGACTGAATTTTCTCTCTTGGCAGTGGGCTTTGGGACGGGTGTAGCAGAGCTCCATCCCTCTGTCTAACAGCATCAGGTCCTATCGATGGAAAAGCAGTCTGGATCCAAACTCTTTACAGTAGATGAGCAAAACAGAAGCATGCACAAGCGTGCTTGTTTTGGGGGAGTTTGTTTATGTCTCTGCACTGCAGTGAAGTATATTGTTTTCAAGGACATTTCCAAGTTGATTAGGTTTGATTAACTTTAGGGTATCTATGATAGCATTTATTTTTAGGGGATTAATGAGGATGAAGTTAGAAAGCTAGGTTGGGAAGCCAGTGTTCCTCCCACACATTTCCAGTCTACTGTGTTACCCTGAGCAGGTCACTTCACTTTCCTGTGCTTCTACTGCATCCCTTGACTGCCTTTGGGGATCCTTTCAAAATGCTGTCTGTGTCAGAGCAAAAAGCTCCTTTGTTCGTATTTTTATTCACCTGTAATCTCAGAATTAGGCAAGCTGGAAAAGGAGCTGTTGATAATGTCTTTCTGAGCTTAGAGAAAAATACAGATAATAATGTTTCTGTATAAAAGCAAATAGGTGTTGCCTACTCTAAAGAAGTCCTTCTGCTTCTTAATAAACAGGTAAAATTGTTTGGCATGATTTTTTTTTTTTTTTTTTACTAAGTCTGATAGCAAGAGAAACTTTAAAAACTTTGTTGATCAGAAATGCAAATTCTTATCCGTCCTTGCTTTTTAATTAACTTTTTAATTTTCAAATACAAAGATTGTGTTGATGATGACTGGTAAGCTTGGGCTGAGAGATGTACTGATCTGGTGCTGTTCTTTGGAAATCTGCAGAGAAATGAATCTCAGGGAACAAATGAAATGATAATGGGATTTCACTTCATCAGGGCTCAATTCCACAAAATAAATGTTCAGTTTCACAGATTGTTTCTTAAAGGTCTTCTTCTGTAACACTCAGAATTATTCAAGACTCAAATGACAGTTAAAATTATTATCGTTTTTTCATATTATCATTGTCTCATTCCCAGAAAAGTGCCATCAGGATCAGAACCTCATCATCAGAAGCAAGGGGGAGGAATATTCATCCTTTGTAACTCCACACAGTTGCTTTTAGAGCTCTGAATCACCTTCTGAAGGCTCTTAACTTTTCCTACATTGACTATATAAGAAAGCTGGAGCCCTAAATACAGATGCCTGTACTTCAGTTAAACAGTTACAGCAACCTGAAGTAGACTATGTAAACACTTGAATCCATATGCCCTAGATCAAAGATGTACAAAGATCTGTTCCTGGTTGAAGACACATAAAAGCTAATTAAAAAAAAAAAAAAAAAAAAGAAAAAAAAGAAAAAAAAAGAAAAAAAAG